>NC_088795.1:17423690-18045940 GCF_011386835.1 Chrysemys picta bellii | reverse complement strand
GCTTTTCTTCCTCACCATAAACACTTCTTCCCCTGCGTATGGTGACAACTCATTGAGGGTAGGTTCAAATGGCGTCAGCGTTGTGATGATACACTTGCTGCTCCTGCCATTTTTATCTCACTGTCTTGGGAGTTTCAGCCTGTGGCGTCGGAGGAAGAACCTTGCTATAAGAATGAGGTTAAGCAATTCCACTGAGGCAACAAGTGTCTTGATAAGAATCTCATAGGAGACAAGGATTGTGTTGGATAGTTCCTTCTGTTCCTCAAAGGGAAGCACCAAGAAGCCAGGACTGTCACAGAAATATAAACCGAGGAAGACTGGGTCCCTTGGGAGTTCTACTCTTGTTATCTTGTGTAGTTTGCTGGTCCTAAAAGAATACCAGTAATTCAGGAAGTACTCAAAGTGATTTAACTTGTTTAAAGCAGACAATTTCTACTGACAGAAGCTTGATGTTGCATTTCCTGTCGTGTTTCTGGAAACCACTTCTTAACTATCCTGGATTTGGATTATTACATAGCCTTGCTTTCTGGCTTTGTAAGAACATAAATCTTTGTGTAGCTGAGCTTTTGAACTTGGAAAAGTACCTCTTAAGTTTAAGCATTTCTTCTCCCTGTGTATTCCTTTTAAGACTACCTGTTTTGGCTCTAGCAATTTAAAGAATCACTTTCTCAAAATTGTTGTGACAAAGTATAATTACAGTTGGCAATTACTTTTCCTACTCCTGGTAGTCTTCTTGCTAAAGAGATCACTATTGGTATCATGCCATTTGCTTTTAGTAACATGGCTGCCAACAGCAGTAGTTGGTTTTTAAATGTTACTTGTAATTATTTTAAAATGCATTTCAGATATAGAGGATTAGTTTCAATTTGAAGTGTTTGAGTGGTTCAATTAATTATTCTTCTACTTTCTCTTCTAAGTTTGAGACATGTTGGTAATTTTTCTGACTGTACATTAAATGTGGTTTTGTGTACATAGTTCTTCCAAAAATAAAGGTTTTCCTCCTAGGAATCTTGAGCTGGATACAAATCTTGAGCCTATTTTTTCCCCAATGTAGCTGTAAGCAGAGTCTGTTTACAAGATGCTTCTGTTATTTCCAGGAGTTTTGAGAGAGCCTGGCATTTCAAATAAAGTTTCTAATCAAAATTTGACAAGTCAGGGGGACCTTTCTTTCATGAACAAGACAAGCCTGCACAGTTGAATTCCCCAGAAACTCCTTGCAATAGCGTAGCTGGAGGTTGTATAGTTTTTTGTTTTCTTCAATTTTCTATTTAACAATGAATGATGAAGAATTTTTGATGTGGTGACACTTTAGATATTGGTAATAGGGACTCTCTACCTTTGCATCTATTTTCCCCCAAATCACTTAAAACATTTATTACAGATATAATACAGCTGTTTGTTTCCATTTAAGGGAAGAGCTAGGATAAAGGATAACTCTTAAAGGGAAAGGCTACATTGTCCTCTTGCTGTTTTGTATGTCAGATATACATATTACTAGCACTTAGTTCAGGAGAAGTAGGTGAGGCCTGACCTAGTCATAAACAGAACAGGTATATTGGCAACAATAAGCACTTGAAAAAGGCCAACCCAGTATTTACTATCAGATCTGACATGTTGCAATCTTCTTATAAATAGAGTTGTTGGTTGATATGAGGTAACAAAACCCCACAAAGGGCTTGGCTACACTTGTGAGTTACAGAGCATTAAAGCAGCCCCGCGCGCCCTAACTCCCGACCCGACCAAGCTGGCAAGGCACATAGAGCGCTCCTGGTATTCCACCTCGGCGAGTGGAATGTTTGCTGCGCCTTGGGTACAACGCCCGGGTGTCAGTGTGAACGAAGTATTGCATTACTACGCTCTGATCAGCTTCCAGAAACGTCCCATAATCCCCTTGCGTCAAGTGGCCACTCTTGTCATTGTTTTTGAATCACTGTAGGAATGCCGATATGTCCTTTGAAAGCTCAGTTTCTGACAGCCGGCTGCTTATCTGCTCTGAGACAAAGCAACCATTACTGTGGAATGCTGTGTGTGAGTCTGAACTTACAAGACAGCATGCTGACATGCTCTCAGCCCCCCAAAAACCCACTCTCTCCCCCCCCCACATACACACAACACACTCCCTATCACGCTAAAAGCACGTTGCAGTCACTTGTATGCTGGGATAGCTGCCCATAATGCACTGCTCCCAGTGCCACTGCAAATGTGGTCACGCCAGTGCACTGGCAGCTGTCAGTGTGGACAGACTGTAGCACTTTCCCTACTGCGCTCTCCGAAGGCTGATTTAACTCAAAGTGCTCTACATCTGCAAGTGTAGCCACATTAGAGTAAAGGCTGTAGTGAGGGCTGTATTGGGTATTGTCTTGTATGTGCTAAGTTGTTCAGTCAAACAACATTCCCTGCACTGTGAATACTGCTGTGGCTGTAAGTGCCAGAAAACAGCATCGTTCTATTTATGTAGCTCCTCCTTAAATACAATCCAGTGGAGGGGATTGGGGAGTGTCCGGCAGTAGCAGTGGTATGCTAGCTGCAGCAAGACAGGCTGTGCCCTTACAGATCATATAGAGTTCAGTCAGCTGAGTGTATCACAATTAAAAAAAAAATCAATATAGAAAGGGACAAGATGGGTGAGGTAATATTGGATCAACTTCCACTGGTGAGAGGCGCACTTTCGAGCTTACACAGAGCTGGGAAACTGTTACAGCTAAATACAAGGTGGTACAGATTGTTTAGCACAGGGATTCTCAAATGGGTTGGGACCCCTCAGGGGGTCGCAAGGTTATTACATGGGGGGGTCGTGAGCTGTCAGCCTCCACCCCAAACCCGCTTTGCCTCCAGCATTTATAATGGTGTTAAATATATAAACAAGTGTTTTTAATGTATAAGGGGGGGGGGGTCGCACTCAGAGGCTTGCTATGTGAAAGGGGTCACCAGTACAAAAGTCTGAGAACCCCTGGTTTAGCATAAGTAGTTACCACATTTCAAGCAACCATTTAAGGTGAAGTGGCCAGTTTAATACCTCTCCAGTCATGTGAAGGTGTTGGTTGGGGAGGGGGGGGTGCTTAGTGTGTTGTAATAAGCCAGAAATCCAATTTCTCTACTCAGGCATGGTTTTTAGTGTCTAGCAAAGATTAATTTAAGCTCCCAGGCTTGTCTTTTGAAAGTGTTGTGCAAGTTTCCTTTGAGGATGAGGACTGAGAGGTCAGTGAGTGATCACTTTGTGAAAAGTGTTCACCCACAGGTGATGTTTTTGTCTTAAAATGTTTCTGGGAGTTCATTTGAGAGTGCAGTGATTCTCATTTCACGCACATAGTTGTTTGGGGGCATTTAGTGCACTGGATGACGCACACCACATATTGTGATAGGCATGTGTAGAACCCATGGATCTTGAAAGGTGTGATGTGGTGGGTGTTCATCATAGCAGTGGAGATATGGCTACAGGTTTTTCATCTGTTTTGGCAGTCTGGTGCTGCTTTGAGTGGGTGTGTTCTGGTCTGTGGGGAGCTTCTGAGAATTAGAGTGGAGAGGTTGTAGGGTTGTTGGAAGGCTAGAAGTGGGGGTTCATGAAAGATTTATTTCAGGATGTGTTCCCCCATTAAGTATGAGTTGTAATTGTTTAATGATACCCTGTATGGGTTCCAGTGGGGGATGGTAGGTGACAACTAGGGGTGTGTTATCAGAGGGGGTTTTATTTCTGTATTGAAGCAGGTTCTCTTGGGGTAATTGGGTGGCCTGTTCCAGGCTGCAATCTACTTCTCTGGTGGAGTGTCCTCATTTGGTGAAGGCGGTTTTGAGTATATTAAGGTGTATATCCCAGACATTTTCCTCAGAGCATATTCTGTGGTATCTGGCTATAGATAACAAATTTCTGGGTGTGTTTAGGGTGGTTACTGGATCTCTGAAGAGAAGGATGATCTGTGGGTTTCTGGTATATAGTTGTCTGTAAGGTTCTATTGATGAAGCTGATCATGTTATCCAGGAAGTTAATGCTATTGGAGTGTTTTAGAGAGGTGGGTGATGGTGGTTGTGGTGGAAATCTGAGGGAGTTTAGGTCATTTGTTGAGAGGATGAAAATCTCAACATCCAGTATATCACTGATTTTTGTGGTGTATTTATCCAGAAATTTTTTTCTTAAGGTGGTATAGTTGGTAAAGTTGGTATGGTCAACCAGCTTCTTGGATTTATGGCTTATTACAATAATCTAAACCTCCACTTAGCTTTTTTCTCCCCTCCTTTTTACCCCCTGTGACTGGACAGGTGTTAACTGGCCGCTTGACCTTGAATACTCTGTTGAAATCCATTAACTACTTATGCTAAACAATCTGTTCCACCTTGTAGTTAGCTGTGACACTCAGATTATGTTTCCCAGATCTGAAGAAGAGTTCTGTGTAAACTCAAAAGTTTGTCTCTCACTAACAGAAGCTGGTCCAATAAAAGATATTAACTCAGCGATCTTGTCTCTTATCTGGGATCAACACAACTACAACACCACCACATGCAATACAGAGATGGTGCATTGTAGATGAGAGCATGAGTGGGGGAGTTAGTAGTAGACCAAATTAGTGTAGCTGTAGATAGTTCCATCATGTGCAGGTGTTGAATAGTGGTGGGGGAGAAAAGGAAAGCTTGTCACAAGTATCATTTCCTTCTTCCCCGTTTAGTGTTGAGCTAAGAGCCAGTCATGTTTCTCTCCAGTCCCTCACTAGGCATGCAAATTACCTCCATGAATAGGAAACTAAAGCAAATCTATGTAAAGCAATGAGGCCTCATGCACGATGAAGATCAGATGGTGATCTAAAAAGAAAGTACAGTACTGGACAGCCTAGCTATGCTCCTACTCCAGTGAGTGGATGTTACATTATGGGTAAGCATTCAAGCCTGGAAGCTGTTTAAATCCTTAATATAGGTATGTTTAAATTATATATAATCTACATCCGAGGACAGATCCTTAAATGGTAGTTGCTCAATTTTTCTTTGACCCACTTTTTTCTTTTTAAACGAGGCTCATTGTCAACAACTGTCCATTCATAATATCAGGTTTGTGGGGATGGGGGCAGAGGGGATGGGGGGAGAGGGGCTGTCATGTGTGGCCCCTGTCCAAATCAGGAATTATCTCTGCCCCCATACTGAGAGGGAACCTTTCACAGTATTGACTACCATCTTAACAGTGTCTCGTGTACACTTCTGTTGTATTCATGCTCACGCAACATCCTTGTGGCTATGACTGCGGTTGATTCTGTGGAAATGTATCTTTAGCTGTCATTCATCTCAAGGCTGCAGCTGGAAAAGAGGAGGAGAGCTTTCCCCTTGGGTCTGTTGGCTCTGCAAATCAGCAGCAAGTGCTGTCACCCACAGTTTAGGAAGCTGTAGGTAAACTAGAGTCTTCCTGGTTGCATCAGCAAGGAGCTGAATCCAACCCAGCAGCTGCTAAAGAGGGGTGAAGTGTTAGTAAATACCCATCACCATCCTGCATCAATGGGAGAGCGACCAGTGAGAATGGGGCCCAATCCAAGAAGTGGGGGGGGGGGTCCAGGCAGCTATCCTATGGCTGGTGCTCTCATCCTGCACACAGCTTTGAAATCCCCAACTGCAGTGGACAGGAGGTGGGAAGTACAGAAGGCAGGGTGGGGTCATCTGGCCATGACTGCCTTCTTCAGCAAATCACCTATGCCAACCCCACCACTTCTTGACCCTCTTAGAAATGCACAGATTCAGGCAGGTAAATGAAATAGAGCTGTAGTAGGGCAAGATGCAATCAAAAGATCATGTGACATTTTTCCAATTTGTTGTGCAGTTCTTCCAAAGTTTAGATTAGTTTATGAAACTGAAGGTGACTACATTTCAATGAGAGAGGCGAAAAATCCAAGAGCTGGCGAGGTTAGCGTGATTTGCACAGAGGCCAAAATCATGGATTAGGATTAAGGAGCCGTGAGTTCCAATCCTGCTTCTGACATTGACTTGCTGTGTGACCGTTCTTTCCCCAGCTGTACAATGAAGACTCTCACTGGAAAATATAGCTAGGGCAGAGTTATGACACTCATACATTCAAAATTCTCAATTACTCATGTGTGCATGTGAGCTAATAGTTAAGCAATCCATTATTACAGCCTGTGGTTTAAACATCACTTAACCTCTCTGCATCTGTTTCACTACATCAAGAGTGGAGAAAATGACATCCCACACACTCCATTTGGATGAAAATACTGTAGTAGATTACTTGAAAGAATGCAAGCAACCAGGTGTTAATGGTTCAGTACTTTTTGAACAATATACAAAATGACAGCGTAAGTATTTGTGCTTTAGAATAATTTTAAAATACAATTTATAAAAATTTTGTGCTTGGCAAAAAAAAATTCAAAAGTTTATGTTGGAATAACACCTGTAGCTAGGAGAATGATAAATATTAAAATAATAAGTAGAATGACTCCAATAATTATCATCATTTTGGCATTTTTCAACCACATCTTCCTGGAAATCTTTGTGGTGTTTTTTTGGAAAGAATGAGCCTGAAAACAAAATGACAAATATGAAGTTAATATTTCAGGAACTGGACTTATGGAGCATCATCACACAAGATTAAACTGCATGTTAAATGTCTTCAAGAATGTAGAAGATAATTTATACTTATGATGTAAAGTAAATGCTATTTTATGAACTGTAGAGTTTCATCCCAAGAAGACTCGGGGTGGTGGTGAAAAAGAAATAGGCCTACCAGTATATTTACATTGCTAACAGTATGAATGGATATAAACTGTTAATTCAATTGAGTTCATGCTTTTTCCATATGAATCTTATCTGCTATATACTATTTTTAACATGACAGCATGGTTAATATCCACTTTACTCTTTTACAATCCCCTCCCTCCTTCTACTTATCATTGCTAGAGATCAGGTAGGGAGAGAATGGGTAATGCAATCAAAATGAAGGTTTGAGGCAAAGCTTAGGGGGGGTTTCTGTTTCCTCTCCCAATAACTCTGGTCTTGTGCAGCATCAATAAAAAGGATTAATTTAGAAATGACAGTTGTAGATGCTGATAGAAACAGGTTCCTAGTCTCGGGCCATGACTAGCTACTGGGATAGTAGTGTTTATAAACTGTTAACAGCCAAGCACTGGAACACTTGATAATCTACTAGAGGATTTTAGGGGTAGAATTCTACAGAACTTCAGTGCTCCTACTGCACACAGTTCAGTTAAGCTCTTATGTTGTTCTCTAATTTGCTCTTGGCTTCTAAATTTTACCTCTTCCTATGTGGGCCTATTTAGACAGTATTTACATATTAGAGTTTTTAAAACCCCAACTATTTAGTTGTACATATTCAACCTGACTAGAAAGATGCAGGAGTTGTTTCACACAATAGCATGTTAATACTTTAGTGTAACCACTCTACTCATATAAAGATGTAGCAGTGTAGTTGATATTTGTAACATGTTCTTTCCCCTCTATAGTTCCTCCATTAGCAGTAGAGATCAATTTTTGGTCAAGCCCAGTTCCTGCAGGTGCCCCTCTGTTCTGTGTGGCACAGGGGTCCACCTGCATTCATCCAGTTGCAGGATTGGGCCTATAGTTACTAAGGGCTAGAGGGATTGAGGCACCTAAGTCCAAAATTTAGATATTTAAGACACCTGCTCAGCTGCCGACTAAGCATCCACAAACCTGCCTACGCACTAGCATGATCCTCAAACTAGGCTTGCCCCACCAATTCACCTGCTGGGCCCAATCTACTAATATGCTCAGAGGCCCCACCTCTCTCCTCAGCATTTCCTGTTTCTTAGTTTAGTTGGCTCCCTGCTCAGGGACCAGTGCTGTGCTGGCTTGTATGAATCCCATTCAGACATGCCTAACTCTCCCCATGCATTGTACAGGTAGCCTTATCGCCTAACGGCTACTTGGTATGCTGAGTCGAAGTTTCCTTTGTGGCTCTGATCTAGCGCTAATGGCCAAATCTTCCCACAGGTATGGATATTAGAATGATACATGGATACCTCTGAGATCAGAATCTGGGTGTAGGAACAATGAGTAGAATTTTCAAAAGTTCCACAAGTGCTTAGGCACTTTTGAAAATGCCACACAATTACTTTAATACAAAGACTGCTAGGAAGCTGTAGAACAAATGCAGAGAAATAAAGGAGTCGGCCAAATACGTAAGTTGAATGAGAAGTCATGAAATTTACCGCGATTTGGAGATCATCTGTTCTGTCAACAAGGTCACTTAGCTTTTCTGCTCTTTGCAAAACCTTATCAACATTTTGGGTGATAACATTTTTGACATCATCAACTTGAATTTGCAGGGTAGAAATTATAATGTCACCTGACTTCCTATTGTACTCCATCTGCACAGAAGAAAGTAAGGGTTTTTGTTACAGATGCTACTTCACCAACTTTCAGTAATTAAAACAGCTGGAAACACAAAACACAATCTCCAATTTTGGAGCACTACTCTCCTGGAGCAGGCTGTTAGCCATATAACTCCAATTAACAGTACTTGTGAAGATTTACCCTACAGTTCTGAAAAACTGAATTAGAGTTTAGCTTTCAAATCTAGTCAATTACACCCTCACCTGTCCCCTTATACAGTTATCCAATTGCTTACAGGTTTCCTGCCATGGAAAAAAAGATACTGTGCTCATGCCCATTTTTGCTTTTTTATGATGCATAACTCTCCCAACCTTTCTTTTTTAAGTTATTGGTGGGAAGGTGGGTGGCAGCTCAACCAGGGAAAGATATCTTAAATGTTCAACTGGCAAACCCCTTTGATTCAAGGTATTAAGTTCACAATATACCTCCTCTACATCTTCCAGCAAGACTAGATATGATATTCCTGATGCTTTTAAGAGTAAGAAACAAGCAGAACAACATTCCATGCCCCCCCCCCTTTTTTTTAATTAATTACTAAAAAAGCCTTCAGGCCCTTTTTATTTGTCAGAAGAAAGGAAAAAAGGAGACAACCACAGTGTTTAAATATGCAGGTCACCTTCAAGAGGAGGGGCTGGTAATACTTTCAGAGAACTCTTCAGTCTTCTCTGCACTGTAAGTTTTCTTACTAGTTAAAAAAATTTCTAGTATATCTGAATCCTTCTGGATTGCAGAAACCTGGGGATCAATGATTTAACAAAACACCCCCCTCTATGAAGCCCACTAGGGGCTTCCTATTGCTATTATGTGATATTCCTCCACCCCCAGCAAATGGGATAACATAGCCCTCAATCAGATATTGATGTACCGCTGACTTTTGTTTCCTATTCACACCAGGCTAATTGAATAATAACCCTTATTTAGAGAGTAAGTAAATGATTAACACTTTTTTAGATAATACACATTGTCTTTACACAAAGAAAGTAATTTCCCTGTAACTGGAATATAGTAGTTCTAAAAGATCCCCACCCAGGACTCCAAGCTTTATATACATGACTACTTGCAGAATGTTAGCAGCTCCAGATACTGAACTGTTAAAGCACCTTACCAGCAGCTGGCATACCCCTACTTACTGGCCATTAATCTTTGCCAGTAACTGACTCAACCATTGGACATTATTTTAAAAAATATAAAGTAACAAAGAACCATCATGACCCCACCACTATAGGGAAGTTGAGGGGAGGAGAAGGAATTATTTGCTACTTTCCGAGAACAACAATTGCAGCTACATAATTTCCTTTTGATCAAAGGTAAAGCAAAAATGGAATCTTCTGACAATTTCTGCACTCCATGTGACTATATTACCCTTTACATCTACTACTTGCCCCAAAGGAATAAGACATAAATGTTTTCCATCTCCAAACCTTTAATACCTTCCCTCTTCTCCAGAGAATAAGGAGGCTCAAACACGTTTGGCAAAGCATTACTTTTAGTTCTACTTTAGACACCTCCCTTTATAAAATGAAGTGTCAACAAACCCCTGAGGGAAGGCTTACCCAGAATTCCAATATCTACCACACCCTGACCACAGGTCTTGGTTGTTTTTCCAGGCCTTGCTGAAAGAATAGGATTTTTTTTCTCTCTGCAGTAAGGTAGGAGGATTTTGTGTACCAGTTCATTTCTGTAAGAAAAGCTTGTAGTAGCAAACAGTGCTCCAAACAGTCTGCTAGAGAGCAATGTTCAGGCAGGGAGCCTGTCTTGTTGTTATAGGAGACATTTGAGAAGCCATATATTCTAACTGATATTTAATGGATTTTAGTTTGAGTCCTATATTAATTTAATTTTAATCACATGGAAGAAGTAATCCATTAATATGACTGTTCTACAAGATTTAGCTTTTTTTTATCCAACACATTTTAGAATGGGCCTCTTCACAGTTCAGAGAGAGATCCTCTGGATTCAAAATATTCCCTACATAAAATGGTTGCTTTCTCTTTTGGGGTGATATCTGAATGATCATTAAGAACAACATGAAAGCTTTTGATTTCTATTATTTGGTTTTTGTTTCTGGCTTGATAGCTATTCTAAGCAGTATGGAAATTTAGGCCCAAAGCCTGCAAAACACTCTTTACAGGTAGATCACTGTACTTGTGCAGAGCCAAAGGTTGCCAAGCCTCCAGGATTGTCCAGGAATTAAAGATTAATTAAAATGAAACCTCCAGGAATACGTCCAACCAAAACTGGCAACCCTAGTGGAGCCCCACTGATTTCCTAGGGAATCTGTGGGGGAGCAGGAGTTTGATGGCATAGGAATAATTGCAGGATTGGGACCTTGGGCATGTGCTTAACTTTACGCATGTGAGAAGTTGTATTTAAATCAATAGGGCTACTGATGCTTTTAAAGTTAGGCATGTGCATAACTGCAGGATTGTGACACTATAGCTTTGGCCGCTAGAGGTCTCCCAATGACTTTTCCAGTAATGCAATAAACATACTGATAGTTGGCAATATAAGTTGTGAAGGCATTAAAACTAACGTGTTCCCTACTTCATACTAACCTATATTTGCATGCCTAAGTTCTCAGAATGTAAGCCTATTCTGCATGTGTGTATGCAGTATTAGTTTTGAATTAAAAAATGTAAATCCTGTTGTTAATCAGCAGGGTTTTTGAATGATGAAAATAATGGACTGGATTGCCCTGTCTTCTTCCTAGAAAGGAGGGGATCTAGGTCCAGTGCATGTTGCATATGGAAGAGAGGATGGAAAGCCCTTTCTCCTCTATCTGAGTGGAAATCACTCAATGGGCTTATGGGAAGGTTCTGAGGTGGTAAAATACCATCTATAATACTTCTTTCCCCTGACTTTGTGTAAACTAATGCTGATCTCATCACTGCTGTGTGAAGCGCCCCATCCCCATTTATATATTACACTTACAGTGCAGTCTAACTGAGGATTTCAAAGTGCTTTTTGGGATGGAGGCAGATAGGAAGCTTTGCTGCCATGGAATGTAGGGGCCAAGGCCAAGAAGCAAAACACATACCTTAAGGACCTCTGTAAAGAACATGGGGAATCCATAGCTTTGAAGGGCCCCCCAAGTAATGGAATGCTAATGAGGAAACTGAGTGGGAATTCCAGAATTTAAAGTCCTCTGCTAGTTTTTACCTGCAGAGATGGCAATTTGGCCCACAGTGTTGAAAATTTGATCAATTTGACACAGAATAAAATATGAGACTTTGTAACAGTATAAACTCCACACCGTATCTTCATGCATTCAGGTACTAAAAAAATAATTTCATCGAGTACATTTAGGAACTGTACAGTACTTGATAAACTCTCTATATTTGAAAAACTCTAGCAAATTAATAGGAGTTTCTTGGGGGGGGGGAAGGGAGGAGAAGTGCAATTTCCAAAATGCTACCTGAACAATGCAGTAGGAGGGAATCTATTTCTAAGCATGCTAGGTACAATTAATCTCCCTTGAAAGTAATAACAGATTCTCAGTTGAGATTAGTGATTCTTTCACTAAGGTGTTACTGATCAAACCCCCCCTTGATTGCAGTGCAATGCTGATTTTAAAACCTTTTAATAGTTTCTTGTCCCAATAACTTAAACTTTTTATTACATTGATCATAGGGTAATTCTGTTTTACTCAAACACACCTAAAAGATCAAAGATTACATTTTAAATACTTACCATGCACACATCTCTCCCTCTCTTTCTCTTCCTCTGCTCTTTGTAAGATATGTGTGTGTGATCAGATGACGCACTGGAAAAGGACTGTTTACAGTTCTAGTTAAATATTAACTAGATTTTCTAGACAAGAAATATTTTTTATATATATATAAAATATTTCTTGTCTAGAAAATCTAGTTTTATATATATATATATAAATATATATATATAAAACCACAATAACTTGCTGTTCTGGCAAAGAAAGACAATATTTCTTTTATTGAGAGATCAGATCCCTAAATAAATGTTTGTGAATTCTTTTTTCCCTTGCAAGTGCTCTGCCAAGGTAGACTACAAAAGGTCCTTTCTCTAACATTGTGTAGCAGCCATAGACGTAAACTTGATTTTATAATTTTGAGAATTACCTACCATGAATTTCCCCAGCACCTGTTGAAAATCTGCGTTGAATTCAAATGGATGAGCAAAGGTCACTTGCGATATCAAGGGGCTACCAATGAAAGCTTTGCAAATCTGGAGAAATTAATGAAGGAATTATCTTGACATAGCTAAAATAAAATGTGTCACACTAACTTCTTAAATTCAGGCTAAAATCTGTTCTGATGCCCTAAAAATGTAAACAGCCAACATGACCCCTATATGCAAACTTGCCTAATGTTCTTTAACTATGCTGCACAAATGCATGGATGTGTGTAGCCACAAAATTTCTGCAGAAGCTTAAAGACATCAGTGTGTAGAAAACATCTAATATTTTGTATCTACAATACAACTGGCACTCGTTACAGGCTATACAACTGTCACATGTGGATGCATTGCTAAGGTGAACCCATTTACTGCACTTAAAAACACAAAGCTGAAGATAAGGAAAGAGTAGCCTGTAGAAACCTAAACAGAACACAATAAAATAGGTAGGAGAGAAGGAGCGGGAAAGCAGACTGAAATTTGTCCTTATTCTTCATACCCGAAGATAGCATGGCAGGGTGGACAGGAGAGAGAAAAAAGAGCTGAAGGTCATATAGGAAAGCAGTAATTGTAGGAGAACAGACCAAATTAGCTTTACTTTTTTGAAGAGAACATTACTTTCTTTTCATTCTAGGCCTGCCAGTGAGTGCTGGCAAGCTGAAAACACTGACATTTCAATAAGGCAAAATACAACATACAGTACATAGGACCAATTGAATACATGCTAGGGTGCCTTTCAGTGTTACAAATGCACTGGTACATTTCTTGTGTTGCCATAGTGGTAACTAAAATTCTCCTGTCCCATATGGCTAAATCTCCTATTATACCTAGCACACCAGCATTACCCATACCCTTTTTTGATTAGAAGGCATGGACACACATTTCCTATGATGATGGTATCACGAGAGGAAAAAGAGACTCTTTTAAACCTAAAGCTGGTACTGCACCCAATAGTATTTCTATAACACAAGGCCTTTAAAGCACAGGAACAGGGGTGTTAAACAAATGCATTATATGAAGTAATACTTCTAGGGTGACCAGACAGCAAATGTGAAAAATCGGGATGGGGGGTGGGGGGGTAATAGGAGCCTATATAAGAAAAAGACCCAAAAATCGGGACTGTCCCTATAAAATCGGGACATCTGCTCTCCCTAAATACTTCTATTTTATAAAGCTGAAGAAGGCTGACATGTATGGATCTTACTGTGCATGTAATAATCAATGTAGACCAAAGGGCAAGAATGGAACATTGCAAAACATTAGTAAGTCAATGGCTTTGATTAAACTTGCATCAACATATTCTGAAAAAAAATTTCTTACCTCTTTAAGAAAGGCAAATGGTCCTGTGCTGTCTAAGGTGTTGTTTGTAGCACATAGGTATGTAATTCCATTAACTAGCAGGGCATGGTACACAAAGCTGAGGAAAAGATATATTAATAGAATGGGTATTATTATTTAAACTTCTAACTTGGTTCATGTGTGTCATATACTAATGAATCAAAATCAGTGAAAGAAAAGGAATGTAATAAAACATTTATAGTCAGCATCGCTGAACTGAACAATAAACCCAGTGAATAATATGCTGTTCCAAAGCAAAACCATTAAGACTTGAATAAACTCTACAATATTAGAAAAGTGCTTCTGGATGACTTAGTATTTTACATACAGTAGAAACTCCTTTATATCCCACTTGAGATGGAGTTTTAATAACTACATATCAAAGAAAACCCAATTTTAAGTGGATTTGTGTAAATTTAGTGCAGAGGAAAGCGAAGAGCTAATAGATACAGCTAGAGGCAGCATAGTACAGGTAGGTGCCGAAGAAGCTCACTCAGTGTATCTCCCTGCGGATTACAAAACCTCTCATTTCACATTTCACATCTAGCTCCCTCTTGAGCAGAGACTGCTAATCACATGAAGTTTATGTGGCTTTGTAATGACTCCATTAGGGTAATTATAAAATGAGTTGCATGAGATGAGACCAGTGTCTTTTTTTTTTTTTAACTTAGGTTGGAAGATTACACTTGAACCTCTATTATCTAAAATCCTCACTCTGCAGCAGTCAGTTCTACAGCAAAGAATTTGACCTGTTTTAAAAAACCCAAGTTGCAACTAAGGCTTTACCTTCCAATGTGAGCTGTGGTTTTTTTCAAGCCTTTGTGAAGAACTAAATTTACCACTGATGAAGCAGCATCCTAAAATTAAACTACTGAGAATTAGTCTTTTGTTTAGGAGAAATGAATATAATGTTTATAAATATCAGCAATATTTAGCAGCAGGTTGAAACAGCACATTTCTGAATGAGGGTTTATACTTAAAATGTATTGTAGCTGAATGGAGTTTAATTAAGCATGTTTATTGCTTCGAAACAAAGATCTGTTTCAATAAAAAACAAAAAAATGTAGCACTCCTTAAACTTTGTTTTGGAGAGGTTTCTGCAGTGTATAAGCTTGATGCCTTTGTGACTACTATAAGGAGGTTGTACATATCACAAAACTACCCCAAAATGTATATTATAAACTGGATGGATATAGCTATAGCTCCACATCTATATAATCACAAAGGCATCAAGCTTATACATAGCAGAAACCTCTCTAAACTTGGTGTGTGTGTGTGTGTATACATTTGCTGAATATTGTTATCGGAACTGCTGAATGAAACAACTAAACTCCAATAACAATGTTTGGGTTTTAAAGCATCATGTTTTAGGACGTGGGAGGAGTCAGCTTGATATTCTAAAATCAAGATTTCATATGATCTGGCATTTCTAGCATAGGTGGCTACAGTGGAAAAAAAGAGAGAACTGGGTATCCGAAACTGACAACACAATTAGCAGTGTGATTCCTATTTACTTTGTCTTTGTAAATGAAATATACAAGTTAACTGAAGTTTGCAGCAGAAAGTTCTTTTTTTTAGATCCACTTCTTTTTACAGTGCCATAAACTGTAACTGGTTTGGTCATAAAGATAATAAACTGAAAAGCCATAGCTGCGTGTTGATCGCACATAAAACAGCACTTCTAGGAAACACTGCAACAATATTTTTATTTCAAACTGTTCTACTCCTGATTAATGGCTTATATTTGTAATGTTAGCTCTGTTTTTCGTTAACCATTTAAATAACACTTATGGGCCAGATTTAAAAAAAAAAAAAAAAAAAGCACAACACTCAAAGTGTGCCAATGGGAGCTGCTGGGTGCTGATTTTTTTTTTTTTTTCTAATCTGGCCCTAATTGTGCTTTCTGAGCATTTGTAAATCTCAACCCATGGCTTAGTTAACTGCCTGATGCAACATTGCTATTTGAATAAAGCAACAATTGCTTGTACACTCTGTCACACATCAAACTCTGATACAAGTAATATTTTTTTCATTTCAAGTTTTCTGACATTCCCTTCTGCTTCTGGAGCAATGGGCCTTTACATAATACCAGTCTGATGACATGAACTATCTGCAGCTAGGGAAGCCAAACAAATATTTTCATGTTGCAGAGCAAACACAAAGTCCTAGACGTGGCACGATCCTGCAAGATGCTGGCGAAGCCTGTTGCATTGGTCCTGTAGTCAGTAAATAGTGATCATGGCCGGGAACCAGGTAAAAAGATGAAGAGTGGTCAGTGGTGAGGGAAATGCCTTCCCTGGGACTGGGACATCCCTGAGCGCTCTGTAGTCTGAGAAGAGAGCATTTCATTTGAGTTTGTTTGTGAGAGATTGGTGTGTGTCCCTGGGTGAGAGAGATTGGTGTGTGGGTGAGAGATTTTTCTCTGTGTGTGTGAGATTTCTCTGTGTGTGAGAGAAATGTGTGTGAGGGAGGTTTGTCTGTTATGTGTGTGAGACAGATTTGTGTGGGGGTGAGATTTCTGGCGGGGGGAGGGTTCTCCCTCTGGGTATGAGAGATTGTGTGTGTGTCTGTGTGTGAGGTGTGTATGTATGTCTGAGAGATTTGTGTGTGTCTCTGTGTGAGGGGTGTATGTACATCTGAGAGAGATGTGTGTGTGTCTGTGTGTGAGGGGTGTATGTGTCTGTACATCTGAGAGAGATGTGTGTGTGTCTGTGTGTGAGGGGTGTATGTGTATGTACATCTGAGAGAGGTGTGTGTGTCTGTGTGTGAGGGGTGTATATAGGTCTGAGAGTAGGGTGACCAGATGTCCCGATTTTATAGGGACAGTCCCGATTTTTGGGTCTTTTTCTTATATAGGCTCCTATTACCCCCCACCCCCTGTCCCGATTTTTCACACTTGCTGTCTGGTCACCCTATCTGAGAGAGATGTGTGTGTGTGTGTGTCTGTGTGTGAGGGGTGTATGTGTATGTACATCTGAGAGAGATGTGTGTGTGTGTCTGTGTGTGAGGGGTGTATGTGTATGTACATCTGAGAGAGATGTGTGTGTGTCTGTGTGTGAGGGGTGTATGTGTATGTACATCAGAGAGATGTGTGTGTCTGTGTGTGAGGAGTGTATGTGTATGTACATCTGAGAGAGAGGTGTGTGTGTCTGTGTGTGAGGGCTGTATGTGTATGTACATCTGAGAGAGATATGTGTGTGTGTGTGTGTGTGTGTGTGTGTGTGTGTGAGGGGTGCATTTCCCCCTCCCCATTATAAATACCCCCGGGCCCGGGTGATCGCTCGCTGTCCTCTGCAGTGACCTTGATTACAGAAGCCAAGCCGCAGAGCAGCCGCGCGGGGGCCAGGCCCGGGTCAGCGCGGTCCACAAAGCGGCTGGTGCGCTGTTTCCAGGGGAGGAGGGGGGGGTCTGTACCCGGAAGCAGCCCCCCCGCAAGCTGAGCTCGGCGAGCACGGTGCGACCGTTGGCAATGCAGCTGTAGCTGAGGCTCGTCATAGCGCCGAGCCCGCCCCGCCCCAGCTCCAGCTTCGCGCGCCGGCTCGGGCCGTTTTAGAACCGGGGGGGGGGGGGGGCTAGAATGTCCCTGAGCGGCCGGCGGGGGGAGGAGGGGAGGGATGTGCAGGAGGTGGTGGAAGGGATGTGGGTGGGGGGTAGGAGGGGAGGGATGTGCAGGAGGTGGTGGGGGGAGGGAAGTGAGGGGAGGGATGTGCAGGAGGTGGTGGAAGGGATGTGGGTGGGGGGCAGGAGGGGAGGGATGTGGGTGGGGGGGGGATGTGCAGGAGGTGGTGGAAGGGATGTGTGTGTTAGGGGTAGGAGGGGAGGGATGTGCAGGAGGTGGGGGGGAGGGAAGTGAGGGGAGGGATGTGGGTGGGGGGCAGGAGGGGAGGGATGCGTGTGGGGGGGCAGGAGCGGAGGAATGTGGGGAAAAGGAAGGCAGGGATATGCAGGAGGTGGTGGGGGGGAGGGATGTGCAGGGAGTTCTGGGGGGGCAGGAGGGAAGGGATGTGGGGGAAAGGAAGGAGGGGATATGCAGGAGGTGGTGGGGGGAGGGATGTGCAGGAGGTGGTGGAAGGGATGTGTGTGTTAGGGGTAGGAGGGGAGGGATGTGCAGGAGGTGGTGGAAGGGATGTGTGTGTTAGGGGTAGGAGGGGAGGGATGTGCAGGAGGTGGGGGGGGAGGGAAGTGAGGGGAGGGATGTGGGTGGGGGGCAGGAGGGGAGGGATGTGCAGGAGGTGGGGGGAAGGAGGGGAGGGATGCGTGTGGGGGGCAGGAGCGGAGGAATGTGGGGAGAAGGAAGGCAGGGATATGCAGGAGGTGGTAGGGGGAGGGATGTGCAGGAGGTGGGGGGAAGGAGCGGAGGAATGTGGGGAGAAGGAAGGCAGGGATATGCAGGAGGTGGTAGGGGGAGGGATGTGCAGGAGGTGGGGGGAAGGAGCGGAGGAATGTGGGGAGAAGGAAGGAAGGGATATGCAGGAGGTGGAGGGGGGGAGGGATGTGCAGGGAGTTCTGGGGGGGCAGGAGGGAAGGGATGTGGGGGAAAGGAAGGAGGGGATATGCAGGAGGTGGTGGGGGGGAGGGATGTGCAGGGAGTTCTGGGGGGGCAGGAGGGAAGGGATGTGTGGGGAGGGATGTGTCAGAGGGGCTGGGTTGGTAGGGGGATATTAAGGAGGGAGAGGGAGAGGCCTGTTGGCCCAGGACATGTTGGGATGCAGAGGCAATGGGGAGGGAGTGTTTGGTGAGCTTCTCCTGCCTGCTGTCTCTTTCCAGGCTGCCATCCCCCTTCCTGCGCCGCCCCGTCCTCCCCCTCCCCCCGCTTGGGCTCAGGGAGGTCAATGTGTCATTGCTTTTGGCTCCCATCTTTATTCTCCCAGAAGGCTCCTCTGTTGCCCACGCAGGGCTCTGACCTGCCTCACAGCTGCCTGGATGTTGTAACCCTGGCAATGCAGCGGAGATGGTCAGCCTCAGAATTTGGCATTTCTCTCTCTTCCGTGGGCGCTCTCTGTCCTGTGATGTTTGAGGCACATCCGTTGGGCCCTTGCCAAACACAGCTAGTCAGATAGAAACAGAATAGGCACCTAACTGATGGCTGGCTCTAGCTCAGCTCCTCACATGTGTGCACTCAGGCTGTGGCTGTGTCTACCTTAGAATTTTTACCTCAAATTAATTGATTGCACTGTAACTCCAGGTGGTTACAGTCTAGACACTCCCTGAAAATCTGTTCAGGCAGTGGTAGTTTTAACCTGTTTAACTGGCCAAGGTAAACCATAGGAGAGATCCTAGGGTTTATTTGAACCAGCTAACGTAGGTTAAAACTATGATCACCTTGTCTTCACTAGGAGTTTAATGTGTTAGTTAACGTATTAAAATGTCTCTTTTCTAGTGAAGACAAGACCATTGTGGAGTCGTTTACACCGATGTAAAGTGAGTGTAGCATTTCACATTTTTACACTCGCTTTGCTCAGGTGTAAATCGTTCCATAAGAAAAAAGGAAGTGGAGAATCAGACATAGAAAATGATGAGTCTACTCCAGGGGCCCTCCAACATCATGGTGCCCATCCCACTATGCATTATGCTCGTGTTGCAACAAATTCATTGGGTATGGGTGAGCTAGCCACCATAAACCATAATGGTAGTAGTCTAGTCCATCAAAGCAATAAGATATATGGAAAATTACATGAAGGCTTTTGACTTAAGGAAGCTACTGGAAGCCGAATGGCTTACAGGGGATGCTTGATGCTACCACTCCCTCATCATTCTGGTCACAGATGGATTATGCAGATATGGGTAGTGCATATGTACAAGAAGATGAACTTCAGCTCTGTTGGGATGGGGCTTTGCTGCAAAAGAGCAGCTTCCTAGATTCACCTTTTTTGTATGATTGTTAGAAGAGCTCCTAAAAGGAGACATAGTCTAATACCATTCACTTGAGATGCACAGACAATATTAAGATGCATAATACCATCAGAATAGATCAGAAAGGGTGTATTAGCTGGAATAATTTGGTCATTTCACCATCCAAACATGAATAGTCACTGGGCAGTCATGTATTGTGTCATTTTTCAGATCTGTCAACTAAAGTAGAGGTTCAAACACAGAATATAGTACTCATGAACGTGTGTGATTTATGATGCAACCTGGAGGACTTTTTGATCATAAATCAATTAGTGAAACAAAAGTTTAATATGTACATTTTGACACATATATTGCTATAATGACATATACAGAGAATTATGACTAATTCATAACAATCCCAGCACTCGGCGAGTTTGAAAGAAAAAAAAACATTTCTAAGAATGAATAATCACAGAGATTTTTAGAGGATGATGCAGTTTTTAAAAACTTCATATTTTTGTGATGAGAAAAATGGATAGTTATTTTAATTGTTTGACAGCATCTGTGAGCAAACATACAAATAAAAATGTGTTCAAAAATCAAAGATGGAGGTAGTATCTTGTGGCTTATGGCATGTTACACAAAATGCTGTTTTTGATAATGGTACAATGCCTAGGCTGTGCTTTACTATAAACTGGCAGTGTCATGGTGATTTAATAGCCAAAAAAAAAAAAAGTGCGTAAGAAGCACTTAACTGACACACGGGCCACAAAATACTGCAGTTCCTATTTCATAATGATACACTACTTAAATTAGGTACCATATATTACTGGGCTATAAAACTCAACGTTTGAAAGAACGTTTACTCTCGAGTACCAAACAATATTGGGGTGTTTGATTGCTGTGGTGGCAGTCTGCCAAGTCTCTTACAGGTTAACGTATACAATATTGTGATGTCTCTAATATGGCATTACTCTTGGTAGCCTTCCCATGGTGTATTAATCTATATTTTGGTGAGCATATTTGCTAAATATGTTTAGGGATAACATTGTAGAATAATCTTTAGAAGTGAGTAAACAGCAGTGTTATACCATCTCATTCATCACTCTCCTCTGAGTTTAATGCTATGGTCTCTGGACTTTTAGCACAAATATATTCTTTAGCTGTTCCTGTTAAGAAGGAATATGATCAATGTGCTTTCAGCTGAGAAAACTACTAAGGAAACTTTTTGGTCTTTTGCTTTGAGCCTAGAGTGACTGACCAAGAATTAGAAAAAAAAGATTTAAATCTGGCCCTAAATACAGGATTGGCTATTAACAGAACACTTGAGCACCTGTTTCTGAAGGAGAGATGGGCCTGAGCTTCAAAGTTTGTGTTTTGATCTGAATGTTCCCAAATGTCCAGGAATGTTTGGATCTGGGGTTTCATCTTGGATCTGTCTCTATTGTGAAGTGAAGAACTGAAAACCTCTTTGACAGCTGGATGTGTATTTGCAGAAGGATAAAAGTTTAGCAGCTTCCATGGCCTACAGAGCTTCTCCCCAGTTTTCATCCATAAGCACTTTGCTTCAGAAGCTTATAACCAGATTTTAAGTTCGTTGATTCAGTGACCACATGGTGTTATACAGCACCAAGCATCCTTTCAGTACTCAGTAAAGTATTACTTGCAAGGGGCAGGCCTTTTCATGAAATTTGGAATATCTTTGCTTTAGATGGCTAGTGTCCTCACCTAATGAAAAGAACACACAAGTAACTGTTGCTATTATTTTTTCTTGTTTTCCATTGTTTTGTAACAGTCATAAAAATGCAAATACCATTTTTTCCAATTAGTGATTTTTGTCCTTTTCCATTTTGCAAAAACTGATTTATTTTTCTCCTCTGCACTTTGAATGGAACTGAAATTAGTTGGTTAGCAATATGTTGTTTATGTAGGGGCCATAACATGCCAAAATATCTTTGCAAACCATCCCATAAATGGAGTAGTGTTAGCTCAAATCCTTCTGTCAATGGGCATTTGTCAGGACAGAGCTGGGCAATTTTTTTTCAGCGAACAGAAATGTTGCTGAAAAATGCATTTTTTTAGGTCCTTGAAACTATTCACAAATTTGGGTCAAATTTAACAAATAGTTCTGGCTGAACATTTTTTTTCTCCCCAAAATGTTTTGTTTTGATCAATAAAACAGCATTTCATTTTCAAATTTGCTTCCCCTCCCGATATAAAAGGGTAACAAACACCCAAAAACACTCTCATCAAAATGAAGAACTAAAAAAAATTTTTTTGAGTTGACTGAAAAAAAAAAAAAGAAAAAAGAAAAAAAAATGGAGTTGACCTCAAATGGTTCTGTTATTCAAAATGATTTTTTTAAATTTGATGAAATGTTTTTAAAAAATTAGTTTAAATTCAAATGGAACTGGATTTTTTTTAGTATTTCACTCAGCTCTAGTCAGGACTCCCCAGGGTGCCTAACTCCTTTTTTTTATTTTATAGCTGCTTCCACAATGCCAGCAGAGGGTGCATACAGCTTTACTTTGGCAAAACCCACAAAAATAGCAGCTGTTTATTCTTTTAATTTCTTGGGTGATAGAATTTTTGCACATCAAATGTTTATTCTAAAACACCACTCAGCAAAACAAAAATTACATGGAGGCTGATTATAGTAATTACATACTGACACTTGCTCCTGGTAGAAGTTATTCAGGAGGATATAAGAATTGGGGGTTCCTTTTTAAATCTTGTTTCTTTGTGAACTTGCAAAGCAGTGAACATCATGTGCATATTTAGGTAGCAAATCTGTCCCAGACATCTATACTTTAACCATTCCAAGTTAAAAAAGTGCTAGCATTATAATTGTCACAGGAATTTAACCTTTCCTTTTCCAACTGTCACCTCACTGAGGCTGTACAGTATTTACATTAGTCTTTTTTCTTAAAATTTCCTTCTGTTGATACCATCAGTGTAGCTCCACTCTGCTTAGAAGAGGGCTAGATCGTACGGTGGTAATAAGCCAGTGGTTGTTAGAATCTTGTCTACCCCAGAGCTCCCAGGTGGGAGCATAGGGGTGTGTGTGAGGGGGGGAGAGGGGAGGATGTCTGTTGCAGACAAGACATAAGCAATTGTTTTTGCTCCCATTGAAACCAATATCCTATGAAGTGCTGTGTACCTTCAATTCCATTGATATCAGTGGAAGCTGAGGGTGCTTGGTCTTTGGTGATGGCTGGCGGGCGGGTAGGAAATTCTCGACGACTTCATTGGGGCCAGGGTTTCATCCCCAGTTTCCATTCATGGATTTTTTTGTTTTTCATTCTTGTATTGTGAGTGGATGAAGTTTTCCATCTCCCAGCATAAGACCTTGGGTTCAGCTCCCTAATTCCACAGATAATTCTTGAGCTGGTCTCTTGCCTCCATGCTGGCACCCAGTCCTCCCTCCACTGCTTGACAGCGTCGCGGCTGCAAAAGCCACATTAGCAGGGGCTCCTCCTACCACTAGGGTCTAGAAATCTCCTTCAGTTATGGGTTCTGCAATGCAGAGGAAGAAGTAGACCAAGTTACTAGAGATTGGGTGGGCAATAACTTGTGCTGATTTCTCTCCACGTGTCTACAGAGAGGTTTGTGATGAGGAAGGGGAAAGTCTGCTGTGCATGGCAGGTTCCCCTTTACCCAACCCTAGATGTTGATCTGCATGGAAGGACTTCCACAAGCCTGATGGAAAGGGAGGAACATATTACGGAGCTGGCCATGTCTCCCTCAGCAGAGATCTGCAGAGGTAGCGGGTGAAGTGATGTCTATGTACTGTATAATTTGTAAAACACTTTAGGGTCCTTTGGGATGAAGGGCATTTTACAAATGGTAATTACTTCTTCACCTTCAATCTTTTCCCCTTAGTTTTCATAGTTAACACATTGTAGCAGATGCTTCCTTAATTATCCCATAAAATAATTTTGATGGGCATTTTAAAGTGAAGTTCCTGAAGCTAGAGTACTTTGCTGGATTTAATCTATTTTTGTTATATTATGAAATCATGTATTTGGTTGATGTACTGCCTTCTTTTTGATGTACTGATTTTGCAATGATGAAAAGTTAACAACAATGTATAAAGGTAAATGACCCTCAATAGTGTCATCTACACTTACACAAAATTGCGTGTAAAATACAATAATTGTATAACTTAAGCCCACCAAGAAAACTGCAGCAGAATATCATATTCTTTGTTATGAAGTTTATAGGTCATTAGTTCCATATCTCAGAATTTCAGTCTGGCGGAGACACGGAACAGGTAGAATAACTTTTAATAAAAAGAGAAGGTTATAGATATTGGACCCATTTGGGCCTGATACCACAAAGCATTATGTGATTAGCTCCATTGACTTCAGTGTAATTGCCTATAGCTAAAGACTACTTGTGTGAATAAAGGTTTGCAAGATTGAGCCTTTGTCTGACTGTTACTCATGAATAGCAAACTTCATTCGTTGCATATTATTTTGGCTCTACTCATGTCCTGAAGCCGAACCTTTAGTATGTCTTACATCTTGAGTTTTTTTGTTTATCATCCATTGTAAAATAATCTTTAGAAGTGAGTAAACAGCAGTGTGTTTATACCATCTCGTTTGTCACTCTCTTCTGAGTTTAGTGCTATGGTCACTGGACTTTTAGCACAAATATATTCTTTAACTGTTTCCTGTTAGGAAGGAATATCAATGGTTTTGGTCTTTCTTAAAAGTCTGGTATAACTCATCCCTATTCCTCCTCCTAGAAATTCCATTAGTCAGGTTAAATATTTCTGAATGACAGAAACCATGTCTTATGGCTTTGAAATATATCATTGTAACTTCTGCAGTCACATTTAATGGCTTTCCCTTAAGCTTCCCTTGCTTAGTGTCTGAACATGTTTTACCCTCCTTGTTGCCCTTTCTATCCATCCATTTCCAGCTACGGCAAAGATAAATGCACCCCTTTAATGTAGGGGCAAGTTGTCAATGCAGGGCATGGAGTGCAGTAATTCAGGCTTCAGGGTGTATTAATAACTCAGAGTGAAATCTTAGCCCTATTGATTTACATAGGTCAGGATTTCACCCCAGTATTATGTGGCCACACTATTTGGTGCGTGAGAGGCATTTCAATACAATTGTCTTGTGATTGCTAGAAATATTGAATGGTACCCATCGATGGTAAGTAAGGTTTTTGTTTTATAAGCTTTAGAAGCTGTGAAGGAGTCATTCTTACAGCTGAACTATTGAATATGGCACTTCAGGTTTGATATGACAATGAGGAGGCATTCACCCCACACTAGCCCTGGAGGGTTAATGTAGGCAAGAAGGGCCAATTAGCCATAGGCTGCACCTGGAGGGGAGCTAGGACACAATGAGGCTTAACTGGGGATGAAGCTCACCTGGGCAGAAACAAGTGGGGATTCTATAAAGCCAGGGAGCTGGCAGCAGCAAAGGAGGACCTGCAGTGAGGAATCATAGACTCTCAGGGTTGGAAAGGACCTCAGGAGGTCATCTAGTCCAATCCCCTGCTTAAAGCAGGACCAATCCCCAACTAAACCTGCAGTCATGGTTCCTGACAGAAGGGGGGCTAGGAGCCTGTACTGGAGAGTGTAGGAAGTAGTCCAGGGAAGGAGCAGTAAGGGCTGGGAGAGTAAAGGCCTGAACTGCTGGGTCAAGGAACCCAGCATAGAGAGTGGGCCTACCACCTGCTGAGGGAGTGACATGCTATGGGTGGCCTATCTGGGGACTGCTGGGGACAGTTTAGAAGGAGACTTTGATAACACCCTGGAAAGGGGGGGGGCCTTTAATGTGGCTTGGCCAGAAGGCTAAGCCATGAAGAGTAAAGTATTGCAGCTCTGGGAGCCTGAGAGGCCACGGAGCGAGTGAGTGAGACGATGGTCTGAACAATCACAGGGCAGCTTGTCAGGCCACATGGCGAGTGACTCCCCAAATGGGCCTTAAAGACGAGTCAGAGCAGTAAAAGAGTTACTGTTCCTAACGGTTACTATTCAAACATGAGCGCGTGAGCGGCCTGTCATGAGCTGGGAATTGTGACTATGTTAGGCTGTCCTATGTTGTGGTGCATTGGTTGTTAGACAAACATCCTAGGCTCAGTCTGAGCGCATTCAATTCATTACTTCACTCAGGATTAGAGCTGGGCAAATAAGGGATTTTGTTGGTTTGCTGGCAGTGTTGAAAAATTAAAAAGAAACTGATTTGGGGTCAAACTGAAAATGATAGTGCTGAGATTTGTTTGTTTGTTTGGCAAATTGAAAGGAGAGGAAAACAAAAATACCCAATCCTGTGTCAAAACAGGTGAAAGATTTCTACATTACCCAAACAAACAAAATTGACCCTAAACATTTAGGTAATGTAGAAAGAAAATGTTTTGACTTTCAAGCATGTTGACAAAAGCAAGCAAAAGATTCACCAAAGAGGAGGTGGCGGTGGCAGCAGTGGCACCCCCATTGGCTTATAAGCTTTAGCCCAGTGGTGAGAGCTTACACTGGGGATGTGGGAGACGGAGCTTTAATTCCCCTCTCTGCTTGATGTGGAGAAGGGATCTGGGATTGGGTCTCCCCCATTCTAGGCAAGTGCCTTAGCCACTGGGCTATGGGAAAGTCTGGTATGGGGCTTTCTCAATCTCTCCTCTTGAAGCTGTTCCACTTGGTTTAAATAGGTGGGTTAAAGTATTTGTGTTCAAATAGTAATTGGAACAGGGACCTGATCTTGGGTCTCCCCTGTCCTGGGGGAGTGCCCTAATTACCAGGCTATGGAGTCACTTTCACTCTCTTTTTCCAGCCCAATGATTATCCATTGTTCTTCACAGTGGCAATTCAATAGTCCTTCACATATGTGCCTGGGATCTCAGATGGGATCTCTTTCGGAGCAGCTTTGGATTCTGCTTTCTCAAATGCTGTCATGATATTTACTTGCAAATAAACTGTTCAACCACGAGATGTCTCTGTGGTGTTTTAAAAGTGACACAATAGCTGTTGAGGCAGCTTTGTTTTTATTTGTATGTTCGCTTGTGGCTGGTTTCTCTCCTCAATAAATACGTGTTTTATGACAAATGATAGGGAATACATCCATCCTCCTTGCAGGCAAGCTACTGGGTTAGAGTAGCTAAAATGTTGTTCAGCTCTGAACATAACGGTATAAAGTGGCACTGTGGGGGTGATGTATTTGTTAAGGGTTGACATATAAAATGTATTCAGTTTGAGTGAAAAGATTTTAATTGCCATCTCTGCAAATTCTGTCAGGGACCTGAGATCCTCGCTGGGCTCACTCCTTGTCTTTTTTCATCACCGCCTGTAATAGGTCCTGCATCCCAAGTCAGCCCTCTAGGACATCTGGGCATTGGGCAACCCCAATTAATAGAACTTAGAAAACGAGTCTGACTGTACAACAAGAAATAGCCCTGCAGGACCAACACAGCCTAAGAAATGTGAGCGGAATTCTAACAGGAAGGAAAAGGAGTGAAAACATTAGTGTAAAAAACCCCAAAACACATACATGAGCCCAGATTCTCAGCTGGTGTAAACTATCCTAGCTCCAACGTAGCTACACTTATTTATACCAGCTAAAGTCCTGGCCCAGTGAGCAGATCTGTTGTGTAAGAACAACTTTCAAAGTAAAGCTGCGCTTTAAGCTCTTGAGTTAGAGGTACACTGAAGCTCACTTTTGCAGACTATAGATAATACTTGTTCTTTCATATGCTAGATACACTGAGGATAAGGAATGTACAGTAGTGGGCTCCTCTAGCAATCTTTACACAGTAAGAATTTTATTTTTCATCCATATCTAATTATGACTAGCCAATATTAATTGTTAGAGGTAACTTACTTTTCTTTACATTTTTCTGTCATTCTGACCTAGAGAAAAGTGTAGTTCTGCAAAAAAAAGGGGCATTTATCTTGAAATGTTGAAATATAGTGCATCTACAAGAGCTGAAAATATCTTTAACCTAAGACCAACTAAGAAACGAAAAAGCCAAAGGAAATTCTTTCTTATTGCCACAAAGGATTTTTGAATCGTGAGAAGGCAATGCTGTAAATTGGGCTCTAAAATGCATTTAAGTCCCTCATTCAGGAGCTGTCCAGGTCCTTAATTTTCAGTGTTCAGACTATGTCCGAAAGGGCAGTAATACCCAAAAGCAAATCACTAATAATCATCTTTAGACATTGACAGTAATTGGCAACAGTTTTTTGCATGGAAGCTGTAGCTCCTCCAACTCTACATTATCCTCTCAGTTTGGAAATAAAACAGCCTTACTACTTCTAATCAGTCTTTGTCTTCTCTGTTTGAGACCTTAGCTCTTGGTCCTCCAGAATTGGTCTACAGAGGGTGCTGCTATTCCAGGTACAGCTTACGTAGTGCATTTGAATCAAATATTTGATTCCAGATATTGTTTCAGCAATGTTATTCTGGCCCTACAGCTATATATAAGTTCATACACTATATTTGCAGGCATATATATTGTAAATTATGCCATGTAAAGTGGTATGTTCATCAGGGATTTCTGGTGGGTGACTATATAAATCATTCTAGGCCAGGTGCTGCCAGTCTCAGTTATAATGAGTAATAATTTAGAATAGGCTGATCACAATCAATGGGACTATTTTCAGAAGGCCAGTTTCTGCCACCCTTACTCCTATTGAGTTGCACTGTACTACATATGTAGTCCTATTCAGGGCCACCGAGAGCAGGTTTGGGCCCCGGTGAAAAAAAATTTCCGGGCCCCCCAGCAAGGGCGGCCCGGCTAAACAGGGCTGACCAGAGGGGAGGGGAGAAGCTGAGCCCCGGACCACTTTCCGGACTGCCAGGCCCCAGTAAGGCAACGGGGGCGGGGGAAAGCCAGGCCCCAGTCCCCTTCTGGACCGCCAGGCCCCGGTAATTTGTACTGGCTTCCCCTCCCTCTCGTCGGCCCTGGTCCTATTGAAATCAATGGGCCTAGTGAAGCAAGCACTGGACTTTTATTCCCAGCTCAGCCACTGGCCTGCCGGGTGACCTGGGCAAGGGGTTTCACCCCTCCGTGCCTCTCTTTGGCCATCTGTTAAATGTGGCTCATGGTCCTGACCTCTTTTATAAAGCACTTTGAGATCTATTGATGGAAAAACAGTATATAAATCCTAGATACTATTATTATTTATGGAGTAAGCTATTATTCAGTAGGAGCAGAATTTCACCCTAGGGGAAAATGGAGTTGTTTCTTTATGTGACTGGAATCTCAGGATCAAAACACAGCCTCACATTAGGTATACTGGGTACCAACAAAATATACAGCAAATTTATTTACTCATCCCACTCTATAAAATCCCATGCTGAGCTCCTGTACAACGCGTTGAGATCCACATGTGAACTTGTGATACCGTTGCTAGATATATTTCAACAAATGCAAATGGACTGCTTAAAATTATTGGCCAAGAAAGCCAACCGTGCTGATATTTTTGAGGTTCAATTGGGTAATCTCCAACCAGAAAGTTGGAGCAGGGTATTACCAGCTTTTATCAAGATAAACATTCAGTTTTTGTTGTCTTTATTAAAGACCAAACGAGATTGCTTTCATTCCTTAAAGCACTTCCAAAGTTTAAAAAATGAATTGTATGGGGAAAACGAAGTCAAAAATGTGTTAAGATGCTGGCAGATCTAGAACTTCTGATTTAATTGTTACACAGCAGATAATTTAATGCAGATGGAAAGTGCTGGCATATTTGCTATCTGGGCTGCATGTATGAACAAAGCACTGGAGAAAGGTCCTACAATCCCAGAGAACCTCTGTTCATCTTCCTCCTTCTGGACTAAAGTGGAGTAGAACCTGTCCCCCTCAGGGATCCTCATCCATGCAGGATGGCGGTAGGTCCTGCCACTTTGTATCAAGGCAGGGCATGAGGATGAGGAAGTGCAGCGTGTCGAGCATGGGTGCACAGAGGTGTTCCCTAGGCACAGTTCAGAGGTGGACTTGCTGAAAGTCACTCAGCTGGCTAGAATATTCACCTCCTCTCCAACAGATTGGAACTGGCGAATGCCCCAGCGCTGCCTTGTCATGGTTACCAACATCCCTCCTCACCACATGTCTGCTTGCGTGTCACTCCAATTTGTTGTATTTTTGCCTTAAATTAGATGATAAATTCTCTAGGGCAGGGACTGTCTCTTACCATGTGTTTTGTACAGTACACTGGGGTCCTGATCTTTCATGGGGTCTCTAAATGCGACTGTAATTCAAGTAATAAGTAAGGGAGGTCTCTGCAGGATTGGGGGAATGGGGAATACCACTGTGGAGGCTGCTAGCCCTGTTTGAACAAAAAGGGTGAATTGTGGGGGTGGGGTGGGAGGAGGGGTCTGGGGAGGGGGTTCATGCATGAATCAAAGGGGAGAGAGACCTGGTCCATGCTAAATTTTTTCATCTGTCCACCAAAAACATTGAAAACTGGCCCCAAACCACAAAAAGCGCTGTATCCCTCACTAATTCCACAAGCCAAGTGTTTCAGCTCAAAATAGTCCTTAGTGAAACTACTGATGTCTGCTTGATCTCATCATCAGTCAAATGTTGTCAAAGCATCATGTCTAATATAGTTCTCATTAGTGTTTCATGCACTATTACCTAACTATTTGTTTTGTAATGAATATCGCATTAGTTTAGCATTGTGGAGTTCTACCATGGATTCCTTTTGTTCAGTCTTTGAAGTGTGGAAATTCTGACAGATGCCATCTCAGTTTTGCAAGTCCAGATTCTGTCTCTGTGTTAAGCATCTTTTAACATGGTTGCCTTTGCTGTTTTGTGCATGTTGTTTCTTGAATGACAGGTATGTGCTTTACTTTTCCTCGCTGATCAATCATGTTGTTTTAAATACCCTTTTCCACTTTTTCCACAAAGCTCTCTTTTCAGAAAATGAATGTGAGAGGAATATGGATGACTCAGAGGATTGGAAGTGGGTTATCGATTCTGTCACCTCTAAGTCAATGGTAACGGATCCAGCCCAGGTTGGTAGCTACTCAAAGCCATTGCCATCTGGTAGCTCTTTAGTGGCCTATGTATGTTTTAGTCCAGTTCTCAGTGGACAGGAGTCCACGTCACTGCAATGGCAACCAGCATCTTTCATGGTGGTCTCAGCATAGAGGCCATGGACTGAGTGGTCCATTGAGACAGAATCTCCTCTCACCCCTAAAGTGGATCCCTCCAGGTAGAGTCAACGAACACTGAAGGAGTGGTGGTAAGAGGCTTTGACTGCCTCTTCTCAAGTTGGATATGTTCCGTGTGTAGATAGAGGATTTCAGGAAGGAAGGGCTTGGGGTAGATCTCAGCAGGTGTAAACTGCTCCATTGGATCTGCCTCCTTGTGGGCAAGGCACTGGTCTGGAACTTGGGAGACCCGGCTTCAGTTCCTAGCTCTGCCACAGACTTCCTGTGTGACCTTGGACAAATCACTTAATCTCTCTGTGCCTCAGTTCCCCAACTGTAACATGGAGACCATGATCCTTTCCCCCCACCCATTGTTCTGGGGGGGGAAATAATATGTAATCAAGGGCTGTATCACACCTCCTATGCACAAGGGGACTGAATTCAGGTTGCCTGAGCATTTCTGAACTTCTGGGTGCTTGATTTTGCAACCTGGCTGTTCTTTTTAACATAGGTTTATTTGGTATGTAATTACAGTCCGTTTGTGTTCAGTAGTGCTTAGAGGCCCAACTCAGGAGGGAGGCCCTGCTGTATTAGTTCCTGCCCCCAGAAGCTTATCTTTTGTCTGTCTGGTCCATTTAGATAGTATGGAAAGTGTCATTTCCAGCTGGTGGAGACATATATGCCCTAAAAATAGTGTAGATGCGGCACTGTGAGTGGTGGGACAGGCTAGCCCCACTGAGTATGTACCCATCCACGATGCTAGGTACATAGTTGAGGTGGCTAACCCCTCCCATCATGCATGCTGCCATGGCTACACTCTGTTTTTAGCATGCTAGCTTGATCAACGCTAGAGCAGGTATATCTCCTCCTTCTCAAAGGGTACGTCTATACTTACCTCCGGGTCCGTCGGTAAGCAATCGATCTTCTTGTCTAGACGCGATAAATCGATCCCGGATCGATCCCGGAAGTGCTCGCCGTCGACGCCGGTACTCCTGCTCCGCAAGAGGAGTACGTGGAGTCGACAGGGGAGCCTGCCTGCCACGTCTGGACCCGCGGTAAGTTCGAACTAAGGGACTTCGACTTCAGCTACGTTATTAACGTAGCTGAAGTTGCGTATCTTAGTTCAAAGTGTTGGGTTAGTGTGGACCAGGCCAAAGTGTAGATGTACCAAAGGAATGAGGGGAAGAGGATGCATCATGAAGCAAAGTAGTCAGAATGATGGCTGGTAAACACCACGTTCTGCTGTTTCTTTTGGGCTGGGTGGGAGGCAAGAAGAGGATTCATTTTTTGTTTATATGTGTATGTACACTTGTACACATCCCCTGTATAATAGGGCATGAGTGGGGATTAGCCAATAGGAAATACAGAGGAGGGGAGAGCACAGAATAAGGAGGGCAAGGAAACTGCAAGAGGGAATGAGAGGTCAGTTATGGAGGGATGGGAGGGGATTGGGGCAATCATCCAATCACTAGAAAACACAGATCAGCAGTAAAAAGTGAAGAAGGGAAGAATCTGGTGAAATTGCTAGAGCAAGTCAAAAATTCACCAAAGTCCCAAATGAACTTCCTGGTGAAAAATCAAAATTTTTGCAATTTTAATCCCCATGTTTGTAGAAAAATGTGGGGGGGTTTCATTGGGAAAAACTGACCCTCCCCCCTGTGGTGGGGCAGATGATCTCCTCACCAGCCAGGCATGGGTTAAAGAACTCTTGTCACAATCCATCGCACCTCTGAAGTGTGTCGAGCCTGGAGGCAGGCCTTTGGGGTAGGTCTACGCTGCATCTGTGGACTCGGTGTCTGCAAGCCTGTGCTTGAGCATCAACAGTGCATTGTAAACCTGGGTTTACAATTGCTGGACCCAGGTCTTGCGGCCACGCTGACGGGTCCATACTGCACTATGCAGACCCCAGGAAGACCTTCTACTTCAGGGGGCGTATCCCAGGTTTCCTAGCACCCTCGCTGGCTGTAGCTGCTCTAGGCCTTTGTTCAGGATGTATTGGGGAAAATGTGCCTGTTTTGAACGGACGTTGTCTTAGCCCATAGACACATGCAGCCGGGCCCATTCGGGGTCTGCATGCTACCAGCAACACGGATACCGCACCAGTGGAAGAACTTGTGCAGCTCTTCCTTTTGATCCTGTTTCAGGGGTCAGGCAGAGCAAAACTTTTTTAGGCAGTTTATAAAAAACTGCCCATGTACTTAAACACACAATGTCAAGTATCAGGAGGTAGCTGTGTTAGTCTGTATCTACAAAAACAACAAGGAGTCTGGTGGCACCTTAAAGACTAACAGATTTATTTGGGCATAAGCTTTCATGGGTAAAAACCTCACTTCTTCAGATGCAGAGAGTGACTCATTACAGAAGCAGCTTTTCCTCTCCTGGAATTGACACCTCCTCATCTATTATTGGGAGTGGACTACATCCACCCTGATTGAATTGGCCCTGTCAACACTGGTTCTCCACTTGCGAAGTAACTCCCTGCTCTCCATGAGTCAGTATATAATGCCTGCATCTGTAACGTTCACTCTATGTATCTGAAGAAGTGAGGTTTTTACCCACGAAAGCTTATGCCCAAATAAATCTGTTAGTCTTTAAGGTGCCACCAGACTCCTTGTTGTTTTTTAAACACACAGCTTAATCCAATCATTTTGTTTGGAAATGAATGGGCCTTTTATGCATTTTATTGTAAATGTGTCCTGTACTGCAAAGTACAGCTTCTGTATTACTGTGATGAAGTCTCTTCAAAGTAGGTGTAATAATGACACCTTGGAACACTTTCGTTGTAAACAGTCATTGTTACTGAAACTCACAATGTTAAAAACCTGACAGGCAGACAAACTGCCAGCAGGACTTGTAACACAACAAACAAAAACAGTTGCAAACCTCAGTGAACAGTGGTTGTGAGCAAATGCAATGCACAAGTGTGCAAAATACTCCAGTTCTGTGCCACGCACAATTGTAACTGTCTGGCTGTCCACTGTGTCTCTGTTCTTTTTGGTTCTTCTAGTGTCTAATGGTTGCTATTGGAGTGCAGGACTGTAGAGGGTATACTTGGTAATTCCAACTGCTGCTGATTGCAGGTGACCAGCTCTGGTATTGTCTGAAGGGTGCATGGCCTGCAGGACGTGGTAGCGGGGAAGAGACTCAAGGCATGGGGCTGGAGCAGGAGGTGCAGCTGGAGCTGGGAAGAACTCAGCGCAGTAGGAGTGGCACTCAGAAACAAGCAGAACCAAGGCTTAGAGCTCCCGGACTGGGGACCCTGTGGCATTAACTGGCCTATGGCTTTCAAATACTGCCTGCCCAAGCCCTCTGAGGAAGAAGGTGGGCTGGGCTGGTTTTCTTTGTTGAAATCCCCCCTGGATTAAAGCCTGAGCTTTATCTGTACTGAGGTGTGGGAATTGAGAATTGCACAAGGAAGGGAGTTGGGGGAGTATATGCCCTTCGTTTGGACTGCTTGCACCCACAAAAAGGCCCAGAACCAGACCAAAGGTTTGCAGCTGCCCAGAGAATGACGTAGGTAAGTGAGGTGCCCTCTCCCATCCCAAGGGGGAGACCTTGCGATCTTCACCTTGGACATCACCAAACTTTGTTTTTCTCGTGTTTTTTTTTTTTTTTTTGACATCCTCCTCCCAAAAAACTTTCTGGGGGCTGGGGCGGGGGAAGCTATTTCCAGATCAGCACTAGACATCACTACTGTCCAGAGGTATGTGGCAGGAAAGATTCCTGGCTGGGCTTCACCCTTTCTCCCATGTGCTGTAGCTGTCAATGTCTGTAGGTGTCAGTCTCTGGCTTTGCCTTCACTCCCAAAAGATGATGTGTTTTTACAGTGCGATAACTAATCCATGGTAGCTATTGTAAGCCCCCTGGGGCAGGGATTGTCTTTTTTGGGGGTCTGTTTGTACAGCACCTAGCACAATGGGGTCTTCCTCTGTAACCACAGGTCCGGGGAAGGGATGAAACCAACTGGCTCCACTGGCCTGGATGGGGGTGCCCTTTCAGGAGAGGGAATTTAAACTTAGCACATCTCGGCCATATGAAATGCATGTGCATGATGCCTTCTAACGACCGCCCATCCTGCCCCAAAACGATAACATGCCAGCAAAGTGAGCATGCAGTTCGTTTGCTTATGCAATTCATGGGTGGATCACAGTTTTCATATTTTCCCCTATTTATTTGCATACTCTCATCACTGGTGCTCTCAAAAGTTCAAGCATGATCTAGAGAACATTGACTCAACAAATCATGTAGCTCGGTCAGCTCAGGACAAATTGTAGGCTACATAACTTGCTTTTCATACAGGGAAACTGAGGCTGAAAAGCTAAGTGATTTGACCAAGGCCAAAGAGCTGTAGAGTCAGGATAAGAATTTGGGAGTTCCTGGCTCCTGCTCCATTGCTCACACTATAATCTGTTGGAGGCGAAGAGAATCAGGTTTCAGGAGGAGCATATGTTGGTGTGAGACTAGAGGGGGATAAGCTCCTGGGTGTGGCAGGGAGACAAATAGCAGAGCCCTTAAGAAAGCACTGCCTCTTACAACTTTGCCTGATTATTGCAAGTTAAATCCAGAGTATGCTGCAACAGGAAAGGGAAAACGAGCTATACAAAATCAAAACATCCTAGCTACGGAGCACAAGTGCATAAAGGTGCTCCCTGGGCACAGTTTGTAGGTGGATGGCTGAATGTCATTTAGCAGGACCATTAACTGCTGTAGACTACATACAAGTAAAGTGAATTGGGAGAGTCATTAATAACCCATGCTCCATAGGAGAGCCCTGACTATCATTCCATCTGTACACGCCACACTGTTCCTGTTTATATTTTGTAAGTGAAAGATCTATTATCTTTCCATTCTATCCCTCCCCAAAATGGCTCCTATCCTACTCCAATCTATTTCAATGAACTCAGAAAATGAGTCCTTATTTTTCTCTTCATTGCTCCTCTTTTTACAGCTTTCTAATATTGGTAAGTATGGAAATTTCATGTAAAACCATAATTTTATTTTTTTTTATAGTCAATACTAGTTGGTTCAGAGAAAAGTTTCTCTTATCAGTGTTACCTAACTGCTTTTATATACTGTCTGCGTGACTGAAATGAAGAACATTTAAAAAAAAAACAAACCCATCAACAATGATCATTTTTCTGCACCTCAAGTTTGCTTTATTTTTTTAATGATTTTGTAGCATTTTATAAGTGCAATACATGTTTCCTTTGTGAAAGTGCAGTGACATAACTTGAAGCAGTTATGGCCAGTTTCAGTCGCTAACAGTTACAAATTAATACTTGATGATCTTGCAACCAAAATAGACAGAGATCCTTATTACCAGAATTACAGCAGTCACTCTTGTCAGATAAGGGATTAAGAGCCAGCAATGAATAAGCATAAACAGCAATATAGTCCTCTGTAAGAAGAAGTGGAGGGGAGACCATGTACATAGTGTACGAATTGGACTCCAGATCTTCCTCATTATGTTAATTGCAGTACAAGTTGCTTTTGGAGAAACAGTCACTGAAGATAGCTGGCACGATTTGCATTTTCTGCATTAATTTACATTTTAGCATGACGTATAGAAATGTAACAAAGGGGGGCGGGGTATGGGTGGGAATTGATAAACTTAATAACTAACTCTAAGTCTGCGCTTTAAAATGTTTTTAGAGCTTGTTGATTTGCAACAGATCAGCTACCGCTAAGCAAAATGGGGAAACAAATGCTTTTCCACTGAGCAAGTATTCCCCCCCACCCTCCAGCCTGAATGATGAAGGTTCATGTTAGGAGTGACTGAAACTGAGAGAGAGGTGATATGTTGTAGGTGGAGACACTTAAAAGATTTATAAATGATTATTTGCAAAATGTAACTAATCAGCCTGCACAACAACCCTGTGAAATAGGTAACAGGCAATGTGACAGAGGCTTGAGGCCAGATTGTTAGTTATTTAGATGCCTAGTAGGATTTTCAAAATTACTTCCCATTGAAATCAATAGAAATTAGGCCTGATTCATGTCCTGTACCATGACTAATTCCTAAACCCAGCCATGCTCCCAAGGGCCAGATTTCAAAGGCAAGGTCTACGCTATAAACTTACATCTAGGACAGCAGTTAATATCAATGCATCCATTCTGCATGAGCATCTTTAGCCAATAGAGGGGCCAGAAGTCTGTTTGGCTAGGGCCCAGTGATGGGCTAATCTGGTCCTGTCCGTGACATCTTCATTATACATATAACTAATTGACTATATTAGTTGTGTTTGTTCAATATTAAAATTCATTTACATTTGATTTAAAAAAAGGGTTGTGTGTATGAGGCGACAGATAACAGTAACAGTTCTCCCAACTCTGAGCATTCAAAAATCATAACTCAGGTCCCAAAATTGAGATTTTGAAAACAATACTTTCTTATTTGCCTTCTGCTTTCTGAGCCTTTAGGTTGCACTTGTTTCATGTCTTCAGGCTTTTCTCTGCAAGCCAACAAGCTGGAAACTTACTTGTTGTTTTAAATGAAAGCTGAGGTTCTCTTGTAATCACCTGACTCCAAGAGCTGGGGCTTTAAGAAAAACCCCAAATATCATGAGATTCACGAGAGTTGGCAACACTGCTTGCAGATCCTGATTCCCACATGTGATAAGGATATTTATGAATGTGACCCAAGTCAGGACTGGGATTAGGAAACAAACTTCAGTCTTCCCAGTGCTCTTATGTGTCACATTTGTTACACACTCCTCTTGAACAAGCAGCATTTCTGAGGTCATAAAAGATAGCCCATCCCTTGAGAAACTGGGATGTCTCCTCTTTTTTGGGGCTATGTTCTCTCTGAGTCCATTCTCTGGAGGGGAGGCCTATTGGAGGCTTGTTTCAAAACTTAGTTCTGGACTTTGTAGCTCCTGGATGTTGTCTGACTCCTTGGCTGCTCAGAATGAAGGGGTGGAAGAGCGCGCACCTGGACTGGAAGCAGGAAAGACAAGGAGGGACTAACTGATGAGAAGGACTCTTCATCTCTCACAGAGGAGGCGAGGACAGGCACAGAAAAAACTAATGCAGATTGAGCCAGCTGTGCTTCAGTCTGCCTATTGAACTGGTTCAATAGTGGCAGAAGCCGTGACTTTAGTATTTGGTCCAATACAGCCTACAGTACCTGTTACTTGCTGGAGCCAAAAGTTGCAGATACAGTGACCTGGAGCAAAGCAAATAATTTCAGCCAGAAAATGTCATTGGGACACTGGTGGGAATGCTGATTGAGGAAGACTTGCTGCATTCTGGAAAGTTGCATGCACTTTACGTATCAGAACAAACCATTGTAATTTTCTTCCTCCCTTTTTATCATATGGTGTTGGGACAATTTAAATGAAAATACTGATATCTTGACCTTTTTTTGAGCTGCTACTAACCTTCTTGATCACGCTTTGCTGTTGAGCGACAATTGTCATGCTACAGTGTATGTGATAGTAGATGAACAACTAATTTCTTTGCTTTCTTGGTATAAGGAGAGGGCTTGGGAGACTGCGTTCTGCATAATAGGCTGCTGAATTAAATCTGACCATAATAATAGTTTAAAATGAAATATGCAACAAGTAAATCATATTAAGATTAACTACTGGTAATAAGATACGTTTCTATCACCACTCCTGGGTGGAATTTCATTTGTCATCCTGGGTTAGCTGCCCCTCTGCACAAAGACAGCAAAAATACTTTCCTGGTATTTTTTCCTCTCTAAATCTTCCTTTTCTTTCTATGTAAATAGGAGGGCGGGTAAATATACAGATGGGGCCCCATTATTACAATTACACACTGGAATCTCTATTAGCTAATCAGGTGTCTCTTTCCAGACGTGCTAGTCTAGTAGGATATATTATATGGGGCACATCCTGCCAAAGATTTCTTATATGGCCAGGGTTCCTTGAATGCCGTCAAAAACTGTATATTTTCCCTAATGTCTGTTCTTTGCTTGTGTCAAGTTTCCCTCAGCTCAGGTCTTAAATATTCTAGATGTAATGTGGATATCTGGCAGCATATACCATGGGATTACAGTAAAGTCAAAGGAATATCAGAATATGTTTTTAACAGAGGTAGTGCTAGATCCATCTCTGGAGTTACTGGGTGACAGAATTTTCTGGGAAAAAATTAGGCAAAAAATCTCCTGAAATAGATGACTATGATTACCAGTTTACCATGATTCTATAGCACCTTCTGTGTGCTCGGAGCTTAACCAACACACACAAAGGTAAGGTCTTTGCCCCAAAGACACTTCAAACTAAGCAGACGTGATACAAATGTAGGGTGGGAGGTGGGATACATTGAAAAGCAAGGTGCATGAGGGTGGAGATGACTGAGCATGTGGTCAGGTCCATAACTCTCGTATAATTAAAAAAAAAAAAGTCTTGTGATAAGTGTCACGCTGTCTGGAGTGGCTCCTGACTGAGTGCCTACCTCAGGGCAGACTGTCAGAAAACAGGGCAGACACCCCAAACTGGTGGTTTGTTCTAGAATTAGATTTCACCAAGCCAGTAACAAATGTGAACTCCGGGATCACTATACCAGTCTTACCATAGAGTCACAGATAGTCTCCTTAGACTGTCCAGTCTATCTTGCCACCCAGACAAATTGGACTTTGTGATTAAGGGTCACTTACAGCAAAAATCACACCATATTCAGGTTGCTCCCAGTCCCAAGAGACCAGTCACTTATCCCAGATCAGTTGAAAAGATTTGGTTTTCGTTTCCAGCTCTGTCACTGAGTTGATCTGTGATCTCAGGCAAGTCACATAATTTCATCCAGGCCCACTGAAAGAAATTCTGGGGGCTCGGGCCATCCTTGGGGGGGCAGGGCCCAGGGCAGAAGTGACAAATCCATCACTCCCAGGACCGCCTGCTCTGGCCAGTCACGCTGGCTCATAGGCCCCCCCCCCAAAAGCACGGGGCCAGGAGTGGTTTTGTGTGCCTAGGTCCAGGAGCCCTGCAGCCTGCCCCTGGGCAATTGCCCCCTTTGACCCCCTGTCAGCGGGCCTGATTTCATCTTTCTGTACTTCACTTTCCCTATTTATAAAGTGATAAAGTGAGGACAACAGTACTTTTGTAAAGCACTAAAAGGTCTATGGGTGTAACTGCTAACTATTTTATTATGGGCCTTTTGTAAGAGGTACATTTTTAGGTGCCAGAAGTGGACAAAAGCAGGATGGCGTAGCTCAGGGGAGGTATAAGGCATATGGGGCTGTGGGGGATGGGTTGGGGAGAGGAGAACCTAGAGACTAGAATGGGAGAAGGACATGGGGTTGGGGGTAATAAGTTCATCTTCCTTTAGTTAGATGTAATCAGTAGTAGATATCTTTGAATTAGACACTAGAAATCTTCAGAAGTGCTATCAAAGATGGAGTGGTTATCAATAAGGAGAAACTATTTCATTTGGATGGCTTGTGCTGTGAGGCGGCACAAAGAAGTTGGAGATATGTGATGGAAAAAGAGATGTATTTTTCTGTTCTGGTCTATGAAGGTTCTTATGCTTCACCTATTGCTCTGGGATCTGACTGCATTCTGGAATTAAAAACGAATACAAGGTGACTTTATATCAGTAGAGTAACTTCTCTGCTGCACCTGCCTGGGGGAGTCAGCTATGTGAGATTTTTGTGTGTGCTTTCAGAGATGCCACTAGGTTGTGAGTTGCTGTATGAGAAGGAAAGGTCTAAGAAGGATTTGCATTCAGCCCTGAAGTTCATAGTCACTCTTTAGATCTTTTGAGAGTGATTTCCAAAGTCTTGGGCCTCTTGCTGCAAACATTCTGCCTCCTGTACAGATGCTCTCCATCCTAGTAGGAGTAGCTCAGCTCTTCAGGAACGGTGCAGCTATCAAAGGAAGTCAAGTACCTGGGAAGGTGAGGTGGCCCTTCAAGTGTCCTGATCATTGAGGGGCTTGAAAATTAAGACTGACACCTTGAAATTGACTTGGGACCAGATTTTTCAAAGGTATTTAGATGCCTACTGGGATTTTTCTGGAGCTGCTATGACCTAACTTCCATTGAAACCAAGGTGAGTTTGAGGCCTAGGTGCTTTTAAAAATCCCACTAGGTGCCTATCTGTGTCTTTAGGCACCTAAGTACCTCTAAAAATCTGGCCCTTGTTGTTCAAACTGGAGCCAGTGGAGTGAGCTGTGGTGCTCTGAGTAACCCGTGTTGATGAGGAAGCATTCTGCAAATGCCAACGTTCCAAGTCTATGAAGCGTACATAGAATCTTGGACTCTGAGTTAATATCTGCGTCCTGGCATTCAGAGTATTTGGCCTTTGTGGCTTTGTTATGTCCTGATGTTCTTCTTTCAATAACCAGTATTCAGTATGCACTATCAGCTGGCATATTCTGGTTTGGTGCAGATGTCCCAGCTAGAGTAGCCAAGCAGCGAGGCCCCACCAATGTCTCTTTCTCCTCCCACCCATACAATGTTATCCTTGAATTTGTCTAACTTTGAAGAGCTGTGAATTTAAAGCCGTTCACTAACCTCTGTGGACTTTGCTTCCTTCCAGCACCCCTCTCCTCCTGCTCAACCCACTTCCTTGTGTGTGTTTGATGACAATTAAACCTGTTGAAATAAGTGTTGCTCCCCACAGCTATCTGCTGTAATGCAGACCGTATAGAGGACTGGTGACAGATTAGAGGGGAACATCTTCTCCAAAGGCACATTAATATAAATTTGGCCTGATTAATTGCCAAGGACTAGATCTCTCCTGACCTTTTGTGTCCCTAATGAGAGAGTCTCCTTTTTAAAAGATAGCAAAGGCTGCATGTCTGCGGTGTAGTTCCCGTGACATGCCAGTAATCACTGATGCTATGTTACTGACACTACATGACTTAATAGTGCAAAGAATATGATCTCCCACTAGATACAGTTGCAATAATGAGCCAGTAAGTCATCTATAATAGATCACACTTTGGGACCCTGAACTAATCAGTACCACAACACAAAACTCTTTAAATCCCTACAGCCACCTGACACTGCTATGTTGACTGGAGGATATTTTCTTCCTTTCTCTTTGGAACACTATGCTACTTTGGGGATTGAGCCCAGACCAGTATTAGCCAGTTTCTTTCTGCAGCAAGTACTTGGGGAAGATGGCAGGATGCTCTTTTTCCCCTTTGCAACATGCTCTCCAGGGCTCAGTGCAGAAGAAAATGGATTAATCGTCATCAGCTTCCAGAAACGCTAAATACCTGGAAAAACTAGATAAGGATGTAACTCTATTCTATTGCCCTCGCACACATTTTAAATGCAGAGCACATACATGGGACCCAAACATGTCAAACAAGTACAAACAGACAGAAAGAGCTGCTGTCTAGCCCTTCAGCCTTGGAATGGATGGTGGGTTTCTGGAGATGGGGACGTTATAGCAAAAGTCCAGGCAAGCTGGCTGGAAAGGGAGCAACTGTCTGGACCCCTCATACACTTCAGGATTCTTACTGTTAGACCCTCATGTAATTGTAATTGTGCCCCACTGACCTAGACAGAGCCCGGTTTGGGGATGGAGAGTGAAGTTCCCTCATCCTTGGAGATAATTCATCCAATTATGGGTTGAGGCAATGTGGCCTAGTGAACAAAGCACCAGACAGGGTCTAGTGCTGGCCTGCTGTGTGACTTTGCCCAAGTCACTTCCCCTCCATGTGTCTGTTTTGCCATCTGTAAAATGGGGATAATAATACTGACCTCTTTTATAAAGCACTTGGAAAACTACAGATGAAAAGTGCTACGTCAGAGCTATTTATTATTAGCAGGGTATTATGGGAATCCTTGGACTGCTTAGAGAGACTGTTCCATCTTCTACAGCTGATGATCCAACCCTTCGCCAGCATTAAATCGTTTTTTGAGGAAAACCAGAGGCAATGTAGTGGCTTAATTTCTAAAACCGCACTCAAATTACTATAGTTGTATTAGTAAGAAAAATATTTATTTCCTAATCAGCCTGGAACAAGGTAATGAACCAAGAGAATTATGAAACTGGCACTCAATTAAGTGCTTATTAAAATGATCCTGCTCTCTTATTTCCAAAGCTGTTGACTGCCAGAATATAAATCTACATCCTGGCAATCTGGACTTGACTTTGCTTTATTCCTTCATTTTTATCCATTAGGGACTTTTTAGCCCTGTTGTTGTTTACTTGATTTTTTTAGCGGCTATGTAGATAATAGTTCTTCCCGCTAAAGCTGGCTCTAAACTTGTGCTGTGTCAGCAAAATAGTTTGAGATTGTAATTCTTATTTATTACGTGGTGATATTTGACACTGCCTTCATTATGAAAGCTGTTCTTCCTTTATCTCAGCCTAGCAGCTGTTTTTATGTTGTATCTAATCTATCTTTTCTGTGCCCTCATCCTCATAGGTCTTGTATTGTGTCATGTCCCAATCATAAGATGCCGGAAAAGCATCGCTATCTGCCACTCAAGAGTCATTATAGTGCAGTGTGCCATGTGATACCCCAGCCTATGACGAGCAATGCTAAAAGGTGCCTTGCCAGCAAAACCAAGACCTATGACATTGCTTCATGAACCTTCATGTATGGCCATGAGTTTCAGAAGCTATATCACCAAGGCATGGCTCTGAGCAATGCTCAGTCCATTAAAGTAGCACTGGGATTTTTTCTGTAGTATGCTGCTGAATACAGAGTCCAGGCGTGGTGGTTTTGCATCATGTGGCGCTGAATGGATTGGGAGTTAGCTTTGGGAGCTGGCAACTTGGAACTATTATTTTATTATTTGTATTGTAGAAGCCTCTAGCAGCCCCAGTCGTGGGCCCATACCCCGTTAAACTAAATGTTCCACCAGCACAGAACAAAATGACTTTCTGCCCTCAAAGAGCTTCCTGCATATTCAGTTCTTGGGTGATCGAATAGATCTATGGGGCAGCGGTATGGCTATGCTCCTTCCAACTGGGTTCGCCCCTCCCTGCAGCAAGAGATGTTAATCTGAACCGAAATCTTGGTAACCTGATAGAAGAGGCAGAGAGGTGTGAAGAGTGCTACTGTGTTATTTTCAAATGTAAATGTCATTGCTTAATGCAATGGAAATCTTAATTGACAGCTTTGTAAACTCCTCTGATGCTATGTTCATAGTTGTGGAGCTCTGATCCTGTGGGGGAAAGAGATCCTCCTTTCTTCTGCTTAATTGCTGGCACCCCACAGGATGAGGAGGGGTGTCTCCTTCCTTCGTGTAGCTGCTAAGTGAAGCAGGTGCAGGGGCAGCAGCCAAGATCCTCATAGCCAATGAGAGAAACCTTCTTCTTTCTGCTGACTTACGTTACCTTTCACCTTAGACCTATACAGGAATTCCCAACAAGGGTTAGCTCCCTATGGTTTCTCTTTCATTGATACAGTGAGGTCTGGCAGCCTCACTACTTGCCACTAGATGGAGAGTGCAGCTCTGTTGCATAGAAGGGAGCAGCATTTCTCCTTAGCTGCTAAGGCAGGCTAGGAGTGGGGGAAAAACTGCTGAGAATCCCAGCACCATAAAAAACATGGTGTCTTGTCTCTCCTGGTAAGATGGAAGACAGTTGGCCAAGTGGGGTAACTCGGATTGGAACAAGTTCCAGCATCCCAAGATTACAAGATCCTCAGCATCCCAAGACCCTGAGGATGAGCAGTTGGTTTGGATTGGCTTATGGCAAAAAAATGAGACCAACCGTAAGAGAACTGAGCCATGCACTAGCACAATGGTAAAGCTGGGCTAGCCTCAGGGCATGGCTCAGGGGAAGGTCCTTGCTGAGAAGATGAGCACATCCTGAACCCAGAGGGCCTTGTTCTGTGATGCACTGGGTGGCTGGTATCACCTCTGCATGTGAATGACTGTGATGCTTCCCTCCCACAGGGAAACTGCTGATGCCCACAGGGAGCAATGGTTAAAGTAGGTCAGGTTAGAAGGGGGGAAGCTCACCAAGTGTGGTGGGTCTCATGTCCATGTGATGATGTGGCAGTACATCAGGATGGGTAGGGGACAGCATGGACCATGACAAAGGAAGGAGTGCATCTGAAAGGAGGCTTTTGAGGCCCTTTAGACAGCCAGGAAGATGTATGAGAGTATGGACAATGCGGGAGCTATGGGAGAGGGGCACATCCCTGCTGATTTCAAACCTAATGCTTATATGTACCATCGTTTGGACTTGACCATCACTTTCAGCCCCCACCCCCAGTCTCTTTCTCATGCATGGTGTCTTCCCTCCCCATCCACCCACAATGTAGTATCCTGCTATGCCTTGTGATGGGGGAGATAGTGCTTCAAAAAAGGTGAGGAGGAAGCAGCTACATGGAGGGGCAGAGACAGTGGAGTGTGCTGCTGGCTGCATCCCTAGGGAGAGGTCAATACCTAGGCCTCCCTTCCGGAAGGAGGTAAGAAATACGTTATTTCCTGGAAGCCCTGGTGGGGGAAGTAGTGCCCTTTACTGGCTCCCCATAATGAGGGGCCTGCACTGCTTATTCTCCCCCCAGCTGGAGTCACAGAAGGCTCTCCAGGAACAGCGGATGTCGTGTCAAAATGTGTCCTCCTGGCTGGTGAGTGGGCTCAGAACTATCAAATGGCTGTTTCTAGGCACAGTTGCTTGTAGAGCTTGGTCCTTTTACTGCATGTTCAACAGAACTGTGATCATCTACAGTGGCACTGTGACTGATTCTGAAGGGGATTGAATTTGAGACCTCCAGCACCAAAAGCCCAAACAGCTAACACTTGAACCCAAGTGGTACGCTAGCAGTCTGCTGCTGATGGGGGGGCCGTCTCTAGAAATCAATGGGATCACGTGCGCTTAGCCAGTTCAGTTTGTAAACATTAATTGTTAGGAAAGAAAAGCTCTAAAGAGTGATTACTGAATAACTCTTGTCAAGTTTAGTTGACGAAGAAAATCAATTCTACACAAATCTGGTGTGGCTAACACATTCCTAATATGTGATTTCAGTTTAATTTAATTAATTTGAAATGTATTACAGATTTCCTAGAATATTAGAAGTCCAGAAGGAGGTTTTTCAATCCAAAGTGCAAATGCAGCACTTATCATATAAACATTCTCTGTAGGAGCCCAAACAATTTTATGCATTTTTATTTTGACCCGATAGGATACAATATAGTTTAGCAATTAACTGCATGGCAGAAATATATTGAGGCACTGTGTGTAGTCCACAATGGGTGTTTTTAACCCCTAAAGCACAAGTCCAATCCTTTCTGGCCAGCAAGGCCAGAATTTCATCGCTTATTCTATTAACTGGAGGCTAGAGTATATAATTCTATTTCCTTCCTGGAGATGCTTCTAAGGAAAAGCCTCTAGAAAAATGGGAAAATCCATAGCGAATTTAATTTTATAAGGCTGTTGTCTGCCGCCGTATGTTCTATGGAAGCTGTTGGTTTGCATTAGTGTTAGTGAACATGGGAAAGTTTTACAAATGGACCCCAGCTATTTTTGTTTTCAAGGGCTGGGACAAAAATTGGATCTACAGTCTAAATACTGTGGATATATTCTGCAATTGCAAGTCAGGATAGTTATTCAACAGAAAAGTAGCTACACACTACAGATATACATAAGGGTTTTATTTGCTTGAGAGAGGGACACAAATACTTTGAAATCTGCCATCTCTTGGATCTCCTTTCACAAAGCAGTATCTGTGCTGATTTTGAGCTTGATCTAGATGTCAGCCTGGCCACGGCAGAGTGCTCTGCTCCAGGTTTATTTTTATAGTTCTTTCTATGGTGTTCATTGTAGTATCTGGCCACGTTGTCATTAACAACCTTCTTTCTGCTTCTGCTGACACGGCTACAACAACACAGCAAACAGTCTTTCTCTCTCTCTCTCCATTATTCTTCCTGACACAAGTGCAGCTTTATCACACTTGACTATTCCATCTTCCTGAATCAGCAAAAAACAACACATGCGTCTGTGTTTCTCATTACTACCTATTGAACTGATCTTTTTCTGTTGCTGGTGCCTCTAACTTTGTACTAAGATTTACTTTAAATAGGTTAGTTCTTTGATGCGCTGCTTTTTTCTACCTACCTTCTCCATCTTAGTCCTCTTATTTCTGCTCTTATTCTGTACCAGTTCTCTGATGTTGTTACTCAACTGAACGTATCTTTTTTGACTGCTCTAGTACTCCTGTCGCACCTGCTGTCGGATGATCTCAAAGTGCCTTACAAGCAATAAGGAATCTAGCCCACAGAATCTCGTGGACTTTGTTTCTTTCTACTATCTACCCTGCATTTGCTATTTGTCTAGTACTGGCCGTCTCTCTGTCCCTTCACGCAATCTTGCCATTGTTGGTACAAGCTCTGTTATGGCTGCCACTTGGTACAGTCTTCGTTCTGCTGAGACAGCAAGGCAAAAGCAAGAAGGAATAGTACTGAACTCCTTTTTATAAAAAGCTAATTGAAAAGCCTTGGGATCCATGACTCTTTGATGATGGTACATCAAAAGTACAGCCTGACCAATCGCGTTGTGTTTGTGAATAGGCAAAATGCTCTCTTCAGTCGGATTAAACTGAAACCAACCAACTTATTTTACACTTCTTCGATTGGGAGCTTGGTCTCCCAGGGCGAAAGGCATTGACTCCGGCTGCCAGCCAAAAGCCTGCGCTTAAAACGTTTTAAAAGCTTTTCATTTCCTCTCCAAATGTTTTCAACAAAATTGATTACTCACTGGCCTCACAGCAAGATATAGATGTTTTGAAACCAAGTTCTGCTGGGCAGACACAGGGCAGATGTTAGAGCGTCCTAATGCCTAAGATAAAGTGCAACGAGTCACAGACGTGAAATAAAAGGCTTGAAAATGCACACACAGGGTTTCGGGAACACGCAGACAAATTACAAAGGCGCCATACATTTAAACAGGATTTTAATAACAGATGCCAACATTTCCAGCTGCTTCAGGTGTCCTTGCTTCAGATGAGCAGCTGCTGCTGCTGCTGACAAGACTTGGATGGTGAAGATGCATGGGAGGGAGAGATGTCTCTCCGCTTCTTGCTCAGACTGGATTTATGTGGCAAAGTTTTGCAGTGTGATTAGCCTATGCCTAGAACCTTTCCTTGCCCTTGAATATTGTTTAGATCTTAATGCATTGAATAATTGTATATTTTCACTATGGGATTAAGAACATGAAACTACCACCTTGGAAATCCCTGCTTAGTTGCTTTTACTTTTGTATCATAATATGTGGGAAGGAGATTCACAAAGTCATTTATGGATCTTTTGACTAGGGCATCTATCGAGGAGCCAATTAGCTAAAGCATCTGCAGGCTGCGCTCCACGTGGATATACATCCCCAGCTGCCTTCTCCACAGTGGGAAATGTAATCTGAATTCAAATAAAATATCAACACCTCCTCGCTCCTTGCCCACCATGTTTGACACATTCTAACACATTGGAGTTAGAGAAGGCAGTTGTGAGAGATGTAAGAGGTGAGACTGTTTGTTTGTTTTTTCTCTAGGCAATATGTCATATCGAGCTTTATAACTCAGCCAACAATCCAGCAGCAAATTTGAGTGTAATAACCACAGCAGTGTGTCTAAGTATTATGAATGTGTCAGGATGATGAATTTACTGTAACAATATCACCAGTGGAAGCATATGAAATGAACTGTATCTCAATCAATCATTTTCAACATAATCATGGAACCCCATGCAGATAACTTTGGGGGTTATGGATGTGGTGGCAGGGAGGGTGAGGAAAGGAGAAGCAGATAACTGCTGTTATCATTGCTGGATGCAGTTGTGATTGTCTGAAGGCAACGTGTCCATGTCTACCGTAATCTTTTGGTTAAGGACTTCCAGCAGGATGACACTTGCTAGAACCCTGTTGGTCAAGGAAGACTGAAAGCTTGTCTGGGGAAGAGTCTGACTGAATCCCACTGAGATGGCTATTAGAAAGAAGTCTTTTATAAACCTGTGGTAACTGTAGTTGTATCTATCTCATAAAGAGAAGTCCCCAAATACGGTGGAGCAGAATGAATTAGCCATGTCGGGGTGATTAGCCTTGTTGGGGTGAGCAGCTGGATATTTCAGCAGGCTCAGATTTTCATCCCTACGTTCATGTTTGCCAAACTGAAAACGTGCTTTGTGCTTGGCTGAACCTGAACTCTCAGTCTCAGGGACCCAGCCCCTTGTGTCTCCTGACCAGTGTGCCTACCCCAAACTAGCCCCATTAGTCCTCTTTCCCAGCTGTCAAAGACTTCCACCCCTAGCCCAGTGCTGAGCACTCCTGCACTAGTACTAAATGCTTGTGCCTAATCCTTTCCACTTTAACCCCTCTACCAATGTTGCTTAACCCTCACCTAGGTGCTGTGAGGCAAGTAGGTATTACCACCCCCACTTGCAAGATGCAGCAACTGAGGCCCAGAAAGTGACTTTCCCAAGCTACAGAGTGTCTGGGATGGAGCGGAAATGAGAATTCAGGAGCTCCCGGCGGCCGTTCCTGTGCTTAGAACACACTTTTCTCCTCAGCTGCCAAAGCAACTCTGGTCAGGTTCACTCGTGTCAATCTCCTCTCCCACTGCCAAATCCTTGCTCCACTATCAGGCAACTCGGATCAAGTGAACTGGGAAGGCAGTCAGAGGCTAAAGTGGTGATTGGTTCCTTCAAGGGGATAGGGCCACCAGGTTCTCAGCCTGTGGGGCTTGTTGAATCATCAGCTGCTTCTGGATCTCCAAATAGCAGCAGCTGGCAAGAGGGATGTAATGGGGTGGCCCAGCAAGCCTGGGACTAGTCAGCTCTGCCTTCCTCCACCTGCACGGGATGTTGAATTTTGAGAGGAGGAGTTCCCTGTCCTATAGGGTTCTGGGAAGTGGATGGGCACACGCTGGGGCTTGCCACGAGGGGGTGCTTTGAGGTGGTGAGTGTTTTTACAAGTGTAGGCTTTCATTTGTGCTCAGCAAGAAGGCTGCATCCTTTCCTTGCCTCTGATCCCAGTCTTCCATTCCTTTCCAAATTAAGGGTGAATGACTGCAATTCAGTCTCCATGGGCTTGCTGGGAACTTCCAGCTGTTGACCGGGCAGCAGTATTCTGTTATTTCCCTCCAGGAGAATATTTATACCTACACTCTATGATCTGCTCTAGTGCCTGGTTGATTTTCAAATGACATTTAAGACCTTTTTGGTTTTTGATCTACAAAGCCTTGAATGATGTGGGTCCTGGGTCCTGTACAGCTTGCCTTTCGCCTCATGTGTTACCAAGGCAGTCCTGATCAGCCTAGGCACTCAAGTTTACTGTTCTTTGCACCGAACTAGAGGAGGCTCTGGGCAGGGCAAACTGGCTGAGGGATCCTGAATGCTCAAATTCTCTTTCCTCTACTTGGTCTTCCAGAATTGATGATGATCACGGTATGCTACAAAGATGTAATGTTTTCTGAAGCTTCTTCTGGGGGAGAGCTCTCATTAGGGGATGACAAAGGTTTTGGAGACGTGAAGAGAGGTGGTGTTTTTGGGGGGCGGTTTTTTTTAAATTCATTCAGCTCTGTTTGTTAATGACTGTATAGAGCCTTGAGCACTGGACATGTGCTTTTTATAAATTTCAAATAGTTCTGTATTCTTTCCACCCCTCTCCCTCTCACATGCACTCCTCCAAACTGCTATACTTCTTCCAATGCTTTTCAGCTAGCGAGTTGTCCCTGCTTTGGCTGAAATTTAGCACCACTGCTCTGCATGAGTGCTGGCCTCATACCACGTATATAGAGCACTGAAGCAGGCAGCAGTTGGGAAGATCATCAGCAGAAAAATTGCCAGCCACCCCCACAAGCTCTAGTTATCTTCCAGTTCCACTGAAGGGGAAAGGTAGAAGCACTGAGATCAGGGGAATGATCCAACAGGGCAACGTGTCTTCTATTTCTCCAGCCTAACAAGGGGAGGGACTAGAGAGACCGAAGACTCCATAGACAGAGATGTTTGGTTCCTGAGTTTTGGCTATGTAAGAAAGAGCTATATTTTAATGCCCTAACCTGATATATAGTCTTTAAATATTGGTTTCTCCACAAAGGGATCTCCTAAAACTGGGTGACTGGGCAACAAAATGGCAGATGAAATTCAATGTAGATAAATGCAAAGTAATGCACATTGGAAAACATAATCCCACTATACGTATAAAATGATGGGGTCTAAATTAGCTATTACCATTCAAGAGCGAGATCTTGGAGTCATTGTGGATAGTTCATTGAAAACATCCACTCAATGTGCAGTGGCAGTCAAAAAAGCAAACAGAATGTTGGTAATCATTAAGAAAGGGATAGATAATAAGACAGAAAATATCATATTGTCTCTATAAAAATCCACCGTTTGCCCACATCTTGAGTACTGTGTGCAGATGTGGTCGCCCCATCTCAAAAAAGATGTATTGGAATTGGAAAAGGTTCAGAAAAGGGTAACAAAAAAGATTAGGGTTATGAAACAGCTTCCGTCTGAGGAGAGATTAATAAGATTGGGACTCTTCATCTTTGAAAAGAGATGGCTAAGGGGGGATATGCACCTATAAAATCATGACTGGTGTGGAGAAAGTAAATAAGGAAGTGTTACTTACTCAGTCTCATAACACAAGAACTAGGAGTCACCAAATGGAATTAATAGGCAGCAGGTTTAAAACAAACAAAAGGAAGTATTTCTTCATGCAGTGCACAGTTGGCAAAGAGTTCCATAGGTTGGAATATGTTGTGAAGGCCAAGACTATAACAGGGTTCAAAAAAAGAACTAGATAAATTCATGGAGGATAGGTCCATCAATGGCTATTAGTCAGGATGGGCAGAAATGATGTCCCTGGCCTCTGTTAGCCAGAATCTGGGAATGGGCGACAGGGGATGGATCACTTGATGATTACATGTTCTGTTCATTCCCTCTGGGCCACCAGCCATTGGCCACTGTCAGAGGACAGGATACTAGGCTAGATGGACCTTTAGTTTGACCCAGTATGGCCATTCTTATGTGAGTGCCTCTCCTCCTGACCTCCTCCTATTTTCGTTTCCATTGTTTTATTTAGATTTTCGATCTGTGCCTATCTCCAGCTCCAGGCATATCATCTATATTATAAATACTGACTCCATCAGAATACAAAACACACCTGATTAAATAGTAAAACCATACCTCGTACGTGACCATTAGCATGGCTCCCATTGCCACTGTACCCTGATCCTTTAATCTTCTTCCCCATCCCCTGGGGATAAGGCTGGGTGAACTGGGGAATTTTACAGCTTTTCTTCTAGGGCATGAAACCAGATTCTGTTGAAACAGGGTAGGGGGGAAATTCCAAAGTCAAAGAACCCTCACCAAATACTCCCTGCCACCATCTCGCTCCATTTAAGCCGGGGGCTATTAGCGGAGATGTCTAAGCTACAGCAGCATTGCACAAGGAAAGAGACTGTCTCTAAGACCTGATCCGATGCCCGGTGTAGTCAGCGGGCACTGGATCAGGCCCTAAGTTAGCCAGACCCCAAACCATTCTAGCACCACTTCTTAGGTTGTAAACTCTTCAGAGTGCGGAGTGTCGTGTATGCTGTGCCCAGCACAATGGGGCTGTAGTGTTGACTAGAGCCGCTAGGCCCTGTTGTAAATATTAAATAATACTGATAACAACGTAAGCTGCACCTAGAATTCAACAGGTAGCTGGTACAGATCTCGGAGCACACGGGCAAGGTATTTATAATTCGGTGTCATGCAGGCTCCTTCTATTTAGTTATTGGAAGTAGCTGTTTTCCTGTTTCAGGGCCTGGGTTCTACTCCTTTCCCCTGTCCTCATGTGACGGCACAGCACCAGACTATTTAAGTCCCAGTGAGATGGAACAGCACGAAGCCTTTTTCTAACCGCTATCATTATCAGCAAATTAGGTTAGACTGTCGCCGCTTATTTTCTTTGACAGCTTCATGTTTATTTCACATCACAGTAGATTTAAAGAGCTCCCTCTATGTATAGGACAGCTTGTTTCATTGTCCTCTAATTATATGAATAATCAATATGCTCAGGAATAAGGTTTGGGCTTATGGAGACTGCATGCGGAGACTGAATATGATGGGCCAGGCTAATTAAAGCTTTCCATCAGGCTGGGCTTTTCGGTTTCTTTTTATCCCCTTGCTAACAGGAGAGGTTGAATTTAGAAAAACAGAAATGTTTTTGCTTCTGATAAACTCTGAAGAGTTCATGAAACATGCAGTGGAGAAGAACCAAGAGTTCCCGGATGATGAGTGCCTGATCAGAGGCTCTTCTGGGAGAGGAGAAGTTGGTTCCCATAGTGGACATTAGAGCATGGAGATTACTATTGTTGCAGTTTCAGAAACTTCTTTTCCTAATTTTTTTTTAAAGGAACATTGTTAGTTTTGAAATGAGAACTTAAATTGCAAAACAAACAGCCTTTAAGATGTTTCATAACAGTCCCGAACCTGTTTTTCATTGCGTTCAATGGCAACATTTCCATTGACTTCAGTGGGAAGATGGATCCGACTCTTGCATCTGTCTCCACTGCTGTTACAGTAAATTTGCGTTCTCTTAGGGCCTGGTACTTTGAGGTGCTGAGCACCCTCGGCTCTCTTTGACATTCTGAACCTTGTAGAACTGGGTCCTAATTTGGGGCGAGGTTGAATCTGTCATCTGAATAGCCTCACTCAAGTGTGCTCTGGGTCAGACTGCGACTACATGGGAACCTTGTCCTACCCTTGAGCCAATTACAACGAGGATGTGGAGGGAAATAACTGCTCCCCATATTGTCAGCCGCAGCACTCACCTCCCGAGACAGCGCAGAGCTGAGCTGGCACTGTAGTGTGTGAGAAATTCAGACTATACCCATTCTGAAAAGATTTGGATTCTGGTCCTAGTTCTACCATTGGCTTGCTGAGTGACTTTGGACACATCTCTTGGAGCTGTATGCAAAGCTCTTTGAAGTTAATGGGAGTCTTTCCATTGACTTCAGTCGGGTTTGGATCAGGCTCTTGGTGTCTCCCAAAATTAGTGTGCTTAGATAGTCTCAGACCTGGTGTTAAATTTAAGCAAAACCCCAGGTCTTTCTGAGAAGACGTGTAAAGTGAGCTCATCCGCATGGAGTGCTAGTGATCTGAGACTGTGGATGGCAGTTCAGCTCAATACATAGGTCCTAGTTTGGAGAAAACACAATAGGAGGAGGATGGTCATCGCTTAAGGCAGAGTACTCCGTTCTAATGAGCTACCTAGGCTGCATAGGTGAACTGTTAGGTCTTCCAACATCCTAGCTTTCTGTGTATCTATCATGCAGCACAATCTACCACTAAGCCTCTAGAGGAATTTCTTAAATTAGTTTGTCCCCTCACTAATGATAAAAATGGAAGAGAGAAGCTCGTTGGAGAAAATGGAGCAGAAAATTCATGAATCACTGGCAGAGATCTGTTCTGCTTTTGTGGGAGAAGACTTTTCGTCTGGCTCCTCTTTTAGAGCAATGTTGATTTATAATGTGCTGGCAGGCAGTGGTCCCATAAGCAGGGCAGCTAAATCGCTTTTTAAACTTTGTCACTCTTGTTAACTGGGGAGATCTTTGAGTTCTTATTGTGTGAGATCTGATTTCTAAATCCTGCAACACAGGGTGATGGATGAAAGACACCACCTCTTAGGACACATTTCCACTTCTCACATGTTACTTGAGAGACAGACCAGAATCCAGCTTTTGGCCATGTGACTTTGATCAGCAAACAACTTCAGGCCCTGAGGAAAAGGAGTCAGGGCAAAAGAGCAAATTGCTTGGACCCAGGCCATAGGTGATTTATTCAGCAAAGAGGAGACCACTGTGAGATCTAAACTCATCCTTCTAGTTAGGAGGACATGTTTATTTCCTCCTGATTCTTGGCTGTTAATAAATTTCCCATACGATTGTGGGGAATAGCACAACAACAATGGAGAAAGATGTCTTGAGTCTGTGATCCTTGGCTGAGAGGCTATTTTAATTAAATGCATCCAGCCACATTTGAATTTAATAGTAGAAACTATCTTTTTAAATACTAAAGTGTTCTAAACATGCATCCAGAGCTGTTCCTTAAACATTCTAAAGTAAAGCCGTTCTGTGCCAAATGGTGAGGATTTTGAAATCAATGGGGTCACTTGTGTGAGAGAGGCAAACACAACTTGATCTTTTCTGACTATGGTATCCAGTTTATGAAGGAGAAAAATGTACATAATTATTTACTCTGGTAATATGCATTTATTTGAGTGGATGTGCCAGGAAGCAAAGAAGGGAGAAATATAACATTATTCATTATTATGGAGACACTTGAACATTATATCTCTTTAGCGTTGTCTGTGTAAACACCAACTTATTGGCAACCCTTTTACAGAGCACTGAAAGTCAATAACATGCCGATTGTTTCTGAAGTTGTTTGCATTACTCTGCCTTCTATTTTGTGTGCCTTGTGATCACCCTTCTTGCTAAGTGGCTATATTCTCACTATAGTGCCCGGTGATTTCTGTGTTCAGTGTCATGAAGTTTAAGATGACAGCCTCCTGCAGATAAAAATAAGTAATTAAAAATCCCTCTTGTGAAAATGACTCCTCTGTGTTACAGAAATATGGAGTTTGTGTTGTGTTTTCTTCGTTCCCTGGACAAAACAAACGTTAGTGTTTTCTCAGCTCTGCCTGGCTTATGAAAATCAGTCTGGTTAACTTCTGCTTTTATTCCTCACTACCAATAAGCTTTGATAAATTGATAAATTGCCATGTTTGTTTTCTGTTATCACTATGATGATGATGCATGAAGCTAGTGAAGGATGGATTGATTTGATTTCTTGAGCTGTGAAGAAGGAGCACTTAGGACTTCATTTTATTGCTATTGAAGACAGGTTGAAATGTGTCTATATAAGGCTTTGACTGAGGAGAGATGGGAGGTAGGGAGGAGGCATTCTTCTTCTTTTTAATTCCGAGTTTATCAATATCTGACACATTGGGCAGAAGCAGATAGCAAGCTATCAACTAAAATGTGAGGCTGCTTTTACTAGCCTGAAAATAAGTGAACACTGAGAAAATAACCATTTTTATTTAATGTTTGTGTTGCTTTGTTTGCTCTCGGAGACCATGTACCATATCTTCCTCTATGTAAGGGAAAAACCCAGACAGAAGCAAGGAAACGGTGAATTCCGACTTGCTGAGTTTCGCCTAATCATTCCACTGGGGTTTTTGTCAAAGGGGCAACATGTTTGACCCTTACACCTCTGGTGTTCTAAGATGTCAAAGTCCTATATGTAAAACCTGGAGATAGTCCAGGAAGACAGTCAATTTATCATTGATACTTAAAAGTAACCCCCAAAACTCAGTCTTACAGCCACAGGGATTTATTCCTTGTCCTCAAATTTTGGAGGCAGGGGACAGATTTGAGGTCCTGAATTGAAAATAGTGTCTGAAAATTTTGGGGTTGAGCCAGAACCCAAAAGGTAGGAAGGGTTCAAAATCTCAGGTTTGGACGTGGGTGAAGATGCTGCAAGAATTACTCTCCTTGTGTTTCCTCATGCCGCCCCGTGCAGCTCTGCTAACAAAATGGCACCATTTGCCAATAGTTAAAGCACACAGCCTCTACTACTTCCCTGTAAATTAGGGCAGTTTCCCCTTGTGTTTGGGGCCATTTGCACCAACAGTGTAGCATCGCTTGGCTAAAGCTGCCATTTTAATGGCCACTGCTGTACCTAGACTTTTTCTGTGAATGGCTATCACTCCCCTCCCAGTCTAGGCTCTTTGGGCCTGCACCTTATAAGAGCTACTTTCTCCCCAGATTATAGGAGGCTTCCTGTGGTGAAGAATGATTAGCAGCCTGCACTCCCAGCACTATAATCATCTCAAATTAAATTCCACTGAATTACAGTGGGATAACAGCATGTACAGGGTGAATCCAAAGGCAAATCAATATCTTGGATTCCATAGATGGGATGCTATCTCCCACAAAGCTAAAGAACCTATATTAATGTCTGAGGACCAAAAATAGTGCATTGTTGGGTACTGAAGCTGTACAGTGTTCCCAAAACATTCAGTTGTGATAAAGTAGTTCTGATCCCTATCAGTTGTACTTGTTTGCTAGGATTATGAAGGTTGGAACTTTTATTATTTGCTCAAAAAAAAAAAAAAAAAAAGAGACTGCTTTCCCATTTATGCATCACTTTGGACTGCATCAATGGAATGTTAGATGGCCAGGAGAAGGTGGGATAAAGTTGTCACCACACTGTAGTGAGCTGCTGGTGGAGTACCATCGAAATTGTCCTCTGTCAGAATTCAAGTATTCAGGTCAGTTCATTGCCAGTGTCACCAGCTTCTATAAAGCTCTCTGTAATGTATTGTATACAAGCTCTTGGTATAACACACGCATTTTAATTCTTAAACAAAACACACTTTTACTTTCCCGTTTTTTCTTTCTTTTAGTGCTAGTGAAAACTGCTAGAGCAACAGTCTTGGAGGCTGAAAGCCTGGCCTAATTTTTGAAAAGTGACCAGTGACTTTTTAGGTGTCCAACTTGAGACACTTTAAAGTTACCTGGTTTTCTGAAAATGCTCAGCACTTGCTTTCTGAAAATCAGGCCCTTTTAAAAAAGGTGTTTCAAAGTGGGCACCTAAAATTGTTAGTCACTTTGAAAATTTAGGTGCTTGTGCTTAGCTACAGAACTAGAACAGTCTTGGGGGGGGGGAGGGGGAGTTAAAACTTCCTTGTACTCTATTAACACCACCTTCATAGAATCATAGAATATCAAGGTTGGAAGGGACCTCAGGAGGTCATCTAGTCCAACCCCCTGCTCAAAGCAGGACCAATCCCCAACTAAATCATCCCAGCCAGGGCTTTGTCAAGCCTGACCTTAAAAACCTCTAAGGAAGGAGATTCCACCACCTCCCTAGGTAACCCATTCCAGTGCTTCACCACCCTCCTAGTGAAAAAGTGTTTCCTAATAGCCAACCTAAACCCCTCTCACTGCAACTTGAGATCATTACTCCTTGTTCTGTCATCTGGTACCACTGAGAACAGTCTAGACCCATCCTCTTTGGAACCCCCTTTCAGGTAATTGAAAGCAGCTATCAAATCCTCCCTCATTCTTCTCTTCTGCAGACCTTCTCCATCCCAAGAAGTTGTTTCTATACCAATAACTCCATATGTCAAGGTAGTGAGCATATGAAGGGAACTCGAGGTAAGAAATTTTTCCTAAGTTCGGGGATGTTGGAGGTGCCCCAGTTCTGCGCTCAAAGAAAACTAAAATGTGCTGCCTATGCAGGAAACTTTGTGGCAAAATTAGAGCAAATAGAGCATGCTTTGTTCCTGAATAGGTCCCTTGGTGTTTAGTAATGGTTTTACTCTCCAGTAAAACAATGAACTTTCATTTGTGATAAATTAATAATTGCATGTTAACTTCTTTAGTGTGAAATGTTACAGTGTTGCAAATCACCAGTTTTATTATACAGAGGCTACAGCTGCAGACTATAATGCTGTCAACATGGTTTAAAAAAAAATCCATAACAATCCAATCCAATTTCTAATGATTTTTAAGAAAATAAATACAAAGTCAGAGCAAATTTCCTTCACACCACTCCAACAGTGTGCCTCCAACTTGATATAGAAGGATCACTACTAGGAATAGGAGAGTATTTCAGTCTACACGTATAGTCTAGCCCTACCTCTTTCCTGAGGCTATTGGGATTAAAAAAAAGGACAGTTATGGTCATGGGTTTTTGTGACCTGTCCAAATAACTTATTGATGCTACCATACTTATTTCATGCAGGCTGATAAGATGGTATCAGCTGATGGGCTGTACCAACTTGGGGCGAAAGGCTTCTTTTCCTATTACAAAATGTGTTATCCAATCCTCTGGTTGCATTCTTTCACTTTGATCCTACAAAGATATCATTGTGTGACTATTAGCCGTGTGTAAAATCAAGCATATAGGTAACTCTCGTCAGGATTGGGGCTTTAGTCATTTGCCTTGGGGGAAATAATATTTTATTGCAAAGTTCTGAAGTGTCTTGCGAAACATTTTGATTAAATATTTAAAGTTGAATTAGAACCTTAAAGCATTTGAGTTTTCGCCCATCTCTGGCAGCTGGAAGGGAAAAGCTTTGTAACTTTGTCTCTTGTGGCCGTTGTGATAGGGCGTCTGCCCCACACTGGCATGTAAAGAGTTAAAAGAGGCCTAGACAGACTGCTTTGGGCGCTCCTTGCAGCCTCTCTCCTATTGGCTGCATCCTCTCAGGGCCCTGCAGGCTTACATAAAGGGAACTGCAGCGCAGAGCAGGGCCAGCTGCTGCTGGGAGTCCCAGGGGTGAGGACTGTGTCCCTAGCTGGCTGAAAGAAAGCAAGCACCAGCGACGGGTCAGTTGCTGAAAGGGACTGTGGGAGCAAAAGAGAGCTGCTGATTGGCTATAGGGACTGAGCAGCTGTGTCCAGACATAAGGGCAAAAAAGGTTCTGGGGCCACGGGGAAGTGGTCCAGGGGATCGTAGCAGTGGTGAGAAAAATTAGAGGTGCAGCAGGAGGCAGCTATCCACAGGGTCCCTGGGCTAGGACTAGGGTGACCAGATGTCCCATTTTTATAGGGACAGTCCCATTTTGGGGGACTTTTTCTTATATAGCTGCCTATTACCCCCCACCTCCTGTCCTGTTTTTTCACAGTTGCTATCTGGTCACCCTAGCCAGGACCCAGAGCAGTGGGTAAATGCGGGTGTCTCCTCCCCCACCCGCCCCAGCCAGTAGGTAGTGGCTAAGAGTGTGGGAGATGCTAGCCAGCCAGCAGGGGCTGGAAAGATTGTGATTCCCTGGAAGGGGAGGACTTAAGTGACCTGGTTGGAGGGCCAAGCCACGAGGAGAGAGCTACAGATCTGAGAGTGAGCGGAGCAGCGGATCGAGTCAAGATGGGAGAAAGCAACCACGGAAGGAGGGCCTTGAACTCAAGCTAATCCCCAAAGTGACGAGGAGGAGGCGCCAGACAACAGGGAGTGGTGTGCCCTGTAACAGTCAAACTTTTCCCCTGAGTTCACTTTAATACTTTATAATTTTTTAAAATTGTAGTACTCCTGTAGTAACCTCCAAGAGGGGGCGGAACCAAGAACGCCTCCTATGAGCAATGATGGATCATGTCTTCTGCATGACATCAATCAGGAGAAGCTAACAAGTACACAGTGGAGGGGCATTTAAGGTCACTTTACTTGCTTCAGTGACTACTTGCTGCACATGCTTATGATTGATGTCGTGGAAAGTTCTGCTGATCATATCACTATTTCTGGGCTGTCTATGTTAGTTTCTTTTGTTTAGTCTCTAGTTGCAAACTGGATTCCCCGCTGTTTGGATTAAAAAAAAATTAAAAATTGTAATCTAATTTTAAACAACAATTGGATAATTTCACCAAGTAGCTGTATTGGCGTCAGCTTCTTTCTGCCACTCCTCCACCGCTGACCATAATCCTGACCTCAGAAGTGCTGCTCACTTTCCACAAGCTGGTGCTTGCCCTCTGCTCCCAAACCCAATCAAAGTCCATAGTAGTTAAAGCTGCTTGCAGGATTGGGGCATGCCCCTCCCCCGCTTAGTGCTCAGTCACCATGTGTCTAATATTTCCTTTCAGGCTCATACAAACTAAAGAGGAGAAAAGACCAATTAGAGATCTCATCTGTGCCACTTTCTCTGCCACTGCATGATCTACAAAATAAAGATGAAGACCAACATTTTCAAAAATAGGAGCCTGGCTTTAGGCTCCTAAATCCATATTTAGTTGGCCAAGGACGGGATTTTCAAAAGTGCCTGACTGACTTAGGACCACAATTCCCATTGACTTCAGTGAACACATGTACCTAAATCACTTATGAAAACCTATCCTTATGCATCTATCTTTGAAACTTTGGCTGAAAGCCATAGATGCAGGTAACATGCACTGAGTATCTAAGGGATTTCTGAGTTTTGTTATGTGATAGGCAAAAACAAGTTAAAGGACTAACTGTCTCTGCCATTCAAGATAACAAAACACTTTGATGGAGCTGATGACATACTGCTTGTACTTGAAAAGGAAACAGCCACCAGGCCAGATGTAACTCAGGCCTGGTCCACACTAACCCCCCACTTCGAACTAAGGTACGCAAATTCAGCTACGTTAATAACGTAGCTGAATTTGAAGTACCTTAGTTCGAACTTACCGCGGGTCCAGACGCGGCAGGCAGGCTCCCCCGTCGATGCCGCGTACTCCTCTCGCCGAGCTGGAGTACCGGCGTCGACGGCGAGCACTTCCGGGATCAATCCCAGAAGATCGATTGCTTACCGCCGGACCCGGAGGTAAGTGTAGACCTACCCTCAAGCTTTAGTATGGGAGAGGAGTTTTAAGACTCTTTTAACATACTAAAGTGTGGTGAGTTAAATGATGTACAGTATTCATATTTATAATTTATTCTGATCTTTTGATTTACATTTTTGACCTCTTCCTATTTAATGGAAAATGCTAAAAAGCAGGTGAGATTTATTAGGTGATGATTTATCACCTTCTGCAATTTGTGGTTCTTTTATACTGTGACATATACTTTTCTTTCCACCTACTTTGTTTCCTCCTTTATGAAATCATGGTGATTTTTCCCATTAGAGTTAGATGGTTTGTTTCTATCAGGTAACTATCTTTCCCTCCAAAATTATTGTTTTATCATTGGAATAACGCTAAAACGTTTGACTTAATTACTGGTTATACCATCATACTCCTTTATATCTTTTGACCATTAAGGATTCTACTTTCATGTAGCTCAGGGGTCGGCAACCTTTCAGAAGTGGTGTGCCAAGTCTTCATTTATTCACTCTAACTTAAGGTTTCACGTGCCAGTCATACATTTCAACGTTTTTAGAAGGTCTCTTTCTATAAGTCTATAACAGGGATTGGCAACCTTTGGCACGCGGCTCGCCAGGGTAAGCACCCTGGCGGGCCGGGCAGGTTTGTTTATCTGCCGTGTCCGCAGGTTCGGCCGATCGCGGCTCCCACTGGCCGCGGTTCACTGCTCCAGGCCAATGGGGGCTGCGGGAAGCGGCGCGGGCCGAGGGATGTGCTGGCCACCACTTCCTGCAGCCCCCATTGGCATGGAGCAGTGAACCGCGGCCAGTGGGAGACGCGATCGGCCGAACCTGCGGACGCGGCAGATAAACAAACCTGCCCGGCCCGCCAGGGTGCTTACCCTGGCGAGCCGCGTGCCAAAGGTTGCCGATCCCTGGTCTATAATATATAACTAAACTATTGTATGTAAAGTAAATAAGATTTTTTAAATGTTTAAGAAGCTTCATTTAAAATTAAATTAAAATGCAGAGCTGCCTGAACCAGTGGCCAGGATTCGGGCAGTGTGAGTGCCACTGAAAATCAGCTCGCGTGCCGCCTTTGGCACACATGCCATAGGTTGCCTACCCCGATGTAGCTAATAAAACTAAGCACTTTCTGAAAGAATACTGCCAAATGTTTACAGCAGGAAAAAGGAAACGGAACACTTCTAGAACTTGTTAAAACTTCAAAACTGCAGTTTTGACAAAGGGACTAAACTTCGATATATCTTTGTGCTATTTACTCCTTTGCATGCCCCTTAACATGGCAACATTTCAGAATGGAGAGGAGCCCTGCAAGGCATGTAGGGTTCTCCATTCTTTTAACTACTACTTGGTACCTTTTATTTATGTCCTAGAGTAGCACCAGTCTAGACTTAGCAGTTCATAGACCCGGCACCTCTGGGTTTGCTGCATCAGTTATGAACGTAAAACAATTGCTTAAGCCTTGGCACATCTTACAAACTAAGCACTGAGTAGCACCCAGGATTGGAGTCCTATTGTGCTAGGTGCTGTACAAACCTATACAAAGACATGGTCCCTGGCTTGAAAAGCATATACACTCCCTGGTCTTTCCCTAGTATTTTGCCTAACTCTTTAGGAACATTTTCATTTTCTCTGGATTTTTTTCTGAGTGACAGCCCTAGATACTACAGTCATCTTTAGCCACAGACACGGCATGAGAGGCACAGAAGCAGGGTAAATTGCCCTGCATTGAACACCAGTGTGTTTCACCTTGTTTTGGAAAGACCACCTCTTCAGTCTGAGAGGGTAGTTCCTCTTCTTGACCTATTGAGCTCACGGCCTCTCTACAGAGACTGCCAGTTTTTTGATGGGGATGTCTGTCTTGGGACCTGGATTAAGACCATCAGTCTTATTTCATGTGTGCCATTAAACAGTCAGGACATGGTCACAAATTTTGGTTGCAACTTTTCTGGGCTGGATTTCAGCTGGCAGGCGAAAGTTGAAAGCTCTCTAGTCCGTTACAAACCTCCTGAGCATCCTAGTCTCCCACTATGGCAACTTTTGCTGCTGTTTTGGGCAGTGTATTCCACATGTTAATTACCTTTTCCCCCCTCGCTATTAAGTGAGTCTTAATTCATTAGAGTTTCTTTACTGTAAAAAAGCTGCTGTAATTCTTGAACTAATTTAAAACCAAAAAACCTACAGGAATGAAAATTTGTTATTAAAAAACAAACACGTATTCCCCTAAAAATAGTTTTGCTCCTTGTGGCTGCCAAGAGCTTCTGATTCTGTGCTAGTCCAAAAAAAGTTCATCTTTAAAGCATTGACTCTGCACTAAAGCAGAATCTCTGAGTACTGAGATAAGTGAATGGCTCTAGACTTAACAAAATTTTCCAATATCTTGCTACTGTTTATATAAACCAATGCAGATGAATCCAGTTAACTGGTTCCCTGGCAAATCCAGTCTGATTAGTGCATGATGTGGCAACCCTTTGGGCTGCAATACTCACAAAAAGATAAATTAGAAACCCTATAATTGCCCGATGGCGCTAAGAAATGTTGTTCCTAATGATACACGTATCAATGAACTCAGTTCCCTGGTTAAAGGCATATGCTAATGCACATATTTTGCAGCAGGCGTTGGGAGTGACATAGGATAGAAAGAGACGGCAAAATAGAAAGAGGGCCTGTAGAATCCTGACTGGACATAGAGAAAGAGGATCCAGTTTTGGCCTGGCTAGCATGGCGGTGCAAGGTTTATGCTCTTGTGCTTGCTATCTGCATGGGTACCAGCAAAAGGCACCAGAGCCACCACCAAGTCCCTGCCTTGCTCAAGTAATGGGTGAGGGAGCAACAGTGGCAGAACCTGGCTCCAGTGGTCAGCATAGGTGGGCTGGGGAAATGTATGCTGCCCTAGGTACAGATCTGGTGCAGTTGTGGAGCAACAAGAGAACCTGGAAGGAAGTTATGACACTCTCTCCGTCTCCCTCCTAGGATGCTCCTGGGGCAGCACAACTACATGCTTCCCTCTAACTCTGGGCTCATGACAAAGCCATGATTGAGCCCTAAACTACCCTTCCGTGCATAGAGGTGGCCCCTCCAGAGTAGGACATTGGCCAGCTAGTATGGTCAGAGGAAGCAGGTAATGTCCCTGTCCCTTGCTATACCAGTTCCTTAGACAAACAGAGCAGCAGACCCTCTTCCATGGGACGCTTTCCCCAACCACTGCATACATACAATAAAATGTAGCCGCTACAATCGGAAGAGGATTGGGTACACAACAGCTGTCCTGTCATTTATCATTTACTGACCCCTCCTGCCAGAAGCATTGTGCAGTTTGCACATGATAGGAACAAAAAGCTCCTGCCTATTCACACACAACACCTTTCGAACTGTAACACTCCGTATTATCAATTCAGGGCTTGTCAACAAGCTTTGGAAACCCTGCAACACTCTTTCTCTGGTCCTTTCTTACCAGACAATAAAGCTGCCAGCTGAATAATATTGTGAGGCAGAGGCTTTTGCCTTTCTTCCAGTGAAATCCGTTAAATCCTTTTTTTTTCCACTCAGAGGAGAAACAAATTTTATCTAAAAAAAACCCTCTCAACACTAGTTGCTCCATTTCCATCTGGGCTGCATTTGTCTGTCAGTAGTAATGAAATATTATTTCTCCTTGATAGGAATTTACTACGAGAACATTGGGCTTGATTCTGGTCGCAGCTCCCCGCCGAGTTAGCATCAAAAAGTGGAATAAGCTCTGCTTTGGAAGAGGTCATCTCCACTTAGAACTGTCTTTCAAAGTTAGCTTCATCACACAGACGGGTCTCACACCACTGTGCTCCAACAGAATGAAAACAGAGGCCAGAGCTGCAAGCCACCAGCGATGTCCATCTAATTCATTTTAGGGTTGCATGTATCTCCTGTCTCCATGCTATCCGAGCAGTGCACAAAATTAGTGATACAGAAGCCTAGATTGAAAAGGTATTTTTCCTCTTCCCATTTCCCTCAGGCAGAGTAGTGTGACTTGAGTGTATAGGATTTTTTAAAATTTTAAAACAACCTTGATCTGAGCACCATGAGATTTGGCCTTAGGAATTCCACAGCTGTGCTCCCACCACCTAGTAGTTGGAAGCTGGTCTTAGCCACATGCATTGTCCTTATGTAGGCTAGTTGTCTTGGTGGACCATGGAGGGTAAGGTAGTCTGAGTCCCAATCTGCTGTGTGCCTTGTAGACTGTTATGCATTTAACTTCCCTGAGGGGGTAGAGCACAGACAAATCAGATGATGCTGTGGCAGTGATGGAGGATCTACTTCTAGGAGGCCCCTCCATTTTTTCCTATCACTGAAGATTGCAAAAGAGCAAATGGAGGCTAATGCATCACTGGGTTAAAATAAGCTCTGCAGAGCATTTCCAATGTGGCCTGGGGTGGAAGATTTCTTTCTCTCACTCACTTCTCCTGGGCTAACAACCCAACATCCAGCCTGACTCATTGATTTAGCTCTAAATGCATGCAGAAAATCTGCCAGAACAGTAAGGGAGCATGTCTCTTTCAGAGCATATGAGCCTTCCTCTCCTGCCCCCCCTTTACATATGCAGATGAGAATTTCTGCATGCAAATGAAGTTCCTCCCCTTCCCCAGACGCAAATGCATGCACCTACAAATTGTATAGGCTCATTTTGAGATTCCCTTTGAGGTTTGATGCGTTTGTAGATGGAGTATTGTGTGTACACACACACACACACACACACACACACACACACACACACACACACACACACACACACTTATTCACTCACTCTGTTAAAAGAAGCTGAAGGTTGCAAAGTCAAGAACTCAAAAGTTAGAAAAGGCTGGAATGAAGGTTGCTCATGCAACCTCTGCCAAAACCGCTCCTTTCCTAAATGAGTCTCTAATGCTCTGCCAATGATGCTAAACCACAGTTATGTGCTTCTCTGCTCCTCCCACCAGCACTTTATGTGCTCTCCCATGCTGCCCCTTGGGCATGGGGTGGAGGAGGGAACTCCAGTCAAAATCGCAAAACTCACCTCTGTCCTCATGCCTGCAGGAACTCGTGGTCTGATGACGGTTAAGAATGTGGCCATTTCCTGGTGGCTCCTGATTAGATAAGAATTGCTTACATCTTGTGTGTGTTACACCCATACACCTTGCCTCCCACCCAAGCTTGCTTGTCTCATCCATCTGTTTTGTCTTGTCTTTTAGACTGTAAGCGCCTTTGGGAAAGGATAGTGGTTTACACTGTATGTACTGGGCATCTAGCACAAGGACCCTCTTGGCACCAGAACAGTATAAAAATTAAATAATCCAATAAGATATCAAACCAGCTGCCTGCGTTGCTGAGACGTTGGAATATTAAGTAGCATATTAACTTTAATTTGTTTTTATAGCTTGTTCCTCATTAAATAAACCTGAGATGTACCAGTAGGTATTGAGGGAAATATTTTTCTAGTTTGTTGACTTTCCTGATCTATCCTTGATAAACCCTCCAATTCAAACCTCTTCAGTGCATGCCTCCTTTTCTCTCTGTTCCAGTGCACCCAGTTGGAACTGATTGTGTAAAGTGAAAGATATGAAAATGCAGATTTATTTAAATTTATAGTCCCATAAGACTGTATGTGTTCTACATGAAAACATGCAGCAAGCAGCTATCAAACTCCTGTTTCTCTCTAGGTTAGCGGTCACTGTTCCATTTAATAAGTGAACTGCAGCTTAGTAATATCACTTCAGATGTATTATAGATGTTGGCTAAGTGGTTTAAAAATGTCACTGGGAAAGGTCTCTTTAATTGAACTGTCTTGATATTATTTATCTGGAAAATTAGTATGTCTGCTACTGTATGTGACACAGCATGAGCGTCAACGCATGGCAAGCTCAGGCAGATAGCAGTTAATCACACTGCAGATACCTCTGATATGCAGAAGTCCCCTCTGACCGCACCAGTGAAGTGTCAGTTCACTTCTCAAGAAATCCCACCCCTCCCCATAGTATGTGTGAACCTCCCAGATTACTAGCTTGGTAACTGTCATAGGCCCTACTGAACTTTCCGAAGTCTCTGGCTTTTCACGGCATGGGATCTGTTTTAAAGGGGGATGGTGGTTAATGTTGTTGTGAAGTGAGATGGGTCATCCAGGTCCAATAGAATAAGAGCTGATGCCAGCAAATTTGTCCCCGGGGTTTTGGCAAAGTATCTTAATTCGTCCTCTCACGTGGTTTTGCTCACCTGTGCACTTTCTGGGTGAAGTCCTGGCCGCACTGAAGTCGGTGGCAAATCTCTAATGTTTTTGGGTTGGGCAAAATGTCAGTGAAGCTGATGCGCATAACTGCTGCCCTTCATTTAAGACTGCTGTAAGACACAGTCAAGCTCCTTCGTAGCAGCGTCCACACAGAACAAAGGCATATGCGAGTCCATCCAGGAATTAGAACTATGTGGGCAGCGGGCTTTGCTGGGTGGTATTTGGGGTAAGGGTATGTATGCGTGGAGTATAAGCAGATAGGAACAGACAGAGGGAAGTTATACATACAGCCTGGACAAGCGTGGTATGATATGGGCTAAAAAGAGACGTGGGGCAGTGAGCAAGGAAACTATCTCCCGTTTGGTTCCTCCTGTGTTCAGGGAAATAGGACTTGGTATATTCTTTTTAGAAAACAAACAAGAGTGCATGAAATGTACTTGAAAATCTATTTTTCTTTCACTCTCCTGCCAGGAGTATCTCAAACCAGGTTCCACTCCTGCCTTTTGTTCTGCTTAAACAGACTAGTAAATACAGAGATTGCTATGCCCTGCAACTTCATTGTCAGTTTTGCCTTATGCACAGACTCCCAAGGTCAGTGACTCAGCACTGGGCACGGTGAACCAGCAAGAGACTTCTGCCAAGTGCCGAGTCATTCATTTCCCCTCTAGACAGTGGAGGCGCCACTCATGCTGCAGACAGCCTGCTTTTAAAAGGGCAAGGGGTGGGTATGATGACAGACGGCAGCATGATTAGAGTCAGACTATTCTGATGCTCTTTTGGGGTGCGATGCAGGAACAGCTGAGGCAGGTCATGAGTTAGTGATCACTGTTCTCTAGAGATCCTGGGTCTTTTATCAAAAGATAGTGTTGATGAAGAGTGACCCTGGCTCACTCTAGAAAATTGTTCGGCAGACTTACTATAAAGGTGAACATTAATGCGGGGGTTTGCTTCTTCAGCAAGTTTACAGCTAGACCAAAATAATTGGGCCAAATCCCTTTGTAAATTGAACCCTTAGTATCAAAGAGACTTGCAGCTAAATTTCTTCATGCGACGCTTTGAAACGAATAGTTTGAATTCCCTAACAGTTTGCATATATAAATCAGAGAGAGTCATGCAAAGTATAAAATCCGGGTTAAAGTTGCATAGCTACAATCAGAGTCAGGAAATGCAGTAGTTAAAGGTCAGCAAAACTGTTAACTTGGCTGCGTTATCCAGCCTGTGTATTTAGTATTTTACATCTCAAGCAGTATGTTGGCATATCTCTTGGGTGCTCTGTCTCTGCCCACTTTTAGATTGTGCTGGCTGGTTTTGAACTCCTGGAAGAGCATGGGTTGCAGGTAGCTCATGCTTCTTGATTGTAGGTGGCATTGGGGATTAAACCTGGCCCCAAGATTTGGGGCCAAATTCAATTCAGGTATAGGTGGGCATAACTTCATTGACTGCACTTGCACTTGCTTATGCCAATAGTGAATTTGGACTTTGATATTCATTCAGGCAACAAACTAGCAGCTTATTTGATACATCCATCCCTAGCTGGGTATTTGCATAATACTGACTCCTCAGTCATTTGTATTGTGTGACTTGGCAATAGTGTTGTGCCCCAAACTGGGGTATGCCACTTGTTTTATGTACGTTAACCTTTGCAATCTTTTAAAGGAACAATAGCCATAAAGCTTTCATATGTGCAAAAGCAGAACCGTAATACTTTTATAGAGGTAGGGAAAGGATGAATAATGTAAGATGAAGCTGACACAAGTGTACATGCAGACCACCAATCAACCATTTCCGTTTATTCTCTTTTGATCCACCGTTCACTATAACTATATCTGCCTGTCCTACAGCCTACTGTAGGTTCTCTTCTGCTCTTAGGAAACTTATTTAAAAATTACATTAACTTATGTAGTCTTAAAGATGATAAATTTGCTTTGACTGTTTCCCATAATGTTGGTACCCTAGTTCATGGGGAGGAAGAGACAGCAAACAAACTGTGATTCCCTGTGTTGCCTGCTTATTAATTTCTCCCCTGACTTCTGTTGACTCGCTGATGGTCATTACTGTGCATCTGTGACATCTGCAGATTGATGTGGTGATTGCTGTGGGGGGAGGCTGCCTCTCAGCATTCTGTGAGCTCATTATCTTCCTTTCTCCTTGCGGGGCTGAGCAGGAGACAATAAACAGGCCTTTCAACAAAACAAAAAGGCAACAACAGAAACGCTGAGGCTGTCCACATGCTTCTCAGAATGGAGGGAGAGGGAGCGTTGAATATCATTGCCTTAGTATGTAAATATGTGGGGAAAGGGCAAACGGATAAGAGAAATGTCAGCAGCATCCCCTGATCAGCAGATGAGATACAAAGTCTTCTGAAGGACAGAGCTGTGCTGATTGATCTTTGTGCCTTTTTTTTAAAAAAATTCCATTGGATGTCCAAAAGATTATATTTACTGTGATTTATTTTCTTTTATGGACATTAAAACAATTTTTTCCCTTTCTCTCTCATTTGTTCAAGGAAACGTTTTCCCCACTGCAACTGTAGATTATTAGGTCATAAATTCTGAATTAAGGGGCTGAATTGTCTGGAGACAGTTGCAGGGGAAGAAGTTAGGGGGCGGGGATCGATCTAAGTTACGCAACTTCAGCTATGTGAATAACGTAGCTGAAGTCGACGTACTTAGATCGACTTACCGCAGTGTCTTCACTGCAGTAAGTCGACGGCTGACGTTCTCCCATCGACTCTGCCTGTGCCTCTCACCCTGGTGGAGTATCAGTGTTGACAGGAGAGTGCTCAGCGGTCGATTTATCGTGTCTAGACTAGACTAGACGTGATAAATTGACACCCGCTGGATCGATCGCTGCCCGCCGATCCAGCGAGAAATGTAGACAAGCACGTGCGACTCAGGAGGCCTGGGTTCAATTCCCAGCTGAGCCACAGATTTCATGTATGCCTTGGGCACATCTTTATATACCTGTTCTCAGTTCCCCGTCTGTAAAATGAGACTAGTCCTTCTGTACCTGGCAGTATTGTTGTGAGGATAAAATCCATTAAAGATTGGAGGTGCTCAGATACCATATTAGATTGTAAACTCTTTGGGGCAGGGACTCAGGCTCCTAGGCACGACAGTAATACAAATAATTAACTGCTATGATTTCAATGTGGTGTGAAGACGCCAATGGATACCTAGAACCCACACCAGAGAGCTCCACTTTCCTCCTCTCTCGTTTTTGCACACATTTCGAAGTTGATGAGTTATGTCGAGTGACTGCAATATATCACATTCTTATTTCACTTGTAGATGACCAGCAACAAAATAAGTCACTTTATTGCACAGTGAAATCTACACTTCCCTGCTATCTGTGGGACCTATGGGAATTGGGTACCCAGTTCATTTAGGCATTTATGGAAATCCCAGCCCTAGGCCTGGCGAATATTATAGCCAAGGACTTCAAGTATCAAACACTACTCTCTGCCTGCTGCTGTAAGTCTTTAGCCTTTATAATCACAATCCAACAACTTGAGAATTCTAATGTGTAGGTTCCCCAGGAGATATTACAGGGACTGTGCTTTTGTTTTTGTGCAGAGGTCACAGATACATAACTAATAATGAAGATGATTGTTTGTGGCACCATGACTCCCCGATACCTGTTCTCAAATGCCTCTGAAGGTGATATTGCATCTGCAGCACCTGTCTGGGATTGGGAAGCCATGATCTATTCTAAATGATAGATTTTTATTTTATTTTATTTTTTTTAAACACAGTTTTAGTGCCCAGAGCTAGTGCAAAGCTCAGGCGTTCTCCTTCACACCCTGGCTTCCACAGAGGTCAGATCTATTATTAACCAAACTCATTCATTGAACGGCTTTTTGAGCTCATTGGAACTTGCCTGGATGTGGTATACAATTACTTGCCTTTTTTTTGGCTGTTGAATGTGACCTGTTGTAAAACATTAACCTACTGTGCTATGAACTCAGAAATAAAGGAGGGAATCTCTTAATTGAGACCCAAAAGGGTTTCTGTGTCATCCAAGCAACACAAAACCAAATGTGATAGTGAAACCCTCACTACCAATATACACTCATGCTTTCCTTACCTAATGCTCTGCTTGCTATAATTCTTTAGGTCTCGATTTTGCATGGGACTGAAAGCCCATAACACCATGAATGGGTGTTGTGGGGAAGCTTAACACCTCCATAGGAAACTCTCAGAGGATCTTATTGGGTATTCCAGCATCGCTTCTAAAAAGTATCAATAGGGCTAAACGTTATGATCACAAGAAGTAGTTCTGCATCTTTAGCTTTCCTTACAGTATCAAATTGCTGTTAAAATTCTATTTTTAACCTTATTGTTTGTCCCCATGTTTTCCACCTTGAACTCAGCACTCCTTTAGGTCTCAGTTTATTGCCTCTACCTACATTTAAAACTGGAGCTAAAGCCGTCACATTGTATGTTAAACTTTATGGCAATCTCAGCTTACTGACTTTGGAATAATGACTCCCTGACTGTATTTATAAAGCAGGATGAAGGTTTTCTGTGGTCCTCCACATCTTTTAAACCAATGTAATGGATCTCAGTTACTGACTTTTCTGCAGAGTGCAATGAGAACGCCTGTCATGAACATTGCTCTATAAATATGTATTGCTCTTTATCGTGTTGCCATTTGAGAAAGATGATATCCCTTAGGAAAGAGGGCTTTTTGTTCTGCAGGTATATTAAGGCAGTCTTCAATCATGGTTGTATGTAATGCAATTATTTCAGCAGCAGCAGCCTTTCATAACTCTAGGGAAGCCATGATTACCTAAATAAATGCTCTTGTTCAATGCAGATTTCCATAAACATTTAACACATTTGCCAGCTGGTGCAGTGAAGAGCATCATAATGAATCGAATACAGAACATGGCAGGTTTAATGAGGTCTAGAATGACATGAAGCTTATTCCTCTGAAGTGTGTTCTTCACTCAAGTAATCGTGCAACTATAACTGATTTACACTGAGCTATTCTCATTATATCTTGCAAGGGGGAGCAGTTATCACTAAGCGCACAGACCAATTCAATTCACTGCTGCTATGAATGGGCCCAGTCCTCACCTCCTGGAAGGTTTCCATTAACAGTTCTGTTCCTTCTCACAATGGTTCTCCTTGTTCCAGTTTTACTGTCCAGTTTAGACATGCTTTACACTGGCAAAGCTAGATCCATGGCCAGAATGTAGTGTCTCTCTTCTCTCCTGCATAGGGGGGCCGTCTGCATTGTTCTGCTGGCACCCAGACACCTTAATGCTAATGTAGCCAGCTAGGGGAGGATTGCCCCAGTGTGATGTATACTCTGATGTCAGTCAACATAAGAGCGTCTCTGTGCCTGGACTTTCCAGTGGCCAGTAGAGGGGGACATCACTTTCATAATGACCCCTTGAAACCATTGGTAGCTGGTTTAACAGCCTGGTGTGAAGATGGCCCATGATCAAGTGAGTGAAAGATGGCATAAAGCCGCCTTTGCGCCTTCCCTTTCCTGAGCTTCACTGTGCACTCCTTAGCTCAGGACTTTATCCACAAATTGGAAACAGCGTTATTGATTTCTTTCAGGGACAGGCAGGGGTGAAAGTAACTTAAAGGACTTACCGGTACGCCAGAGTCCTGAGCAGGGGCGGAGCCTCAACCGGAAGGGGCGGGGCCTCAACCAGAAGAGGCGGGGCCTTTCAAGATTTAAAGGCCCTGGGGCTCCGGCTGTGGCTGGGAGCCCCAGGGCCTTTAAATCACCCCGGAGCTACCAGCTGCAGAGGCAGCTGGGAGCCCCCGGGGCTCAGGGGCGAATTAAAGGGCCCGGGGCTCCCCGCAGCGGCCGGAGCTCCTGACCCTTTAAATCCCTGCCCGAGCCCAGCTGCCGGAGCTCCAGCAGTGATTTAAAGGGCCCGGGGCTCCCCACAGCGGCTGGAGCCCTGGGCCCTTAAATCACCGCTGCGGAAGCCGGTCCAGTCCTGCACGGTGTACCGGCTCTTGCCGGTACACCGTACCAGCTTACTTTCATCTCTGGGCACAAGTCATCTCAAATGTACTTTACCTTTATGTCAAAATGTTTCTCAAATGTGATTAAAGCCAAATACTATGTGCATCCGCACTTGACAAGGAGAGGAAATGCTTGGAAAACATGGATAGATACAAAGCAGCCATTCTGGAACTTTAAGGTATTAAAGGAATTAGCTAATGAACTTTTCAAAAATAATTGGCAATTATTTATTCTCTGACTTAACTGAGGAGGTACTGGAATATTGAATGAAGGCAATTGGGGCTCCAGTCTTCAAAAAGATGATAAATAGATCAAAAGAACAGCGATTACTAAACATTTAGAATGGGATTTTCTAAAGCTCGCATCTCTGGCCTAACCCTGCGCTCCCAGTGATGCAACTGGGGAGTTCTGCTCTTGACTTCAGAGGGAGTAGCTAGACCAAGGCTGAGCACTGCTGAAAATCCCACTGCTAAAGGATAATAGACCCATCATTGATGGTTTATAGACAGTTCATATTCAACAACATAGGCACTAGATAAAATATCCAAATCCAGCTATAAGGGCCAGTCTTACGGAAAATAGTGCTCTGGGAGAAGCTGTATTTTGTTGCCCTGGTCCCCTCTGCCTTCCCCTCTCCCGCCCCTTGCCATGAGCTCTTTTCCGTGGTCTTGCACCTTCATCCTCCCTGTTCCTTACTTCTTGATCACAGTGCCCTGGGTGGTTGCCCAACCATAAGGCTGGCCCTAACAGCCATATACCAACCCCCCACAGACAATCACCCATGGTAGCTAAGCCTCTGTGCTTTTTTTAGTATGTCTACATCTAAATAACTCTGTGACCGGAGTCCCAGGGGAGCCAACTGAGGTCACTCAATTGGGGTGAACTGCAAAGAATGGGGTACACAATCTCCAAAGCTGGTGGATATTCCAATACTTAGATTGACCAAGCCAGCACAAAACAGCTTCTGTAATACATCACTGGTTACCCAGAAGCCAACAATACAGTTCCCTTAAAGCAACCCAGCCTTAGGCCTCCATCCAGACACCCAAGTCAAATATGATGAGGATTACTGAAAATCTTATTCATCATATAAGAAAGTTCTTGGACACATTACCTCCCAGATTAATGAATATTCCAGATCTTACCCAAATCCACGCTTGCAGCCAATCCTTATTAACTAAACTAAAAATTATTAAAAAAGAAAAGAGAGAAAGAGTATTGGCTAAAAGATTAGTATACATACAGACATGAGTACAGTTCTTGAGATTCAGATTCATAGTAGAGATGGTGAGCTTTGTAGTTGTAAAGATTTCTTTCAGAATTAGTTCCTAGGTTATAGTCCAATGTTTATATTCAGGGTGATTCCAGGTTAGGACTGGAGATCTCAGCCTTTTGGCTAAAACTTCCACTGCATGAAGCATCAAGCAGATCTGAGATAAAAAGAACCAGGACCCTAGACATTCTTATACAGTTCCAGTTCTTCTTTGACAGCTCAGAGTCCTCAGGCGAACAATAGGCAATTATGGAGACTTTGAAATAGACCTATTTCCTAAACATCACCGGTAATTAGCTATATGGATTAACATAAGGCAATTGCCTGTTTTTCCACCATTCTCAGGTGATTTGCTATACATTTCAAAGAGAGACGATTACAGTGACATTCCCCCATTTACAGTCATTTAAATGTTAAGATTTCCTTCTGATCTGTGAATGAACAGAATACAGCACCAACAGGGACTGTTTGATTACACTGTTAACCTCTAACAATATATATGTAAACACACAAAAATACAAATATCTACCAAAATGTCTCTAAGGGTTGAATTTGGGTCATCTATCCTGCAGGAGGCTTAACCCTTTCTGGCCATGCATCACACACTCTATTTATTTAAAAACAGAAGCAAGCACTTCACACTAATATCTAGCTTTTTGTCAGTAGATCTCCAAGTGCTTCATAAAGGAGGTAAGCATGATTATTCCCACTCTACAGATGGGGAAACTAAGGCATAGAGGTGAAGTAACTTGCCCAAGGTCACCCACCAGGTCAGTGGCAGAACCAGGACTAGAATCTAGGTTTCCTAAGTCCCCCTAGTGTGCTATCCGCTGGGCCACACTGCCTCCCCAGTAAGTTATTAAAGACAGTTTAGGTGTAAACTAGAAATATTGAGACAATGTTTGACACTTGCTAACCATTGCTCTGTCCTTATTCCAACCAGTGCTTTTTTAATCAGTGTGCATATAACTGTAGTGCAAACAAGGAAGGCACTTCTCACCCTACTTTCTGAGATCCAGGCACTATCTTCCCACTGTAAGCAATCCTAGAATTTCAAGGATGCCAATAGAAACAAGTTGTGAGTTCCTGCTATTGTAACATAGTAACTTCACCACAAGTATGGAAGGTTATCCTAATACAATAACAGTTTACCTCCATCGCAGTTGGTGTTTGCAGGAGAGAGGTCTGGAAATAAGGTGCAAGTTTTTAACTCTGAAGGTAATTAACCATTTGAACAACTGGCTAAAGGTTAGGAGTACTTGTGGCACCTTAGAGACTAACAAATTTATTAGAGCATAAGCTTTCGTGGACTACAGCCCACTTCTTCGGATGCATAGGTTGTGGAGGATTCTCCATCACAGGATATGTTTAAATTTAGATTGAATGTTTTACAAAAATATGCTCTAGTTCAAACAGGAATTAATTCAGTGAAATGCTATGCCCTGTGTCATACAGGTGGTCATACTAGATGATCATTATGATCCCTTCTGGCCTTAAAATCTACAAACCAGTTCAAGTCTAAGTCACCCATACCGAAAACCACAGAGCTGGTTTGAATACTGTGATGGAGTGCACAAACTCCACACCGGAGAAGAATGGGTTAAGGAGCAGCTCTGGGCACAGCTGGCCTCACTCAGCCACACCTACAAAGCCTGCACATGCTGGAGGCAGAGCTTAAAAAGGGAAGCAGAGCAGCTTAGAGGGAGGTAGGGCAGGCAGGGGAAGGGAACAGGCCTCTGCTCTTGGGTAGGAGCACCCCAGGAGAGCTGGCTGCCTGAGGCTTGGAGATATTGACCTGACCAAGCCTGCAAAGGAGAGACTTGGTGACTTTTGAAGGTCAGGAACATTAATTTTGTGTTCAGTTCTGTATTTTTCCATGGGGGAAGATGGGACGCTGGTAGAAAGAGCTGCCTTCCTGGCTCAATGTAGCATCTCCAAGGTGCAGGTTTTAACTACCTACCATTGGGCCCTGGAACAGAGCCTGGTGGAGAGGGTAGGCCTGGAGTCTCCACCAGTCCCTTAGGAGGGGACAACAAGAGAAGTTTGTCACTGTGCCTCAGTGGGTCACAGCTGAGTGCCAGATTCAGGGCAAACTGTTGATAAATAGGGAAGATTCACCCCCAAACTGGTGGTCATTGTAGCATTAGATTATACCAACCCAGTTATAAAAGTAAACTTCTGTCTCACCACACTGGTTAACAAGAAGTCAAAAATGCAGTCTCCTTAGGTATTCCAGCCCTTGTTTCTCCACTCAGGCACTCGACTCTATAATGGGTGGTTACTGAAAACTAATTTAATCAAACAAAGGGTTCTTCTGATCCCAAGAGATCAGCCACTTAGCCAGGTTAATATATAACTCAGATCTTACCCAATAATCACAGTGGTGCTAATCCTTTAATAACTAAAAGCCAAAGGTTTAATAATAAGTGTTAATAATGGTTAATAGATCATGTACATTCAAATAATTGCAAAATCCTTCCATCAGGTTTGTAGCAGTGATGGGACAGACTGATAGCTTGTAAAGTCTCTCTGGTAACTTCCAAAAGATTGGAAGGTCCTCAGTCCATAGTTCAATATGCTCCTTTTAGTTGTAAATCAACAGTTCAGAGAATCAGGGCAGGAAAGAGGCAAAATGGAGACCTCTCAGGGGTCTTTTATATCCTTGTCCATGCGCCTGGAAATTTACCGCCTCAAACAAAGCTAACAACCCAGTTTATGAAAAGTTACTGGTACAAGATGGAGTCCAGAGTCACATGAGCATATCACATGTCCTTACATGGCTTGATGACTCACAGTGGGTACCCATTGGCTCCTTGGAGCCTAAAGTGTCAGCAGGAAGAACTATCTGGGTGGAATGAGTTTCTTCTATGGCCCATTGTGAGAGCCAAGTGTCCTTGATGGGTCATCAATACATAGCTGTCTGGCCTCAATGTACATTTGACCTGATAGGTGTTACCCAGGAATACAGTCACATGTATAAGATACAAATCCATGGTCAATATTCATAACTTCAGATACAAAGATGATACGTGCACATAAATAGGATAATCATACTTAGCAAATCATAACTTTTCCATTGACCCCTTACGTGACATACTTTGTACAAGATTTATTGCAATTGTATAATGGTAGCAATATCAACGATATAAATAGTGATATTCAATCATACAGCATCACAGGCTATCACTTGGCTGGGACACTAATAAGGAAAGATCCTGTAGGTACAAGGATCCTACAGCCCCAATGCAAGGGTGGGAAGCCATGAAGCCCCTTGCTGACATCTGAAGATTTCCATGTGATTGGACTCTTTATGTGCACCTTGAAAGAGGGGGCCTTGAATGTGTGATCCAGCCAGAGGGCTGAGTTGTTAAAAGGACAGATGGCCCACATGGTGGATAAAAAAGAGGAATGTCTGGGAAGAAGACAACCTACCACACCTTGGTCTGACCTCTAGGCGATACTGCCAGTGCATGTTCCCCTTCATATATATATATACACACACACACACACACACACAGAGGAACCTATAGCCCTGGAAATATGCTATCTTGCGACAAATTTAAAAATTGCCTCTTAATCAAAACACTTCAGTGCAGCTGGATAAGCACATAAACCAGTAGTACAATGTGTGTTTTACATGTCTGGCCATTTATGTACCACAGGTAGTACAAACACTGAGGCCTTGGCTACACTTGCAGCTGTACAGCGCTGTGAGTTAAACCTGTCTTCGTACAGCTGAGTAGGGAAAGCACTGCAGTCTGTCCACATTGACAGCTGCCAGCGCACTGTCGTGGCCACATTTGCGGCAATTGCAGCGCCATTGGGAGCGGTGCATTATGGGCAGCTATCCCACAGAGCACCTCTTCCCATTCTGGCGCCGTGGGTTGTGGGAAGGAGGCGTGGGTGCGGGGGATTCTGGGTCCTGTCCCAATGCCCCGTGATGCATCGCTTTGCATCCCAGAAAACTTTGTTTCTGTCCTCCTTTGGTGCCATCTTTCAACGGTTTCTGTGCAGCACGATCTGTCTGCAGGAAATGGAGTCCGAACTGCTGAGGCGTATGCTGACAAGTCTCGCCAGCACGTCACGTTTGGCTGTCGAACTATTCCTTAAAATCCAAAGTGACAGTGAGAGTGAGGAGTCCGACGATGCTATCGATCCGCGTAACGCGTACGACACGAAATTGCTTGTGGCATTCACAGACATGCTCAGCACCGCTTTTGGGCTCGGGAAACAAGCACCGAGTGGTGGGGTCACATCATTATGGAAGTCTGGGATGACGAGCAGTGGTTGCAGAACTTTCGGATGAGAAAAGCCACTTTCATGGGACTGTGTGAGGAGCTCACCCCCACCCTGCGGCGCAAGCACACGAGATTGAGAGCTACCCTGCCAGTGGAGAAGCGGGTGGCTATTGGAATCTTGAAGCTGGCAACTCCAGACAGCTACCGGTTGGTCGCAAACCAGTTTGGAGTGGGAAAGTCGATCGTTGGAATCGTGTTGATGCAAGTTTGCAGGGCCATTAATCGCATCCACTCAGAAGAACCGTGACTCTGGGTAACGTGCAGGACATAGTGGATGGCTTTGCACAAATGGGTTTCCCTAACTGTAGAGGGCCGATAGATGGGATGCACATTCCTATTCTGGCACCACTCCACCTAGCATCCAAGTATGTTAATCGGAAGGGGTATTTCTCTATGGTTCTCCAGGCGCTTGTGGATCACCGTGGGCCTTGCATTGACATTAACACAGGCTGGCCAGGAAAGGTGCATGACGCACGCATCTTTCGGAACACTTGGCTGTTCAGGAAGCTGCAGGCTGGGACTTTTTTCCCAGAGTGGAAGATCACAGTAGGGGAAGTTGAAATGCCCATTGTGATCCTTGGAGATCCCGCTTACCCGTTAATGCCGTGGCTCATGAAACCCTACACAGGGAGCCTTGACAGCAGCAAGGAATGGTTCAACTACAGGCTGAGTCGGTGCCGAATGACTGTGGAGTGTGCCTTTGGCCGTTTAAAGGGCCATCTCTGTATGGGAAGCTGGACTTGGTCAAACACAGCATCACCACGGTTATAGCCGCGTGCTGTACCCTCCATAATATTTGTGAAGGGAAGGGTGAAAGCTTCACTCAGGCATGGACCTCCGAGGTTGAACACCTGGAGGCTGAATTTGCACAGCCAGAGAGCAGGGCTATTACAGGGGCCCAACGCGGGGCTGCAAGGATTAGGGATGCCTTGAGGGAGCAATTTGAGGCTGAAAACCAGCAGTGATATCTGGTGCTCTGCACGGGAGTGAAGTGCAGTAGTTCCAATCTTTAGGAATCAGTGTTTGCTAAGCAGACTTGCAGTGCCTGTTTATTTCCTGGGCTAAGGAATCTTTTACTTTATGCAATAATAAAGAATGTTTTCAAAGCCAAAAAATCCATTTACTGAAAAGAAAATCCATTTATTGAAAAGAAACACTACTGCTTGGGAATCAGAAAGGGCAAGGAGGTGGAGTGGGGAACGGTACAATCACAGATTCGCGTATGTCCTGTCTGGTGTGCTGTGCAGTGAGTGCTGCACTTCAGTATAGCTATACTGCATGGTGATGGGGGTTGAGTGCAGAGGGTAAGGGTCGTGGTTTTCAGGGCTGGGTGGTGAAGATACTGGTGTTGGAGGCAGCTGGTGGCGTGAAGAACCCGGAAGTTGGGGAAAGTGGGTTGGAGGTAACAGTGGGGCACAAGGGAAAGAGTTTTGGGACAAGGGCTGTAGGGGGGTGGCGTTTGCGGTACTGCTCCTTCTGCATGGCTACGAGCTCCTGGATAGCGTCTGCTTGGCGCTCCAGGATGCTTATGAGACGATCCGTGCTTTGCTGCCGGTGCTCCGTGCTTTGCTGCTGGTGCGCTGCATTTTTCTGGTGGATCTTGCTTTCTCTGTCCCTCCAGTCCTGTGCTTTTTCATTCTCTTTAATAGATTGCCGCATTGCTTCTTGCAGCATGTCGTCTTTGGTTTTTTGCCGTCTCTTCCTGAGTCTTTATAGTCTCTGAGCAGGTGATAAGAGGGATGGCTGAGGTCTCAAGGTTGTTGCAGCTGTATAGGCAAAATGCAACATTTAACAGAGGCAGCATTGTTTATAGCAGACAGAGTAATGATTTCCCCCGCACTTAAGGAGGGCACACACAGGGTCTACACAATAGCATAATTTTCCCGTCCCAAACAGAGCACACACAACCCATGGGAGCCTCAAAATGGTGAGTAAGGGGGACTGATTGTTTCAGGGCTGTACTGTCCTCTGGGTTTCTGTGCCTTGGGGAGAGCCAACAGCTGCAGGGGGCACCTACACTGAACACTGTGTCCCAACATTTTCCACAGGAGTTCGTACTGGACGATATCTCGCTGCTGAGGGTGACCTGGGAAGCAAGGGAGGGTCTTCTACTGCAATACGGCTTCTGCCCTGGCCCATATGCAGCTTGCCTGTGTGCAGCAATGGTCCTGGCGGCACAGTGGTGCGGACACGTTAGCCTGGCTGGGACAAGGACCACGGTGGCTCTCCCGATAAACCTGCACAAGCGCATTGCACACGTTCTGGATGAGACATTCGAGGAGATTACCAAGGCTGATTACTGTGATGTGATAAACCACATCAATGCACTATTCCACATCTAGGCATGCATGCCTAACCCTCCTCTCCCAAAGAGCCTGCACCGAAAAAATTCCTTCCCGAAAAAAAACCCGCTTACCGGGAACCTGCTCTTCTGTTTGTCCTCCACCAAGTACCGGCTGCTGCGACTGGCTACCTTACTCCTGGCTCGAGAAGAGCTCCTGGCTGCATGCCTCCAGGGATTCCGGGGTGTCTCCATCCCCCCCCACCACCCTCACTCCCTTTTTCCTCCTCCTCCTCCTCCCACCCCGGCTCTGAAGTGTCCATGGTGGTGCTCGGAGTGGAGGTGGGGTTAACCCCAAGAATCCCATCCAGCTCTTTGTAGAATCGACAGGTCGCAAGGGGAGCACCCGAGCGGCTGTTTGCGTCGTGGGCTTTGCGGTAAGCACTCCGCAGCTCCTTCACTTTAATCCTGCACTGCAGGGCGTCCTGGTCATGGCCCCTTTCCATCATGTCCTTTGATACCTTCCCGAAGGTATCGTAATTCCTATGGCTGGAGCGCAGCTGGGACTGTACAGCTTCCTCCCCCCAAACACTGATGAGGTCCAGCAACTCGCCATTGCTCCATGCTGGGGCTCGCTTGGCGCGTGGAGGCATGGTCACCTGGAAAGATTTGCTGATAGCACTCCACACCATGCCGGGCTGAGCAAACAGGAAGGGGATTTTTAAAATTCCCGGGGAATTTTAAGGGAGGGTCACATGGTTGGTTACCTGGAGCCAGGGCAGTAGAGTTTGAACTGATGACCAGAGTGGCTAGAAGAGGCATTGTGGGATACTGCCGAATAATTCTGGAGGCCAGTCACAGCGCATTGGGCGGCCACACTGGCGCCGCAGCGCTGCAGCGTCAGCGCAATACACGCTATTCCTCTCGGGGAGGTGGAGTACATGCAGCGCTGCAGCCACGGAGATACAGCGCTGCAAATGCCTTGCCAGTGTGGATGGGGAGTGAGTTACAGCGCTGGGGGCGGCTTTACAGCGCTGTAACTCGCAAGTGTAGCCAAGGCCTGAGTGTAGAAAACAAAGAAACCCAAACTTTCAGCCTTCTGATTGGAATCTTCTTACTTCTTGTGACTTTACAGTTTTATTTACTTTACCCTCAACACAAAATACTCTGAGATATGTTGTTTCTAAACAACTCTGGGTGTTTCTCCTTTCGTCCAATGTGCCCTATCACCACTGTGGGATGGTAATGTAAGCTAATATGCCTGTCACCAATTTTAATTTACATATCCCTTCCATATTTATTAAACTAGTAACTGAAATCCTGTGCTGCTGCATGGTTGCAATTCATAAAGTCATGTTTGTTTTATTTAAAAAAAAAAAAAAGCCCAAAATGGGAGCTGCTGTTTCCATGTGCTACACAGTAGTGAGCGATGTTGCTGTTTGTCCACGTTCCCCAAAATCTGTGCACGGCGCTGTCCCTTGGCTGCAGGCACAACCACCTCTGTTACCCCTCGTAGCTGTTACTCCCACCTTCCCTGGTCAACGGTCACGTTCCAACTGCCACGGAACCTTAGGACGCCAGCGTTCCATCTGGTTCTCACAGGGCCCTGTGGCTGAACCTGCTGAAGTTCTGAACAAAAAGAGCGGTCAGCCAGGCTTGTAGCTGCTTCCATCACCTCACGCTGACTCAGCAGACATGCTAGGCTTCAGAGAGAGAGACCGTGACAATTCTGGAATCTTCTTATATGGATTCCCAGATTCTTTCTGTGCACCAATGCAAGAAGGCTCACCCGAGATCACTGGCTACTTGCAAGTGCTCATTGGAGACTAGGACAGCATTTGCTGTTAACTCAGTATGTGATGGACTTTTAATGGCTTCCAGGTGTCTTAGGAGCTAAATAGGTTGTGTGACTTCTGTCTATTTCTTTTTACTATTAACTATCTATTGCGAAAGCTAGCATCCCAATATATAGCATGTATAATTCACGTCTGCTCAATATTGCTCTCTGTCCCTCCTCTAGTGGTGACTGGGCCACCTGTAGACAGGTTGAGCCTGCTATGGCCATGGGAGCAAGGACTTTAACTCGGGCAGTAGAGCTCATGCTTAATAATCAAGAGAGTAACAGTCCAGTTTCCTCTGCTTCTGATCCATTAAGGATTGCAGTGTTACACGTGCACTTCTGTAACTTTGGGAATGACTGGTCAAGTATGGGGTCATAGAGGAAAAAGGCATGCTAGAATGCAGTAATACCAATATAGCACTTTGCATGCCTGTGATTATGTACGAGGCTTAACTTGTCTGAATGCGTGTGGCTGCTTGAAGCAACTCTGCAAGGCCAGATCTTAGGTCTGGTGCATCAGAGTTATTTTGATGCTTGTGGAGCTGTGGTAGAATTGGTGACTTACACCTTATGTGGCAATAGTGCTCTCTTGTCAAGTGTTTTTGGAGGCAAATATTTGAAATACAAGCTAAATTCAAGCCAGAGTTTAACTTTACGTGGGTGTGAGGATGGTCTAAATCAGGGGTGGGCAAACTATGGCCAACAGGCTCGGCCCCACTCCTGCAGGGGCGCTGGGTCGGGGGCCAGACCACACGGATCGGCCCCGCTCCAGCTGGGGCGCAGGGTCGGGGCCACGCCATGTGGCTCCCGGAAGCCGTGGCATGGCCCCGCTCTGGCTCCTATGCGCTCCAATGGGAGCTGCAGGGGCAGTGCCTGTGGATGGGGCAGTGTTCAGAGCTGCCTGTCCGTGCCTCCACATAGGAGCCGGAGAAGGGACATGCCACTGCTTCCAAGAGCTGCTTGAGGTAAGCACCGCTCGGAGCCTGCACCCCTGAGCCTCTCCCCACGCCCCAACCCCCTGCCGCAGCCCTCATTCCCCTCCCTCTCTCCAAACTCTTCGATCCCAGCCCGGAGCACCCTCCTGCACCCCAAACCTCTCATCCCCAACCCCACCCCAGAGCCCACACCCCCAACTGGAACCTGCATCCCTTCCTGCACCCCTGCCCCAGGCCTGATCCCCTTCCCGCCCTCCAAACCCCTCGGTCCCAGCCCAGAGCACCCTCCTACATCTCAAACTCCTCATCCCCAGCCCCACCCCAGAGCCTGCACCCCTTCCCGCACCCCAGCTGCAATTTTGTGAGCGTTCGTGGCCTGCCATACAATTTCTATTCCCCGATGTGGCTCTCGGGCCAAAAAGTTTGGCTACCCTGGTCTAAATATTGATTCTTTTCATTCTCTTGAATGGATGGTGTGAATGTGATGATGAAACTGCAATGTCTCTGTTTCTTTGCACTTTCTCATTTCTTAAAACACTGTGTATGGGGTCAGTAGCCATTTTGTTCTGAGTTGCTGCAGCCTGTTACAGGAGAGATGCACATTCTGCTGTCTTATGGAGACTCTACTCGAGTTCATTGTTTGTTGATTTCCTAAGTCTAAAATCACTAAATCCTTAGTCTACTCACACTGAAAGTATACAGAGTTGTTTTTTGTGGCAGAGTCAATGATTTTCAAAAAGAAAAAAAATCATTCAATGGAAAATTACAGAGAAGAGTGTGCTCTCCTGTATTCTGTCCTGTTCAGATTATACCGTTCCTGTAACTGATTTTTACTGATTTTAAGTGATATACAGGCACATGGCTGAAGTAGAATTCTGAATAAAAAGCCATTCCTCATCAGGAGAAATACATCCAACTAATTTCTAGCTTCTTAAGACATTGGGTTAAGTTCTGCTCTGATGCCTATTGGGATTGCATTGGGTATAACTGGAGGCAGAATTTGGCTCCGTGTATTTATGGGGGGCATAGGGTGACCAGAGAGCAAATGTGAAAAATTGGGACAGGGGGTGGGGAGTAAAGGAGCCTATATAAGAAAAAGACTCAAAAATCGGACTGTCCCTATAAAATCGGGACATCTGGTCACCCTAGGGGGGTGCGGGGGGAAATTGCCAATTAGAAATTGTTGTGCTAACGTGTGTTAGTAATTCCCCTACTAAGTGGCAATTTAAACTATGAAGCAGAAGTTGCATTTTCTAAAATCGATCTCCATATCCAGATGCAGCAACGCACTGGAGATTCTTTTAATAAATCCTTTTTAAGTGGCAGAGATTTTGTACCTGTTTTTAAAATTTATTTACATCTAACTATAAAAATGGAAATATCACTTGCAGCCAAATGAGTGATACTGAAGATCCTAAGCATTGCCACTGCATTTGGCTATGTTTATATTTCAGCTCACCAAGGTTTCCACTGGGATATTCCCCCCCTATCTATTCCCTAATTTAATAATAATCATTAATCATTGATTAAGAATAAATTAGATTAAATGATGGCATGAGCCCCATTGGTAAGCAGGCTTCCATTTTGAAGCACCTACTATAAAAATGTTGGCACATTTGCATTTTTTTAAACATGCAAAACATGGTCTTATCCCAGTTGCCCAGTGTTCATCACATTAATCTTTAAGGAGCGGAGGCAGTTTGATATCAAAGGACTTGGATATGACGCTGCCAGGGGTTTTTCTCTAATCCTGAATAGTGCTTAATATTGAGAGCTTTTGAAAGAGGCCAGAAGTAAACAATTTATTTTGGCTAGTGCTTAAATCTCATCTCCTGCTGAGCCTTCTGGCCATCAGCCTAACTTCCTCATTGACCGAACCTTTTATTTTTAAGGGAGGCTGGAGATAGATAGATCATTACATATGTCCTAGCTTCACCACATGCTGAATGAGCTATGAGGTTTTTCCATTTTTTTCCTTGGTGGCTGTATGTTCTCTTTGACATTTGCATAGTGTGAAAGATAGCTTTTTGATGGATCTGTCAGGCGTTCTAAAGATACCTACTGCACTTTTTAATTTAGTCACATAGGTCCTTCATCACATGTGACACACAAGGCTGAATGATTTAATAAACCTACCACTAAGGAATAGCCACCTTTGATCTTTTTTTCTATGTCTAGAAAATACTCCTAGCAGCGCATGAGAGGATCATGCTCTTAAATCACCAGTTCCTAAATATTTCAGTCAGATCCCTCCTCTGAGGGAATGGAAGATGTACACAATGGATATGTGGCAATAAGGAATAGTGTCAAGGAATGGAGGCCTGGGAAAGTTTGAAGATAAAACAAATACTACGTTTTTAAGATAAAACAAATACTAAAAATAGGATTTCTCTTCAGAAACCTGATCACTGATTGTGAGTGTCAGGAAAAAGACAGTATGGAAAGTCTCGTGTAACTAAATAAGCAGAAAGCTAAGTGTGTCATCTAAAGCATCACAGGCCAGATCCTCGGCTGATGTAAACTGTTGTAGCTCTAAATCAGTGGAGCTATGCTTACTGATACCAGAGGACTCCATATTTTTAAAAGCAGCCAGATGCTCTCTTACGTGTTAAGAGATAAAACAGGATATGACCCCACCTAGGGCCTTGCCATCCAATTGGTGTATCTATTTTTCAGTCTCTTTGGAAATATCTATAAAAAGGAAAGTCAGAAAACATTAAACGAGGCAGTTTTAATTCACTCCAAACGTTACTGAGCGTTAGGAATTACAAATGTCCATGGTTTTTTAGTCCACTCACTTTACTTCTTCATGTTGCAAGGATAAAAATAAACAGGAGAGTTCTTTTATCCAGAGTCTGCAGGAAGATTAATAGGGACTCAAATTAAACCTAAAAAGGATTTGCATATTTACAGTTGCAAATGCCAAACAAAATGAAATAGGTTAATTCCAGTTCAGAATGGAGTAGGTAACAGTCCCATGCTATTTGGATATGCTTTCAAAATAACAATATCCATTGTAGAGTTAAAGGGAAAGATTGGGTGTTACCTATTCATATTCCTCCCAAAGGAATCACTGAATGTTTCACTGCATTAAATGTGAAGATTACATTATGCATGCAAGTCAGGGGCAACACGATGACATTTCTCTAGTTTATACACATACTAAAAAGTGAATACCACAATGTTTTCCAAACTACACTTTAAATTTATGTGATCTGCCCATCAGTGTGTAGCAAACCATGGCTTTATCCGAGTGCAGTTGTGCCTTAAGATACAGTCTTGGGAATGCTCCGAGTATCACTGCTTGGGTCAGCACCAGGAGGCAGAATATCTCCTGAAGTGCTCTGGTGTGCAGTGGGAGTAGCATACTTAATGGGGTGCATCATGCTCCCTGCCAGCCCAGTTCCCTTTTGTGCTGGACCCACTCAGTGGGTCTATGGCCCTGCCTCCTTTCTGCACCTTTTGAGGTACTGTATGCCCTCAGGAAACAGCAGAGGGAGTGGTCCCTGCACTTCAATGAGCAATTGGGCCTGGCCCTCAAACAGGCCACACAGAGGTAAAGGCACCTTCCACTCTGTTTCACCACTACACACATGCGTGTAAGGCCCAGGCACAATCTGTCCCTCAGTGTGTGAAGATATGAAAGCCAAGTTGATTATATTGCAGTGCCGCGTGTTAATTAAAATGAACAAATCAGAGTGGAGATTTCCAAGGTGCTGAAGTGTCCTCCCAGTGAAGTCAGTGGTGAAACTCCCATTGGTCTCCGTAGGAGGAGAGACAGGCCAGTGCCGAGGGCTTCTGCAAATCCCACCCTACATTGCTTGCTTAGGTCATGGGAAGTGATTTGAAATCTTGTTTTCCAAACCCTTACATACCATTTACTGCTTAATAAGTTGGATCCTCACTAACCCTATGCAAATTTTACCTAGACAGTGTAAACTCCAGTATGGAAACCACAAGGTCATCTGTTTGGCAGTATAACTGCTAACTTTCCCTTCCCTAGCAACAATGTAGGAAATGCTCTTCTCCAACTCTAATTGAGAAGTGAGAGCCAGATCTGAGTTTGAATCTGGATCCAGAACTGCGTTTGGGCCCATCACTGATGCCTGTTAAACCCTATTGCATATGTGGGTGAGAGGTATAATATTCCATATGCACTGGCCAGTAGAGCCTGCACACTTCCAATGGATATTTCAAATGGAAAAAAGCCACATGAAAGCATCTGTAAAGCGTGTTTTTTATTTCTCTTGTGATGTGTGCAGCAGTTTTCTTAGTTCTTCATTCAGCAAAGCACTTGAGCACATGATTCAATTCATCCCACTGAAGCATTGATTTCAGTGGGACTTCAGCACATGCTCAAAACTAAGCATATGCTTAAGTGCTGTGCAGAACAGAGATGTTGTCCTGGATCAAGGCTTTTGGTTGGGATTTCTAAAGGAGTTAGAGGCCCAATTTCAATGCAATTTGGGAAGCAACTTATTTGGGCTAGTTTGAAAATCCCAGCTGTAAACATGTACGTAACGTTAAGCTCATGCTTAAATCCATCCACATGCAGCAAAGCACTTATCTTGTTTTCACTCCAGTATTTCCTTCCCTGTCCTTTGAAGGAGAGCCTGCCTCTGTGTGTGGGCATAAGCACATGAGAAAGAACAAATGGGTTAGAACCTGCACTGTGAGAAAACACAAGAGATCATTTAGGGGAAAAAACCATCATTAACTAAAATTGAGCTGAATGGCTCTTTTTTTACTGTCACTTTTAATTCCATCCTTTAATTAGTAGTATTGTTCCAAAATGTTTAGCTGCAGTGATGAGGGAATTTGTGATACCTGCCTGCTGATAGTAATTTAGCATCTTCACATCAGCATTGTCTAATTAGATTTTTATCAGCCTTTGAAGGTCAGCCAGTAAAACTGTTACATTGTAAGATTTAGGCTCAGGAAATTATCCTGTTATCAACTTCAATATTTTTTTGTTTTTAAACCTTGTCTGTGGCTGTCCTCACAAAGGATTGTAGAGTCCCAGTCTAGCACACACAAAATCCTGAAAGGTTTTCAGCCACTGAGAAGTATGTCTGCATATTTTCCCTTCGTTGTGAAAGACATCCCATAGTACTCTGTGCTGTTAAAGACAGATTAGCACAGCTAACCATGGAGGCATGTCTGGTTCTGTCTTTCGCTGTGTGATGGGTTTTACACACTGCCTCTGCCATGGCTCACATTATTAAAATAGGGTGGTGATTATTTCTCAACTAATCCAGATTTGGGCTTCTGGATTTTTGCTTCAGGAAATCATTCACAAAGTTGTAGTAACAGTGGAAAATCTACTAGGTGGCCTGCTTCGGATCTCACTTACAAAGGGTGTAATTCAGTCATTCTCAAACTGTGGCTGGTAGAGACCTGACGGGTCATGTGTTGGGTGTCTCTTCTTGCTTGTAGATGCTAAATAACATTACAGCAATCTGAAAATACACACATACTTTTCTCTTATTACTTCCCCTTGTCAGCTATTCCTGTAGCTGCCATAAAGCTGTTACACAGTCATAAATGGGAGGCGAGGAGTCCAAGACATTTCCGCTATTAATTTGTGGCCCAGGCCATGGCAAGGTTTGAGAACTCCAGGGGTAAATTTCTTGTCTCCAGTGGGATTAGGCTCAGGGAGTTCTTTGTATACCTTTATAGGTGAGTGGGTTATTTTTTTCTCTTCTGTTCTGAATGGTTCTTAAGGGAACTAAGTCTGTTTCCTTTAGTGTAACATGCTGTATTCTGACAGGGGAAAGCAGGAGATGTTACTATGGTGATCTCAGTTCAATCCAGGACACAGTGGTTACAGGCTCACCATAACCCCTCACCCCTCCGGAAAGGCTTCTGTCTGCAAGGAAAAGTGACTGTTCTATACAGTTTACTGTGTTGGTCCCAAGATATGAGACATGTCCTCTCATGCCCTATACAGTAGTATTCTGCATAGATGTGGTTAAAAGACCTAAGTAACACAGCAGAGAGCTACTCTGCACAGGGAAGGCAAAATGGTCTAGTGGACAGGGCACTGGACTGGGTCTACCGCTGCGTCAGTTCACCTCTCTGTATCCCCTCCCACCCGTTGCCTGGCTTGCTTATTTAGACTGTGATCACTTTAGGGTGGGGAGTGTCTCTTGCTAGGTGATTGTACAGTGCCCAGCACAATGGATCTTGTTTGGTGCCTCTAGGCACTACTGGAATGCAATAATTCATCGAATGCTTTGGGATGTGGTCCAGCTGGACTTTCATCAGTAGGAAACAGAGAAATCCTTCCTCACCCGCAAAAGAAACCAATGACTTGTGCTCAAACACAGTTATTTGATTCTTTTTATGTAATTTTTTTTTCTGGATATTAGAAGTAGGATACCCATCATCATGCAATATGCTTTCCAAATGCAGTGATATATTTAGGGGAGTCCTTCCAATGCTGAAGGGCCAAAATAAATGTAAATTGTAGCTGTGAAGATCTCTGTTCACTTGTGGTGGTGGTCCAAAGAACCTTGAAGTTAATGGTAAGACTCCCCTTCAGTTCCCTGTTACTTTATGCTTAATTATTCTTAAAGGAAAGTAGTGCTGATTATGATCATATGGGTTTTATTTGTGCTCAGAAAAATAATTTAACTCAAATCATTGTGTGTGACCCTATACTACACTATATCCCTAGAAGAGATATAAATAGCTATATCTTTATCTTGGACTGGGGGGAATCTGTTTGATGGGTTTGACTTTTTAACCGTAACCATCGGAAGGAAGATTAATAAGAGTAACAGAGTAGATGGGCATTCAAGTGAGGTTATTTTTTAAAGCCTATAGCATGTTTTAGTGAGCTCTTTAGAGTCCTGCTATCTTTAAGAGTGAGGTCTGCAGAAAAAATAGTTTGTCTGTCAGTCTGTTAAATTCACACTCCAGGCCAGAAGTAAATTATTGAGAAAGAACACAGGGCATTTAGATACCAAGGTGTCGGCTGCCATAGAAATGCTCCAGATAGATTCTATGACAGATATTGCAACCCGTGCAGTATTTTTAGGGAGCATTGTATTAAATTTATGACCGGTTTATGGATGATTGTGTTCTACTCCAGGGGATGGGGGTGAGAGGGTTACTTCTCCTCCTCTAGGAACAAAAAACAGTGGAGGGATGATTAAGGAACGTCACTGAGGCTAACCCGCTCTAGACAGGTACCAGTCCCTGGAGAGGTTTGCATAGCCTGATTCAGACTTGGGATTTTGGTATAAAGAGGCTGTGCTGAAACTGACACAGGATCGTCTTTTTGATGCAGCCACAGGACAGGGCCAATGGTGGGGGCGGGGGGCACAATACTAGTGGAAATGTTGGAAAGACGTTGGCCCCATACAACTGATGGGAGACTCCTGGTATGTTTAGTGTATGTTTAAATCTGCTTCTTGTTTTATTGGGTTTCTCTGTAATGCCTTTACCTTAAGAATACAGGTGCTTGGTTAGAAAGAGCAGGGTGGTAACTTGTAACTGCTGGCACGAAAGTATTCATAGCCCTGTGAGAGCAAGCAAAGCACGGACATTATCCTTTAGGCTGACTGGCTTGCTGGGGATATTGCAGTGTTAGGTAGGAGGCGGTGCAGCCTTAAAACCCCTGGTCAGGAGGGAGTGGGACAGGGCCCAGAGACAGGTGACAGCTGGAGTCCTGAGACTGGACTGGGCACTCCTGAAATAGACCACGGAGAGGGAATACAGGTGCAATTTACCAGTGATGGAACACCAAATACAACCATATTGAGTTGCATCTGACATATAGGGGCAAGGAGTCTGAGTCTCACCTTCCCCGTCATTAATGGTGGCAGCTGACCCATTCTAGGGCTCAACAGCCATTGGTTTGGGCCACTTGTACCTAACTCTCTGCCTGAGTGGTCAGTCGATGGACCCCCCTTACAAGGCCAGCCACATTGAAGATCTTTCCCTTATTGTGGCAATGACATTTGCTGCAGTTTAAATTTAACTAACTCTAATTGCAAGTTACTAATAGTGACTGCATAGACACTACTAGTGCTTTACACTAAGGGCTTGTCTACATTACCCGCTGGATTGATGGGCAGCGATCGATCCAGCGGGGGGGTCTATTTATTGCATCCAGTCTAGACGCGATAAATCGACCGCTGAGCACGCTCCTGTCTACACCAGGGCGAGAGGCACAGGCAGAGTCGACAGGGGAGCGTCAGCTGTCAACTTACCGCAGTGAAGACACTGCGGTAAGTAGATCTAAGTATGTCGACTTCAGCTACGTTACTCACGTAGCTGAAGTTGCATAACCTAGATCGATTCCCGCTCCCCCCCGCTGTGTAGACCAGGCCTCAGAGTGTAACATCTGCTGTACAGTCTGATAGTTCTGCTAGAGTGTTTTTTCCCCCTCTATGGCTAACACAAATTAGCAAACAGTTGTGGGAATAAAGCTCACTGTGTGGTCTCCAGTAGGAGGTAGCTAGTTTAGAAGAGTTCAGCTCTGACTGTAATTAGTTTATTCATTAATGTTTGGGAATTCAATGACACAGCCACATGAGGTACAATTGAACGCTACCTGAACATATGGCACTATGATAATGCAAATTCAGTTTCTTAAAAAAGAAAAGGGCCTTTTGAGTTTTGTGTGATGTTGCATTCTCGTGATCTGATCTGCAGTGATTGTTTTGTATTGTTTCACTTCAGATACTTTGGTCTATGCCTCCGACATACTGAGTTTATGTGCTTTTTAGACAGAATTAATTACTTATCTGGGTCTTTAATCCTTATCATAAAGTGTTCCCAGAATGCCTTAATCTGTTCAACAAGCTATAGATATTCATAGTCAATGTGTGGCTTGAATAATTTTAAAAGACAAATCACTTGCTGTTACTCCAATACACACATAATTATAGGACTAAACTTTAAGGCCTTGACTCAGCAAGATACTTAAGCAGAGAGAGGAAGTCTTGTCCAGTGGCTAGGGTACTACCCTCATGCGGTGGAGATCTGGGTTCAAGTCCGTGCTCTACTACAGACCCCCTTGGGGATAACTTCCCTACTTCACAGCTACACCTCTACCCCGATATAACGCTGTCCTCGGGAGCCAAAAAATCTTACGGCATGATAGGTGAAACTATTATATCGAACTTGCTTTGATCCTCCAGAGGGCGCAGCCCCGCCCCTCCGGAGCTCTGCTTTACTGCGTTATATCCGAATTCGTGTTATGTCGGGTCACGCTATATCGGGGTAGAGGTGTATTTTGTGAGGATAAATCCGTTTAGATTGTGATATTATGCTAATGGAGGATAAGTACCTAAGGTAGTTGGATGGGGTGCGTATAACTTTAAGCACCCAAGTAGTGTCTTTGACTTCACTGGAATTGTTTAGGTGCTTAAAGTATCTTGCTGACTCTGGGCCCAAAAGGAGTCTCTGGAAAAGCACAATATTTGCATCTATAAAAACATGGATTGTATATGTACAATTGGTAATTATGAGGCCATTTGCCTGTTTTGTGTTTGCAAAGACAGGTCTTTCCATGTCCAAATAGGTGCACTCCAAACCTTGCAGGTAAACTTTCAGAATGCTTGGAATGTTTGGAAAGATTTCTTTTCAAATATGACCTCTACTACAGTTGGTCATTGTTTCATTTAAACCAGTTCATCCATCTTTAACAAGAACCAGTTCAAACCATTGCTGATTCCAACCATTTGTTGATCAAAATGTTTTCATTTAAGTTTAACAAAACAAACAAACAAGCAAAGAAAAATTATCTCTATACCCCTTAAATTTGACTAGGTCTGGAAGTTGAAATAACAAGATAGGGGCTATTCTTGTATTTCTGATTCATTTGAAACTAGAAAAGCCTGGAAATATTGCCTGAAACCCTGTTCTCATGAGATTTTCCCCAGGCTATCTAAGCATTTCAGGCCTTAGTCATACCAAACTAAGTGATGTCAACCAATACTGAGATGTTCTATATTTTCACAAAGTGCATGATCTAATGAATTAGACACGAGAGTGGGAGCTAGGAACTCCCGAGTTATAAAATCCTGGTAAGTCACTTAACTTGTGCCTCTATTTCCTTATGTGAAATGGAGATACTTACTGAAGAACCTCCTACTAATGTTGGCGTGATTGATTGGCCAGTGTTTGCACATTGAGAATGTAATATGCCAAGAATTACTATACACAATTCAATCATCTACCTCTCCTCTTCATCTCACATACATTCATAGATTCTAAGACTGGAAGGGACCTCGAGAGGTCATCGAGTCCAGTCCCCTGCCCTCATGGCAGGACCAAATACTGTCTAGACCATCCCTGAGAGACATTTATCTAACCTACTCTTAAATATCTCCAGAGATGGAGATTCCACAACCTCCCTAGGCAATTTATTCCAGTGTTTAACCACCCTGACAGTTAGGAACTTTTTCCTAATGTCCAACCTAAACCTCCCTTGCTGCAGTTTAAGCCCATTGCTTCTTGCTCTATCCTTAGAGGCTAAGGTGAACAAGTTTTCTCCCTCCTCCTTATGACACCCTTTTAGATACCTGATAACTGCTATCATGTCCCCTCTCAGTCTTCTCTTTTCCAAACTAAACAAACCCAATTCTTTCAGCCTTCCTTCATAGGTCATGTTCTCAAGACCTTTAATCATTCTTGTTGCTCTTCTCTGGACCCTCTCCAATTTCTCCACATCTTTCTTGAAATGCGATGCCCAGAACTGGACACAATACTCCAGTTGAGGCTTAACCAGTGCAGAGTAGAGCGGAAGAATGACTTCTCGTGTCTTGCTCACAACACACCTGTTAATACATCCCAGAATCACGTTTGCTTTTTTTGCAACAGCATCACATTGTTGACTCATATTTAGCTTGTGGTCCACTATAACCCCTAGATCCCTTTCTGCCGTACTCCTTCCTAGACAGTCTCTTCCCATTCTGTATGTGTGAAACTGATTTTTCCTTCCTAAGTGGAGCACTTTGCATTTGTCTTTGTTAAACTTCATCCTGTTTACCTCAGACCATTTCTCCAATTTGTCCAGATCATTTTGAATTATGATCCTGTCCTCCAAAGCAGTTGCAATCCCTCGCAGTTTGGTATCATCTGCAAACTTAATAAGCGTACTTTCTATGCCAATATCTAAGTCATTAATGAAGATCTTGAACAGAGCCGGTCCCAAAACAGACCTCTGCAGAACCCCACTTCTTATGCCTTTCCAGCAGGATTGGGAACCGTTAATAACAACTCTCTGAGCCAATTATGCACCCACCTTATAGTAGCCCCATCTAAATTGTATTTGCCTAGTATATCAATAAGAATATCGTGCGAGACTGTATCAAATGCCTTACTAAAGTCTAGGTATACCACATCCACAGCTTCTCCCTTATCCACAAAACTCGTTATCCTATCAAAGAAAGCTATCAGATTGGTTTGACACAATTTGTTCTTTACAAATCCATGCTGGCTGTTCCCTATCACCTTACCAGCTTCCAAGTGTTTGCAGATGATTTCCTTAATTACTTGCTCCATTATCTTCCCTGGCACAGAAGTTAAACTAACTGGTCTGTAGTTTCCTGGGTTGTTTTTATTTCCCTTTTTATAGATGGGCACTATATTTGCCCTTTTCCAGTCTTCTGGAATCTCTCCCGTCTCCCATGATTTTCCAAGATAATAGCTAGAGGCTCAGATATCTCCTCTATTAGCTCCTTGAGTATTCTAGGATGCATTTCATCAGGCCCTGGTGACTTGCAGGCATCTAACTTTTCTAAGTGATTTTTAACTTGTTCTTTTTTTATTTTATCTGCTAAACCAACCCCCTTCCCATTAGCATTCACTATGTTAGGTATTCCTTCAGACTTCTCGGTGAAGGCCGAAACAAAGAAGTCATTAAGCATCTCTGCCATTTCCAAGTTTCCTGTTACTGTTTCTCCCTCTTCACTGAGCAGTGGGCCTACCCTGTCTTTGGTCTTCCTCTTGCTTCTAATGTATTGATAAAAAGTCTTCTTGTTTCCCTTTATTCCAGTAGCTAGTTTGAGCTCATTTTGTGCCTTTATCTTTCTAATCTTGCCCCTGCACTCCTGTGTTGTTTGCCTATATTCATCCTTTGTAATCTGTCCTAGTTTCCATTTTTTATATGACTCCTTTTTATTTTTTAGATCATGCAAGATCTCGTGGTTAAGCCAAGGTGGTCTTTTGCCACATTTTCTATCTTTCCTAACCAGCGAATATCTTGCTTTTGGGCCCTTAATAGTGTCCCTTTGAAAAACTGCCAACTCTCCTCAGTTGTTTTTCACCTCAGTCTTGATTTCCATGGGACCTTACCTATCAGCTCTCTGAGCTTACCAAAATCCGCCTTCCTGAAATCCATTGTCTCTATTTTGCTGTACTCCCTTCTACCCTTCCTTAGAATTGCAAACTCTATGATTTCATGATCACTTTCACCCAAGCTGCCTTCTACTTTCAAATTCTCAACGAGTTCCTCCCTATTGGTTAAAATCAAGTCTTGAACAGCTTCCCCCCAGTAGCTTTTTCAACCTTCTGAAATAAAAAGTTGTCTGCAATGCAGTCCAAGAATTTGTTGGATAGTCTGTGCCCCGCTGTGTTATTTTCCCAACATATATTTGGATAGTTGAAGTCCCCAATCACCACCAAATTTTGGGCATTGGATGATTTTGTTAGTTGTTTAAAAAAAACCTCATCCACTTCTTCCACCTGCTTAGGGGCCTGTAGTAGACTCCTAGCATGACATCACTCTTGTTTTTTACCCCTTTTAGCCTAACCCAGAGTCTCTCAACACTTCTGTCTCCTATGTCCATCTCCAACTCAGTCGAAGTGTGTACATTTTTAATATATAAGGCAACACCTCCTCCCTTTTTCCCCTGTCTATCCTTCCTGAGCAAGCTGTACTCATCCACACCAACATTCCAATCATGTGTATTATCCCACCAAGTTTCAGTGATGCCAACAATGTCATAGTTGTATTTATTTATTAGCACTTCCAGTTCTTCCTGCTTATTACCCATACTTCTCGTATTTTTATATAGGCATCTAAGATACTGGTTTGATCTTGCAATCTCTGTATGTTCTTCTTACCAGCTGGACTTTGTTTGGGAGTCTGGGGACTACTGTTGAAAGATTAAACACCTGGTTGCTATTTCATGTTTGCATTGTACTAATTTTTATGCAAACAGAAAAAGTCAAATTTAATAATTCCCTAGAGGGTCCCTAAAGATGTCTAATCCCTGTCAAATTGATTTCAGGAACACCTGTCTAATATATGACTTCTGCAAAATCTTTGAGTGTTTTGTAAAGTCTAATTTATTCCTACCCCATAGGGATGCCTTTGAAATTAATATACTCTGTCTCAATATTTAAAAAACATTAATTGCAAACATTTTAAATCAATGTTGTGAACCTAGTGGGGAGGAAAAGAAGCTTAAGGGGGAGCCAGATGTTTACTGAACATGCTTGGGGCGGCACCTTGGAAGGGGCGGCCAATCTTGGGGTGGTGGGGGGCGCTCGGGGTTTTTTGTTTTTTTTTGTTCGGTAGGGCGGCGCTCGAGGTTGCTTGTTTGTTTGTTTGTTTTTGTTTCAGCGGCGCGGCACTGGTGGGGGCTTTGGCGGCGTGGCACTGGGGGGGGACTGGCGCGGCACTGGGGGGGGCGGGGGCTTCGGCAGCGCGGCACTGGGGGTTTGGGCAGCGTGGCGCGACGCTCGGGGGTTTGGGCGGCGCAGCGCTTGGGGGTGGGGGGACAATGGTTTTGGCGGCGCTCGGGGGGGGGGCAGGGGTTTCGGCGGCCCGGCCTGGCACTCGGGGGGGGGGGCAGCGTGTCTGGGGGGGCGGGGGTTTCGGCGGTGCAACGCTGGGGGGGGGGTTTCGGCGGCCTGGCACTGGGGGGGGGGCGGGGGTTTCTGCGGCACTGGGGGGGGGTGTTACGGCAGGGAGGCGCTCTCTTTTTTTTTTGCCTGAGGCAGCAAAAAAGTTAGAGCCGGCCCTATTACTGAATATGCTCCATTGGCCGTTTTTCTCTTGGAACAGTAGGTGCACAGATTCAAAAGAAAATGGAAGATCAGAATGCAAGGGTGACTTCGAAAAGGACAAACTTGCAGTGCAGACAGTAATGATGGCTATTTGGTCTAAGAAAAGAAAGAGATGTGTGCAAATAGAGACCTCACTTAAATTATTTAATACTGCTGAATTATGTATTTAACAACACTGTGAAAAATCAAAGCCCTTAGCAAATCCTTCAGGATAATAGTCAGTCATGACAATAAAACAGGAGCATAGACTTGCCAAACTAGTTCAGACCAATCATTCATCTAGTCCAATAACCTGCCAAATTGTGGGGCAGTGCGGACATAGCCATAGCCTGAGGGACCAGGTAGGATTTTCAGAATGTGCAGGGATGTACTGACTCTGCTCCCACTGAAGTCAAAAGAGATTTTTACCACTGACTTTAGTGGCAGAGGGTTAAGCACTTCTGAAAGTCTCTCCCTTTATTATTAAAACGAGGGTCGAGGCATTTCCTGTTAATAATAATTTGCTATTCTAAACTGTATAATTTTGCATTATTATAGTCCGCAAAGTGCCTTAAGAGGCACCGTAGGGAGGAAAAAAATCTGTTTTGTGGACTAACACCATCACAGATAGTGTGAACCAATGGTCAAATGGCTAGCACTATATATGTTTATCACATCACAGTGAGTAATCTTTCTGTCTGACATCTCTGCCCTGCCTGGCTCCCAAGTAAATACCATCAGGAAACCTTGATGGGAGTGCATGTTTCAAGGGCAGAACTGAAAACCTCCCGCAGGCCCTGGAACATTGCAGAGTTCAAAAGGGACCAAGGAGACAGTAGCAGCTATTGTAATTCAACCAGCATCAGCAGAAGCAAAGAAATGTCAGTGCACCATTTCTGAGCGCAATTGAGCATGGGCACCGCTTGACCCTTCTGTCACTAGCTCAGAGTTAAGGTAGAATGATTTAAACAAAATGCAGTCTGAGTTGTATCTCTATGGTGACAGGCTTATACAGCAGACACAGTTCAAACTTCTTTTTCCCTTTTTACAATAGATAGAATACTCTGAGATTCTAGCAATTATTCTCTATTATGACCCTGGTTCAGCACAGCACTTAAGCCCATGCCTACGGACAGTGAAATCAATAGGACATCACCATATGCTTAAAGTATCTAGAAGCATAGGGAATATCTCACCTCCTAGTAAAAAGGTAAAGGGAGACTCTTTAAATGGTACCCAGAGTCCTGGAGGATGTTGTTATATGTTGGGAAAAGGAGCTGGGAGGTTTGCTGGGCCCTGCCTTGACAAAAATAGCCATTCTTTCTGGGCCAGAATCAATGCCCATGAAAGTGAAGGGAAAGACGCACTGAAGTCATTGGAAGCACTGCATCAGGCCTATGGACCCGAGTCATCCCTTATGTACCATCCAGTGAGCACTCAAGACATCTGTGTGCTCATGCTGTGTAATTCTCTCTGTACATCTGGGCTTCAGAAATGTTTGATAGTTGCTCCCTGCTCCCCCTTTCAGTGCTTGGTACCCAGAGACGAGACAGTGTTGTGCAGTCAGTGTCAGTGGCATGGTGACAAATTCCAGCACCCTGCTTACAGCAACCAGGGATGAGTGGCTCATTTCATGAAAAATGAATAAGGGGGTGACGTCCTAGATCATGCAGCTAAAATGAGCCTAACCAGGAAGGCACTGAGAATGAATGCTTTTATTAGCAGCATTCTGCTCTCTGGCTGGCAGTTAGAGTGGTCTGGGTGATTTCTCCTGCCGTTTACAGCTTGTAAAAAATATAATAACCGTACACCTCCAGCCTTAGATCTGAAACACTCTCCACATCAACATTTCACTTGACCCCAGGAGCCTACTTCTAGGAAGGAGTGGTCAAAAGTAACACCTTTCCCTGGAACCAAATCTTTACCGCTCATTAGACATCACATTGCCAGAAACACTAGTGCCTTCTTTGGCAGGAAGCCTTTATTTCTCCTTTCAGGTTTTCTTATATATTTCAAGTGGCAGCTGTGGGACACGCTTCTATACAAGGGCTTAGACCCTTATACAGACAGGTGTTAAGATACTGTGGCAATGGGAGCTGGACAGATAGCTAGATAAAAACAGCTACCTGATCCATTTAGGTCTTCCATGGAGGGATTCCAGATTTATGCCGGTGTATCAGATTTTAGTTGGAAACAGCTAATTAAATGCTCCCTCAATCTAGGCAGCACTGACATTGATCAATGAAAGAATGAGCTGTTTATGGAATCTGGAAACCTCTCCCATGCAAGTGACAAGAATTATAATCCATTAGAAGCTACAATATAGGATTTTTATTATTTTTTTCAGTATCTTCAGAAAATAATACCAAGGAAAAATATTCATAGCAGAAGATGCGATGGAGAGGACTGAATCTAGATTGTAGAGTATTAGGAAAATATAAAAGCCAAATGAATGAAAAATTATGGATATTCCCACATAAAGACTTTAACAGTCAGGTGAAAAGTTTGGGAGGGAAGCAGTTTGTTGAGCCAGAATGTTGTTTTCTACATAATTGATTAAGTTAAACCATAGTGGCAGGTGATGGATACATCCTAGACTTTGTGGACCAGATTCTCAGCTGGAATAAATCAGTTTAGCTCCACTGAAGTTAATAGAGCTACACCAGTTTATGCCATCTGAAGATCTTAACCACTGTGAATAAGGTTTTCCCAACACAGACGGTTCTGGGTTGTTCCCAGTTCATGATTGACAGTATTGGAAGCAATGAGAAGGAAAAGGCATTGTCTAATTGGAACGGGAGGACCAGATTTCGCCCTGGCACCATTGGGTCAAGCATCCCCTGACATCTAAGCCTGAATTTGGCTCTGGAGATTTTGCCTAATAGTCCTACACTCTGGTTTAAGATAATTGATTCATCTATAAGAGCTTTGCATTGACAACTACATCCATCCAGAAAAGTCCAAATACACTCAGTGTGATCCTATTTTAAAAAGCTTACATTGTATATCTTTGGTATATTCTTTTCTCCTCACCTCTTTTCCTTTTCAATATTTTCCATCTTAGCATTTCTTTAATATCTGTGTCTCATGAAAAAATGCAGCAATGCTACATCTGAGCTACATAGAAATGTAGAAGGATCAGATCTGAAAGAATTTTAGATCAGGTGAGTGATACCCACCAATTTTCATCAAATGCTCACTCGAGTATTATTACACCTTGATATCAAAGATGACATGTCTGACAGTTTCACCACTATGGGCAAATACTATTGGTAGGTTCCTCTGAGTCTCCAGGAAGGTCACTTTCTTTGGACCACATGTTCTGCTGGAGCGCTGTTATCATTTGGGAAGGAAATCTGATTATTATTATTATGTGACTGCCTGTCAAGGTTTCTTTGTTAACTGCCCATACTTGATTATAAACCAAATCCCCCCTGTCTCCTGCTACATTACTGAAGGGGTTTCAAAGAAAATCGGACTGAATAACTGCATCATCTATTTTTTTATGTCTTCTGCAACACTCCTTATAAATAAAGGTAATTCATCCAAACAGGTTGATTTCCCCTCTGAAATATTTTCAATAAATTAAGTCTACAAACATTCCAGTTAGAAAGCTAAAAAAAAAAAAAAAGAGTAGAGCGAAAACTGTGGTCCGAGGGCCTATTACTAATTTATCCAGTATTAGTTAGAACAGTCTTGCTTTCAAACAGCCTGCAGTGTTTTGGAGGGATGGCAAAGGAAAAAGAAAAAGCGGAGAGCTTTGCTTTCATTATCTTGTGAAATGTTAAGATGTCAAATTTCTCATTCTGATTGCCTTTTGGACAGAGCACATGTTCTTATCTTGCATGGTATTTAGAAAAGTTTACCTTCAAGTTAGCTCACAAAGAGAAATTGCTAACTTTTCTTTGCTATTTCAGGACAGTCTTTCTGAGATCAGAGGGGTAGCTGTGTTAGTCTGGATCTGTAAAAAGCAACAGAGAGTCCTGTGGCACCTTATAGACTAACAGATGTATTGGAGCATAAGCTTTCATGGGTGAATGCCCACTTCGTTGGATGCATCAGACATGCATCCGACGAAGTGGGCATTCACCCACAAAAGCGTATGCTCCAATACATCTGTTGGTCTTAAAGGTGCCACAGGACTCTCTGTTGCTCTTTCTGAAATGTCTTCCTTGTTTTATGACATCCACGTTTTAATGGTGTGTTAGCATTGTAATCGGATTGTATAAAGTGCCTTGATGCTAAAGTTCCTCAAAGTTGACCTATATCCATGCCGACAGTTGCCATTATTAACATCAATGGTCTTTAATAGTAAAAACAGCAGCATTTGGGTGAAACCCTGGCCTCAATGAAGTCAATGGGATTTTTGCCATTGACTTCATTGGGGTCAGAATTTCACTTGGTCTCTACTATTTCTGTATGTCTTTTAGAGTATTAGGGTCTGATCCACAGAGCAATTTAACTTGGATAACTTAATCCTAGAGGTAGGCACCTCCGTTCCCTGCACCCCTCAGTTCCTTCCACTAATTTGGAAGGTCCTAGCCTCAGACTCTGAAGAAGCTAGAAAGGTGGGTGGGGAGTGTATGAATATGCAGAGGGTCATCTCACAGAACAACCTTTATTTCTTCAAGTAACCTCCCCTAGTCCCACTTGTGGGAGTTTAGCAAGCAGTACAACCCCAGAAAGTGCTAGGTGAACAAGGACAGCAGAACTGCCAAAGCAAGCCTCAGCCCTAGATGCCTGCTCATGAGTGAATAGAGGTGACTGCGCACTTTTTGCTCTCCCAAACAAGTCGTACTGGGGGGCTGGGAGGAGAACTTTGCTAAAAAACACAAAAATAACTGCAGTAGCAGTCATGCAACTTGGTGTGATGAAGACAGCCTGAGGGCAAACCACAGAAGCAGCCTGTGTCCTGGACCTTCCAAATTAGTGGACGGAACTGAGGGATGGTTGGAGCTGCTCCTGCTTCTATACCTCAGAACCCTCCAGGATGGGAAGGGGAGGAATGGAAGGAGAGGTGAGTGGCTGTGTCACAGGGTGACAAAAAGGGAGATGAGTGTCAGCCTCACCTGTGCCACAGGCAACTCTCCTTTCCAGGTGGGGAAAATGATGACCATGTGACCTAATCAGGCCTCTGGGCTAAGAAAAGGCCTGGGGAGGAAAAAGGCAAAGGGGTAGCAGGTGGCTGCCTGGAGAAGAGAGCTGAAGGCCCTGAGGAGCTAGAGGTCTCTGGAAGATTCTAGCCACTAGGAGTGCCTGCTTGGGAAGGAGCAGGGAGCACCCCAGAGGAGCTGAGGGGAGAGAGGGAAAGGAGCCTGGAAAGGATGAAAGGTGAAACTGGAGGGGTGGGGCAGAGGAATTAGAAGACAGGCCCCTTGGGAAGGAGGGCCTGGGCTTGGTTTGATACTGGGGCAAAGACTTTGTGTTTTGTATGTTTTGAACTTGGACTAAAAGACTCTGTTACACTGGGGAAGGGGTGGACTTACTTCGCTGAAGGACTGAGTCCCTGCAGCAGCCAAGCTGGGATCTGTGGTTTCTGAGGAGCCCTGAAGAAGAGGGAAACTGAGGCAGGGGTGCTGCAAGGCCACCCTATGCCATGAGGGGGCACTCTCTAGGCAGTGACCCTGGTCCAGGCCCCCGTAGATACTGTGTTCTGGAAGCCTGTTGTGCAGGTGGCTTGATCCCAGCAGTGTAAATGTGCAGAGCTCCTCTCTAATGACCCCAGTTACAGGTCAGTAACACTAATTTTTCTCTTGTATGTTTGTGATGCTCTGTATCTCAGGGGAACCCCCAGCACCCCTATGTTCATCCTTATAATATGATTGTGTGGTATCCAATGCAAAGTTTGTCATGCCGGGTGTCTTCGGAAGGCTCATGCTGCACTGAGCATTGTTGTTACAGTAATGTTATAGTGATGTTATAGGTTGTAATTTCATGTATATAGTTAGGAGACTGAAAATGTGTCCTCATGGCTTAAAACAAGCCCAGGCAAAACTCTCCAGGCACAGAGAGGCAGTTCACACCTCATCAGGGCATGTAGGGGACAAACCCAGCCCAGCCTCAGAGGAATAAAGGACAGTGACCTAGGCAGCAACAAAGGATCTGTTGGACTCTCGAGTGAGTCACCCCCCTTCCTTTGGTCAGGCAGGGACTACGATGAGGTAATGCTCTCCTGACTCTGAAGGGGGGGGCAAAACTAAGAGGGAACAAAGAACATGATAAAAGGGAGAGACGTTTGCCATGCGCTCTCTCTCTCTCTTCCACCTCCATCTACAGACCCTGCAACTAAAGCACTGATCAAAGGGGAGAGCCTGACTGATGAGCAACCAGCCAGCCTGTGGTGAGAAGCATCTAAGTCTGAAAGGGCAGTGAAAGTGTTAAGATCAGCTTAGAATGTGTTTTGCTTTTATTTCATTTGACCAAATCTGACTTGTTGTGCTTTGACTTATAATCACTTAAAATCTATCTTTTGTAGTTAATACATTTGTTTGTTTATTCTACTTGAAGCAGTGCTTTTGGTTTGAAGTGAGTCAGAGACACCCCTTGGGATAACAAGTTTGGTACATATCAATTTCTTTGTTAAATGGATGAACTCATATAAGCTTGCAGCATCCAGCGGGCATAACTGGACACTGGAAGACGGAGGTTCCTAGGGTTGTGTCTGGGACCGGAGATATTGGCTAGCATCATTTGGTTGCACAATCCAAGCAGTGGCTGGCCAAAAGTGCTCACTCGTGTAGCTGGGAGCCGCTTACATGCCAGAGGCTGTGCGTGAACAGCCCAGGAGTGGGGGTTCTCACAGCAGAGCAGGGTAAGGCTGGCTCCCAGAGTCGGGGATTGGAGTGACCTAGCAGATCACCAGTCCAGATAACACCAGGGGAACATCACAATGTTGCTTGAACTAGGGCAGCTAATCCTCTGCCTTAGCAGTAGCTCTGTGCTTGAAAACAACTCTGACCTCTGGCCAGGTTGCCCTTTGGGGCTAAAATAGGGTTTTTGTCCAGTATTCCCAGGCTCAATAGTCGTTCTGTACCAAGCTTGTTCTGTCTCATCCGCCTGGAGAGGCTGTAGGGGAACCCAGTCCAACCCTTTCCCCTGGGTTCCAGTGCAGTGACCCTGCAGCAAGTGGTTAAGGCCTGTCTGGTCAGACCTCTTGCTTAGTTCTTGGGCTTCTTCCTACGATGCATCCAACTTCTCCTGGGGCTCATATTAGAGTAGAAGTCAGCCATTGTCTCAGCCCTTAAGGTAACAAATGAAAACAAACTAAATGAGTGGAAATAGAGTGGCTTCAGCTGTCTGTCCAACTTAGGGTGATCAGATGTCCTGATTTTAGGGTCTTTTTCTTATATTGGCTCCTATTACACCCATCCCTGTCCTGATTTTTCACACTTGCTGTTTGGTCACCCTAGTCCAACTGCTGTGTGCTCAGACCCATAGAATATCAGGTTTGGAAGGGACCTCAGAAGGTCATCTAATCCAACCCTCTGCTCAAAGCAGGACTAATCCCCAGACAGATTTTTGCCCCAGGTCCCTAAATGGCCCTCTCAAGGATTGAACTCATAACCCTGGGATTACCAAGTCAGTGCTCAAACCACTGAGCTATCCCTCCCCACACCAGTGAAGGTAGCTTGAGGTCTCTGTGGTGCTCCTGTCTGGGACCTTGGGAACGGAGTTGCTCCCTTTTTAAGGCTCCTTCTTCAAGACTAGCATGCCTCATAGGTGCCGTGGGGTGGGGCTGCTTGCCTGGTGTGGGGTTTGTACACCCTGTCACATAGCTGCAAACTATATCAGCCCTAGCAGTTGCTTTTAGTCAGCTCTGATTTCTGTGGTGAGGATGACGAGCCACTAAAAACAGCACCCACTGGGGAATTTGGGTGGTCAGTAGGGCTCCTCAGTAAAGTGTTAGCCGCCACTGGGAACTTCCCTGGTTAATATTCTGCATTGGGTTGCCACCCATCCAGTTTTCGCCTGGACAGTCCTGGTTTTGGCTTTTGTGTCTGGGTGCCATTTGACAAGCTCTGAGGTCTGTTTTTTTGATCTGGGGTGGGACTCTGGGGAAAGAGGCAGAGATGGGGGCAGGGCCTTGTGGGTCCAGTTACCAGCCATTAGAAAGGTGACAACCCTAATTCTGTAGGAGATTTAAATCCCATCAAACTTTTTAATGTTATAATGACCCTAATCTCCTTCCTCAGCAAAACCAAATTATTTATAAACCCATTCAGCTTCTTTCCCCATTGCAAACACTGGGGCCTGATTCAACTGCCACTGAGGCCTATGGGAATCTTTCCCTTGACTTCAGCAAGAAATGGATCTGCCCCTTAACTAGTTGACCTGTGCTCTGCTGCTCTTGTTGCATCTCTCGTTCCACGCGGGCTGTTCTCTGGACGTATGAAACTGAAAGGTTTGTTGAGGGACTAACTTTAGTATTTCAAAATGAGTTGGCTTCTGAAACCTTGTCATATGATGATGATGATCAAGAATCACAGCGAGAGTCCCCTTCTTCTAATGCTGAACAAGGAACTTTACTAGAGTCAGGGAAAACATTAGAAGGTTGACCATTTGCTATTTAAATTCTGTGAGCTAGGTTGTGCCATTTAGGTGCAGCTTGTAATGCGGGGAAATGCAGAGCCACGCTACCCCAGGGAGAGTTCCAGAAGCTCTGGGAAGGAATTATTTTGTCCCATGGCGCGTTCCACCCTGCACCACCAAGCTGGTGCAGCAGGGCAGGGCCATAGCCCACTGCCTTTATGCTCCCCTGAGCCCAGGGGCTGAAATTCTGCCTAGCATTTATGTAAATTCTGCAAGGAGAGAAACTCCTTTTAATGCCCCCACCATATTTTCCCAAAGGGAAAATGGGACACCCCTGGGCTGGCCCAAGCCCCTTCCCCTCTCCCCCCACCTCCCCACGTGGGGCCGGTCCAAGCCACCCTGCTTCCGGCTGGGCTGAGGTCCCCCTCCTCACTCGTGCCTGGGGCCTGCCATTTACAGAAGGTGAAAGCTCAGATATTTTCCTAATATCTAACCTAAATCTCCCTTGATGTGAACCAAGCCAATTACTACTTGTCCTCCCCTTGGTGGATGTGGAGAACAATTGATCACTGTCCCCCTTCTTCTTGTATATTTGAAGACTGTTACCCCCACCCCCAGTCTTCTCTTCTGTAGAATAAAGGTGCCCAGTTTTTTTCAACCTCTATCACTTTTGCTGCCCTTCTCTGGATTCTGTCCACCATAAAGTGTGGGGTTCAAAGCTAGGCTTCAGTACAGGACTTCAGTGGAATTACAGCAGGGAAGAATCTAATCCAGTGTTTGGAGCCCAGAATTAGGAAACCAGGCTCCTGGATTTTGTTCCCAACTCTCTGATGGACTTGCGGTGTAACTTTGGAAAAGTCATCTATCCTTGATGTGTCAGCTTACTCGCTCACCTGTGAAGTGGATGTAATAGTACCTACTTCAAAGGGATACTGTGAGGGTTAATGATAACTTGGCTTAAGCCATGTTTGTAGATCCAACTTTTACCCTGAATAACTTCTAAAATATTGCTTCCCCAAGGGGGCACTGGCTGCAAGGCACTAATTGAGACTCATAGAGTTGAAGGTCAGAAGGGGCTTACTGTGATTATCTAGTTTGACCTCATGTATAACACAGGGCGTAGAACTTCCCCCAGATATCAGTTTGGGGAGGGTCAGAGCCATAATGTGTGCAAACAGGAAGGCCTGCATTGCTCAGGGGGTCTATTGCTCAAACAGCCTCCAATTTGGCCCATTAATCCCAGATTCTCATGAGGCACAGCTGTTTTCAAAATAATCGGATCTGCCTGTGGAACTGTCATACTGAACGAGGCCCATGGTCCATCTGATCCTGTGTCTTGTCTCAGACAGTCACTGGTACTGGAGAGCTTCACAAGGTATAATCCCCTTCCCCCAGAATGGGTAGTGATAAAATAACATACTCATCCATAGCGGAAGATTCTTCCTACCCTCAGGCAGCATGTGGTTGGCTTCTGTCCTGAAGCATGAGGGTTTGCATCCTTTATAAATGTTTATCCTATCTAAGACAACTGCAGACAGTCTGTCATCTATCTTGTCTTGAATTTTTGTATCCAGCCAAGCTAGTTGCCTCCCTGATGCTTTGTAGCAGGGATTTCCACAGGTATAATTATGCACTGTTTAAAAAAATGAATCCCTTTTTATCAGTTTTAAATGAATTGCCTTTGAGTTGTATTGGGCATCCCCTTGTTCTTCTATTCTGGAAAAGCCTACATAGAAGCACCTGACTATTCCTCTCTGTACCATGATGCCTCTCTACCATGTTGCCTCTTGTTCTCTCCGGTCCTTTCCTTATCTCTTTAATCTCTCCTTCTATGGAAGTTTTTCCATGCCTGTACTTTCCAGGCCTTCTGATTCTGCTGTACTCTTTTGAAATGAGGTGAGCAGAACTGAGCATAGTATTGGAGGGGAGGTGGTACCATTGATTTATATAATATATAATAGCACTCTAACATTTTCAGTGTTATGTTCTCTTCCTTAACACCACCCAATATTTTGTTTTCCTTCTTCGTTCACTGCTGGATTATAAGCGTAAGTTTTTCATTGAGCTGTTCACAGCGATGCCGACGTCTCTTTCCCAAATAGTTATTAATTTTAAACCCATCAATGTATCAAGATAAATCAAATTTTCCTTCCACAGGTGTGTAGAGTGGATTAATTAGTTATATAGCACTCTACAGATATTAAGTATTATAAAGTTAGAGGAAATTAAGAGAGGAATTTTATTTATCATTTTAAATGGCTTTATTGATAGTATGGTTGTTTGCATAGACGCTGATATGAATATTTGCAAATGTATGCCATTACCTACTGGCATTCTAAGAATTGCAGTGTTCACTTTCACTGTTCTCAAAACTAATATGCCTAAAGTGAAACTCTATTCTTGACTTAATTGCAAAACAAATTTGCATTGGGCAGAAAAACAGTTCTGTTTACAAATAAGAGATTTTATTAACGTGATTATTGGACTCTTCCCTCGTCCCTTCTCCTTTTAATCCACTTGAGGTTCATGATAATAGCACAATACTTCATTTTGTGTGGCAACATTATCTTCACCAGTAAAAGTAGATTAGATAATCCAGCCAAGCTGGCCTAGGAGACTGCATGAAAATAGAGATTCAATTAGAAGATTGATAGGGAGGAGGGAGCTATAATTGCTGTGAGACAAAGCTTCTTAATATCCACAAGACTGGGACTTGTGCAATGGTATCTACTACACCATTTCAGCCACTGCTCTGGGAGTCTAAACTGATGGGGACAGCTTTGAAAATACTCTTGGACCATTATAGTTTTGATTGGGATTCTGTGAAACTCTTTTAAAGATGTGGGACCAGCTGGTGTAAATTGATGTAACTTCATTGATAACAATGCACGTTAACCAGCCAGGGCAGAAAACGGTTTTGGTGCCCTCCCCACCAAAAAACTAAATCCCAGGCTGGCCAATCAGTGGAGTGCAAAAAACCCTCATTGCAATCAGTGAAGTTAAAAACAGCTGACCAATCAGAGTGGCACCCCCTGGAAAAAGATGCCCAAGCCAACAACCCTGCTTGCCTGTCCCTTCAACCTGCCCTGCAGAGGGAGAAGCAAAGTTACTTATAAAATTCTGGGTGCCCTGGATATTATTTCATTCATTCACACATGTTATTGGGTTAGGTCAGTCTGCATAGGTCTGGGTCTCTTTAGCACAGCATTGGTATATTTTCAGTTTGAGGACAGAGTATATTGGATTTTGTTAAGGATTTATTTCTTTAAAAAGCAACTTTTGTCTATTCTAATCCTACCTGGGTTATCTTTGACACTTAAATAAATAAATACATTAATGGAGATATCCCATCTACTAGAACTGGAAGGGACCTTGAAAGGTCATCGAGTCCAGCCCCCTGCCTTCACTAGCAGGACCAAGTACTGATTTTGCCCCAGATCCCTAAGTGGCCCCCTCAAGCAGGCCACTGCTCAAACCACTGAGCTATCCCTCCCCCCTTGCATCTATCAGGATTTAAATACCCCCAAAATGCACTGATTTCTTAACTCCTAACATGTGTCAAGATGTATAATATCCGGGGAAGGACATTAAACATTTTCTACTGCAACAGTAAATGGAACAATAACTAAAGCCCAGGTTTTACAATTGGATGTGTGCAGAAAGAGCTCTGAAGTCAGTGGGGGATATGCATGGGTGCAAAAGTCCACCACCTGGAGCCAATTGCAAGATCATGGCCTTAACTGTCTGCTAGTAAGGATGTTTATCAGCTGTCTGATGCACAATGGATGCTACTGTTTCCTTCAGGCGAGTAGTGCAGTGAACTTTCTTGACCAGTCAGTGGAATTCAATCAATATTCAGCTTGGGGGGAATCTTAGTCTGAGAGAGGTGCATGCCCAATTCATAATAATTTTAATTTTAGGCAGCTTTGAAAATCTTAGCCATACAACTGGAACCTCACTACCCATGAAACGACTATTTTGTTGATTTGTATTGTGGTAGTTCCTAGGAGCCCCAGTCATGGACCAGGACCCCATTGTGCTAGGTGCTGTACAAACATAACAAAAATCTTTGCTACTCTAGTTAAAAAAAAAAACCTGGCATGACTATTTTGAAATACTAAGTTAATTGCAAACTTCTTATTCCGGTGTGTGTCTGTGGTTGCTGTTAGCACGATAACTACTCAGCACCTGCTGAAATTGGTGGAAGCTTTGTTATTGATTTCAGTGGAAGTAAGATTGGGCCCTCTTGGGTCGAGCCATTTGGTGCATCAAAAACAGTGAATGTATGGAAAATCTGATACAAGTGAGCTGTTAGCTGTAACTTTATATGGCGTGTAAGTTTCTCTGGAAAGAGAAGGCTTGTAGGATAATTTGGAATCTAATAACCTCTCTTCTAAAAGAAAAGCAGCCATTGTTAAAACTGCTGGTGCTGCTGGGGGGTCAGGGTGACTGTGCAAGGCTGGGTAGCTTTTGTTTCATTAGTGGGACGCTCGTTGAATTCAGTGTACTGATGCATATTCAGACCTGGGTTGTCCAAGCTGATCAGAAGCTTCCTGGTCTATTGCAGCAATTGCCCTAAATTCAGAGGTGCTCTCTGCAACACCCTCACCCCACCCTCTGGAGTACCATGCAGCCCACTCACACTGAGGGCAATCTGTTTCCCTAATCAAAGCCCCCCAAGCTGGTGACACTGAGCTCAGCTTGGCCAGAGGCACTGTCCAAGGATGTTCTATATGGGGGGTGGAGGGAAGAGGGGAATGGGGAATTTTATTCAAGTTCTGTGACAGAAAAGGGAAAATACGGTGGAAATCCCCAGGTGCACCAGGAGCAAGAATTTGTCCTAGCTGGGATGCTGTGCTCCTAGCTGTCTGTGTGCATGTGTCACTCTGCGCCGGGTAAATCCTCTGCCACAGGAGAACACAGGCTGTTTCTCAGTGCCTTTCTCCAGCTGCCTGCCTGCACTTCGGCAGCGTTGTCCCTCTTGTCACCCCCTTGGTGGGGCCCCTTTCCTTTACTATGGTAATAGTGACATTCAGCGGGAAAGGCTAGAAGCCAACATCAAAAAGCCCAGGCACAGAACTGGTTATTTATTCCATTTGTGTGTTTGTTTTTTACACCATCTAGGCTAAGGCCGGCAAATCTATACAGCACCTTCAAAATGCTAGACCAGGAAGATGCAAGTAAGCAGCTTGGATGACACTTGAAAGAATGGCAAAGGCTTTGCCGTGAGGAAGAATTTCCCTGCTGAGCTCCTATTGCCAAAGGATATTTACCTGGCGCCCTGACAAGATCTGTTAGAAAGACCCCTTCCTCCCTGCTTGTATATGGCAAAGTTTCTTGCAGAGCTCCTGGGCTGCACATTGCCGGACAAGGGCACCTCTCCCATGTTTGAGGTAGGTGCTTGTGTGCGCAATGATGCTGTTTGACCTCTTGCTCTGATTGTGTCTTTTCGAGATGTCTCAAAGATGCTGTTTGAGCTTGACTAATGTTGGCTAATGTTCGTTGCCCCCTTTGAAGTGCGGGGATGAGGGCAGGAAACTGGTGTTTGCATTCACCTTTCTGTGTTGTGGTAATCCTTAGTAGGGTAGCTTCCCAGCTGACAGATTAGTGTGTTAGCTATCAAGGAGTTGCAGTTTGATTGCACGCGATTGCCATTTCCCACTTCCCCGAGAAGCGACTGGTTTCTAAAACGAACATCCTTCCCCCTGCTTCTCTAGTTAGCTGTATCCCCTAACAAAAGGAGACCAAACAATGTGCCTGCTTGTGGTCTGGGAAGTGGCAAGTACTTTGACGTGAACAGTTTTCATTCTTGTAAGGAAAAATAACAATAACTAAAGGTCACATTAATCTGACTGTGGAATGGAAAGAATAAGGTTCTGAACATGAAGCTTATCAATTGCTGCAGAACTGGAACATGAGAGCAATGCCTCTTCTGCACTTCCTACACAGCCAAACTCCCAGTGTTTTCAACCGCAGTTTTATCTAAGTAAGGCTTTGCTCTGCGAAGTAGGATTCTTATAAGGTAGGGCCCTGTCCGAAGCCCATTATAGTCAATGGGAGTCTCCAGTGACTCTTAATGAACAGTGCACAGGTTAGAAGTAACTACAGGTGTCTCATGTGCATGTGATTAGTTGGGAGATTTTAACTGTTTACTTATTATAGGAGCGCTATATGTAACCTAAAGCGATCCTTCCGGTGTAGCTGTCCTCCATCCCAGTACAGACATCGTCCCAGGATTTTTTCCAAAAGGATCTCATCCATTTATTATTTTCAAATCATTATGTAACAGTCATCAGGGTAAATTGGACCAGGCAGAGGTGTAAATAGGGCTTAGCAAATAATAATTTATTTGTCAAACTTAATCTCGCTCAGTTTAATGAATGCACCCAAGCAGACTTCAGACAAAATACACTGAGAATCTTGCAATTATATATGAACTTCTTAGCAGTCTTGCCCTCCACCCCCGAAACAGTTGATATGTGGATTTCAAAATTTAAGCTGTGTTGGTGTTACATAAATAGCACTTTCAGTCTGGTGATTGGATGACTGATGTAACCAACCATTACAGTACAAATTTCAAATATGCAATCTGCAGTTCATCTTCAGCAGATATTCAAACACAAAATCAGCTCTTTGCAAGTATCCGTGCTAGTAGACTCAGCCGCTTGAATGCTTGCAGAAAGGGAATGTGAAATAAGCAAGTCCAATCTGTTCTATTTTTTGAACTAGAATGAATGTTTACAGGAGAGAATTTCAACTGTTCACCCAGCCCTAGATAACCGACTGTGCCATGAAGTAGGCACTGCCTTCCCTCAGGCAGAGTCTTAAAGCTTTATTTGCTGGAAACGATGTGGTGGTTTCTCTTCTAAGGGCTGCTGGAGCACCACTTACAGTATACTTGGAAGCTGTGCTTGGGAATAGAATTCCCCCTCTGGGCAATGGAATCTTTGAGTAAGGACTTCAGGGTTTGGCTCGTTCCATTAACAAGTGTTAATGCAGTCAATAATTGTGCTCTGTGCTTTCCACAAACCGTGTAATCACATGAGAGACTCTTATTCACTGAACGTATAGGTGGGGTTACTGTGGGTCCAATCCTGAGAAATGCTGAGCGTCCTCCGAAATGGAGTCAGAATTTGTCTTCTCTGGCTCTCATTCTGCAAAGGGATCATCTTAGGTGAACATTTACACCACATGGAGTTCTACTGAAGTCAACAGGATGCTGAGTCGGCATAAGGATCTGCCCAGGTGGATCTCATTGCAGGATTCACGGCCTTTGAGTGCTTAGCCCAGGGCCTGTCTGTGTCCATCAGCCCCAGTAAGGAATCCCTTGTATATTAACAACAAACTACAAATGAGTCCTATTTTCCCTTCCATTAGGGGAAACTGCACTTTTCTCTCCCATTCACTTCACAGTGGATGCTGCAGAGGCTCTGGATTTGTGTGGGAGGATATGTAGTTATCCTGGGCAAGATGAGAATCTGCCTCCAGCACTTAGCACCCTTCTGCATCCAGACTTCTCACTTCGGGAATCCCTGATCCTAAGCAACTAAGACAAACAATGTGGAATTTTCAAAACTGTGGAATTTTCGAAACTGTTCACTGCTAGCTTAACTTGTCTCCCATTGAAATCAGTGGTAGAATTCCCACCCATGGACTGTTGGGAGAAATGAACCCAAGAAGCTGCTTTGACATTACAAGGCCCTGTAAACTCTGCAGTTAAAAAGTGCCATAAAAAACACAGTCATAGCAGATGGGCTCCCAGCTGGAGCTAAAATTAGCCAGCTCCCCTGGAGGAGTCTGCTTCCTACAGCCTGGAGATTGTAGCGCCATGCAAATATCTTGAAGCATTTGGTGAGAGCTCTTTGTAGAAAAGCTTTCTTATTTCATTTTGGTTTTATTAAAAAAAAAAAAGACATTTGCCTAATAGCGTGGTTAAAAATTGTAACGTTTCTGTCCATTTGCAACGTTTGCTTTAAGTTTCTCAAAGCTGTTGTTCCCTCTTCTGTCTGGCAAACATTTATTCTTCTGTTTTTCTTCCATGTACAATATGCTTCCGCCCTGCTCAGTCAGTCTAGCATAACAATTATGGAGCTTAAGGGATTAACCTATTATTGTGTGTATAGTGAAACAGCATGCACTAGGTGCTTTGCAGAATTGTTATCTACCCGTATTAGGTACATCTATAGCCCACCATTACCATAGTGCCTGAGTGCCTCACAATCGCGAAGAGATTCAATCTTGCAACTCTTCTTTTAACTAGGGAAGTGCTGTTGTCCTCATTGCATAGATGGGGAGCTGAGGCTCAGATTAAGTGACTTGCCAAAGGTTAAACAGGAATTCAGCAGCGGGAAGAGGTTTAATTCTGAGTCTGTTCCTACGCTTGGGGAATGGGTGGATGGGAGGGGACAAAAGGGACTTTAAGGCACCTTTGCATTCCCTGTATTCCAGACTCATGTTGGGGCCTGTCCATTTTGCTTTGCTCCACCTTGGGAGCATTATGTAAACGTAATACCTGTAGGTATTATTGTCCCCATCAGGGCCGGCTCCAGGCACCAGCTTGCCAAGCAGATGCTTGGGGTGGCCACTCTGGAGAGGGGCGGCACGTCCAGCTATTGGGCAGCAATTCGGCGGACGGTCCCTCACTCCCACTTGGAGTGAAGGACCTTCCACTGAATTGCCGCCGCAGATCGCGATCGCGGCTTTTTTGCTGCTTGGGGCGGCAAAAACCCTGGGGCCGTCCCTGGTCCCCATTAGGAAAGTAAGGCAGAAAGGTTAAGTGACTCTGACCAAGTATACAGAGGGAGTTAGTATCAGAGCTGGATGAGAATACAAGAGTTCTTGATCTCAGTGTCCTCTGACTATGTTGCCCAGGCCTGCGAAAACACTGGCTGTTCAGCAGAATAGCTGATTTAGCTGCAAGTAGTCAGCTGGGAAGGAGCTCGCAGTGGCCCGAGTACCAGCAGCAGCAATGTGTGGTTTTATACACTCCAGAGGCACCCCGGTCATGGGGAGAGTGAAGTCAGTGACAAACTTTCAGCCCTAGTGGTCAATTTACATCTTCCAAAAGGGCTAGAAAGTTACATTAATTGACAATTGAGATAAGCCCTGATAATTCTGTCCCACCCGACTGGGCGGTGGGGAACCTTTTGGGTGCAGGCTTCAAGGGCATCAAGCTCTAGCTTTGTATGTGTATCTACATGTAAACCATATCGGTGAAAGCGATTGATTTCTATATGACAAATCATGGAAGCATGTAACAAATTCATTTATCATACACCTCTGACCGTCTCACTGACACTCTGCTCACTCATCCATCTTCCCTCAGACATGTTCCAATACTCCAAATACCTAAGCACCTTCAAACAGCTGGCATAAAAAAACCAATCAACCTGCATCAAAACTTTTTCCTTCTTTCCACAAATGACATTTACCATCTCCCCCTGCCACAGTTATTTCTGCTTGAGACCAAGGGCAAGCAAGATCCAGTCCTGGGTCAATGACAGCCATTCCAGACATTAAAATGTCATGACTAGAAAGGGGTGTTTCATATCACCATTTAGATGGGAGATTTCCAGCTTTCCAGTAAGGCCCAGTATGTGCTTTTAGCCCTGGAAGAGCCCGAGAGAATGGATTTTAAAACAATGATGTGTTTAAGCCTAAAATATGCTATTTTTAGGTGGTTTTTCTGGCTTCCATTGAGCTCTGCATGCTGGGACACCAGGTAAATAAGGCACCTGGACCTACAGGTGAAGGGACAAAAAGAAAGTAGTTCCAAAGGAAAAAGTGTAAAACTCTCTCTAAATCAGTGTTTCTTGACCTTTTTGATACCAAGGATCGGCTTGCTGCCTTCCTAAACGGTCAGGGATCTCGGGGACCGGTGTCGGCCAATGACCATTCATTGAGAAACACTGCTCTACATCGCTTCTAAAGTAGTTATTCTGTAACCTGTCAACCAGTGGAGAATACATGGTTTGGCATAAAGGTTTTTATGTAATTTGACTCCATGTGCACAGGCAGTAGTAATTCTACCCCATCTCTAGATTTAAAAAACCCAGCATGAGTTTGAGTGCCCTCCACTTACAAGTGGCAAAGCTTTGGGTTAAGTGTCCGCCCCAAACTCATCCTGATAAAAAGTTGCATACTGCATACATTTTCCTTCTCTCACTCATGTGCGTGCGTGCACAGCGAATAATGTGTTTTATAAGGTTAACTTTGTGCACTTGCTATTCAAGTCACGTTCGTTTTGTCTTTTATCTATCATTGCTGCTTGTTGCAGCATCTGTTAGTTTGTCTTAGAGCCGTCCCTTGAGCTTGTTAGTCCCAGGAACTGGAGAAAAGGACTGTGGATTGTCACTTCCTTGCCCTGCTTTTCACAGAGCTGAGGGTTCCAAAACTTTTGGTACTTGTTCTAATTGTTGTTGGATTTGGGAGCCTTTTTACTCTGTGCTTTAAAAGGGACTCAGGGGCAGCCTAGGAACTAGTGACAGTGTGAACAAGAGTCTCCCTATGGGTGCAAATTTTAGAGCAAGCATAGTTCCTGCCTGGTAGTATGGTAGAAGCATGGTTTGGAATGGTATCTTTCAAGGGAGTAAGCAACCCTATCTTGCGGAGTGTAAGAGGGAGCGTGGTCTTGTGGTAACAGCAGAGCAAGAAAGGGTGTGTGTGGGGGAAGGAGGGGCAGTGAGATCAGAAAACCTGGTTCTGACACTGTCTTGAGTGTCTTTGGGTCACTCTTAATGTCTCTGAGCCTCAGTTCTTCCCATCTGTATTATGTGGCTATTAAAATTTACTCCACAGGAGTGATCTAAGGATGTATCAGTTAGGACCATGTCCTGTGTCACACTTGTAAGTATGCAACTGATTTCAATGGGATCCTTGTGGGGGGGAAAGATGCTGAGTTTCCTCCTCCCCATGTTGACTCCATCTGCTTACGTTTTCCCCCTGGCGTAACATCTATATGATGAGCTTCTCCTGTTCGCGTAGGTACTTCAGCTCCCCCAAGAGGCAGTTGACAGGAGAAGCCCTCCCATTGACATAGGGCTGTCTACACCGGGAGTTGGGTCGGTATATGTGTGTCGGTGGGTGTGGCTTATGTAGTTATACTGACATAAGTTTGTAGTGTAGACCAGGGATCAGTTACAGTTCCCTTTGTGGTTCTCCCTTCTCTAACAGGGAATTAACTTTCTATACCAGCTAAACTTCTGCCCTGGTCCAGCTGTGCTGTTCAGTGAGTAAGGAATTGGAACCAAAGCCCCACCTACTACCTGCCCACCTCTGAGTCACTGTTCCTCCCCTGCTTCCTTCTTGTTCCTGGAGAGTAGCTACTTCTTGCTGACCCATATTAGTAGTAGATCACATCTCTGTTGTGCTCACTTAGTGAGTAGGGATAGTAAAGCCAAGGTCCCTCCCATTCTGCACCCCTCCCTGCCCACCTGCTTCAGGAAGAAGTGGGTGAGTAACCTCATTTACTCCTATGTGCTTGGACCTAGGATTCAGGTGGCCTGAGTAAGGTTGTGCAGTAGGTTTTTACTCCCTCTTATGGGTGTCCAAGTCAGAATCTAGCCCTAAGTAAGGTACTAGTTACAGTGACTAATAGGGGATGGAACGGCATCCTCTATATGTACAAAGCCAACCTCCCCCCCAAATAAAATAATGGGAGAATGATTGAACTAGAACAGAAATGATGCTCTTTAGTGGTGTAGGTTCAGGCCCCTGAAGTCACTGGGAGCAGGTTCAGGCACAAAGCAGGAATTCTGAAATTCAAGACCATGATGAACAAAAGCTTTTCAGGCCTCCTTACATTACGGTTGGTCCAAATTTTTCTCCACTCCCCTCCCCCCCCGCCAAGTGTTGATAGTCAAGTGCAGCCTAGTCAGTGAGGCTGACTAGATTACGGAATAAGTTCCCTGTGGATGGAGGGGAGTGGTGAAAGTCCCATTGGTCGAATCATTTCCATCTGGATTTAAGAGCATACCATAGAGAACAGCCCTGCCCTGGCAGGGGCCTGGAGCAGATGACCTAATAGGTCGTTTCTATCCTTAAGTCTATAGGCCAGACTCCAGCAGCCTTGTTCTTACCATGTTGTACCTTGTTCCCCAAGCTATCCCTCTTTTGAAATGGATGGGACTTCTTTAGGAGTAAGGGACTACTTGCTGCAAGCCAGACAGTCAGGATCTGGCCCTGCGATTCTATAGGATGCGACAGCTGTGAATGCCTTCATGTCTTGCACTGGGAATAGGGTAGCCAGTGGCTACACTTCCAAGAGGAGGCAGCACAGCCAGTGGCACAGTGCAAGGTATACAGTTCTAGTCCCTGTTGAAAAAGATGGTCAGATTGGGCTCTACCCTACCCAGCCAGGGAGCTCTGGGCTGCAGTCTGCCCACCCGGGGTTCCGGGGGGGCCACACCACCACCTTGCTATGGAATGTGCCTTTAAGGCGCTGTCCAGCATGAAGGAAATGGAGGATGGGGTTTATTTGGAGTGTCACACACTGTTTTATGTTTAGACATTTTTCTCCATTTAAACAAACCACTCCAACCTTCAAAATGAATCCATTTTTTCCAATTAATCGGGGTCATATTTTTCCATCCTTGAATAATTATTGGGGCTTAAGTTTTTTGTATTGCTCTCAAGCAAGTGTGCAACAAAATTAATCACAGTTTGCAGAACCTGCTTTCTATCCTGTAGGTTCAAAGAGAAGAAACCCTCCAACATAATGTATGTGGTAGGAACACCATAGTCAGTGACAAATTGAATGGAATTAAAAGTTATGGTATGATTGTGAGCAAGCTTTGATAGTAACATACCTTTAGTTGCAGCGCCTTGGATCTCTGCAAAAGCTTCTTCATGCTGATTTAACCAATTTATATTTTTGAGTACAATTATTTTCATGCCTGTCCATGCACCTTCTCTTCAGCTGAGAGCTGGAATAGGGGATAATGCCTGCATGGATGCAAAGTGGAGTACAATGAGAGAGACCCTTTGTTACGCTTCTAAAAGGCATAGCCAACCTGGTGCTTAAGCATCACTCAAGCACCTCCCCACTTGGGGCAACTCGTGCTGCTGGCATAGCTAGCCAGTGCTCTCCAGGCCTTCAGCGAAATGACTGCATGATGCATGGAGGTACTGGAGAAAGGCTCACCCTGCTTGCTTCCCTTTAGCATGCCCATAGTAGAATAGCCATCACTTAGCCCAGACTGATCACTTCAATTTCTTGTTGGTCTTTACCTCAACGGTATCCAAAGACTGCAGAGAACTGCTGCTAAAATGCAAGTCTCTCTTCTAACAGGCTGCAAGTTAATGTCTTTCTGGGGGAGGGGAGGCAATATTTTTCCTCAGAGGCCTGTGGATGACTAAGGCCCTGATTCTGTAAAGAGCTACAAGCAGACTCAGGAGTCTGCCCTTGCAGAGCTCACTACAGCCATGCGGCCTAAATTCTCCCCTCTTAACTATCTTTCGAGAAGTATGTGCCTTCCCCAACAGGCTCCAAAACCCAATCCACACACATTGTGCTGTCCAACAGCACCCCCTTCCTGAGCAGAAGTGCCAAGAAGCCTTGTTTGGTTTTCACATTCCCCCTGGGTGCGGGTTCCTTTCTCCATGTCTGTGGCATATATGGGAGAGTCCTTGTGCCCATCAGCGCATGATGACAGGCCCCAAAGGGTCTGTTAGTGTCGTGCTAGTGTAACCCCCACACCTCCTGGGTGTGGTGTTCTGTCCCATCTAGTGGCACTGAAACCATTTAGAGAGCAATTAATGAAAAAAAACCAGAGCTCTTCCCTGTTCATAGCACAGAGGGGCCTCAGAGTGGGGTGGTCCCATGCAGCCACTTAGAGGGCAGAACATTTTAAAAAATGGCCTGGTCACCACTGAGATATCTTTCAAACATCTTATTACATAAATAATTCTTCTAGCACTTTTCATGCTCAAATATAACCAAGAGCAGTAAATGAATTCTCCCTTCCTCCTCCCTCAGCCCTCTGACAGGCTCGATCACTATGTGCCCTTGCCTGCTGGAAGAGCCAACTCACAGGGAGGTGAAATGACTTATTCAAGATCCCACAGCAAGTTGCTGATGGTCAGGAATAGAACCCCGGAGTCCTGACTCCTATGCCCCGGTTTTGTAGAAACTCTGGTGCTGTCAGGCTGAGCGAGAACACAGGGAAGAGGGATAGTGCTAATGTACTGATTTGCAATGTACTCTTGGAGATGCACAGCTGCTGTCCTTCGGTGTGATCTGGCTCTGGCGTCCATGCATGGGGAAGATGGGAGAGGTTGGTTTCAGCAGGAACTGGCTGGAGCCAAGTGGCCGAGTTTGCAATGACTGTAGCAAGCCTGCTTGAGCAGGACATAGCATGAGGCAGGGCAGGGCAGTGGCAGACAAAGGTATGCGTGACTTCCTGTGTCTGTCAAATTTGGCTGGAAATCTTACATGAACAAGCTTCTGGTGAAACTTCTTGCTCCTGTACTGTCTACAAACACCACTGGGACACCTTGTCTGACAAAAGCAGGAGGCCTGGGCAGAACTTACTTTTTTTGCCCCTCTAAACTTCTAAGTCACTTCTGTTATTCTAATCCACGGGTTGGCAACCTTTCAGAAGTGCTGTGCCGAGTCTTCATTTATTCACTCTAATTTAAGGTTTCGCGTGCCAGCAATACATTTTAACCTTTTTAGAAGGTCTCTTTCTATAAGTCTATAATATATAACTAAACTATTGTTGTATGTAAAGTAAATAAGGTTTCAAAATGTTTAACAAGCTTCATTTAAAATTAAATTAAAACGCAGAGCCCCCTGGACTGGTGGCCAGGACCCGGGCAGTGTGAGTGCCACTAAAAATCAGCTCGCGTTCTGCCTTCGGCACGTGTGCCATAGGTTGCCTACCCCTGTTCTAATCTTTTTTTATTCTTCAAGAAATGTTAGGGCTGGGTTTGGTTCCAGTTCTGAAAGATATTTTGGCACGAGGGTGGAAGGGACAGTTTGTGTATTGTCCAAACAATGTTTGTTTGCCTTTGGTTTATAGCTGCATGTTTTTGTTGTTAGTAAAGGCAATATGTACTTTCCATTAACCATGGTTTGGTGGTGTTGCTACCTCTTGTGATTTTGTTTGTTTTTATCATAAGCCCCTTGATCTTTGTTTTTTTTTCCTTAAAACCCCAACTTCTACCGTCCTGTGATTATCTGAGAATCTAAGATTTCATTTAAAAACTCCAAAAAGTCAGCTTCTCTTCTTCTGGTTGCAGGGAAGAATGTGAAAATATGAACCCTAATAGTTCAGAAGGCAAATAACCCAAAGTTGCTGTTTTTTAGAAATCTTGAGATTTCTAAGCCAATCTGGTGATTTGGGGGGGGGGGGGGTTGACTTTTTTTTTTTTTAACATTTGGGGTTGGCTATGCTGTTTTGGTGTGCAGAACCTTCGCTGTGAATAACAAGCAGACTGCTCTTGCTTTTAATAAGACAGTCATGTAACAACAGTTATAGCTTATTGACACTGTCTTTCTTCCATAACCTGAAGCTAAAAGCCTCTGAGGAAATCTGCCTAATTAAAACTAAGGATAACATTACACAACGCAGAAGCCCTTAATTAATGTTGTCTCAATCATTTGAGATCTAATGAAAGGGTTATTAATTGTGGTGCGTGTTTTTGTGTAATATCCTGCCACTTGTATAGCAAAATATGCAAGAGGCGCATGACCCTTTTCCCACATAAGTGAATGGCAAAATTCCCATTGACTTCTGTAGGAGCAAGATGAGGGCCTTGAAACTATAACTTAGTTTTCTGACAACTGAGCAGTGGCATTTCCTGCCTGCTTTGGAATTGACAGGATGCCCTTGGGTTCATGGTGGAAATTTGTACCTTTATAAGAAGCTGATTTTTTTTTTTTAAGAGGCATAATTTATTTTATTAAATGTTCTGATTTCTTTGTGATAATTTAAAGATGGGCCTAAACCACTGTTTCCCCTGCCCACTCCTCCGCCCCCTCAGAGCCAGTACTTCGTGCTCAGGAACTGCCGTTCCAGTACAACTCCAGCGGTTAGGCCGCTAGCCTGGGACTTGTGAGACTTCGGTTCAGTTCCCTGCTTCACCACAGACTTCCTGTGTGGCCTGGGGCAAGTCACTTAGCCTCTCTGATGCGGTTCCCTGTCTGTAAATAAGGGATACTACTACTTCGTCACAGGGGTGTTTTAAAGATTGAGTACCGTATATACTCGTTCATTAGCCCGTTCGTTTATAAGCCGACCCCCCCAAGCTGACCCCCCAAGATGGTTAGGTTAAAAATAGCAAAAACGGAGTCCTTTCATAAGCCGACTCTATATTTCAGGGGTTGGCAAACTTTGGCTCCCGGCCCATCAGGGTAAGCCGTTCGCAGGTCAGGATGTTTTGTTTATTTGGAGCGTCTGCAGGCATGGAGCCCCTCAGCTCCCCGTGGCCACGGTTTGCCATTCGCAGCCAATGGGAGCTGCGGGAAGTGGCACGCAGATGCTCCAGGTAAACAAAATGACAATGTATTAGATATTCAATGATTTCATAGAGTTTAAAATCATCAAATTTTGGTGTAGACCCGTTTATAAGCTGACCCCTGCTCTTTGATGCGTCACTTTTTTACCAAAAATATTTGAGTATATATGGTATATTGTAGGCTGCAAGGTGCATGGATCCAGTGGTGGGGGCTAGGAGTATTTATGATTCAGAATTCAGAGTAGCAGCCGTGTTAGTCTGTATCCGCAAAAAGAAGAACAGGAGTACTTGTGGCACCTTAGAGACTAACAAATTTATTAGAGCATAAGCTTTCGTGGACTACAGCCCACTTCTTCGGATGCATATCATATGCATATCATATGCATCCAAAGAAGTGGGCTGTAGTCCACGAAAGCTTATGCTCTAATAAATTTGTTAGTCTCTAAGGTGCCACAAGTACTCCTGTTCTTCTTTTTATGATTCAGAACTTATTGCTATAATGGGCTAGAGCAAACCCCCCATCCAAATACTCTTGAAGTTGGAGAAAGTTCAGATCTGGATTCAAATTTAAACTCTGTGACTTAGGCCCATCTCTCTACTGATAACTCCTAAAAATTATCCCACTATTCCAAATTTAATATTGGTTCCAAGGGGTTGTTCCTATCCTTATTAGAAACCCCTATAAAGCTGAGGCCTGGCCTACATTTAAAATTTAGGTCAACCGAGGTATGTTGCTCAGGGCTGTGGAAAAATTCATGCTCTTGAGAGACATACTTAAGTTGACCTACGCTCCAGTACAGATGCCGTTAGCTAACACCTCTCGAGGTGGGTTTACTACAGCAATAGGAATGGAAGGGGTTTATCCAGTAGCAAGTGTCATTACAACGCTACAGTGGCATAGCTACGGCACTGCAGCTGTGTCCCTGGAGTGCAGACATCCCCTCAGTATGCTTGAGTTACTGCAGCTCTGCTGTGGCTGCAGCAAAAGGCGGTTTAGTGTGTGCTGCTAAACAATTGTTCTCTTTATATACTGTGAAGAGTGTTTTGCACTGAAAGTTTGACCCTTTCCCTTCCTGTGCTTTCTTAACGGTGCCTTTTGTAGGAGGATTACAAGGCGCTTGAGAGGATTGTTTGCTGGTGGTCTTAAGTTGCGGCTTAGCACTGTGAATTCCTGGGAGAAGATGTGGTGTAGAAATGGAGCATTTCTCTCATTCTGTGGGCTACAATGCAAATAAGAGGATTTAAATAACGAGCACCAGAGCCGGTTACGTCAGTCGGAGGGAAATCCGAAGGACCAGATGGTCACGGACCCTTATGGAGTTGTACAAGGGAGGTGGGAGGTATTTGAGGACTGCTCCTTTGAGGTCAGATCCTCAACTGGTATAAAATATGATAGCTCTATCTACTTCAATGGGGCTGCAACTATGCATACCATTTGAGGCCCTTGATGTGACCCGTTGGTACATGACACCTTAAAGGAGTGGGGAGGAGGCAAGAACCATGACACCCTCAGTTGAAGCCTGCGGCGTGGGCAGGCTGTCCAGGATGTACACCTGGCTGGCTGGGATATGATCTCTCCCTGACCTCCCCAAGGTGTGGGTTATACAAACCCGGGGAGCTCATCCCAAGCATCAGAGTAACGGCACATGTCATTGGGGATGGAACTTGGAATCTCTGGTTCTAAACGCTGGCACCACTATTGCTTGAAGTAAAGGACCACGTCTGTTACCTTGGAGGCTGCAGCAGAGTCTTAAATCTCTAAGTGATGTAGCCACGAGAAGGGGACAGAGCCACAGTGTGTCAGCATAGGCTACAGCTGTATGTCACAGGGTTTTTTGGCCCTAAATCTAGAGATGGGGTAGAATTGCTCCTGCCTGTGAACATGGAGGCAAAGGCAGAAATGAAGAAGAGCTCTCACATGCACTACTCTAAAACACTTTCCTTCAGAAATGGTGTTTTTCATTGTTTACTGCACTGACAAATTGTACAATGTAGTGTGAGTGCTAAGTGAAAATGGAACTCTGACATTTACAAACGGATTATGGGCCAGAGTGGTGGGTGTGTGAGTGGCTGGGGGCCTTAAATGACATTTCCCTGCACCAGCTTCAGCAAATCTTGGCTTGTTTGGGTTTTAAATGATTGCCCAGGAAAGCAGAAATTCAGCCAGCAAAAGCCGAACCACTTTTGTGTGTCCTGCTTTAAAAATTGATACTGGAATTAAATTTTTTTTTTTTTTTTACAAATGCTATAAAATTCGAAGGCCCTATTCTATGTAGGTGGTTTTAGCATGTCTACTGCCATGAATATTAGCACCTTAAAGTCAGAGGTAATAAAGATTTCCCTCTCCACACTGATGTCAAATGCTTTTCATTCTATTACTGCTTTTTGTGTGTCACATCATTAGGAGTTAAGGTGTCTTCTGATAAGGGCGGGATCCTGCAAAGTGCTAAGCATGCTGGACAGATCTAGACCAGCACTTAAGCACATGCTGAACTTTAAGCATACTCTATTTGTTCAACATAAAAAGAGGGAGAGCTGAGACACTGCAACATTCAGGCTTTATTCCTTCCTTCGCATACACTGTCCTCTCTCATCAAGCATGTCCTGAAAGCAGAGTGAAGATAGTACTAGCGCCCAGCCGGTTATTCTGCATTTTGGAATTGGATTGTTGAATAGTACTGGACCCTGGGCAGAACCCCGCTGTGAGACCCCACTAGATATGTCCTCTCCGTTACTATATTATACCTAAGCAGACTGTTGTCGTAGAATGCCCCCTATTGGTTACCAATCATAACATTGAAGTCAATGGGACTGCTATGCTTAAAGTTCAACATGGGCGTACTTGCTTGGCTGGGTGAGGCCACGATGCTCAGCACAGTGCAGGCTCAGTCCCAAACTTTTCAAGGTCTGATCCAAAGTCCACTGAAATCAATCAAAGGGCTCCCATTGACTTCACTGAGTTTTGGATCGAGCCCATATTAAATAGTTCAGTAAGGCAGTTCTTTCTTTGTACCCACACATAATCACAGCCAACTGCTTTAGTGTTTGATAGAAGGATACCAGTGTGTTCTGCCTTAGAACATAGGTGCTTTCTCTTGTCAGTATCAACGAGTGCTTTAGTGAATCCTTGTCAGGTAAAAAAGGTCACCTCGATCTACACTAAGGTCTCAAAAACAGTCTAAAAAATAAATATCGCTGAAGCCTGGCACCTCTAGAACAACAGTTTTTGTGACATCATTAAGTAATGAACATTATTACAAAGAGGAAAAAGGGATGGGTTATACGGGAGTGGAAATTCTTTTATGTATTCCATAACAGATGGTACCTCTCAACTGTTTGATTAGAAAATGCATCACTCTTTTTTTAAACTCAGATTTATTTTAGTCCCAGGTAAACCAAGCACTGTCACTGGACACTGACATCAGACATGCTGAAATGCCAGACTGAAATTATGGAAAGCTTTCTATGTCTGAAAGCAACAAAACACACCTCCTTTCAAACATTAATCGAGCCTTTGGATTGTTGTCTCTAATTTTGTATCTGCATGGGAGCAGATTGAGAATATAGCAATGGATCCAAGTGAAAAATTTTAAAATTTATATATACATTAAAAATTTGCCTACCCTTCTGGAAAAGTCCCACTGAAAAATAGAAATTACTCTAAAATATAGAATTTAATAAATCTCCTTTCTCAGTGTTGTTGCGGCATCCTGTCAAACTTTAGAGCAGGGATATAATTCTCCATTAAATACCATGGCATAGTAAAAAATAATAATAATTGGAAGAGTATTATTTTCTATTAAATTATATAGAATTTCTCCATAAGGGTCTTTTTGTGTTGTAGAGATGTATTCCAGAGGTAGCTCTTTAAGATACTGGTGGTAGGGCAGATTGATATCCTTGACAGTGGAATGTGCACCCATCGGTGATCAGGACAAGCCTGCGTCTAGAACTCTTGAGCACCTCATGCAGGACCCTTTTTCTCTACACCAGTCTTCCCACAATGATAGAACTAGGGCCAAATTCAGATGAGGCTCCACCAACATTCCTCATGGAATGCAGGCTGATTCAGGAAATAGCCTAAAATGGAGGGAGGGGGGAGAAAACGTTTAGGTCCTTTTGTGACAGAATTGATATTTCCTAATGTGTATTGTGACAGACCCAGACCAGTGTGGGGTACAGGAGTCTGGTAGAGGGCAAATACACTAGTCACTGGATGAGTAGTTTTCTGTTCCCTGAGTGACCAGAGCAGGGGCTGCACTAGAGTAATCAGGAACCTGCTAGAACCAGTTAAGGCAGGCAGGCTAATTAGGACACCTGGAGCCAATTAAGAAGAAGCTGCTAGAATCAATTAAGGCAGGCTAATCAGGACACCTGGGTTTTAAAAGGAGCTCACTTCAGTTTGTGGGGCGAGTGTGAGGAGCTGGGAGCAAGAGGCGCAAGGAGCTGAGAGTGAGAGGGTATGCTGCTGGAGGACTGAGGAGCACAAGCGTTATCAGACACCAGGAGGAAGGTCCTGTGGTGAGAATAAGGAAGGTGTTCGGCGGAGGCCATGGGGAAGTAGCCCAGGGAGTTGTAGCTGTCATGCAGCTGTTACAGGAGGCACTATAGACAGCTGCAGTCCACAGGGCCCTGGGCTGGAACCCGGAGTAGAGGGCGGGTCCGGGTTCCCCCCAAACCTCCCAATTGACCTGGACTGTGGGTTCTTCCAGAGGGGAAGGTCTCTGGGCTGTTCCCCAACCCACATGGTGAATCTCTGAGGCAAGAAAATCCGCCAATAAGCGCAGGACCCACCAAGATAGAGGAGGAACTTTGTCACACTGGTGTCAGGGGTGGGATTCTTGGGGTGCACAGCGCGGCGGAAGAAGGGCGGTGATTTAAAAAAAACAAAAAACAAACCAAAAAAAATGGGGAGAGGGTTTATTTTTTTTCACCACAATGGATGACGTAGTGCGGGCACTGATACAAGCTACGGCGGCCCAGCAGGAGGCTACCCGTGTCCAGGCAGCCGCCCAACAGGAGGCAGTGCAGCTGCAGCAAAAGAATAATCGCCTGCTGATGGACCAGGCTGCTCAAGACCGAGCTATGCTGCAGGAACTGGTAAATCAGGTAAAGTCCCTTACAGAGCTGAATCACGGCCATGATGGGATGTGGCTCAGACGGGCCAGCCATTGGCTGCAGAAAATGACATAGGAGGATGATGTAGAGGCATACTTTCTGGCCTTTGAGAGGACAGCCCTATGGGAGGCCTGGCCTCAAGATCAGTGGTCTGGCATCCTTGCCCCATTCCTGTGTGGGGAGGCCCAGAAGGCCTACCATGATCTGCCTGAAGAGGCTGCGGCAGACTACCCCCCCAGCTGAAAGCAGAGATCCTGGCCAGATCTGGGGTAACGACAGCAGTGCGGGCCCAGCAGTATCACGGTTGGAGGTACCAGGAAGACAAAACCCCACGGTTCCAATTGTATGACTTCAGCCATCTCGCACGAAAGTGGTTGCAAACAGAGTCCCGGAGTCTGGAAGAGATACTAGCGGTTCTGGTCATCGACCGATACATGAGGGGACTACCACCAGACCTTTGTGCCTGGGTAAGCCAGAACGAACCCTCCAATTATGACGAGGTTGTCGCCCTGGTAGAGAGGCGAAGGACAGCGGGGGAGCTGACCTGACCAGTTAAGGAAGAGGCACCCCGGGTTAAACTAGCAGCACCAAGCCCTAAAGTTCGGGTGACTGGGCCACCAGAAGGGCCCAGGTAGAAAAAGAGAGAGGCTGAAGGCCCATCAGAGGCCACAAAGAGTCGGAGCACTGAGGGAGAAGAGGATCGTGATGTTAGACTGCCCAAACGAAGAGACCAGGGAACGCCTAGGGCTCCATACAGATGTTATGCCTCCGGGGAGTGTGGACACATAGCTGCACAGTGTCCCAATGCTGAGGAGCCTATGCAGTGTAACCTGGGGAACTGGGCAGATCCATGCTCCCTAATCCACCTTGTGGGGGTCTCACTAACCCCACATATGTATACCAGACCAGTGAAACTAAATGGGGTAGGGACCACGGCGCTGGTTGATTCAGGGAGTGCTATCACGCTTATCTCAGGGAAGCTCGTGAAGCGAAGTCAGCTGCTGCCGGCTAAACGTATGGGGATAACATGTGTCCATGGGACAGTTAGTTACTACCCCACCATCCCAGTAAAAATCGAGATCCAAGGGAACACTACTGAGGTAGCAGCAGGTGTACTCCCTAAACTCCCATACCCGGTGCTCATAGGGAGGGACTTCCCAGGGTTTGGAAACTTACTCCCAGTAGGGGGATTGGAGAAAGATGGGGACCCTAAAATTGGCGAGGCATCCACAGCAGACTGTCAACCCCCAATCTTCTCTGAAATATCCCCAGATTTGTTCTCCACTCCCAGACAGGGTAGAAAGACAAAAAGGGAAAGAAGGGCAGCTAAGGCCTTGGGAACCTGAATACTGACCCAAAGCCAGAGAGTCGCTCTTGTAGGTAGGCGGACCCGCACAGCTGAAAAGGAGGCCACGCAGGAGGGAGAAGCATCTGAGTCTGACCCCCACCCTAATGCTTCTGAGCCAGTAGAGGCAACAGAGACGGGGCCCCTAGATCTTGGGCAGATTAGCCCCAGGAGAGGAAATTTTGGACGGGATCAGGCAGAAGACCCAAGGTATGACAACATTAGGAAGGAGGTGACTGAAATAGATGGGGTCCCCGTGGAAGGGAAAACCCAGGGACCAGGACCCTACTTCATAATGAAGAAGGATCTCTTATACCAGGTTGCACCAGTACAGGGGCAGAAGGTACAGCAGATCCTAGTACCTCAAAAACACCAGAACGCTGTATTAAGTCTTGCTCAAAGTCATCTTTTGGTGAATCTCTGAGGCAAGAAAATCTGCCAATAAGCGCAGGACCCACCAAAGTAGAGGAGGAACTTTGTCACAGTGTATAAAAGGTGGGTTGACGTGGCAATAAGCATATGGGAAATTCCTATGTTCATACACCCCCACTAAATCTTATTAATGATTATATTTGTGAGGGGTGATCAGGAATTGACTAATCTGAATAGTTACAGTTGGAATGGATTTGTTCTCTTCTAAATTTGTCTGACTAATCTGTGGTTATCTAAGGCCCTGATCCAGTAAAGCACTTAAGCACATGCTTAAATTTAAGCATATGAGTAGTCCGATAGATTCACTGTACAGTAACTGACTTCAGTGGGCCTACTCTAATGCTTAACTAAGCATTTGCTTCAGTGCTTTGCTGGATCCAGGGCCGAAGAGCCATCTGTTAAACATGTGACCAGCAAGTGCTCTCATTTCTTTTAACCTTCAACCTTCCCACTTCACTGTGACATAAGTGTTTTGTTTTCACACAAACCGTCTTCTGCTCATGGCAAAAAGTGAAACGAAAACTGGGTGGGATGAAGGGATTTTCTGGTAACCTTTTAGAGAAAGCAAAGAAAATCATAAATGATTATCTTCATTTTCTGTGTGAGATGTCTTACTCCTGCCATCTGTCATGCTGAGAACTTCATTATAGGTTTTTAATCAGCATGTCTTTTAGTTGGGGGTAGCTTAACCTTTCTCTCGGAATTCATTTGAGTAACACCCACTAACACCAGGTCTGAAGTTGGTCCAAAGAGGTGATTTTACTCCACTATATCTAAGTGATTGATCTGATTCCCTCCCCCCCTGAATTCTCAGTGCTTGAGTTGAAATATAATCACTATTAATAATAAAAATGCATAGCACCTTTTGCAGACCTCTAAGCTTGTTAAAAATGAACAACTATATGCAGCACATCCATGGATCATTTCACTTACCACTGAAGTGATGCCATGTCTGGGGTGGAGCGCACTAGCTCTTTAACAGGGCGGAGCAAAACTAAACAATTGTTTAGGGCAGGAAATGAAGAATGCTGCCTTATTTAATTTACTGACTGGGCCTCAGATTTTAAAGGTATTTAATCATTGCTCTCTTAGTGTAGCAACCCTTAACTTGGCTTGGGAGCCTGAGCCCCCTTCTCAGAAGTGACTTAAGCACTTAAGAGTCTGTCTCACTGGAAGTTATTGAATCTCATTGAAAGATTCATCCTAAGTGCCTATGTCACTTTTGAAGAGGAGAATTAGGCTCCTAAGTCAGTTAGGTGCTGAGCGTTGCAACACCCCAATATCATTAAAAATCGGGGCTGTAATGCCATAGCAATGCCTGGCACTTTAGAAACCTATAAAATACCATCCCTGCCCTGAAGAATTTACCATCTCTGTGTTTAGACAAATGTTCACCAACAGAAGTGACAGCTCAAACCAGTGGCAGTTTTGGGTAGGTAGAGCATAATTACCCATATTTGGAATTTGGCTATGAGACTGGCTTATTTTGTTTAATGTCTCATCCTAAAGATAACCCCTTCTGCGGCGCAGTGCCCTCTCACACTCTCCTGGAGCATGATTCTCTTTTGACTCCAAGAGAAGCATGCCACTTAATGATTCCCCAGCACTGTTGTCTGGAGTACTTTGGTAAATTCTCATATCTGTCTACTAACCAAGCTTGACTGGTAAGATTTAACATCCCCCTCCCGCCCCCCAAGGCGTTATGTCTATAGGCACCAAGACAAATGTTGTATCTGTTGGGTGATAATGCATCCTCTGGTACATCTGCTTCATTTGGATGACATCCTGTTGGAGAGACACAGCCGCATCCATGTAGACTGAAGGGCCAGATTTTCAAAAGTGGACGCACACAGTTCTGTCTGGGCCCCACTTGTACATGCACAAACTCCTCTAGCAGCTGGTCTGTAGTGGATCGGAATCTACTACATGTGCACGCATGGATAGAAATGAGCATGTGCAAATCAGGGGAAGTAGCCCATGAGCATTAGTTTTAGGTTTGTGCAAGCGTGTGTTCTTTTCACTAAATGTGCATGTCTGTCTGCTGATGAAGCGCTAGGCATGAACTCTCATATATTTGTGTGGGCTATGAATGGATAAGTAACTGGTCGCTTAGAAACAGGTAAGTGTTAGGACTACAATCCGAAACAATTCTGACTAGAGTACATGCATAAGTACCATATGAACTGTCACACTTGACTGTAATGGTTCTCCAAGACTACTGTGCTTCGGTTTGTCTTGTAAATATCACACACCTTAATAGATGTTCCTGTTTGTTCCTTTGGGGCAGTTTAAGGACCAATGTGGATTCAATCTGGCCTCTTTGTTGAAGTTATTGTCCAGGTTGCCAATTGTGATGTGCCGCTTCGTTTAAATATCGAAATGAGAGACTTATTCTAAGCACATACAAACACTTATCCCTTCTGTTTACTGCACACAGATGAAAGGGGTAAAAGCAAGAGGATTTGTATGTTCCTATTGTCTCTCCCAAGAGGCATGTGATACCAGTGCAAGCACCATTTGTGTTTGAATAAATGCTGACCAAGTACCATCCCACTGGCTCTGACCATGTGTGTTAGATAAACCTCCACATTGAGACGTTCTTTGCAGCCTGTTGAGTTTATTTTTGCGCATGTGCGCATACATTGGGGTTTTCTCGTTGTATGTATATATTTATATAACCTTGTGATGCAGTAGAAAACATTTGCACTAGTTCTGTGGAACCAAATGCAGTCCAAATTTACTAATTAGAGAGAATAAATAGGTTTCAGAGTAGCAGCCGTGTTAGTCTGTATCCGCAAAAAGAACAGGAGTACTTGTGGCACCTTAGAGACTAACAAATGTATTTGAGTATAAGCTTTCGTGGGCAACATCCGATGAAGTGGGCTCTAGCCCACAAAAGCTTATGCTCAAATAAATTTGTTAGTCTCTAAGGTGCCACAAGTACTCCTGTTTTTTTTTTTTTAGAATAAATAGTAAGTAAAGATTATTTTTCCATAACCGTGCCTTTTCTTGTTAAGTACATGGTTTGCATTGAAAATACTTACATTTTTCCATATAAAAGGTAACCCTTTTGTGATCTAACAGTTGTCCCAGGGGAGAGATTTTTAAAAGATTGTAATGATTTTTTGATACCAGAATAAAGATTATTTGAACATTAAATACCATTTGCTGGGAACTGGAAAGAATCCAATGTATTATAAGAGCTCATTGAACAAGCAATCTTTGCTCATAACACCATTAAAGAAGTTTAAAGTAAAAAACTCTATCTGTGTTTGACCATGCAACCCAGTTGAATATGTGGAGGATCTGTTCTATAAAAAGGTGAAGGAAAGCCATGTCAGGTCCTGAAAGCTACTGTACATTCTAATTGCTAGGTTACTGGTGAATTCTCTCCCCTAAATGTCCTTGGCTAAACATTTCTGCTGAGCCAGCAAGTCACATCCAGCAGAAAGCGCCATCCGCTTGCTGAAACGCTGTGATTGTTTGACTTTATTAATTTTTCTAATATTTTAATGGGTTTAGTTATGAGTTAGGGCTGTGCAATTACAGAAAATGTTTGCATACCACAGTGTTATTAATGTGAGCATTCATCAGCTGGTGCTGCAAAACGCTGTTACGCAGTCCTGGACTAGATTTTCCCCACAGTCCTGAAAAGTAGTAGTTCAAACTATTTGGCAAATTCTCATTAATTGAAAATGAATTTAGGAATGATCTACCAACCCCCCCCACCGCCCCCGAAAGGGCTACTTATAATGAATAGCAACAGTTGATCTAATTATTAGTTATCAAATGGATAATGTGCAGACATTGGTTTTTTTAAAATCTTAAATAAATAACATTTGCATTCATTAAAAGTTAAAGATAAATCTTCTAGTAAAAATTACCAAATTTATACAATCTATACAGTAATTCATTATGCGTGAATTGTGCTGTCCTTCACATATGTGCTTGTTTTCTATAAATATAGACAATTGGTATAACTTATTACTGCAGTAAGGAAGAACTCCTTTTATGAATAAATTTCAAGGCCAAAAGGGAGCATTGTGATAATCTAGTCTGACTTCCTGCATAAAATTAGAATAGGATAAAACAGAATTTCACCCCGGAATGACTGAGTTAAGCTGCTATCTTATGGTGTAGCTGGAACATATCTTTTTAGAAAAACATCCAGTCTTGATGTAAAGATTTCAAGTGATGGAAAATTCCTTGGCATGTAGTTCCATCCCTTGGTATATTAATTACCTTTGTTGTTCATTACTCATGTAAGGGTTTAAAAAAAAAGGTACATATTGTTATCCATTTGAATCTAGCATAGAGGTTTTTGCTTGATGCAGGTTGCTGTCCTTGGTGCTGACAGCACTGTGATTGGGAGCCCATTGAAAGGTATGAACTATTCTTTTAAGTCTGCAAGACAGAGATGCTGAAAACTATGTGTATACTAGTAGTAATAAATTAGTGCATGTAATTGTTTCCATAAACCAGTGGACTTAGCTGTCATTATCCATGGTGGATGAACTGATGCTACAGAACAGCCTCCATAGTAAACACCATGAACGCTTTATTGAACTATTTTTATTCAGTTGTTTTAAAGAATATCTTATTTACACTTAATTAAAGAATCTTTCTTTAAGCCAGGCATTGGGATGTTTAGTTGCCTAATGTGAATAATTATCTCCATAACTTGGGCCTTGCTGCTTACATACAATGTTAGTTTAGGCGGGACTGCGGAAAACAGTTATTAAATGTGACAAGAATATGAAAATTGAGAGCGGTCACCCAAGAGAATAACAGCAAACCCCGTGCAAGGACTCTGAGATGAAACCCGACGTGTCCTTGAACAAGGAAATCTTAAGACAACAGTAGCTGATGGTCTTTCCCCACCCCCACAGTTGAACTGGTTGTGATTTATATTTACTGTCAAACTAAATATTCTCGTTTGTTTCATCCTATGCCATGCAGGCTGCTTGCATAGTCTGGCTTGTTTAACTTTTGTGCACTGCACCAACCTTTCCCACTGATTGCCTCTCTTTGCCAGTGTAGAGGGCATGATGACAGGAGAGTTCAACTCCACTCTACCGATTCACAGCAGGCATATGGTCCCTTAGGAACATAGGAAGTTATTAGTTAAATTAAGATGGGAATCAGTACAAGAATTGTAAGATGGATAAGGAACTGGCTAAAAGGGAGAAAGCAGTGGGTTCTGCTGAAAAAGGGAATTATCAGACTGCAGGAAGGTTAGTAGTAAGTTCCTCAAGGATTGGTCTTGTGACCAACATTAGTCATTTTTTTTATCATTGATATTGGCACAAAAAGTAGGAGTGTGTTAATGAAATTTGCTAACTAAAAAGTAGGGAGGCATTCTCAATTCAGAGGAGGATCGGAATATTATACAGAAAGATCTGGATGACCTTGAAGACTGGAGTGACAGAAATGGGATGCAATTCAGTAGTACACAGTGCAAGGTCATGCACTTAGGGTCTAGTAATAAGAATTTCTTCTACAAGCTGGGATCTTGTCAGTTGGAAACGGAGGAGGAGAGAAACCTGGGTGGTGTGGGTCAGTCACAGAATGAATGAGCCACCAGTGTGATGCGACTGTTGAAAAGGCAAATGCAATCCTTGGATGTATCAGGTGTGGCATTTCCAGTAGAGAGAGAGAGAGCGAGAGAAATATTCATGCCATTGTACAAACAAGGCACTGGTAAGACCCCATTTGGAATACTGTGCGAACACTTCTGGGCACCCGTGTTCAAAATGAAACCGGTGCAGAGAAGAGCTACTAGGATGCTCAGTGGAATGGAGGGCCTAGCTTATGAGAGAAGACTGGAAGGATTTGGCTCGTTTAGTCTAGCAAGAAGACGCCTGAGAGCGGATATGATTGCGCTCTATAAATACATCAGGGGGTAAATGACAGGGAGGGTGAAGTGATATTTAAGCTAAAGGCCAATGTTGGCAAGAGCACAAATGGGGATAAGCTCACCATGAACAAATTCAGACTGGAAATTAGAAGAAAGTTTCTAACCATCACGGGGGTGAGGTTCTGGAACAGCCTCCCAATAGGAGTTGTGGGAGCAAACAACTCATTAATTTGTCCAGCTCTCTCAAAAACTAATTGAGTGCGATTGTATGTCAGGGTTGCTTGCGATGGTTTACTTCTGGTTTATATCTTCATGTTCCTAAAAGTTCACGCTTTACAGTTTCAGCTGGCCACATGCAAGGGTCAGGAAGGGATTTTTCCCTCTCCCAATGTATTTTGTTTTCATTTTATCTCTTTCCTCTGAAGCATCAGGGATGCCCATGGCTGGAGATGGGATGTTGTGGGGGTGGGGTAGGGCTCTTAGGTGGCACAGAACTTTCTTTCTTTCTTTCTTTCTTTCTTTCTTTCTTTCTTCTGGATGGCTGTTTCTTGTCACCATACGTAAGATCAGGAAGGAATTTCCCCTCCAGGTTATATTGGCAGAGACCTTGTGGTGGGTGTGGATCATTTGCCAGGATTAGCTGAGTATATCTCACTTAACTATTTCCCTGCCACTGTGAGGGGCCTTGGATATTAATGCATCTCTGTCCCTCCTATTCTCTGCCTGTGGCACATAATAGTCAAGTCTCCTGTGGGCTGTAATCCTTTGGTCTGTCAGTTGTTAGGTTTAGCATGTGGGTGCTGGGTGGTGTTGGTGGTCCGTGATGTACATTAGGCCAGATTAGATGATCTAGTAGTCCCATCTGGCCTTAAACTCTGATTGGCCTACATTAGAGCAGCTGCTAGGCTGCTCTATCTCACACCAGGGTTATCTAGATCAGCCCGTTGACTCTTCCCTATGCACAGCACCAAGTGACTTAGTGCAGGAGAGAACTTCATCACTTCTTTTCAAGTTTTTATTCTTTACGTTCATATTATGAACAAAACTAAAGAAATTACATTCTGTAGAACACTGAGGGAGGCAGTCACTCCTGACATTTGTAACGCAAGTCATTGCCTCCTTGGGGCACAGCTGCCCCATGGACACACAAGGAGTCCCCACTTGTGCCCCTACACTGCAACAAGAGATAAATACAGTTTCTGTATCCCTGCACGCAGGGTTGGCTGCCTCCCTGCACCATCTGGGGCATAAGGCATAAGTTTGTGTGGAAGTTGAAGGGCACTGGCCAGATTAAGTCCTTTTGAGTCAGTCTGTCACAGTTAATTACTCACCTAGACTAGTACTTTTCTCCACCAGGAATTGCCTTCCTCCTTAGTAATTTCTCTTGGCTTTCATTCCTATTAATTTCTGTAGGACTTTTCCATAAGTGCAGACCATAACTTCAGAACTTTGTTTAGGTCCTGTGTCCTATTAACTGCAACATGTAAATGGGTTTGGGGTTACTGGAACTTTATGGAATTTTGTCAATGTTTGTAATTAATGGGGGAAGGAAGTGAGTGGTGGGAGGAAAAAGGGGAGTAGTAGAATCAGTTACATAAAAATCCATTCATCGTATTTCAAGGGCATTTCAGAGAATAAAAATCTCAATTAATAGACCTGATGGAGAGATGCTCAGTGTTATCAAATTGCTTAGAATGGAACTGAATAAGTGGTGGTGGTGAGGGAAACCAAAGATGTCTCAGGGACTGGAAAAAGTTAATTACTATAAACCTCATTGGTGCTGAGTTGAGCTGCCGAGAATCAAGGAGTGAGACTTTCAAAAATGCTCCGTGCTGATCTAAGACCGCTCCCACTGAAGTCAATGGGAGTTGAACTACTGTCATCACTGGAAGCAGAGTTAGGCCAATGTTGAGTACTTCAGAAAATCCCACCATAGGAATTTTATCCAAGGGCGTTGGTCATCAATGTCCTGTTGTCCCATGATCTGAGAACTTAGAGAACTCAAGAATGCTGCTGTTGGGGGAATATCCTACTTGCCTTGCTTATGTTAGGTTTCCCTTTGACTTTAGTTATGGTAGAAGATGTTCAAAACTAATAACTGCAAAGGAGAAAAAATTCCCCCTAAATTTGAATACTAATAATGGGTGGTATCCACATCTGGATTGGAATACAGTTCAGGTTGGACACAAATCCAGCTCTGATTCAAACAGTGATGAAAATGTTGTTCTCAAGCCAAAATAGTAGCAGTCTCCTGAGATCGTATGGAGAGATGTTTGTTACAGAGCCTTGATTTGAATATCTGGGAGCGACTGGCAGGACAGTCTCCAGGGAGAATTCACTTTCATCTTGCTCTGATGGAATTCAGCGCTGATAATTTTTAAGACTGAATGTACGGCCTCTTCTATTTTTGGGGTGGGGGAGTCCATTTGCAGTTGACTTTGCTCAGTGTGTTGTGGACTGGTTTACGACTACCCTATACTTGGAATGCTCAGGTAGCATGGTGATGGGTAAGAAGCTGAATAGAATGTGGGAGTCTTGTCCTCCCCACTCCCAGCACAACCCTGGAAGAGGTAGTCCTATTGAGGTAGCCAGCATTTTGGGAACAGTAGGGGAGGTCAAGGCTGACCTCAGCATTCCAGGCCTCAGCAGGGGGATGTTGAGAAGGTTTGATTGCTCCACCGGTGTATGGCTGCAAAGCAGACTTGCAGAAAGCTCAGGTTATGCATGTAGAACAGGTGGAGTAACAGTGACTCCTGAATTCATTGCACCAGCATGGCATTATGCCTGCCCCTCTATTGGACAAATATACTGGGTGAAATCTTGGCTCCACTGAAGTGACTGGCCAAACTCTCATTGACTTTAGTGTGTCCAGGATTTTACTCACTACATGCAGTGGTTCTCCTTTTCCTTCCCCATTGCCAACACATCTCTGGCATGCACAGCTGTCAGAGATCCCTGACTTGTCTTGTAATTATAGGTAAATGTGATCAGAGAAAATTTGCCCACAATAGAGTGCTGCAGTCACTCATGTATGAATACTGTGTATTTGTGCAAGTTTCTCCTGAGACTTTGATGAAAACAGAACTGTTGGATAAATATTCACAGCAAAGCATACCAAAAAGCATCTGGCCATAGTTGGATAGGATTGCTAATCAGAGTTAGCAAACTTGTTTATAAATAGGTTTCCTGCTTTTACCCAGAACAGCTGTAGTCCAAATATAGGACAGAGGTTCTCAAACTGTGGTCCGCAGACTACCAATGGTCCATGAGCTCCATTCAGGTGGTCCGCAGATAGTTTTCTCTAAGGTGTGCACCTGGACGGCCGCACACAAGAGAATGAAGGGCACCCACCTAATTAGTGGAGCCATGCAGGCGTGGCTCAACTAATTAGGTGCCTGGACCCTGGAGAAGATGCACATGTAAGATGAGGTGGTGGCCTGGGGGGGAATAGGAGGTAGGTGGGAGGGGGCAGTGGGGTGAGAAGAGAGGGTGGGGGGAATTTGGGACATGCAGGTCTGCGGCGGCCAAAGAAGTGACTTTCTCCAGCTCGAGGGCTGCGGCTGCTGGAGAGAGACTGCCCTCCTTCCGAACCTCAGCTCGGGGGCTGCTGCGGCAGGGGAGAGAGGGCACCTAATTAGTTGACCTAAGTACATCGACCTTGACTCTATGCTGCTCGTGGAGTGGAGTTAAGTTGGCGTAGTGGGGAGTTACGTCAGTGAGAGCGAAATTAAGTGTAGACCAGGGGTCGGCAACCTTTCAGAAGTGGTGTGCTGAGTCTTCATTTATTCACTCTGATTTAAGGTTTCGCTTGCCAGTAATACATTTTAACGTTTTTAAAAGGTCTCTTTCTATAAGTCTATAATATATAACTAAACTATTGTTGTATGTAAAGTAAATAAGGTTTCAAAATGTTTAAGAAGCTTCATTTAAAATTAAAATAAAATACAGAGCCCCCCGGACCGGTGGCCAGGACCCAGGCAGTGTAAGTGCCACTGAAAATCAGCTCGTGTGCCGCCTTCAGCACGCGTGCCACAGGTTGCCTACCCCTGGTGTAGACATTCCCATAGTTAGGTTGACATAGTTAGTGTAGACCAGATTTAACCATGATACTTAACTTTCTTTAGAAGTGACTTGTTCACAGCCTGTAAGTATTTAAATGAAGAGAAAATTTCAGCTAGTGGAGGACACTTTGGATCTTGTTTGATCTTTCTCTGCTAGATTAAAGGCTGGAAGATGAAAATTCAGACTAGAAATAAGGCACAATTGTTTTTTCACAGTGAAGGTAATTAATCCTTGGAACAACTTCTGTAGGGATGTGGTAGGCTGGCTATCCCTTGAAGTCTTTTTAACCCAAGATTTGATGTCTTTCTAATCAATAGTTTGAGCTCAACCACAAGATATGGGTTTGATGCAGGAATTACCAGGTGGTTTATGTTATGCAGTCAGACTAGATCCTCATAATGGTCCCTGCTGTCCTTAAAATCGATTTAATCTGATCCTGCCTCCATGAAAGTCAGTGGCCAAACTGACAGAAGTCTCAGGCATGAAGTTGGAAATTAAAAAGCAGATTCTGTACAGTTTGGGAAACTGTCTGTGCTCCAACTAAACTGAAACTGAAAAAGGAAAAGAACAATTTAGAGGGGAAATCACCCACTTGGGCTGCTTGGACAAATTGAATGAATGAGTCATTTGATTAATTTGTGATTGTCAGGATCTACTAATTGCTTTTCTGACAAAGGAGAGGTAAATAGCAATCTTCAAGACAGAATGGAAGAGCCATGGTAGTCCCTGAATTAGTAGGCAGTTATGATCTTAATTGCAGAATTGCTTAATAAGTGCCTGTGGCCATCACAAAAGCTTGTCAGACAAGCAGGCGCCAATATGACTAGCATCCAAGCAGAAGGCACGTGCCAAGTGGAAAGCCGGTGGAAGAAATAACATAAGAGAAGAGCATGGGAACTCAAGTCATTTTAATACAGGGGGCAGGCTATTAAAATACAAGCCCTCACCTCTCTTGGAGGAATGTAAGAGAAGATCACCACGAGGACCTAAAAGAACTATAGAGATTGACAGGGAATGTGACAGTAGGGAAGCTTAGTAGCCAGCATTATTTAAAAGTGTAGGACCTGACTCTTCATTGTCCTACATGTTGTCCACCCATTTACACCAGTGCCAAGTAAATGCAAAGTGGGTTTAAAATGTGACCATTCTGCTTTGGTAGTAGTCTTGTACACTCACTTTCCACTCGGGAAGTTGGGCACACGTGATGCAGGACGGTAGAGATTCAGGCTCATGGCTTTCTGTCAAATGCACACCAAAAGTTCATCTGTTATGGTTGGCCAATGTATTGGTCATCCAATCCATTTGTTGGATGTTTCCACTGAAATAATCAGCAGTGAAATACTTACGGGTGTGCACATCTGAAACTGCTATTTTTAGGGATCTGAGTTAAAACCGCGTTGTGATGAATGAGACTGTTTACATACATCTCAGCTATTGTTTCCAGACCCACAATTGCATCAATTTCCATTTTTTTTTCACATTTGCAAGGTTATTTTCATAACCACAGTATTGCTAAACCCAAACCTTCAAAACGTTGGCAGCAGGCCCCCTGGAATCACGAGATTGGTTTATAAATCATGATGGGACTGCTTAAAAAATGAACAAACAAAAAACCCGACAACCAAAAATGTATTTTTTTATTTGCTCTCTGGTTCCTGAGTCTCTAAGGATTATTTTTCACATTTTCAACTGTTTCTTTGCAACCATGAGGGTTAGAAGCTTGCTATTTAAAAAAAAAAAAAGATTTTCATGCATTCTCATGACTTCAGCATCTGGAACTTTCAGAAAAAAACACCAAGTATCATGACACCTGCAGTAAAGTAGTAAAAAAAAAAAAAAAAGACACCACTGTGCCCGGGAAGGCTAGGCACATGATTTTAAAAAATGCTTTGGTTCAGATTTTTCAAAATTAGGTATCTAAACAGTGGTTCCTAAGTCCATCCAAGTAAGTGGCTTGATTTTCAGAGTGTCTGCAGCTCCGACTGTCTTCAATGGATACTGCAGTGGGTTGAGCACCTTTTGAAAATCAGCCAGGTGCATAAATCGGGAGTTAGGAGTCTAACTTTGAAAAGCTTGGCCCTCAGCCTTCAATTCTGGACCAAACGATAGATTTATTAGATTATGTGAATATTTGTTGACAAAAAGAGAAGCGGTGATCATGGTAATAGAGAGAGAATTGTTTATAATGAGCAATATAAATGATTTTTTAAGCATATTGTTTTTTAAATGGAAACCTGTGTATTAGCTTTTGCTAAAAGGAGAGTCTCAAGGCTCAAATCTCCCAGATACATAAATAAACAAAGTTACTTATTTGCTAGAGGTACAAAAAATGAGGTTCACAGAAAAAGTTCTTTAAGAGATTGTTTGGAAAAAACTAACTCAAAACAAACAACAAATTTACTTATAATTCTCAGACAAGAAAACTTTTTTTAGTACTATGAATTGTGGGTGGATACAGTGGATTCTTCATGCAAAACAAACATGTTGGGAGGAGACTTTCAAAGGCACAAATGACAGATACTTAATTCCTATTGACTTCCAGTGGGAATTGGATGTCTAACTGTCATTTGTGCCTTTGAAAATATACCCCATGAGCCATATTTTGGATGAGGGAAACACTCCTTAACCACGAAGAAGCTATGGCCTCTGTAATGCATGGGTTGGCCGCCCATGGAATAGTTGGGATTAGTGGCCCGATGCTTGGAGTCAATTGCAGTCTGTGGTGGGAACAGAATAGGGCCCTAGATGTATAACTGTGGAGATCCCTGTGCACTTACACGGGATTGAACTGATTTCCACACTTTCCTCCAAAACACCGAGGCTCTGATTCAGGAAAGCACTTAAGCAAGTGCTTTGCTTTAGCTCAATGGGACAATTTAAGTAAGTCAGTGGGACTTAAACTTGAGTATGTGCTTAACAGCGGTGCAGGAACAATTTTTGGAGTGGGGGTGCTGAGCTGCACCCCTCTTCCCCCATCTGCGCTCCTCACTGCCGCCTAGAGCTGGAGCCAGGAGCAGGGCCGTGGCTCTGGGAGGGGAGGATGCAGACAAGGGTAAGGCGGCGGAGGCTGGGGTCACAGCTGGGGTGGTTGCGGAGCCCCGGGCCTGGGGCTGGCGGCTAGGACCCTGGGCCGGTGGCCGGAACCCTGCATGCGGGGCTGGCAGCCGAGTAGGACCCGGGGCTGGCGGCAGAGCTCCTGGGCAGCAGCGGGGCCAGCGGCCGGGATCCTGGGCAATAAGGATGTGGGGCTAGCAGCCAGGATGCTGGGCGCAAAACCTGTGGGTGCTGCAGCACCCCCCCACTCCCCTAATTCCCATGCCTATGGCGCTTAAATGTGTTCCTGCATAGAGATAGACTTAATCATATTCTTAAATGCTTTCCAAAGTCAAGGCCTGAGCAAGGATCATCCGTTAGGATCAGGTTACATTCTCTGCTGTCAGTTTCCATTAGTTGAAGCAGGAAGTCATTGATGGAGTGCTATCTTTCCTGCTGTCTAATTCTGTATTTTGTTTATGAAGAACAGAAAATTGGCGGTTTAACGCAAAAGCAGGACTCACATATTGCATTCAAGAGACACTTGTGCTCTTGAAGCCAGCATAGTGAATATTGGCAATGTCACCTCCACTTCTTACTAACATTTCTTTCAAGTAAGAAGACATTTGTGGTCAATATTTAATCTATTTCTTCTGTTCAGCAAGTTGAGTATCTCCTTAGGACAGATAGGTCTCCTGTAATAAGGGTGAATCTTTATGTAAAGATGGAGCAGGAGTTGAAGATGCTTAAAGAGCTTTACTCTTCATTGAGTTTCATGGAAAACTTTGAAAAGTATCCTATTTTAAAACAATATTGTTTATACATGGTATTGAACATAAACCAATGTACCTGCCTACTATACTATTGTTAGGAACATTATGGATTTCACATTCCCACATGGAAAAAAAAAATCTCACAGCAGTCTTCTGTTCCCTTTTACTGAGATTATTTTTCACATTGAAAATGCTATGTAGGTCCTGTGACTTTTGTGAATTACCTTTTTTGGTCCATCATACATACTGCAGTCCAGTTAGCAAGGAACGTTTCTAAGGTCAGGAGGAGGTTAATCTCCACGCTAGTTCTCGCTTATGAGTTTGACAACAAGGGTACTAAATAAAGTCCCAGTTCAATAGATGTAGGGATGGCAATTTTGGGGGATGATCTGTCCATTAAGAATCAAAATGAGGCTCTTTTCACATAGGTCACTGTACAGTTGGCATTTGATAACTATCAGTCTGAGCTTTATTTAACGTGATTTGGAAAGTTCCAATATCACATATCCAACGTCGTGGGTCATCACCCAATATCGGATCTATTTTTTCAAATGTTCAAATGTTATCCATCCTAAATGGTCAAATCAGGAGTCAGGCCCCCAAAATTATGAGTTTGGCTTAAAAATTGAGATTTTAAAAGTAGTACATTTTGGGTTTCTTTTATTTGACTTTTGGTCTTTGAGGCTTAGGGTGCAGTCAGGTCACATTTTCAAGATGTGCTCTGCGACCAAGACAGCTAGACGCTTACTTTCTTAGAAATGGAAGTGGAGATTCTCACCTAATAATAGGATTCCAGTGAAGCAGGGTCAAGCTCTAAATGATATCAGAATCAGGCCCTGAGTCTGTGGACCTTCGAGACCTGCTTCCAGGCCTACCTATTTGCATAGACTGTTTGAGGGTGGAGTTCTTTTCAGGGTGGAGATTTTATTGACTTCCTTAATTGTTTTTGATGAAGTCCCTTAATTAACATTATCTCAGTTTGTGAGCTAGTTGTTTTTTAATGCATGTTAGTTCTGTAAAGGCATGTAACAATGTTTGAGTGCATTTTATACTTTTATATTTAAGTTATTACATGATGTCTCCTAGGCTTTGGTTTGAATTTTACACCAGCTGAAAATTGAACCTGCTCCCATGTGGTATATCTTGATTTCCCCCTTGGTTTTTGTAGCTGTGAAACTCCATCATTAATTTATCCCTTGCTTTGAAATAGTCTGACAGCATTAGGAACTAGACAGAATTTTTCCCTAGCTGCATCAGCAATGTTGCTGTGCCGGATGTTTCTTCAGCAAGAAGGGTTCCGAGGTTAGGTTCGCTTGGGGATTAGCATTGAAAAGTTTGGGTGCTTATTTGAAACTTTTCTGAGCCTTTTAAGATTTCTTGTCTTTTTCTCTTCTCTGTTCTCTCCTCTCTCACTGCTGTCTCCCTGAGTTCCAATCAAACACATTCTTCTCCGGTTCCTGACCTCATCCTCCCATTCTCAAGTAGCCCTTTCCCTGAACTGCAAGCGTTCCTGTTAAGTGCTGCTTTCAGGGAGGCTAGATGTACCGCTTCCCCTAGCAGCCATAGGCGCTGACTCCGTGGGTACTCGGGCTCAAGCACCAACAGGAAAAAAAAATAGGGGGAGCTCAGCACCCACCAGTCACAGCTGTTCGGCAGGCTGCCCAATCAGCTGTTTGGCGGGGCTGCCTGCTCCCCAGACAGGAGACGCAGTCTGCTGTGAGGAAGGGACTCCTGTCCAGGAGCGTGCGAGCCACTTGCACACCTTAGTGTGACCAGGTATGGTTACCCCAGTGGGTAGGGCTGGGGGCAGTACAGCCATGCCAGAGGAGCTGCCCGGGCTGGGCACTGGTTCCTGTGAGCAGGTTCCTGATAGAGCCCTGCAGCTCTGCAAATATCTGCTTTATATCCGTGGGTATCTGCATCCGTGGATATAAATTTTATATAGAGGCAGGGCTCTAGAGCTGTGCACTGCTATCCCTCCTCCCATTCTCCCCAGTAGCAGGAGGAGGGGTGGGGGGCAGAGGTGTAGCGTAGAGGGGTCAGCCCTGCGAGGAAGTGGGGAGGAGGTTCTCTTTTGTGTGGATTTGAGGGGTGGGAGAAATCCTGAGGCTATCTCCTGACTTCTCCCCTCCAAAGGGACACTTTGAAGGAGACTCCGTGAGGTCATCATCAGAAATTCTTGGCTCTACCAAGTCTTGGTATCTCCATGGGAAGGTACATTTTGGCTCATTCAAAATAATTTTTGAACCATGCATCTGTTCCAAAGCCTGGCTTGCTGTGCATGGTGACAGACCCTTTGCATACAAGGCACCTTTACATGAAAGCAATTTAGGACTTTTAAAGCTGCCTTAGGCTATAGATACCCAATTCCCATTAATTTAGGGGCACAGTGAACACTTTCCATGGGCCCCACGTCTGGACCCAGGTTGATCAGAGTTAATTTACTGACAGCAGAAACCGTCTGCTTTTCTGTAAATCTGTCCCTGAGCAATTTTGACAACTTAACCCAAGAGACTCTTGGAGGGAGAGAGAGAAAGATGTGAAAGGCAAAACTCCAGACAGTAAACTTTGTTTTTTCAACAATGATTAGAAAAGAAATACTCCACTGCCTTGGATCTATGGAGGGTGAGGAGGGAAATAATATACAGTGCAGTCAAACTTGCTCATGACATCTGTGCAGAAAATAAATTGCCTGCAGACTTGGAAACTGCCTACTATCGAATCTGAGGTTTTTGCTTGAGCTATTTTATTTGTCAATTTGGACAAACTGTAGCTTGGCGCATTACAGCGGGACCCTGACAAATAGAGGCAGCATTAATACATACCTCCCAAAGCAACCTTGGAATAGAAACGCTGATCGAACCAGAGACTCTGAATTCAGACTGGGAAGGGGGAAGCTGGATGTTAAGAGGGGGGAAAGGGTTGTGTGGAAGAAGTGGGTGGGGTGGAGATGCAGGGAGAGGATGGGAAACTGATTATTTGTTTGGTTTGCTTGGGGAATCCCAAAATACCAGTTTTGAGTTAAGAGACACATCTATGGGGAATAAAAATCAAATCACAGTCATTAAAGGCCTGCTCCTCCTCTTGGAGAAGTCAATAGGAGCAAAATTGGTATTCAAATTTGATATTCAGGCCCAAATTCAGATGTGGTGTCAATGGGTGAAACTCCATTAACTTCAGCGGATTTATACCCGCTGACACTATAAGGCTAAATTTGGCCTAGAGTTTCTTTTGAATCAAGGAAAGGAAAATGTAACAAATGTGAACAAATACAGTTGTCATAACTGAAGATACTTGAATATATCACCAAACCTGTACAACTAAACTCAATGCATTAAAGGGTCTGTGTCCCCATTTGTATCCCCATTGTACATTCAAAATATGGGAGCAGGGAGCTTGCATTCTTTTTCGTAAACGTTTAAATGACTTGTACCTCAGACTGGCTTTGTATTTTCCCCAAGCTCTGCCTTTGCTCTCTAGTTGCATGCTGGGAGTTGCATGCTTATGAGTAGTGGTAGGCCAAAGCAGAGCTGGAAGGAGCATTCCAGCCAGAAGTCCTGCTAGGAGTCTGTCCTCACTAGGAATAGAATCCATCTCCTTTTCCCGCCACCGACTTGCGGTGTGACCTTGGGAACGTCACTTAACACCTCAGTGGCTCAGGTTCTCCATGTGAAAATATGGGGAATGACGGTGATTTACTCACCATTGTGTGTCAGGTATTTAAACCTACCCCGCCAAGAGTCCAGCTCAGGTAGCTAGGCAGAGCAGCAGATCGAGAAAGCTGTGCGTTGGAGGAAGCCCCTTCTCCTGAGTTGGTCGTGAATGGCTGTCAGAAGCTGGCGACTTTCCCTGGCAGACGTGGCAGCAGCATGAAGCTCTCACCTGCTCCCCTCTTTTCACGAGAGACGTGTGAAGAAGGGAGGGGAGTGGGTGAGGGCTGCCTGCCGCGGTTGCCTGCTGCAGCTGCCACTACCAGGGGAAGGAGACAGCTCTTGGCAGTGATCCACGGCCAGTTTGGGGAAAGGCTCCCCACCTGCCAGTCTCCTGCCTCTCTCCTCTCACTTTGGCTTTTCTGAAGCAGACGTCTGGCTTGTCAGCCGCCCTCCCTCGCCCATGTTTGTGCCTAAGCACAGTAGATGTTCACACTCCTCTTCCTTTCCCAGTCTCCCAAGCAGGATCCCTAAGGGAGGAGGCAAGGGGATTGACCATTACCTAGTGCTGCCGCAGCATGGCCGGTTGCTGATCTACTACTCGCATACTGTCTGTTCTGCTGCTGTCTCCAGCATCACTCGTCAAGGACAAGGGTGGGCAGTGAAAGGTGGTGGGCTTTTTTTGATTCTCTGGCAATTCCAAAAAATATATTTACAACAAATGAGTTGGGTTGACAATACATTTCATTTGACCTGGAATGAAATGTTTCCTTTTGCATTTAAGCATTTTAAATAAAATGAAAGGAAATTTCCAAACAAAAAGGTGTTTTGAATTGAAAATCAAAATGTTTTGTTTTGAAAATGTTGAAATGAAACATTTTTTGATTTTTCTGGAATTTTGTTGTTTGTTTTTTGTTTATGACCAAAACGATTAGGCAAAGTCCACATGAATTCACAAGATGTTTTGGTAGCACTAAATCTACTGGTTTTTGCTGAAAAAGGTTTTGGTTGAAAAATTTCACCCAACTGTAGTAGGAGAGTCTCAGCTCTTGTTATCAGCCTAGAAATGGAGGCAGGGGCTGGGAAGATAGAGGATCTATCTAAAGTTTTCCTGTTGATAAGGCAGGAGAAAGAGACTCACCAATATTTTGAAAGCATGGGCATCAGAATGGCAATATCACACTACAGAAGTACTCTGTTCAAAAGGGTGAAATCCTCAGGTGCTCCTGAGCTATGCTTGGCAGGCCTAGAAGTGTGGGGGGGTCATTATCGGCTTTCCACCACCTTTCCATCCCCACCACTGCCAGAAGTAGCCTGGGGGCTGCTGAAACTTGCCCCAGCTGCAGTCATCCCCTAGGGACCATTCTGCCTGCTCAGGACCATAGAGCACTCTGGCCATGACCCCTTCCATCCCCAGCACACCCATTATACTCCATTTGGGAGCAGTGCTGGCTTTCTGCTGTATCTGTCTCTTTAAGCCAGGTTCTGTCCCTTTGCACTGACAAAAGGAATTGTAGCAGTGGCCAGGATCTGGGCCACTTGATCACAGTTTCATCTGGAGCAGCCAGTGGCGTTTCCATATCTAAGGCATCCATGTATGGCAAAAACTCACTTTCAGTCACCATATGTCAAGGAGCTTAAGCAGAGGCATTGGGTGGTACAGTGGTTTAATACACCACCCCTTTGTCCATGGAAGCAGGGTTCAGCTCCTGATTTAGGTCAGAAGTGAAGATGGGGTTTGCAGTCACACGTAGATGTAAGTTGCTATCACAAAACTATGACACATTTTGGCATAAGTGACCATCTGTGCCTTAAGAGAGGCCCAGGACTGATTAGTATGTGATGTTATAGGTCCAGACCAGGGCCGCCCGGGGGGGCAAGTGGGGCAATTTGCCCCGGGCCCCGCAGGGGCCCCCACAAGAATATAGTATTCTATAGTATTGCAACTTGTTTTTATGGAAGGGGCCCCCAAAATTGCTTTGCCCCAGGCACCCTGAATCCTCTGGGCGGCCCTGGTCCAGACTGAGTGTAGGATTTCAGAGTGCTGTGGGTAAATGTCCACACTGCCTGCTACTGCTACTCCTGACTCCCTTTCCTGGCCAGTATCTCCAGACAGTTTGTTTCCTTCAGCAGCAGGACTGTTAAGGATTTATCGTCATCATTGCATGTATACAGCGTAGGTCAAGTGCTGGTGATGACTGGACAAAAAAACTGTCTCATCTTAAACTTCATCCTCTGCCTATCGTGTTGTGAAAAAGGGGTGTCTAAAGGGAGAACCAAAGTTTTGTCAGTATTATCAAATACCAGGTGTCTTAAAGAAAGTCAGTAAGTGATAGGAAAACTACCACTAAGGGGTGTGGTGATGCAGTGCCAAGGTGTCCCATTTGTCGCAGGAATTCTCTGTCCTGAGGCCCAAATGTTGTTCTGTCACAGAGAAGCACAACTGTATAGATTTCTGGTATAGGGCTCATTGGCTATATGTCAGGGCGGAACGTCCAGCAAACAGATCAGTATTTTGTGTGTGGTGTGAGCTTTTTTTCTTGTTCTGTTCTGACGCTATAGGCTATTCACAAACATGCCAAGCCGGAGTCTGCAGAGTCTGTACTAGGCCTTTGCTTTCCTTTGCACTTCCAAGGAATGCAGGGAGAGTTGAATAACTGGAATGTTTATTCAAAAATTGATTCCTTTAGCAAACTGCAATGTCCGCCCCGGTGATATGGAGTTCTCAGTGCCAAGATTCGACAGGGACTGCAGGGGGCCAGTGCCACCTCTCTAAACCGCGGCTGCCTGGCCCTGGTGGAAGTTAAAGTAGGACTCCTGTTACTCTGACTTCTGCTGCTAGCATAAGCTCCAGGAGAGGATCAGGCATAGTGGAGCTCAGCTCTACCATGCTCCACTTCTTCCTTAGGCTGACCATTGGGGGAGGCAGTTGCCACATCAGTCCTGCTCTCCCCGTGCGGTGGGACCACACCACCTTTGCTGTGTAAAGGGCGTTATGTGCGTGTGTTGGGGGAGTGGGCTGTTGCCCCATACCAAACGAATGTTTCCACTTATGGCCCAGTAATTCTGCCACATGCTATGACAAGAGGAAAAAAGCCAGTCTCTTCCTTTGCTCAGATTTTGGAGTTAAGAAACCTATTATATTAAAATGTGCCTGTACTAAAGGGGCTTTTGCAAATCAGTGGGCAGCTAAATGAATTATGAAATGCCAGCGAGGGCTTGGTAAAGGAGATGGGGGACTCAGTTAACACTGTCTAAGCAGTTGGATGGTGTGGGGTGCACATAAGAGAAAAGACACTGGACTGCAGACCAAGCACTGGCTGGTGCCGAGGCTCTGATGCCTGGATAGTCCTGTTGTGTTAAAAATGCTGGTATAAAAACTGGCGTGATGCTGTAGCAGGAAGCCAGCATTAACGCATCCCTTGTGGCGAAGCCAAATGTTAGATTAATCACTCCAAGCCATTACAAGTGACTCTGGATAAATGAGATGCTAATTTATGCACATTGCCATTAGAAACCAGGGAAGGAGCTCCTATAATTTTGTCTGAGGCTCAATCAGATCTTAGTGGTAGAGTGACCTTCAGCCTTGAGACCCACTGACACAACCAGCACTAATTGGCATCCTGACTGGCAGGCACAGCAGAGAGCCCAAGGAGTCAATAGACATGGGGTCTAAAGTACTCTCTTACCCCGAGGGCCAGCCCACTTTGATTAGGGTGACCAGACCAGCAAGTGTGAAAAATTGGGATGGGGGTGAGAGGTAATAGGCTTCTATATAAGAAAAAGCCTCAAATATCGGGACCGTCCCTATAAAATCGGGACCTCTGGTCACTCTAACTTTGATCAGGGTTGAAACACTTTAGCAGGATGACGTGGGGGCATATTGACGTAGACAATGCTTTCAAGCAATAACAAGAAACAATGCAGGGGTTTTCAAAGGGGCCTAAGAGAGTTAGCACCCAACCTGGATTGAATTTGAATAGGAGCTGGGCACCTCACTACTTTAGGCTGCTTGGAAAATTTCAGCTAAAATGCTGTTTCCTCCTCATCAGTAATGCGAGCTATTTCTAGCATGGTCGTGGCTCTAGCTGCAGGGGGATCAGTAATTTGCCTAATCCTGCATGAGTTTGGAGTGGTGCTGGAGGTTAATTTTGATTTCAGTTTTGCTAATCTTCTCACCAACATCAAACTGAAAAAACCACCATCACCCCCATGATTTGGGCAGAAGTACCCTATATTTTGTAATGCCACATTATTAGGGGGAGCAACATTTAAAGTATTAAAATCAGAATTTCCAGAAAGCAACCCCTATGGTCTTGAACCCAGCTCAGAGTAATTTGGGAGGAAATAGGATATATCTGGGGGAGAAGGCAGGGGTGCATGTTAAGATTATGGCAAGATCAAAATATTTAGAGGGGTTTTCAAAAGTACTCAGTTGACTGCCGCCAGTAAGAGCAGAGTTAATGGACAGCAATAAGAACAAAGGCCAATGCTGGGTGCTTTTGAAAACCCCATTCTAGGAATCTGGCTCTGTTGCAGAGAGATTTGTAGACTAGGTTTTGGACTTGTATCTCCTGGGACCCAGAATCTCTTCTTGTTGTTTTTGATCTGGAGGTTATGTTGGAGTCCTACGTATTAGAGAAGGGCCAGAAACAAAAATCCTGCATTTAAACACTCCCGTCATGGGGATTTTACAATTATGTCTGAATTCTGCAGCTTGGGGCCCATTTCTACTTTCTATAAAGTAACCACATGGCAGTATAATTAAAGAGCAGCATGATAGGTGTTATATTAGGGGAGATGATGGGGTATTCCCCACAACTTTCCACAGAGGATGGGAATCAATAATGCTTCACGTCCGCTCCTAACCTTCAGACTGTTTTGGAGGGGGAAGAAGGAGAGGTGAGGGTAGATTGGCCCCACAGGAGCTCTGGCAGTAGCCCAAAAACCCAGAGTAGAGGAAGCCTAGGTGATAGAAACGTTACTCTTTGTTTGCAAGAGTGAGTGATGCAGAGACGTCTCTAATGAATGCACTGCCATGAAGAAATGTCAAAACTAATTAATTGCCATCTGTCTTTTATTTGCTAACCTGTAATGTTGGTCACATCTGAGGCATTTGTCAGGAAGGGGGAATATAGAAAAGGTTAGGAAAATTGGTTTTCCTGGCAGTTGTTTAGCTCTCCCACTCTGAACAAATTTTGCAAAGGAGAGTGGTACCCTAAATAATACAGGGCAGTGACACAGGGTGTGTGCCGTGCGTGACATATCTTATTGCTGTTCTTGATTGGTGCTGTAAGTGTTGGGGATATTGACCAATTGTTGCTCCAAATGCGTTCCTATTATTCCAATGGATCTAGTCTCAATGATGCTGCTATTTCACTTTGGAGGTACCCAATATGCCATCCCTTCTATTTGTCCCACAATATCACATTAGCCTCGATTACTTTAGTATCCTACCGCACAGGCTCTAGGATTCTAAAAGAGCATGAGCACTTAGCTTTTGTAGTAAAATCAAAGGAGTGCGTTGTGAACATATGAACTGCTCTGTAGTAGCCATTCAATGCAGCTCAGAGCTGAGTTTCACACTAGATGGGACTGTATTCCGTAGTCTACTAACCCTCATAAAAATAGAAAAAAATAGACTTGCTGGGACTGCAAATTCCTTGCTTCATTGGAGCAGGGATTCCTGTGGATGCTGCATCCCAAAGGAGCAGTCTCATTTACATTGTAGCAAATTGCCTCTAAGGAATATCCTTCTACCTACTGCTTAAGTAATAGCTGCAAATAAAGTAATCTGCCGGTGCGGTAAAGGAAAGATTTTTTTCAAAGCACCTAAAGATTCAGGGGCACAAGTGCCACTGACTTGCAGTAGGACTTTTGCTCCTAAATCCTTTAGACATTTTGAAACTATCCCACTATAAAATTGAGGCACAGTAGGTAAAATTTTCAGAAGTGTCTGAGTGATTTAGGAGCTTAAGTACCATGGAAAGTCAATGAGATTAGGCTCCTAAGTGCCTGCATTGCCTTTTGAAATGGGGTGTAGGCTCCTAAGTCAGTTAGGCACGCTGAAAATTTTACCCGGAGACTGAATCTGATGAGGTCAAGGTCTGTCGGCAGCTTATGCAAATGACCAAAATGTGCCTTCCATGAAAGGGAGAGAGTGAGTTGGTGTACGCCCCCTCCTTAAGGAAGGGACTATTGAGTCCCTGTGGAGGGAAGGGGAAATACCTGCCCCTCTTCAATGGTACAGTATGTGCTTGTTCTCAGTCTTGGAGGGATGGTTTGACTACTGAGCCTCCTTAAGAAAGCAGCCCTTTAAAAGGGAGCGCTCCCTGGATCCCGTGAGGAATACACTCTGCCTGGATTTTACTGGGAGAAGATCCCTTTAGGGCCAACTGACCTGGAAAGTGGGAGCCTCAGACTTTAATCTGCTTTGGGCTCATGGGGTGGTTGCTGCAGCACTGTTTGGCACACCAGGGTAGTTGGTTATACACCATCTCCCTTGATTTTTGATTTTCAGTGCATGATTAATCCAAAGGGTTAAAATCCCCTCTCTTACGTTCTGCCAAAGAGATCAAACAGTTTTAGGAAATTCTAGCCTGCGCTGGGGACATAGTTGTTGTTCTTAGCAATGAAGTATCCATGGTATTACCATTTGCGCACAGGATAGGCTCTCACAGGGATCATGCTGTGTGGCCATTGTTGAGTCGCCAAACAATGATCAAAGCATAAATCAGACCATGCCAGGGGGTTAGTATTGGAACTGACCAGATGATGACCATTCTGCTTTGTGACAGCTTACAAGCAATGAACTGAAATGTTTAATTTCAAACTGGCATGTTGTTTTGATTGAAAATCAAGACATTTTTCATTTAGACATTTCTGAATTGAAAATTTTTTTTTGGAGTCTTTAGTGTGAGGAAAATGTTTGATGTATCAACTGTCTGTCTTCATTCAGTATGAAAACAAATGTCAAAATAGCAGAATTTCCTATGGAACAGAAATTGTATTTTCCAACCAGCTCTATATTTTATTGAATATAAAAGAAGCTGATGTTGATTTGCCCCACAGTTACTGATTTGCACTGAGTGTAAGTTGTGTCCGTCTTGGTGAAATTCCTGTGCGAGAAGAATACCTGGTCTCTGAGTAGATTCTGCATTTGCCACCCCACCAAATCGAAAAACAAGTTCAGAAAAGCGAACGGTGACCAGAAACAATAAATATTCATAACTCTGTTATCATTTGGCGCACACAAGGGAATTCAGACCCTAAAAAGATTTACCTAAGTGAATTTTATTTTTTAGGGGAGCCTGGCCAGAATAATTCCTTAAGCATAAATGATTCAGATTTATGCTCTGGGCTTCTCAACATTGGATCCGCGGGAGCAGATTTGATTGAAATGAAGGGTCATGCTGCTGGTGGAATTGCTTTGACTGACTAAGCCATTGTCACAGCCTCAGCTTCTTGGGCAACTGGCATTTGGAATATTAGAAAAACATTTTGTTACAATGAAAGAATTTGTATTGGGCTTCTGCAGAGACATTAAACCCTAAATGTAGCCACTTTTGGACTAGAGTGAGGAGGCCAAATTCTGTTATACCTGTATGAATCCAGTCTAGCGCCACTGACTTCAACAGAAGAACTATTGGAGACCAGAATTTGGCCAGGAGAGTTCTACTAGTAGCCTAAAGATACAGCCACACCCACCAGCAACATCTACACTTCAGTTTTGTTTCGTTGTAAAATAATCCCTCCAAGTCTTCTGTTTCAAACACACTTTAAAAAAAAATAAAAATCTAAGTCAGTGCACACAACGTTGCAGATGTTTTCATCTCAAGTGCTGGGAACCTCACAGTGAGCTTGCCCTGAGGAGAGGTCTAGGCCAACGTTTCCAGTGTACGTGGTTTTGATAAGCAGCTGAAGCAGAGATGGCACTGAGCTGCAAAGCTTTACTCTGGATTCAGCCTTTCCCAATGGTGAGATCTGGGACTTTGGTTTGGCTCACTACTGAGATGGGGAAACTGAACAGTTTGGCTCTGAATTAGAGCTGGCCTGATGATGCTAATTCCCTTTCATGACAACTTTTGAGGCTTCAAAGTTTGTTTTTTGTTCCCCAATGTAATGAAAACAAAACCTTTAGAACGTTGCTTGCAAATGGAATTCTGTTGAAACATTCCTTTTCTGATTCAAAAGGTCAGGTTTTCCGTTCTGCGCTCGCGCGCTCTCTCTCTCTCTCTCTCTGGAAGTGACCGGAGCGTGCTCTGGACCTCGGAAACCTTCCCACCGAACACTTCGTTGAAATTGATATGTCTCCACAAAACGTTTTGGCTTTGACAAAACAGCATGTTATGTCGAAATAATGAGTAATTCTCAAGGGCTTACACAGAGTAACTTGAAAATGATGCATAATAAAATGAAAATTAATTAAGATATGGAGACTGAATTTAGACTGTATTTGCTTGTCAGCTGGGAACCCTAAAAATACTACTCCTTAATATGCTCCTATGAACTGTCTTTCCCCTTCCTACTGCACTTTCCCCAGTGCTTTTTCTTTCTTAACTCCAAATGTGCAGGGGACTGGACTAGATGACCTCTCGAGGTCCCTTCCAGTCCTATGATTCTATCTATGCTTCCACACACCCAACAGATCCTGCCTTTCCTGATAATCCCATTATGGGGTGACTGTCAGACTCTCAGCCGGAGCCATTGCAGCAGGTGAGATCATTGGGGTGAAAGGGCAGCCCTGCCTTTGTTCTTCTTTCTGTGGCCACACCTGCTGCCTCAGCAGTCAAGAAGGGCGCATGGCATAGGAGCTATAATGGTAGCTCTAGGTCACTTGAGGTATACAGGGGTATACCCGAGAAGCCAGAACTGCTGAATTGATGGCTGCTTTCTGCGGGGAGAGTTGCACAAAGACCTGAGCACTGAGGAGAATTGAGACTGTAGATTTTAACTTCATACAGCAATACGTGTGTTTAGTTCCTTCAGGAGATTTACATAGTAAAGTCAGTGCTCACGGTGGGAAGAGTGTTTCTCCAGATCCGGCACAGCACATTCTTTAACCTGGTGTCAGACTTCTCCTGGGGAACCCCTCAGAAGGTACCAGGAGACCCATGTCTTAAGGCTGCGGGACTGTTGCCCAGATGATTGTGCCTGTGCTGAGGGAGGTGAAGTCTCTAGGAGGAAGGAGGAAAAACTTAACAGTGTGAGCTCTGAATTCCAATCCCATGGGGGAGGTGGATGCCCCACTGCTAGAACTGGGCTAGTCAAGGACCGTGCACAGGGAAATACGCTGTAGGGAACAATGCTGTGCTGGCAGGAGTTGGGCTACCTAATCTGCAGGTGTAGGTATGTCTCTTCTTTAATATTTCAGATTTTATTTAAAAAAAAAAAATAACAAAAACCAACCCCACTCCCAGCCTATAAATGGCATCTGGAGACAGGACCATTTTGTCCCCAGAGTTACGTGGAGAAGACTAATCGTAGTAAGGCAGGAGAGAGCTAGAGCTACAATCCAGTAGCTAAATCCCTTCAAACAGCGGGATTGGATTGACAGAAACTGGATAATCAGGGACTTTTCTGAATGATACCATGTCTATTCTGCTTTGAATAGATTTTCTTTCTTACACATCTTTAGCAAAGAGCACCTTTACTCATGTGGTGCTAACTGGCAAGAGAAGAGGAGCTCATTTTTGTTTCCCAAGTAATTATCCAAAAAGTGGGCAATACGTGTCTGGAGCTTCTTGGCAGAGGGGCTTTATGACGTGAGTTTTGTACAGTAAGGTGCTTTTGGGTATCTGCACGGATGGCCTTGACAACAGCAATTTATCTTGTTACTTTGAATAGGAGCAGGGGTGAGGTGATAGTTGGATCCAACTTTTTCTTGGCCTTTTCCCGCCTCTTGAACTGGTAGCAGTGACAGTATGAGGAACTGGCTTAAATTAATTACAGAGAGTGCCATGAAAACCCTCGACATTCACTGCAGTGTTCCTAAGTGCTGCGGTATCTTCCTAGACTTGGAATGGGGAGGACTGAAAATTCTGAATATCCTCAACCTTTTAGTTTGATGGGTATATGGCCTGTTGGGATTATTTATTTTGAACTACATAGAAAATTTTGTAGCAGGTTTCCTGTTGTATGGAACCCACATGGGTTCTCATCAAACAACTACAATTCATACTCGATGGGGACCCCATCCTAAAAGAAATCTTTCCTGAACCCCCACTTCCGGCCTTCAAATAACCTCCAACCTCATCATCACAAGCAAGCTCTCCACAGACTAGGACACATGGCTGAAAATGGCACCAGAGCCTGCCAGAGCAACAGATACAAAACCTGTAGACACATCTCCACTACTACAATGATCAACATCCCCCACAACACACCTTTCAAGATCCATGGATCCTACACATGCCCAGCATAACACGTGATGTGCCTCTTCCAGTGCACTAAATGTCCCAATAACAACTATGTAGGTGAAACCAGACAATCGCTACGCTCTCGAATGAACTCACACAGGAAAATGATAAAAGACAAAAACACCATGTTAGCTGTGGGAGAACACTTTTCATGAAGTGATCACGCTATATCTGACCTCTCAGTCCTCATCCTCTAAGGAAACCTGCACAATACTTTCAAAAGACAAGCCTGGGAGCTTAAGTTCATAACTTTGTTAGACACTAAAAATTATGGAATGAACAGAGAGACTGGATTTATGGCTTATTATAACAATCTGTTATCTTCAATCCCCCCTCTTTTTGTCCTATGACAGCAGAGGTATTAATGGGCCACTCTACCGTGAATGGTCTCTAGCGTTCATGTTTTCAAGTTTTTCTCAATAACCATGATGGTTAGAAGGATTTTTTTTTAATGAAAGCTGAGATTTTCACATAATCACATGAATCCAGGAGCTGGGGATTTAAAAAAATCAAAGATTGCAAGATTTTTGCAACATAATCACCAGAGTTGGCTACATTGAAACAGTGTAAAGGGGCTTCAGTCTAAATGAGAGTCTCACTCCAAGTGTTTATCAAACAATAAAAAATGTGTAGAAGTCAACCTCTTTGTAATCAAAATAAAAATGGGAAAGAGGGACAAAAATCAGCAATTAACTTGCTGGAAATAATTCACCTACCTCCACTCTGCAGCTGGAAATAATTCACCTACCTCCACTCTGCAACCCATTCCTGCATTACTTGTGCTCCCAGTCTCCTTAGGCTGCAGAGGAAACCTTGGATATGCAAAGGATAGCGAGTAAGGCGTGTTTTGTGGGCAGGTGTACACAGTTCACATTCACTGCTCTTATTTTCAAAGCTACAAATGGATCTATCTCCATGGGAGACTAGATACATTATTTCTATTAATCTGTCTATGGGAGATATAATTTTCTGATGGTAAACCAAGCTCTGGGTAATTATCCAGTTCTGGACAACAAAATGTATTTGTAAGGCGTAAGAGAATGCTGAGGTGGGTTTTTTTTAAACTTTTAGATAGGCTTTCGTTCCCCCAGCATAGCCTGTGTCTATTGACTATATAGAGCAGCCAACTTTCAGTTAGGAATCTGAGAACTTAATGACTCTTTTGATGCTGCACAGAGTGTATATATATTAGGGATTTTTTTTTACCCCAGTTTATTTTTGATGGCATGTGTGTACTGACCTTAAAGTGAACCCTGCAGCAGCCTGCACCCTGGCCTGAATTCTGAATGTTTAATGGAACATTCAGCCCACATTATGCAGAAGGAGAATTGAAGTCACTGCTTTTATTTTTAATGTGCACTGAAGTGGCATGCTGCACATTTCCTTCTCCTTTCGTGAGCTGGAGCAGCTTTACGTCCTTCTGGTTCTCAATTAAACCAGAATCTTGCCTGGAATCCTATCAAGCTGAGAGATCTCACATCCATGGTTGGAAACGGTGGATAGGAGAATAGTTCTTGTCAATTACTTCACTGATGAGAACTACTGTCAGAGTTGCACGTTCTGTTCTGTCTTATCACTTTACATTTCTAGAAGATGAAATTTGAGAAAGAAAACCCTCAGTTTGGCTCTGTCTGATTAGCTATATTATAGCTTCAAAAACAGTCCTTATGAGAAATGTCTGAACCAGATATATCAGTAGGCCTGGGTTTCCCTCCTTAGGTAGCATCATACATTGGAGGGGATCTTTTGCCAACTCAGAATTTACTCGTACTATCCCCCACACCTTGTCCTGGCTATGAATAATAGTTAAATGTAGTCTTTGATTTCTCAGGAAATGTTTTTTCTTATATTTATTCCTATTGTTTGGAGCTATAATTAGTTTATAGCAATAATATGACCATCAGCTCCCAAAAAACCTGATCTGAAGCTCTTTAGACGTCAATGCGAATCTTTCTATTTTCTTAAATGGGCTTTGGATCAAACCTTAATACCTACACAACAGCAGTCCCTAATACCCAAATAGCAACATGCAGTGTATGTTTAAAACCAGCAATTCTCCCAAGTCTATTCCAAAATTGGCACCCCATTTAAAAACAAACAAACCCAAAACCAATCAATTGAAAAGGGCCAGGTTCTGCTACCTTTACTCATGCTGAGTAACCACTGTCTCGGAACAGCCCTGCAAAAGTAGTAACAGCTGTAGTCCAAGAAGATTCCTGTTCTGGACAACCTTTTATTAGCATCAGCAAAATGAGGGCACACACTGGGTACATCTACACTGCAAAAAAAACTCCCTGTGGCGGCAAGTCTCAGAGCCCGGATTAACTGACTCGGGCTCATGCTATGGGGCTAAAAGTAGCCGTGTAGACATTTCCACTCGGGCTGTAGCCACGGTGAGTGGGGTGGGTCTCAGAGCCTGAGAGTAGCGTGAGTGGGAACATCTGCACGGCTATTTTTAGCCCCATTGATCTGGGCTCTGAGACTTGCTGCCATAAGTCTTTTATTTTCAGTATAGACGTACCTTGACTGGCTTCAAGTTTCCAAAGTGACTGGTGGTTTTGATCAGGGCCGGCTCTGGCTTTTTGGCCGCCCCAAGCAAAATAAATTAAATAAATAAATAAAAATAAAACAGGGCAGCCAGAACTGGCAAAGCAAAAAAACAAACAAACAAAAAAAAAAACAAAACAAAAAACCCCCTGTGGCGCGGCCGGAGTGCGGGTGCAGGGGGACCAGCTACGGGGGGGCGGGAGTTGGCGGGAGAGTGAGAAGGGGAGCAGCCATGCGGCCCCTACCACCGTGCCACGCCGCCTGCCGGCAGGGCTCCACTCCAGTCAGCGGGGAGGGAAGGACAAGGACTGCCCTGCCGGGCTTGCTGCAGGGCGCTCCTGTCCTCCGCGCCGCCGCCCCCTACAGGGCGTCTGGAGCAAAACAAACAAACAAACAAAACGGCCATGCCACTCTAGGATTGGGCAGATGCCACCTCGTTCAATCTGCTGCCCCAAGCACCAGCTTGCTCGGCTGGTGCCTGGAGCCGGCCCTGGTTTTGAGTGCCTCAAATTTTGCATGCCCAAGTTGGCACATATTAAAGAGGCCTGATTTTTGGTGCTGAGTACCCACCCTCTGAAAATCAGCCGCTTCAATGTGTCTCAAGTTGGGCACCTCTAAATGGAGGCACCCCAAATCGCTACTCACTGTTGAAAACTCAGGCCACAGTACTTTCCAGAGTGTTCTAATACAGTCTGAACAGAAATATTTCACCACTGGTTCTCCTGCCCCATCCCATTGTTAACTGTCTGAGAGCCGGAGTTTGGTATGCTCCTCCTTTCCCTCTCTCTCAGGTACTTCTATGGCCCCTTTATCATAGTACCTGAGCATCTCAAAATCTGTAAGGTATTTATCCTCTCAACACCCCGTGAGATAGGGAAGAACTATTACTCCCATTTTACAGATGAATAACGAGAAAGACTCCATGACTTGCCCAATGTTACACAAGACGTCTGTAACAAAGGAGGGACTCAAACCCAAGTCTCCTAAGCCCTTAGTTAACTCCCTAGCCACTGGACGGCTAACATCAGACTGTTGGGGGACTACAGGTATCTGGAGTGACAGCAGTAGGTGCTGCCAGGACAATTAGACATGGGGAGAGCCAGTTTTTATGTGCTCTCTTCTGATGACTTTGGGCTGGACACAAGTAACGGCTATGGGGAAGCAGAAGTCAGAATATGATTCTTCAACAAAAATAACAGATTTTTAAAAAAGTATTAAAAACTGTATTTTCCAAAGTCTGTTCAGGAGAGACTCCAGGAATTTGTATTGCCTGTGGGCACACTTTGCTAACAGAGCTTGCAGTTGTCACTTGACAGCCCTGAAGCTTTTCTAACAGCTTCTGCTGGCTATTAATCGCTAATGCTGTTTTCTCCATAGTATCTATAAACTTTGAGATCCAATGTATTAAACAGTCAGTACAAATGTTTAATTTTGTAAAACCCACCACATCGGTTAAAAATAATTTAAAAAGTAAAGAAATCATTGTAAAGATGATTTCCTGATGCATATTATACCCCTTCTAGAGATGTCACAATTTGAGGGAGAATTATATTGAGGCAATAGCTCAGTGGTGTGAGCATTGGCCTGCTAAACCCAGGGTTGTGAGTTCAATCCTTGAGGGGGCCACTTGGGGATCTGGGTCAAAATCATTACTTGGTCCTGCTAGTGAAGGCAGGGGGCTGGACTTGATGACCTTTCAAGGTCCGTTCTAGGAGATGGGATATCTCCATTAATTATTATTAATGAATTGTACAAAGAATGTCCCTTACCTACGAGTGTGTGTCAACTATATCCTAGCAGCCACTCTGCTGTCTTTCGTAATATAGTGCCTGTGTCATAAGAATATATAAAAGGTTTTCATGTGCAATGAGAAAATCTGTTATAATGTTAGTTAACACTTACACTGTATTCTCATCTTCAGAACACCTTTCAAGAACTAACTCCCGGATGTTTTGTGTGTCTGTTTTAGCCATTGTTATTTTTAATTGCTTGTGTGCAACCATGAGAGAGATTGCAGTTGGAGGGTCTGAGGAATAGTCGAGTGGTCTCTATTTAGCTGATTAGGAATAGCAGAGCTTCTGTATCTGCAAATTGCCATATACTGGAGTAATAATAATAACAACAATGCTTACTATTATAGGGCCTGATTCAAAGCTCACTGAAGTCTAGGGGAGTCTTTCTACAGAGTTCAATGAGCTATGGATCAGGCACGTACAGTGTTTTTCATCACACAGTGTTGATCTCAAACACCCTCCAAAGGAAGACAAGGCTCATTAGCAGCATGCAGTAACTAATGTGTATATTTGCAGTATATGGTCTCTTCCTGCATGTGTAGTTATGAGTGTGTGTGCACCCCCTCTCCCCCATTGGAGGGGGCACTGCAGGGTTCAGGAGATATATAGAGCCTTGCACCGAAACTGGGTGACTTTCATCCCTCAGGCAGACAGCTGGACAGCAATGAGCCAAAATTATATACCTTGCTGGAGTTCTTGCTGTAGAATCTAAAGTTGTACAGAAAATTTGCAAAATCTGACAATAACAAACATCCACAATTCCTCAGAATCATACAAACTGCATCCTAGCAACCCACCTCTTTCAGATAATGGCTATGGGAGTAGGTTTGACTGGGTGTTCGCCTGCGCGAACACTCTCTCTCTCTCTCATATTTATCTAAATGTGTGTGGGGTATCAGAGATGGAGTGGGTACTCAAAGGTGCCTTTGCATCACTTGTGTATCGTGGAAGTGGAGAGGGGGCTATGCACTGACCCTGAACAAACCAGAGTAGAGAGGGCCATTGGGGCATAATAGGGGCATATTGGGGGGAGGGGCTACTAGGTCTTCATTTACATGGCTCAGTTGAGCCAAAACCCATGTATAGAAGATGCCAGTGGAGCTGCAATCAATATCCCAGCTGTATATTGTGGGAGGGGCTGCATCTCTGCCCACAGCCTTCCTTGCAGAGAGCTTTGGGGTTTGTATAGGGACGTGAGGGTATCCTAGTTGCATATACATATTCTGTGTGTTGGCTCCTAGAGCCTTTGTTGTAGCAACAGCAATCTGTCGTGGCCTGCACCATCTTGTAGTTAGTATTCAATAGGAAAGCAAATATCTCTGGCTTGAGGGATATGTTGCATTTACTGTGGCTGCAGTTTCTCTGTGAATCAATTACTCTTCTGCTTCCTCTTCATCTGTTATTACTCAACAGCCAGATCTGCTGACCCAGAAGTGCTAAATCAATCAGCTGCTCCTCTGTTCTTCTTTCCTGCTACAAGTGACCTAGCGACAAAAGTAGAAACACATGCACATGGTTAAATGACCGATTTTCCCTTTCCCCTCACTCCTCCTATGGGGCGATTATTTAGAAATGCTCCAGTGATAAGGAGGCACATCCAGGATGCCCCAGCTTTCATCCTAGTGGGTGATAACAGTTGTGTCACAGATGTGAGACTCATCCTTGTCATGTTAGGCAATCCGTGGCAAGACTTCAACCTTGTTGCATTGCACTGATGTGTTGTGTGCATAGACACAAAGCTAAATGGTCATTTTCTCAGTCACTGTCTATCATCTTGGCGAAACCCCTAGATGGGCAGATGCGAATTTAACGTAAAACTAAAACTGTAATAGAAAGAAACGCATCCTGTTACTGGTAGAAATGGAGAGGCATTGTGCTAAAGGTCATGTGTGTAGCAAACAAAAAAAATCTCCAACAAAGGCTTCTGGCTGGCTGATACCAGAGGAAGAATGTTAGAGTGGTCACAGCATGAGGCTCCGTTGGTGTTTCTGGGTTTTATTCCTAGCTCTGCCATTAGCTAATTAGAACTTCAGTTTGGCAAAATTCTCATGCTTAAATTAAGCATTTAATCTCAATGCCTCAGTTTCCTCCCAGGAAGTAATATGGATACTATATTGGAGATGATACTTGTCTACCTCACAGTAGCTTTATGAAATCGATAATGAATGCCTGTGAAGTGTTGCACACTCCTCACATGAAAGGTGCAACGTGTTGCTAGCTGCAAGTTCAAAAACCATTATCTTGCCAGAGAAAGTATGTAACAGTTATGAAAGATGTTTGAAGATCTTTGCATCTGTTTGTGCAAATTTGCACCCCCTGTTATCAATAGCAAACAAACACTTTCCAGGTGCTGAGTTTCTCAGAGATTTTTCCAAAGCTTTATATTGGTCAGTTTTGATACATGTCTTCTCAGCCCTGGCATGTGCTTGGTATTCATTACCGTTGGTTTAAGCTTCCTTTCTCTAGTGGTTTATAGAGTTGTTCAGAGTTTAGTTGACTTTTATAAGCTAAATAACCCTAAGTATAGCTGTTTAGGACACACTATGACATCTGGTATATCTTAGGATATTCACCAGTTCTATATTGTTGTTAGTGGGCCTGAGCCAAAACTGTGGCTCCAAATACTCATGAAGTTTGGGGAAGTTGGGCTACGCAGTGGAACTGAGAATAGTTTTATGATGGCCCAGACAGACACCCCAGATCTGTAGGTCCTTGAACTTTGGGAAATTAAGTCTGAATGTTGTGGTTTGTGCTTTAATGATTAAAGGTTGGCCAGGTCTGAAGGGCTGGTTGTGCATTGCCCGTAGCTGTGGCAGGAGGAGAGAGAAACTTTGCCTCTGTGGGGGAGAGGGCCATATTGGGACTCTTGCCTAGAGCATCTCCCAACTGGCTCTGCCTTGCCTCAGGAGCGGGACGCTGGGGGTAAGGAAAGTGTACATGGGACGTTATACGCAAACCTGCTAGTGTTAATTCTCTGCTCCTGCTGGCTTTTCTATGCAAAGCTGTTTAGCCAGAGCTGCCCAGCGGTGCTACCAATGTTACAGCCCCACTGGTCAATGGAACGACACCACTTTTCACCAGCTGAAGATCTGGCTTTATAGGATTGATGGTGCACTGGAAAAGCCATGTAAAGAAGTGTGTAAAAGGCCTCCAGCACCAGGTTGACTATATGCTCTTCTTTTTGCCTTCTTTTCATGAGTGCCAAATTAAGGCAAGTATGCGCAACAAACATATTAGGAAGCAATGAAATCTTGTATAACTTTCCATGGGCACAAGAAAGCATCAGTGTTACTAGAGCTCTAAGGAAAAATGTTTTAGATCTGGCATCACCTATGCTGTATTTACAGGCAGGTATGAATCAAATTCAACTTTCTTGGATTAGAATTTAGTGGTGCCAGCCCTGAATATATCCACAACGTTTGTAAAGCTACTTAACTGTGAAAATCCAATTGAATTGGAATATTTCCAAACATCAGCTGAACGCCAGCAACCAAGACCTGCTTCTGGTAGGAAATGTTTCCAATGTGCAGCGTTACTGCTAAACTGGAAAGTAGTGATCCATGGAACCAATTGGATTAGGTTCTGCTGAAACATTATAGATACATTACTCCAATTACAAATGATTAAAATGCTTTATTTTCAATGCATGAATACACTTTATTAAATAATTTTACATTGCATTAAGACATGGGTCTTGTACTCTTTAAAATCCATGATATTGAAATCATGTGCACAGAGATTAATTTAGCCTTTTCCATGGTTTTTCTAGCCATGGAACTCAAGTTTGTTCAACATCTCATTAATCCTCTTTGCCAATCCCTATTTCTTACGCATCCTTCTGATATAACTGCTCATTTTACCTTTCTCTCTTTGCATCTGAGACAGTCATTGGCCTTAATTCTCAGTTACACTTAGGCTCTTCTACACCACTCTGATATTTACATGCTACGAGTGGTGTGAAGGGGCCACTCTTTGCAAAGGGTCAGTGGAGCTGTGACTGTTTCTACCAACTGAAGATCTGGCACTGATAGGATTAAAGGTGAACTGGCAAAGCCATGCTTTGTCATGTTAAATGTGCAGCACCCCTGCTCTTCCATGCTCTGGTGTCTCTTAATCAGCCGTTTCCTATCATGCAGAACTTTATCAAATGTTCTGGCACATTTGGGATCCAAAGAAACATTCAGTAGAGATTAGAATCAAAACCTAGACCCATGAATAGGAATTTGAAACTTGTTTTCTGTGCCACTTTCCACCCACTTTGTATTCAGAATTTTTCACTGTTTTGCCACAATGTTCAAGAGCTAGTCTATATATTTTAAGTGACAGGAGAGTATGGACTTTATTGGGGAACTAGTTAAAGTGCTATCAATACACGTTAAGATCTCATACCCTGGGATGTGAATTTTGAAGGCGCTGCAGGCTTCAGTAACGTGATAAATGTTCTGGTAGCTATGGGATGACCAGCGATCGTTATTTTTCATTGATAAAACTTGTGTGTGACCAGTGAAACCCTAAGAACTTTTGGAAATGGCAGCCCCAGGGAACATTTAGCCATTGTTCGGGTTTATTTTTGTCACAAAATCAGTTTAGTGTATTGATTTGCTGAAGGCTGAGGCCAATTTTATTTCCAAGACTTCTGAGATGTCTTGTTTCATGTGCTTTACTTGGCAATATCTTGTGTTTCCTTGACAGAAAGTTTCAGTTCCCTGCTAATAGCCATCATTTGTTACTAGAGAAAGGAGAACAGGCGACTAAGCGTTTCTCTGTAAGTGCACAGAGTTGGCTGTAAAAGGACTCAGTGGTTCTGAAGCTGATAAGGCAAAATAATCTGTAGAGAAGATGTGAGAGTATATTGTCAAAGGAGAGATTGACAGGCTAATAATGGTATTCCTGTGACCTTACCCCTGGACGATCCAGTAGCTGTTTTAATCGTGACACAATAGAAAAAAGTCTTCTCTGCTTCAAGGAAAGCTAATTAACTAGGCTCTCCAAGCGGGAGGGTCATTTGAGGGTGGTTGTGATTGGGAAAGGAAAACATAACTGGTGATCCTGGGGACCCTCTAGAAAAAAATATCACAAAGCTAGAAATCACTTTATTACCAGGGCCTCCAGCATGCAGATATTTATGGGAGTAACTTTGCACAGGAGTGGTCCATTGACTTCAGTGTGTGTGTGTGTGTGTGTGTGTGTGTGTGTGTATTTAGATATACTGTATATTAGAAATATTATAGGCTAGGTTGCGAGCACCACTTATAAATATTGTTGCCAGACACTCCTCACTATAAAACTCTGGTTTCCGTTGCTTATAACTTTACAAAGCTTTAATCATTTGGGCTGACTACGGGGTGTCTGTGTCGGGCTAAAGGGTTTTTTTTGCAAAATTTCAGCCAAAATTGTTTGTCTGTTCTCAAGAATAAGGCTAGAGAAAAATACATTGTTTGGCCGATGTTAAAAAATTATGGCAAACTTTTTTATTTGAACAGCTCTAGTGCTCTCATGCTCTGGAGCAGGGACTTAAAATTTGGCAGGGAGGTGGCCTTTGTGCCAGGGATATGCCTTTTGTTTTCCCTGTGAAAATTATAAACCTTTGATAAACTGCAGTTTGTGCTTGCTCATTAGAGACTTTGATTATAGCCCTAAAATCTCAGAAGATTCCATTCTGACCAAGCATGGTATGGGGGAAGTGTAACCTTTTGTAACCAATTAATATTAAGTTGTTAAAGGTGTAATAAAACTCAACTTAGTTTTCAAGTTCAAACCTCTAGGATGGTTACAGAAAACTTTAGTAGAAGACCACAAGGTAACACTTTGAATGATGCAACCAAACTTCATGAAAAGAAAAGATGATTAGTTAAGCAAAGAGGAATGTAATTTCCACTTACACAATACTACAATTATACTTTCACTTAAAGATGCAATAGTATTTTGATGGGTGATCAGTCCGCTGACAACAGAGCCTTATAATTGTGGATCCTAATGGTACCCTTTCAATATTAATTGCAGTGCTCCACCAAGTTAGCAAAACTGTTCCTTTTTAATACTCTATTATAATATACTTAGGGCCCTACCAAATTCACGGCCATGAAAAACGTGTCACGGAGTGTGAAATCTGGTCTTTTGCGTGCTTCTACTCCTATACTATACAGATTTCACCAGGGAGAGACCAGCATTTCTCAAATTGGGGGCCCTGACCCAAAAGGGAGTTGCGGGGGGTGGGTGGGTGGGGGTTACAAGTTTCTTTTAGGGGGGGTCGCAGTATTTCCACCCTTACTTCTGCGCTGCCTTCAGATCTGGGTGGCTGGAGAGCGGTGGCTGTTAGCTGGGCACCCAGCTCTGAAGGCAGCACCCTGCCAGCAGCAGCAGCACAGAAATAAGGGTGGCAATATCATATCATGCCAGCCTTACTTCTGCGCTGCTGCTGGTGGTGGCTTCAGAGCTGGGCTCCCGGCCACCAGCCACTGCTTTCCAGCTGCCCAGCTCAGAAGGCAGCGCCGCTGCCAGCAGCAGCACAGAAGTAAGGGTAGCAGTATTGCAACCCCCCCCACAATAACCTTCTGACCCCGCCCCCCACAACTCCTTTATGGGTCAGGACCCTACAGTTACAACAACGTAAAATTTCAGATTTCAATCGCTGAAATCATGTAATTTACGATTTTAAAAATCCGATGACTGTGAAATTGACCCAAATGGACCATGAATTTGGTAGGGCCCTAAATATACTAATTAACATTAAACTGTCCTTTACGATAAATATATTTCCGTGACTTTATTTGGCTCTTTACATTATGCATTATTTCAATTAATATCTGCACTAATGTCCTTCCCATACTATCGATATAGACAGCATTTTAATACAACATTCACAATTCTCAGAAACACTCCTTAAAATCCTCATTCAAACTGCTTATAACCAAAACATTATAGCAACGTAACCCTGGCTCATGTCATGAGAAAGTGCGAGTCAACCATAACACTCTGTCTCCACCGTATCTTGGATTTTTCTCACACTAGCAACTTGAATTTCCCATACTCCTCTACACTTGGGCCCCAAACCTAACTTCTCCTTATTCCTTAAGATAAATCATCCAATAGGCTACAGAGGGGAGACTGTGAACTGAGGTGGAGAGCCTGGGCCTGATGGGCAAGGAGACCAGGAGCCATAGAGGGAAATGCGGGAGGCATAGTTGGGCTGCAGGATGGTGGACGCTGAGATCAGTGGAGGAGCAGGGGAGAGGGGAAGGACTGGGACTGTCTGAACAAGGAGACTGGGACTAGAAGTTCATGTGGGAGGAATGGGGTAGGGGAAAGACATCTGACAAGGAGTTGGGGTGCAGGGGGAGTACTGGGACTGGCTGGACAAAGAGAGTAGGGCAAGGAGCTGGGGAGGTGATGGGGCAGAGTCTGAGACTGAGTGAGCAGCCCTTGGAGGGAGACTGGAAGTGGGAGCCAATGGGGCACGGGGAGGGGAGAAACAGATTGGATGAGGAGCCGATGTGGGGAACTGGCATTGGCTGGGAAAGGAGACCAGGGACAATGAGTTGGGACAAAAATGGGGAGACGGACTGGATGTAGGGAGGGGGAGAGACTGGGACAGGGTGAAGATTTGGATTTAGAGAGAGGGAGATTAAGTCTGGCTGGGCAAAGAAACTGGGACTGGGATGAGAAGCCTGATAGGTGGAGACTGAGACTGGATAGGTGAGAAGACTAGGACTGGGCCAAGGAGCCAGTGGTGGGGAAGAGACAGGAGTAGGACATGAACAAGTTGGAGCGGACAGGGCAGACGGGGTTAAGCATGGGGGGAATGGCAGAAGTCTGTGCCCACTAGAACACACTCCCCTCGAAGTCCTGGAATGAAGTTCAAAATTCCTTAGTCTCACCAATCATCTGCTGTCTGTGAAACCCTCCAGCAAAGTGTGAGTTTGAGAGAGAGAGAGAGACAAAAAAACTTGATATTGTTTTTGAGGAGGTTAGAAATTTGGTTGATAAAGGTAATAATGCTGAAGTAATATTCTTAGACTTCTGTAAGGCATTTGACTTGGTACGACACAATACTTTGATTAAAAAAACAAGAACAATACAAAAATCAACAAGCCCATGTGAAATGGATTAAAAGCAGGTCTCAAAATGTAATTGTAAATGGGGAATCATCACTGAGCAGGTAGGTTTTTTTTGTGGGGTTCCGTGGAGATTGGTTCTTCCCCTAGATTATTTTTAACCTCTTGATCCGTGACCTGGAAGAAAACATAAAATCATCATTGATAAAGTTTGCAAATGACACACAAATTGGGGGAGTGGTAAATATGGAGAGGCCAGGTCATTGGTACAGAGCAATGTGGATTGATTGGTAAATGGGACACAAACAAGCAATGTATTCTAATATGGATAAGTGTAAATGGATCCATCTAGGAACAAAAAATGTAGCCCATAGTTACTCTATCTTGGGTAGCAGTTACTCTGAAAAAGACTTGGCAGTCGCAAGGGATCATCAGTTGAACATGGGCTCCAAGAGTGAGACTGTGGCCAAAAGGGCTAACTTGGATGCATGGACAGGAATCTTGAATTGGAGTTGAGAGTTGGTTTACCTCTGTGTTTGGCAGAGGGGTGATCACTGTTGGAATACAGTGTTCAGTTTTTGGTGCTCATGATTCAAGAAGGATGTTGATAAATTCGAGAGGATTCACAGAGGAGCCACAGGCATGATTAAAGGATTGGAAAGCATGACTTAAAATGATTGAATTATTTGAGTCTATCTATGTAGTTTAACAAAGAGAAAGTTAATGGGTGACTTGATCACAGTCTGTAAGTACCTCTGTGGGGAATGAATATTGGATAATGAGCTCTCCAGTCTAGCAGACGGGGTGTAATGTGATTTAGTGTCTGAAAGTTGAAGCTAGATCTATTCAGATTGGAAATAAGATATACATTTTTAACAGTGAGGGCAATTAACTATTGGAACAATTTACCAAGGATAATGGTAGATTCTTCCTCACTGGCAATTTTTAAACAGGGCCGGCTCCAGTCACCAGCTTACCAAGCAGGTGCTTGGGGCGGCCACTTCGGAGAGGGGCAGCATGTCCAGCTGTTCGGCGGCAATTTGGCGGACGGTCCCTCACTCCTGCTCGGAGCGAAGGACCTCCCGCTGAATTGCTGCCACAGATCGCGATCGCGGCTTTTTTTTTGGTTTTGTTTTGTTTGGCTGCTTGGGGCGGCCAAAACCCTGGAGCCGGCCCTGTTTTTAAAATCAAGATTGGATGTTTTTTCTCAAAGATATGCTCTAGTTCAAACAGGAATTATGTTGAGGAAGTTCCTTTGCCTATGATGTACTGAAGGTCCGAATAGATAACCACAGTGGTCCCTTCTGGCCATGGAATGTATGAATCTTACCCTTTGGCTATCTTAACTGTACTGATTATAAGATCTCAGGGCAGATGCTGTCTCGTATTTTGCGTATGTACAGTCCCTAGTAAAATGAGTCCTGGTCTAATTTGGGGTCTCTAGTCAGGGGTTCTCGCAACAAAATTTTTGGTGGCCTCAGAGTGCGGCCACCAACTCTTGCTGGTGGCCACTCTGACAATTTTTCCTAGAATACTTAATTAACTTTAGGAAAAACAAATAAATATGCACACGTACATGTTCAAATCATTGTAATTTATTCATGTAGTTTTTTTTTTTTGCAGACTCAATAATGTACAGTTGTCTCTTCTTTATTGGACCTAAACAGACTAGAAACACAAATAAGGTGCTTTGCACATTCTTGTCCTTTTTTGTTGTTTCTTTTGCTTTTTGGTTGCTTTAAAAAAAAAAAAGACTTGATAGCTAGTAAGTCTGCTGCTGCGAAAAGTCATATTTGTATGTTTGTTCATATCGCTTTTCACAGCCTCCCAGCTAGCTAGTAAGTTTGCTATGAAAAGTGATATGAACAAACATACAAATATCAATTTTCACAGCAAACGTACTCAGCCCTGGCAAACCAGGGGACAAATTAAGCCCTGGATGGGGAGGTGTGTAGGGAGACAGCAGGGGACAGGAGCGAAGGAGGGATGGATGGATGTGTGGCCAGGGAGGCAGCAGGGGCCAGGGGTGATGGGGGAGTGGGGGCGGGGCGGTGAGCCAAAGGCCGGCACCTGCCGCAGAGTGGATGGGATCCAGGGCCAGAACCCAAAGACCCATGACCGGATCCTGCCCCCCGCCGCCCAGGCTGAAGCCCTAAGTCTGAGCCTCACCGCCCCCAAGAAGGTGGGGCACTCACTGGCTGCCGGTTCCTCTGGCGTTTGTGGCTCCAGAGAGGGGCAGGGCCCAACCCCTGCTGGTGGCCCTGGGGGAGGCTCCACTGCTTTGACGCCGACCCCCGTGCCCAGGAGGCTGTCGTGGCCGCAAGAAAAGCCCCTGGTGGCCACATGCGGCCACAGTGGCCGCATTTGAGAAACGCTGCTCTAGGTGCTACTGTGTAATACAAATAAGGAGATTGTTTGTTTGAACTCTGCAGTCCTTGGGTCATTTTTAAAATGCTTTGTCGTACCGCAATAACGTGTCTGTCTCGCATTCAGGGAACAATTTTGGACCCTCCTTGCAATCAATTTAAAACCCATTCATTCCTGTGGATGGTATGCACAGACTACAGTGCCTAATGGATAAAACCTGGGCTTTAAACCACAAAAATTGTGACTTGAAATTGGAGTGATGGAGGAGGGGAATTATATTTTCATTACAAATTCTTCCTGATTTTTATTCTGCCAGCAGTCAAATAGATCACTATATTCTCACCATTTAATTATTCTTATCAAGCAAAAATACTCTGCATTGGATTGGATTGGGATTTATCTGAATGAATTGCAGCCATCTGAAGTGTTGAATGTTTCCTGTTCAATGAGACGTCTCTCTGCTGTCTTGAGGCTGAGGAAGGAACACTCTGCAGCTGACATTTCAATAATTTAAAATACATTAAACGTTAGACAATACAGGAAAGGGGGCAGCGGGAGCAGGATTGCTATTTATGGTTATAGCTCAGGAAAAGGCAATACTTCCTCAAAGAGCGTCAAAAAGTTCAGTCATGCTCATTAGCCTGCATCCCCACTGTGCAAGTCGTCCTGGGGGGGAAGGGTGAGGTCACAAAAATGCAGAAAGAACAGCGGTGAGGATTCCTGCTGCAATGGGAATACTTCTGGAGCACTTCCTTGTTGTTGTTTGTTGTTTTTTAAAGGAATGCTGATGTGTATTGTGGCAGTGCCTCGGAGCCCCAGTCCTGGATCAGGGGCAAATTGTGCTAGATAAGAACTAGAATTAGATAAGTTCCTGGAAGAGGGTTGAAAAAAGAACTAGATACGTTCATGGAGGATAGGTCCATCAATGGCTATTAGCCAGGATGGGTGGGAATGCAAAGCCATGCTCTAAGTGTCCCTAGCTTCTGTTTGCTAGAAGCTAGGAATGGGCAAAAGGGGATGGATCACTTGATGATTACCTGGTCTGTTCATTCCCTCTGAAGCACCTGGCCGGTGTTGGAAGACAGGATACTGGGGTAGATGGACCTTTTGGTCTGACCCATATGGCCGTTCTTATGTGCAAGGCACTGTACAAACACAGAACGAAAAGATGACTTCTGCCCCAAAGAGCTTACAGTTTCCTTCTTGATGGGGACCTATCTCACAAATGCAGAGGTACTGCAACTCCAGAGCACACTTGAATTTAATATAGTCTTCGACTTTATGTCTAGCATTTATGCACTAATTTCATCTTCCAAGGACTTCACAGACATTAATGACTAAATGTTGCTCCCGTGAGGTCGGTGAAGGCAGAAGTATGGTTTTTCACAATTTACTGATGAACAGTTGAGGCCAAGGGGTTAAACAGCTTGTGGAATGGCACAGAGGAAGCTAACAGCAGAGCTGGGATTTGAAGTTGGAAGCTGGCTCCTGGTCTGTGCTCAGACTGCTAGCCTACTCCTTTCTATATGTCTGATGCTGGTGGGACATTCTCTGAGCTGTGCCTTGCTCTGGGTGCACGACTCAGACTGTAGCAAGGAAGATTAATGCCAGAATGTTTTTCTCTCTCCCCCGCTGTACAACACTATGGGCAATACTATTAGATGCGCCCCCTGTTCTCCATCACTATTTGCTTTTCGGTTAACTAGCAAGTACATAATAAAACACCTGCTTACTAGAGAAGGACAACAGTGTATGGGGTACTGTGGATCCAACTGCAGAAGACACATCTCCAAGAGCATGCTTTGAGCCCAAATTCTGACTTCTGATATGCATACATAATTTCCATTAAAGTTAGTAGGAATTTCATGCACGTATCATGGCCTTAAGTAGCTGGGGGGTGGGTAGGGAATTAAAATGTTCCATTAGAGAGAGCCCACAGCACATTGAGGAGGAATGGTTTTGGTCCTCACTGTTCTTGTTCAGTTATCCTTCAGTAGCTTCTGGGTTCTTTCATGCAGCCTTAATTTTTTTCAACTTTAATTAAACTCTCTCTGGGCTTTGGAAGCTCTTCATTGCTTAGGAAAGACATTTTTGATTGCTCGCTAGGCTTCCCCAGGGCACTCATGCCTCTTGTTGGAAACACATGGGTTTGCGTAGGCCATGTAGTAAGTGCACAGGGCAACTTTGCTGCCTGCCCACCTGCATTTGGAAAAATGTTCACTTTGTGGAAAGGACTTTTTCAGATGCTGGGAATCATTCTACAGGTGCTGGAGGCAGAGATGGGGTGGAAGCAAAGGTGGCTTTTTGGTGCCGTGAAGAGGCCTGCCCAGCCCCTGGCGTAAATTAGAACACACTATTTACACTTTGTTCACATGGTGCTCTGTAGGCCCTGACAAGCAGAGACTCTTGTAGTGCGAGGTACTCTGGTCAAGCTCCCAATTTAGCTTGTGTGCTGGAGACTGGAAGCAGGGATGGTGTAGGGTCCTCACACCAGCTCCACAGCAGCTGGGGGTGTATGCTGGGCAGGGGTTTTCAGAGGGTCATTTCTACCTACTTAAAGGCCCTTTTATGTTGCCCAAGCAACATGGTTTTTCCAATATTCAGTATACCCCAATCTCTTCCTACTGGCTCAGCTGATGTTGCTGAATTCTTCGTGTCACGTATGGTAGAAATTAGGGGGTGGACAAGGGCTAGCAGGCTGATAATCAAGACTGAAGGGACGGGTGATGGGTGACAATGGCCTCTGGCCTGCATGTGTCCACCATTTCTGATGCAAGTGTACAGTCTGGAGGGTCTGATTTAGATAGTGCTGCTTTTCAATCTTGGCTTCATGGCAGTACCATGACTCTGACTACAGCAGAGCTGGGTAATAAAGCCCAGGCTTTTTCAGCTGATGCTCTCAGAAAGCTGCTGGGCGTCTGTGACTTATTCCCTCCTTCCCAATATTTCTGTACAGGAATACATTGAATCTGATTTGATTCAAGTTCCCATAACCCTCTTAGCTTTCTGCTCTTGCAGTTCCCTTCGATCTCACTTGTGTCTTCTCCATCCGATTCCAAATGTTTGCTTTCCTCACCTTGCCTTGGAGTAACTGTTTGAGGCTTCCTAGGTAATATTCCATGCAGACTTTGTGATTTTGGAGAATACTAAGCATTAGTCTCCAGGACATTAATTATCCATAAATATGTGTGAATCCAGAATACATTAGTCTCCTATCTTAGACTTTTACAAGCACTGAATTCATCATTAAATAATACTGTACGAACAGCGCCTCCCAACCCTTTACTACAAAGTTATTCATAGATACACGAGGTTGCATGCTTCAGCAAGTGGCATGTTAAAGAGAGGGATGTTTAGCAGAGATATAGGCAGTTCAGATCACTAGTAATTTATATGTCAGTGAAACTAAACTATTCAAATGCCTGCAGCCCTTGGTGTCCTATCTCTAGGGATGAGCTACTCTGTGAACCAATACAGGTTACTGAGATTATCTTTATTAAAAATTATATGTATGCAACTCTACATTTCTGGTGGATATTCAGTTTTTTTTTCCATCAGAATTATCATATTTGGTATAATGGATACAGCATAATAAGCGACACACCTACAGCTAGACCAGTGTTTCCCAAACTTGTTCCGCCGCTTGTGCAGGGAAAGCCCCTGGTGGGCCGGGCCGGTGTGTGTACCTGCCGCGTCCGCAGGTTCGGCCGATCGCGGCTCCCAGTGGCCGCGGTTCGTTGCTCCAGGCCGATGGGAGCTGCTGGAAGCGGCGGCCAGTATGTCCCTCAGCCTGCGCCGCTTCCAGCAGTTCCCATTGGCCTGGAGCAGTGAACCATGATCAGACGCGGCAGGTACACAAAACGGCCCGGCCTGCAGGGGCTTACCCTGCACAAGCGGCGGAACAGGTTTGGGAACCACTGAGCTAGACTATTATCAGTATATTATTTACTCATGATAACTGTGCTTACTGAACATTCCTTTCAGTTAATTTTCTACTTAGATTTTGAGGGTTGGACAGCCATAAACAGTAACTCTGTGGAACGCTGTCGAAATGTCTTAAAGGGCAGCCCTTTCACAAAGAGTAAAGCAGTGATGGCAGTCGTTACTTCCAGTCTTCAGGAAATAATGTGGCAGCAGTACCATACATTACTTAAATTTGCTTAAAATTTGTGACTCTTTTTACAAAAATTTATGCAAGAATTATTTGCCCTCCTCCTCCAAAAATTTCAATTTTCATGTAAAATTTCAGGGGATTGAAAAATGTATTTACAGTGAAGCATGTGGAAACCTGTAAGGCTATTTTTGCACTTGAGAATTTTGGAAAAGCTCTTCGAGCTAGAGATGGCTGAAGGCTGCTTGGTCTAGGATATAATGTAGGGCTAGGAATCTGGAGATTGTGAGTTCTATTCCCACCTCTGTCCCTCGCTGGAATTAATATTAACAAGCTTGTTAATATTGCACTTTACAAGCATTATTTAGTTGTGAAGTAAGTAAATATAATCAATCTTATTTCACTCTGAGGAAATGGACGCTAAGAGGTTATTTCACCAAGGTCCTGTAACGAGTCAGGCATCCTAACCATGATTAAAATCCAGGTCTCCTGACTTCTTATCCTATGTCTAGTCCACCAGACCACAGTGCTCCCAGGCCTAGCAAATCACTTGTTGGAAAACTTGCTCTTATATGCAGTGAATTAAGCTCAAGGAGCCAAAGGGATCTCACCACTGCCACTGACTGGCCTTAATACTATTATGGCAGGAATCACTGGAGCTGCTATATAGTCTTAAGAGTTATATTTCTTAATTGACAAGCTCAGTTCATTCTTGGAAGAAATGCTGTGTTGTTAGTTTTATGATGCAGGATCTTTGCTCTCTGCCTTAACCAGAATCAATTCTTGGGGCAGAGTTAATTCCTGGGAACTGAGCATTGGTATGATATTCCTGGAAAAAAGGATTGCCTATGTGCTGTTGTGGCCACCTCTGTTCCAAGACTGGTGTATATAGTGTAATCAAACAAAACTGCATTAAGAATATATCCAGACTCCAAGCCATTGATTTCTCCTTCCATGAAAAGTCAACCTGTGAGGCCTGACATCTGCTACTGCTTGGCAGAAAATAGACAACACTACACACGTACGCACGGTAGCAATGTATAATGACTATTTAGTAGGTAAATTAAATCAATTTTCATTTTCCTCCAGTTTACAAAACTGCTCTGGTTTTATGGAATTTTTACCAACTCAAAAACCAGGGGCATTTCACTGGGGGGAGGAAGGAGGGAGAAGCGTGTGTTTAATATGTCACCCAGCTCTAGTGAGGGCAGTTGCTGCTGTTTCCTTCCTCTCTAATTACTGCCCTGTTTCTGGTTAAATGAGGACTGAAATAGAGCTATTTCATGTGCTTAACTTTGCACACTGCTAGAAGTTTTTGCAGGATTGAGGCCTATATAAGTAACACAGGTGGTCTGGGGTTTTTTGGAGTGCCAGGTCCTGGATGCTGTCACTGACAATTACACAAGACTTTGCATCTGGAACATAGGTGATGGCCAAAAATACCTTTCCAGACTCCTGTACTCGTTTTAGGAGTTGGATTTGTCCTGCGTACCCCCAAGTTTCATCTCACTTAAAAATGACTTGCTTACAAAATCAGACACAAAAATACAGAAGTGTCACGGCACACTATTATTGAAAAATTGCTGATGTTCTCATTTTACCCTATAGCATACAATAAATCAATTGGAATATAAATATTGTGCTTACATTTCAGGGCATAGTATACAGAGCAGTATAAACAAGTCATTGTCTGGATGCAATTTTAGTTTGTACTGACTTTGCTAGTGTTTTGCATGTAGTCTGTGGTAAAGCTAGGCAAATATCTAGATGAGTTGATGTACTCCCTGGAAAACCTCTCCGAACCACTAGAATTGAGCATCAATCCTCTGAGCCCTTCTGTGGCTGTATTTTTTTTTTATTAAAGCTTTTCTTTTATTACAGGTTAGTTCAATCAAGTCTGAAGAGACTCTTTGTTTTTGCAGGAGGTCCTCCGGGAGTAGCAAGAAGTGTAAACAATACACCTAGAACAGGAACTAATATCCAGCATGCCAGTCATGCCAGGTACTTCCTTCCTGCAGGAAGGCACAATGAGAATGAGGCTCAGACACCTTAATCTTAATAAAAAAGAAGAACGTGGAGCCAGACTCCTTATTTTTTTACTGGCACATCGTTTGCTTCAGCAGCATTTGCCAGGGCTACAAATACTTTACAACCAACTTTTATATTTATTCCAATTAATGTGCTGTGCTCTTTTAGACTTTAAAAAAAAAGCCCAGCTGAGCGTTGGGGAATGTGGGGTGGTGTATTTAGACACACAAATTATTTCACATACATAGAGAGAACAAGATGGCACACACTGAGTAGCAAATAGTTCTGCAAGGCTCAGAGGCTGAAAACCAGATCCTGATCTTCAGGGTGGGTTTGTTTGGGTTTTTTTGAGATGTGCAGTGATGTTGTATGCAGATTCCACTGAGATTCAACTCTCCTGATGTTGCTTTTCCTTGCACCAGTTAAAGGGGGTGCTGATAAGTTTCCACTGCCTCGCCAGATCCTGATTTTCTGTTACTTATTGTTTTCTTAAAGTAAAATCTGAGAACAGTTTCAATCACCTGAAAAATCATTTGGGGCTTCAGAGTAGGGCCTGGCACGATGGGCATATTGAGTATCTGATCCCATTGCAACAGCATGAGGATTGATGATGACCCTGATATCTCCACCCTTCCTCTGTGTTTAAATGTGGTACAGGCAGTAGGAGTGAAGATTTAGGCAAGAGACTTTAACCCATGAGAAGGGCTGATCCTGCAGCCCTTATTCAGGGAAGACCTTGCCTGATGTCACTGGGAGAAATCCTGGGGAATGTAACAAAGATTATGTGCAAGGGCTTTTATCTGTGCAGTGGTGGTGAGGGTCAGAGATGGGATGGGATAGAATCCACAACTACAGCTGGGCAGGCTGACCAGGCAGCAGGGACATGGCAACTCCGACGGGGCATTGAAGGGAGGAGATGGAGGAACTTAGGAAGTGACTCACTCCTACCCCAATACAAGGTTTTTGCCCAGTAGTTCTGTGCTGTGCACGAATCCACTGGCTACACCCCTTCCTCTTCCTAGGTTGCCCACGTCTTCCTCCTGCGTAAGGCACCTTTTGGTTACCTGCCATGGAGATATGGAAGCAGTGGACAGAGAATTCCTCTGGACGGGCACTGCTAGTTGTGCATAGTCATACAGCTAGTACACCACTTTTAAGCTGCCTTTAGGTTTTATACACCCACATTGAGGCACCTCTGGATTTGGCCCTCAGGTGAATGATGGCTGAATGAGGTCTTGGGCCAGATTTTCCAAAGCGTTCCGCATCTAGCTGCTTTTATTAAGAACAATGGGAGCTGCTCGGTTCTGAACACTTCTCATCATTGGGCCCATGATGTCTGAACAAGGTATTGCTCTAGTGTGTTCGCCTCCTTTCCCCTCCCTCAACTAATTTAGTCTTGATGTCCCTCTCTTTCTTTTTGTTTCGTAGTCCAGAAGTCAGTCCCGTATTGGCCTGAAGCAAAGTACCAAGCAGAAGGTATGTTAATTTTTTGGCTCAATACTATGTCTATCTTGTTCCTTAGTTTATAACGGATGCATAGATTTCAAGAGAAAAGAATTTCTGGTTTTCATGGTTACAGTTCCACGCTCTACAAAGATCCGTGGGGAAACAATGGAGAATTCTTTCAGCCAAGTAGATTTTATGGGGAGAAGCTGCTGGGGTCTATGATTCCACCCTCCCTCCTCCCCCCCCACCACTGTTTCCCCATGATTAGTGGCTATACCATTTAATCTCCAGAGCATTTCTGAGAAAATTAATGAAGAATGATTACCTCACTCTGCCTAGTGCAGCAACTCAATAGGTCACATGGAGTCGCACTGAAAAACTGAGCCTGGAAGAATTCTCTTGGAGCCTTTGATATGCCGAGTGATCAGCTGTGATGTTCAGATGTAGTTTGTGTCCCTGACACTCCTGACCAGTTACTAATAACTAAGAGTTAACAGAAATGTTCTATTAATCACATCTTGATCCCCACAGAATGGGCAAAATGAGTTGTGGGAGTTAGGATGCTGAATAGTTGGAAAAAGAGGAAGGACTATACTTGACGGGGCTGAATGAAAAGGGGGCTTACTTGTTCCACAAAGTGGATGAGACAGGTAGAAAGTATGGTGTGCAGGAGGGGAGGGGGCTGCCCTTCCTAGGTGATCAGATTTATCAGTGTTCCAACCTCTGCTTTGGGAAGCTGATAGGTTTTCTGAGGTCAGGAGCCAGATTTTGTGTGTTTGTGTGTGTGTGTGTGTGCACACAAAAAGCACTCTCCTACACCTTCAGCGGCACCTGCCCTGGGAGAAACATGTATCCCTGGGAGAAGCCAGGCAGCAAGGACCCAGTCCCTAGGGGTACACTACACAGGAACAGCTCTCTTTGAAAACTGGGCTTTATACAACTCCCACCTTCTGAGGCTCCCTGGAAGATGTGGTGGAAGAGTGCATGGCTCAGTCAGAGTGGTTCAACTCCCTGGTAGGCTCATAGAACGGGGTGGGAAAACTTGTGCCTGGCCCCAGGTGTTCAGTGTTTTAAATCTTCTTCTTCTTCTCACCCTGATGCATCTTTACACGCACAAGGAGCAGTACAGCATTGCCATTCATTCCTGTTCATGGCTTGTTCCTCCATTAAGCCCAGCCTCATTTTGTCCCAAATACTATTTTTAATGTATAGATTCAAAATGTATTTCCAATATAAGTTGGGGTTGGTTTTTATTATTTGGGGTGAGGGGGGGGGGTCTGACTCTCTTAACAGTATCTTCTGCCATTATTTATTTGTATTCCAGTAGTGCCTAAGGACCCCAAATGAGATCAGAGCACCACTGTGCATAGATAGTAAGCGATTGTAACTCTTCGGAGCAGGGATTGTTTAAACAGGCAAGTCAAAGGGTGGGAGTAAAGAAGTATTATTATCCCCATTTTACACATGGAGAACTGAGGCCCAGAAACATTTCTGCATGTACTGCACACTACTCATTAATTTTCATTTTTTTAAAGTAATTTTTAATCTGGAACATGCCAATAAAATGTGCATTGTACCCTATCAAGACAATAGAAAGAAACATCTATTTGCAAATGCCATTTTGCTCTAGTTAACTGGTATGCAATATTGCTGGGACCATATTTATTTGTCCAAGTTTTATTGTTACCATCAGGATAGGAATCATTTTGTTTTATTGATTTAATATATTCAGAGATGCATGTACTGGAAAGTCACTAGCTAAGACATTTTGACTCTGGAACTTGACTGATTTGTTGTGATATTGATTCTGCATTCCATTTTCCTTCTGTAAAATCAGACCCATTCTGACCTTGTCTCAATCTTGATTCCCACACAGTGAACAGAGCTCTGTTTTTAAATCAGATTTTAGATAGGGGGAATTGTACTCATTTTGGTTCAAGCACAAGCTTACTGATTCGTGGTTCAAGGCTTTTCAAAAGCTGTTAATCTAAGCATGGCATGTTATAGAAAAAGCACAGGAACAAGATGGCCAAGCTTTTAAGAAGTTTTGATCTCTGATCTTCCCTCCAGCTTTACTTTAATCTTATCAAGTGTATTCCAGCTGTATATTGGGAAGCTTGAAAAGATCTATTCTGAACATTTTTTATTAGATGCTCTATTATTTCCAAACTAGATGTCTTGGGAGGGTGGAGGGGGAAGGTGAGGGTGGGGGGTAAAGGTGTACAACAGATACATATGGTTAAAAAGCTGAACCTCCACTCTGAAGCCCTGTGAATTTGTAGTCTGGATTTGAATTTGTATCAGAACTCACGAGTGTGGTATTGATTCTGACCGAGTAGGAACCTGTCTTCTGGTCTTTTTCAGATATAACCATAATCTAGCAACTTTGGGCTGGATCCTTTTTTGGTGTAAAATAGCATAACACCCCTGAAGTCTAATTTACATGAGCTAAGGCTCTGGCCAAATATCCTCACCAAATTCTGTTGAGTGTGGATAATCTCACAAGAATAGCTGATCTAATAAGATTTCTGCAAATTTAAGACACAAACTTGGAAGTTCATCTTGCAAGATTTTAGCCTTGCCAAACCTGAACCCAAACTCAAGATCATATTTGGCTTCAGACCACAAAACCTAATCCTAATCTGTATCGAAAACTGGATTGAAAAAACACCACCTTGAACTATGAAAGGGAGAATTGATTGGAATAAAACCTACCTGGGAAGAGTGGGGCTTGTACCTGAAGAAGGAAACAGAAATTCAGTCAGGTGCTCTGAACAACCCAGTTAACAAATATTATTAGTTTATGTTTAAATTAGCTGATGCTCTAAACCTGTAACTCAAAGACAGTTTGCGGGCTGATTAATTTTCTTCACACTTCGTAGAACTCCTCTTCTTTGACTTTTGAGTAACCCTGACAATTTTTAAGTCAAACCACTTTTGCAAATCAAAGTCAAATGATGGTTAAAAATTGGGGCTTTGGAAGAAATAAAGATGTCTCTTCATAGTCCTGTATTATGAGAAATGATACTCTTGAGACTCACACAATGTACCACTTTTATGTGGTTAAAAATAGTTATCCAGAAAAACATGAGCTAAAATTCAGACTGCCTCTCAGTGGTGTTAATTCTTAACACTTCTTTTCAAAGCAATGTAAAGCTTCTAGTTAATTAATCCTTACACACCCTGGTGAGGAGAGTAAGCATGACCAATACTCATTTAAAGATGAAACTGAAGTAAAAAAATTAAGGCACATTTTCCACACAATGGCCACCGATTTTAGGCGCTCAGCTTCAGACACTTTCAATCAGAATTGCCAAACACTTCCAACTGCAGCAGAAGTCGATGAGCACCTGAAGTCCTCAGCACCTCAGAAAATTAGGTCTTAAATGTCTCAGGTTGGTTGCCCAAATATTAATGCAGCCCAGATCACTGGCCACTTTGGACCTAAGGGACTTGCTACAATAGAGAGTCTGTCTGAAATTGGATTAGAACTGTGGCCTTGGTTGCTATTGCTGTGGTGAGATCACTAGATCAGCCTTCTCCCAGCGTATAGCATTCAGTAGATTTCCAAATTGCATTACCCAGCTCCAGTTCTACCCCATGTTTCCATGTCAAAGTGAATCCATTCTGCTATTAGCCCATTGGCCCAGTGGAGGGTTCTTTGCCATCCTGAGCTCGCTAATGCTGAAAGCGATTCCGTGGAGCTAGAAGAATACGTAATCAGGCTTGGTCCCACACTAAGTTCCTGATGTGTTCCCTGCCCCTCCTTCCACAGTTCTGCTCAGTAATTAGAGGAACAGCCTATTGTTTTAGGTAGATTATACCCACGACAACATCAACAAAGGAGAGTTGTGCTCTTGTAACCCTTGTGAGACCCAAGGCAAAAAGGGGATTACTCTAAACTGATTATTCTAAACTTGTACATTGTGCTTATAGGGTTGGTTCTTTCTTTCTAACTGTTTGTTCAAAGATCCCGTCTGCTTTTTCAGGGCCTGGGCTTGTGTGGTGGCTTCACGGGGAGCTAAGGGAGCTCAGCACCTTACAAGACTAGGCCTTCAGTTCCCTAGGGTCATAGATCATAGAATATCAGGGTTGGAAGGGACCTCAGGAGGTATCTAGTCCCAGCCCCTGCTCAGAGCAGGACCAATCCCCATCCTGTCTCTCATTAAGAGCTAGGAGAATACTGTTGCCCCTTTTCGATCCAAGTGGCTAGTCAAAGTTGTGTCCTGTGCAGTGACGTGCAGAGGAATAAAAATCTGTCCACTTTTGGAGGGGCACTTTCTGTGCCCCCCCGGGGCCGGAGGAGCTGCCTCTCCTGGCTTCGGCCCTGGCGGACATAGAACTGGCTTCTCCTCCCTCCCCCGTGGCCCCGGGCTGGAAGAGCTGTCATCTCCCGCCCCGTCCCAGGGCTGAGGAACTGGCACTTCCCGCTACGGCAGGTGGAGCTGGCTCTCCTCTCCCTTCACCCCCGCCGCCCTGGGGCTGGTGGAGCTGGCTCTTCCCCGGCGGCGGCGGCCAGAGGAGCTATTTCTAGCTACTGCGACTCTCCTTCCCTGTCTCTGCAGTCCTGGGGTCAGAGGAGTTTGCTCTTCCCGCTCCGGCCCAGAGGAGTTCTGTGCCGACTGTGTGGGAGGGGGAGAGGCTGTGCTACTGCTCTCCCCCACTCCCGCCACCCCGCGCAGGCCTTTGGTCCTGCGAATGTTCCAGATGGGGATAGAAATTGATAGTCTGGTGTTTTCCTTGATTTAATGTTGTTTGTTTACAAGAAATGTATCAGCGTCTCCTTCTCCAAATGCCGGAGGAACCGGAAACAAAGGAATACTTCCTTAACTTCCAGCCCCAAGCCTCTTTAGCTAACACCAGACCAAAAAACCTCTTTGTAGCTTTTTTCCAGGGTCATACATTGTGCCACAGGTTGCTGCTTGGCTTGCTTGCTTTTTTGCCTCCATCTCTTTATTTTCTGTTTGTCTTTTTTAGATGCACACACTCACCCACCCATGTGGGCATGAAACTGAGTGGAACCCACTGCCTGCGTTGGTAATTTCTGGGCAGACTCTCTTCGGCCTTATTTTAGATGTGGCCCCTCCAGTGTCGTTTACAGCTATCTTAAGTGAAAGACATGGTCTCACATAATTATTAACAGGGTTTTAATTCACCCCATAGAAAGGTTTTACCCAGCTCATAACAACTTTAGACTTCTTCTCTAAGACTTGCATGGATAGGAAAGGAATGTTCTGTGTGTGCATTCCCTTTTTGTGTTCCTTTTCCATGAATATCGCAGTGAATGAGTTACTGGGTAGCATTGTTCACTGGGAAATTTGAATTTGCAGTTTGAACACTTTGAATTTGCAAACACAAATATTTGCACCGGCCACCTAATTTTATGGTACACTTATTCAGTCGAGGAGCAGAAACAACAGCATGGATCATATTAATCTCTGCTGCCTAATAATCACTCCAGTCTCGCACAAAGAAAGAAATTTAATTTAAACTCTTAACAGGTCAGTTTTCTGCTTCATATCTTCAGTCCCTTGTTGTCACAAGCCCTCTAGTCCAGAGGTTCTCAGCCAGGGATCTGGGGCCCCTTGGGGAGCTGTGAGCAGGTTTCAGGGGGGCCGTCAAGCATGGCCAGCATTAGACTCGCTAAGCCAAGGGCAGAAAGCCGAAGCCCCGCCGCACCGGAGTGCAGCCCTGGGCTACAAGCCAGAACACCTGGGGCTGAAGCTGAAGCCTGAGCAACTTAGCTTTGTGATGCCCCCTGTGGCGTGTGGCCCAACGTAATTGCCCTGCTTGCTATCCCTTAACGCCAGCCCTGGCTTTTATATGCCGAAAAACAGCTGTGTGGCACAGGTGGGCCGTGGAGTTTTTTAGCATGTTGGGTGGGGGGCCTCAGCAAGAAAAAGATTGAGAACCCCTGCTCTAGCGTTCTTTTCCTTTCCTCCCACTGCTTTGCTCCCACTTCCAGTCCCATCATACGTACTCCTCCACTTTAGTCACTATCACTGCTCACACCAATACTACATATGTGACTCATGCTCAATCAAAGCTAGCCAACACGTCTTCAATTTAAAACATTGCATAACCACAACAAACTGCTTATGAACAATTTGCAGAGCAGGAACAAACCATTGAAATTATTCAGTGAATAATTTTGGATGATGAATACATTCAGCTACATAAGCTGCTTACAGATAATTTGTGAACAAAAACAAGCTAAAGTCCTCAAATCCGTTATTCACTATGAATGATTTGCTCAGTTCTGTACACATTTCACAGATGTCTTTGTGTCTCCAAATCTCTATCCATCATCTCTTGCTGCCTGTACCCCCAAAGTTTTCGGTGTGTCTACTTCTTTCTTCTCTCATGTCTTTTTCGTTTGCAACCTCTTCTTTCTGAAGACATCAAATGCTGTATGTCTTCCCAGTAATTTTGTTTGCTCACAGTACATTCGGATTCCTAGAAAGGGAGTAATTCCCTGGCATTAGCATATATCTGATTTATGAGACTTCTGAGCATGGTTTTGCAATGTTCCCTTTAAAGAAAACATGGTCACAAAATGTGGAAGTCTCCAAAGGCTTTGATTCCCGAAGTACATTTCAATCCCAGCTCAGTGGACTAAAACACACACTTCCATCCCTAATAATACTGCTTTGTATGTTCTGCATTTATTAGTGTGGTCTCTAGAAACATGTATGATCCTTCAGAAGCCATCTCCACGTATTACTCACATTACCCAGAAAATGCATTACTCAGTATTTCTGCCAGTAAAGATAGTAAGCTATTTGTTTAGAATACAACTCACCCCAGATTTAGCCCCTCTTTTAGCCAATCTTTCAGGAACTGATGCTGATTTCAAGAATGTATTTGATATTCATGAGTAATTGCTGGATAGTTTTTATGTTCATGTTGCTTCTGACCATTCAGTAATCATTGCTCAGCTTGTGAGAGTGGTTGTCTGAATCTTACGGTATTTTTTTTTTCCGCTTCCTGATTGGTGACTGAAACTTCCAACAGGAGAATAATAATGAACGTACAATGTGAATAATAGGAAGAATAAATATTTGTGATAAAATATGAGAAACCTTTAGGATTTATGAAGATCTGATAATCAATTGACCAATTATGAGTAAAGAATAATATGACCCTATTGGGGCAATCAGGGTCCAGACACTGCTGCGGGAAAACAAGGGGTCTGAACCCCAAAGAATAAGCAATTGAATCAACTGATTGTATACAATATTATTATACTATCAAAGTGTATAAAGTAAAGTGTTTTATGAAAGCTGGTGACATACTGGTGATTAATATCATTGCGTGGTGTATGTATGGGTGGTGTGTAAAGAGTAGGGGTGTGCTGTAAATCTGTTACTAAAATATGTTCAGACCAAGCAATCGAAGTGGAGCTGATACGCAAATTGATCCTAGACAAAGGCATGTTGTTTGTTTGTCTCCAATGTAAATTGAGCAAGGTGAGGCCAGCGATAATGGAAGTACATTTGATATCTAAGGTACTGTGCCTTCTCGTTGATGTCTGTCCATACCCGCCCGTGTAAACTGCACTATGCACAGTTGGAAATATCGAATTTACACACCATGGTCTATATCTGGCAGATGCTTACATCTAAATGACATCTCTATAATTGAATGGTAAACCTGTCCCATTCCATGTACCTCATTTTTACTTCAGCTAAGAGAATCCACCCCACTGATCTCTCTCTGTCTTCAGGAGGAGTGGATACTAGTCACAGGAATTTCAGAAATAATCAGGGAGTCCCGAAATTGGTAGGGCTGGCAATATGTCCCCTGTTCTGATGGTACTGCAAAGTCTTGGCCTAAAATACCGCAGATCGAACAGACACGCCTTGAACGCTCCTCCCTGCTGCAAAGAACGCCAGCGAGTGTACAAAACCAAATGCTTTCGCTGCCAAGCCTCAATCCACAAGGCTGGAAAACTGCAGCTGCCCCTGAAGCTTTTCCTCCAGGATTCACAGCTGAAAAGAAGGATGTGCTGGTGTGTCCCTTTGCTGGGGGAAACAGATCAGTGGTTTAAGTGAGATGTGCAAAGCTGCGAACAGTGTATCAGGATGATGATGGAGTGATGTTGGCCCTCCACTTAGTACTGAGACTTGTCATATCCTCCCTCTTCTCCTAAAGAGCAGGTGGACTTGGCAGCTTGGAGTCGAGGATGGGTTTTCTCTGACACTGGGTTGTTTTTTCTTACACTCTCATTTATTTCTGATTTTGCTGCTTTCCCTTTCCCCGCTATCAATATCTCAGTCTTCAGTGCTCCCAAGCACCAGGCAATTGCTGGTCCCTACTCTGCTTCTGTGATGCTTCAGGAAAATGTAACAAGCTCCAGTGTTGGAGCCCTCCCACTGCTAGCTCTCCAAGTGCTTGTCATTTGCTCATAAGCCCAGCATGCCTGCAGGGGTAGAATGAAAGGGCTATGGGGAGAAGTAAGCCAGTTTGACAAGGAGTGAGAGATGGTGACATTTTATCACTTGTACTTCGCTTTATTCTAATGGTAGCCTCTGTATCAAGGCTGTATTTACTGCTCACCTACAAGGCAGGCTGGTAATTTTGCAAGTACTGGATCTAGGCCATCTGCCGCCACCCCCGGGGGAATTGGATTGATGGCTGTCCCCACTCCTCTTTGAAGACAGCCTTTTGCCCATGCACAGTATAACTATAACTCGTATCTGCTGTTTTATTTTATAAAAATCTGTACAGCTTCTCTAAATGACGGGAGTGGTGGATTGGGGCAGGGGGGAGAGAGGCCAGGACAGGCTGGCTGTAGGGGAAGGAAAGGGAACAGGACAAAGTTGCACTGGCTGGGAGAGGGGAGGGGGATGCAAGGGTAGAGAAAGGAAGCAGCTGGAAGCATGAAGTGGCAATGGCTGGGGGCCACTGAAGAAGTACCCCAGTTATAGTCAGCATGAAGTAGCCAGGAAGGGGTGTGTGGAGGAAGCCTGCAGGGGTGGAGAAAGCAGCTAGGAAGGGTTGGGGGAAGGGCAAAGGAAGCCCCCAAGAAATAGCAGGTGCAGGCAGAGGACCTGCAGAGGAAGGGCATGAAGGACATCTGGTAGTTTGGGATGGAAGGACACTGATTTCCCCCACCGGAAACATCAAATTCTCCCCCTCCCCTCTGCTTTCTGTCATGCCTTCTCGAAAGCGGGGAGGTTCTCTCATTGCTGGGCAATTCTGATGCCTTGTGGGGCCGGCACGTATGGCATGGCACTGGCTCAGCACAACTTTCTCATGCTTGTTCCTTACGTGCTGTGTGGGAGGAGAGTAGCTCTTCATATGCAGAACTCTAATTCTCTTCTGCCCAGCTGTGGGCCCCCTGCGATCCTACCCATCATAACTGACCCTCCCTGAACTATACCATACGGTACTCTAAAGAACCAATTAGATCATCCAACGATGAGAATCCAGCCACCTGCACATAGGACAAGGTAGAGATGCATATGCATTCACATACCTAATTGCAGTTATTGCAGTTGCACTGACATTCATGGCAGCATGCTTAATTGGGCACTTGAGCATCTAACTAGCCAGGTATGCATGCAGTTACCACAACTCCGTGCAAATTCATACACATGCACAAGCATGTGCAAATTCATACACACATTTGTGTGATGTTCTAAAAAAAAAAAATCTCCTTAAAGTCAGTGCCTGTGGCTGATGATCCTAGCACGGATTCTTATTTTCTTGAGAAGTTTAAATATTTTAAAAGCCCCTGTAAAATCGTTTAAACCAAAATATATCGTCACAGCTTTGCATCCTTTCTATTGCCTTGGTGCTGTTGCCAAAAGGCAAAGGAGAAGGTAAAGCGCTGTAGACCTATAGCATAGGGATTGTTGGCTGGAAGATAGGTAAACATGCCCTACAGAGGTTTTCTGTAGACTCAAGGAAATTAGACTGTATAATTCTATGACTCTGGGCAAATTTCTGTGAGCAACTCATTGTGTATTGTTTCAAACAGGGTCATTAGCCCTTCCAGTGCAAACACAAATGATTTATATTCTCCACATTTGAAGGAGCAGCATCTTTCCCATGTGTTCTGACCCTTTTGTATCTTTTCTTTCCTATCTGCTATAGACTAGGATTGTGGTTTTAGACTTTGAGTTTAACTAGACGGGTGCATTGAAATGTCAGCTGAATCATAGGTTGAAATAAATACACACATTTCCCAGTCTGCTCAGTCTAGCTGACTTGAATTAGTTTGGTAATATGAAGAGACGTCCATGTATAAAGTATACCATGTTGGGCAGCTTCTCTTTGATGCCAGCCAGCTCTGCAAAAACGATTGATCTTTCCATTATAAACCCCATTTTCAGGAGTTTCGGAATATCTAGCTGTCTTCAATTGTACTGGCCTCCAACTTGCACGGGGTTGAAACTTGTGCTAAGAGTTACTACATGCATGTGATATGTGTCTGCACACGGAGGGGGGAATATGCAAGACTGTACCTCCTAGAGCATCCTGCTAAACCCTACGGGAATGTATCTCTGCACAATAACTTGGGCACTGGATTAATGTGACCTATCCAACAAATAAACCTGTTAACAGTCTACATTTTCTGCAGAGGGAGGTTTTAGCAAGTTTCTGTTTTAAGATTCCTAATTACCTTCTCCAGGGAACTGAACAGTATACCTTGCAGCTTAGTGGTCATTTTGCATACAGCCCAATGCTTTGACTGTGCAATAGTAATGGCTGGTGAGGGTGGATGGCAGGGCTGGGAGTATGCCTCACATACAGCTAGGGGGTGGTGGATGTAGACTGGCGGAGAAGGAGGGGATTGTGCTAAGAAACTGTCGTGCCCCAGGTTGAAACACAGTTCTCCGTTGATAGTAGCCACCATTGTTAGCAAACATGGAAGGGGCTGTACGTGAAAAGTAAGAGTCATGTGGTCTAACCTACCTTGTAGACTCCATTCCCTACGTCAAAGGACACCTTCATCTGTTCTTTTGTTCAAAAGTAATTGCTCCTGCTTCGCTCTGATGGCCGAATAGGAGAGGAAAGCTAAACCTGGGATGAAGCCACAATGTAGCAGCAACTGAGAGAAAAACGTGTATGGAAGTAGAGATTATTCAAAACGGAAGAGGTGACACAGTCTGAGTGAATTCCAAGGGCCCAGTTTTGCTCTCATCTACACCAACATAAATAGAGCAATGCCCCTGACTTCAGCCTGAGTCAAGAGCAGAATTTGCCCGTTATTCACGTTTTACTGTTGATTTTAGTAATGCATTGGGGATGCATTATTCAGAAGCACTCTGAAAATTGATCTTTTGCCCATCAAACAGCATTAACAGTGTTCTGAATTGATTGCAAACGGATAATCTGATAGGAGAGCTACATCAGAATTCAGCAGAAAAGGATAAATTGTTACAGAGAATGATTGATTAATTTTGAAGAAGCGGTGGTGAATTAATTCATACAGGGCCAAATCCTGTATGCTATTTGAGTCAATAGCAAAACTCCTATTGCCACGAAGGTACCAGGATTTGGGCCAAATAGTGCAGCTTATTTGGTCACAGAAGTGTTCTGCTAAAGGCGAAGGGTTTAATGGGGTGCTGGAACAACTTTTATAGTTGGGGTGCTGATGATGGAAATCCTGTATTTGGTGTTTGTTATTACTACTTCAAACGCGGGGGTGGGGGGGCAAAAGCACTCCTAGTTCCAGCACAACTGGGGGTTTAATATTTATCTTTCCTTGAATGTTACAGTGGTAACACTTTACCTTTAAGAGCAGCACTGTACACAGAGAGAGGGAGTGATTTATATAACGCTGGTTTGTTTCACTCACAGAAGCCTACCCAAAGTATTTGTTTTTGATGTAGAGACTATCCTCCTTCCTAAAATTTATGAGAGCCTCTAGGAAAGAGGAGGAAGGAAGTTGAATTATACAATTGTAGCACTAAGCTTCGGAGTTTGCACTATCTGAATGAACATAGATTTTGAGGCCTTGATGAATGGCTACCTCCCCTGACATTTCACTAATGCATATATTACTTAATGCACTGGATTCGTTTAAACTTTTGGGAGCATCAACACCATGCAGTATTATGTTTCTTGTTATTTACGGTAAGTCATGGTCCTGATATTAGCAGTGCAGCATACATGTGATGTGTTTGTTGGTGTTTCCAGCAGTAATAGAACCTGCTTCTAAAAGCTTAAGTGTTAGGCAGCCATGGTGGTGATGATATTGCATAGAACTTTTCATCTTCAGAGCACTTTACAAAGCAAATTCCTTTCAGCATCTCTTTCTTTCTTGCAAATTATGGCAATTATGGCATCAGCTGGTGAGGTATTCTTGCCCCGACTTTACAGATGGGTTGTGACTGGGATTGGAGTTTGGCAGCTCCTGGTGTTCACTCCTATGCTCAGGCCACTAACTGTGCTTTTCTTTGGTCGGATTCCTTTGCTAAAGTTCTAATCACCATTCTATTCTAATTGGTGTCCCAAAATTAGTTTTGAGAAGAACAGCAGGAGAGGAAGAAAGGAGCAATGAAGACATTGCTGAGGCCTTGCGTACGCTAAAGGGAAAAGTCGATCTAAGCTATGCGAATAGTGTAACTCAAATCAATGTAGCTTAGATCTACTTATTGCGGAATCCACACTACGCAACGTCAATGGGAGACACTCTCCCATCGACTCCCCCTACTCTTCTCGATCAGGTGGAGTACAGGAGTCGATGGGAGAGTGATCGGCAGTCGATTTAGTGGGTCTTCACTAGACCCGCTAAATCGACCGCTGATGCATCGATCGCCACATCATCGATCCTCCAATAAGTGTAGACAAGCCCTGAATCATATTTGTAGCTGAGTGAAGTATTCTTAGTGAACAGTTAATTCATTAACTTAGTCCCTTTTTCTGTTCTTAGAGTATCAATAAGCAAAGTTTGAATTTTTAAAATTTGTTTTGTGCACTGAATGAGGCAGGGGTCTTGTGGGGGGACAAGAATATCATCATGTAACTAAAAACTGTATAACAATGCATATGCAAATTCTATCATATGGCATCATATTTACTCCCACATTGTTCTTCACCAGGGTTAGAACCTTTTAGATCCACAGCACACTGCCACTACCTCTGCCACCTGAGCTAGCAGAGTAACTGATTGCAGTAGTAGGTTGCTATCCTCTATGTGGCTCAGGAGCAATTGCAGGAAAAGTCTTTCTCAGCGCCTGCAGCCATGGGCTGGAGTGCGCTCAGTGCAGATGGCATCTTGGGAGAATTTAGCAGCCGAACTCCAACAAGTGTACACAGAGCATGTGCAAACTGTAATTCTTCAGAAGCTCAGAACTTGGTCAAATTTAGGTGGATTTTTATGGGGACAATAAAAGGCCCATTTCTGACACCAAGGCTTCATCCCTGTCAAACTTCAAGTCTCTGCTCCAAAGCATAGAGGGTGATAGAGCTTGATTTTAAAAAAAGGGTTGTAAGAATGAGCAAAACAATGTATTTTCCCCTCCCCTCATTCTGAAAAACAGTTGACCTATTTTTACTGAAATTTTCCAGAAAATGTCAGCCTGAGGCAGATGCCTAGCATGGAAAATTTCAGACCAGATGGTTAAAGTTTTGCAGAGTTATAAGCAACTGAAAATGGTGTCTTATAATGGAAAGTGTCAAGGAAATGTTGGGCAACCTTAGCTACAGATGTTGCTACCTACACTGCCTATAAAAGTGTAAGAGGAAGGAACAGAATACAGATAGATCTTGTAAACATAGTGGTTGCACAGCAAGTTTCCAATAGTTTGAAAGTTCTTAGCTCTCTGAGAAAGATACTTTCTATGTATAATGGGGAATACTTGTAGAAGCAGTGAAATATCTTATCTTGGCAGAGGGAGGGGGAAGGATGATCTGGTGCTTAAGGTATTGGACTAGGACTCAGGAGATCAGATTTCAAGTTGTTGGCCTGCCACAGACTTCCTGTGTGGTCTTGGGCAGGTCATTTAATGTCTCAGGTCCCCATCTGTCAAATGGGGATAACAATTCTTTCCTGCCACCCAAAGTGGTGGGAAAATAATTGCATTAATGTATGTGAGGCACTGACATGCTGCAGGGATGAGGGGCCATAAAACTGGGTAGAAACTTTTTTTTGAAATATAGAAGTCATTCATTATCCTTAAGGCAAAGGGCCAAAATGTTACATTTTGATTAGAGCTGTGCAGTGCACAGAAGTTCCATTGCAAAGAATTTCAAGATTGTGAAGTATGGCATCTCCCCCAATCGGAACAATTGAAAATTCTGAAATGCTCCGCGAAGGAAATTTCTGGAAAAAGAGGTTACTTTGGGTTGTTTTGTTTCAAGAAAATTTATTTGTTTCATTTTGGTTTTGTCTTTATTTTGTATTACAATATACAACATACAGAATAATAATACAAAAACCCTGAAAAGTAATTTCAAAATGAAAAATAAAAAGGTTTTAAAAATGTTGAAATGAGACATTTCAATGCTAACAGAACTCCCTCCGGGGTCCCTTTTGTTTCTGGGCAAAACTCTGCCGAAATCAACATGATTTTGTGAAGTGTTTTGGTTTTGACAGAACTGTACGTTCCTTTTCCTCCCCTGAAGTTTCTTTGACCAGCTCACGTTATGGTGGCAGAAGCATTGCCTCAAAGAGTCCTTCTAACAGTAAGAGAACATCATGCCTAAGCCTTGTCTGCCATGTCATGTTTGGCATTCTCCCAATACTAAAGCAACTCTGATCTTGACATTCTCAATGGATAAGTTCCTGCTGTGTACTGAATGGCAAGGGTCAACTGGCTTCAGAGCTGAAACCTTGGATATGAGATCCTTGGCTGGTTGACCCTGGTCAGTCATTTTTCTCTTGTTAAATGGATACTGTTGTCAGGCAGTTCAGGCTTCAAATTTAGGCTTTAAATGTTTTTCTAAACACTGTCTCCCGCAGGGAGCCAATGCAAAGGGTCCTTAGTGCGGGGGATGGGGTGGGGGCGAGGGGAGGGGCTGGATCTGGATCTGTACCAAGTTGTTAAGGAGAAAAAACATTAACTGCAGTATTTTAATAGGATGAGAAATGCATAAAATATCTGAGGGGAACATGGGCATGGGAGAAGATGCAGCAAGATCTCTTAGAAAGTGTGGAGTACAGTATACTCTAGGGAGGGAGAAATCACTCAGAGAAGGGTCACATCCTCAGCTGGGGTAAATCGGTTTCACCCTTACACCAGCTTAAGGTCTGGAGAGCAAGAAAAGGAAAACTGTGCTTTGGTCAATGTTTTAAGTGCGCAATTTTAATGGCCATCTCTCTGGGCCTCCTCTTCCTTTGGACATTATACATGCCCCTGGCTTTTATTTTGAAAAGATGGCAGATATTCTGTGCACTGCCGACATAGTTCTGCCACCCCGTTCTGCCTCTGTTACCATTGTCTCATGAAGAGTATGGACACCGAGGATGTATTAAAAGAGAGAGAGAGAGAGATAGCTCTGCTCTTCTCTTCACGTGCTCTTTGTGATGTTGCTGTCCAAGTGCTCATTCCCCTATCAAATTTTACCCTTTCTATTTTTTTAAGGTTTTTCTGACTCCAGATATTCCCCCAAATAAGATCTCCAAATGAAAATATCAGCCGATTTCGATCTGCTTATCCTATCATATCTAGCCTAGTTATGCAAGCACTCTTGTAAATAAGTGCCTATCAACAGTACTTGGCTTTCCTATCTACGCTTATCTCAGAGGTGGGCAAACTACGGCCCGTGGGCCACATCCGGCCCACGGGACTGTCCTGCCCAGCCTTTGAGCTCCCAGCCGGGGAGGCTACCCCCAGTCCCTCCCCCGCTGTCCTCCTCCCTCACAGCTTCAGCTCGCCATGTCGCCAGCGCTCTGGGTGGCAGGACTGCGAACTCCTGCTGGGCGGCGAACTCCTGCCGGGCGGCGTGGCTGCCAGACATGCTGCTCTGAGTGGCATGGTAAGGGGGTGGGAAGCAGGGGGTTTGGATAAGGGGCAGGGAGTTCTGGGGGGCAGTCAGAGGACAGGGAGCAGGGGGTGTTTGGATGGGGTGGAGGTTCTGGGCAGCAGTCAGGAGAACAGGGTGGATTGGATAGGCATGGGAGTCCCGGGGGGCTTGTCAGGGGGTGGGGGTGTGGATAGGGGTCGGGGAACTCAGGGGACAGGGATCAGGGGTGGTTAGGGGTGGGGGGTCCCAGAAGGGGGCGGTCAGGGGCCAAGGAGCAGGGGGGGGTTGGATGGGTGGGACGTTTGGAGGGGGCAGGAAGTGGGAGCGGGTGATAGGGAGCGGGGACCAGGCTGGGGAGGCACAGCCTTCCCTACCCGGCCCTCCATACAGTTTTGGAACCCCGATGTGGCCCTCAGGCCAAAAAGTCTGCCCACCCCTGAATTATCTTCATAGGCATTTCAATCATGCAGAACCCTGTGATACCTGGTGTCTAGACTTCTTGTCCTTGATGAAGTTGCTGCAGTCTGAGACATTTAGCAAGAGGGTTAGTCTTGAAATTGCCTATCCCATGCACAAAATCTACTTATTCTCACCTTGATGAGGATGCCAGTGGAACAAAGAATATTGACCTCTGGGAAGTGGAGCTCTTTGAGGTTTCTGTAGCAGGCTTTCTTCCACACAGACTAATGCTATGTGTTCTTTTAAACAGTGCTACTACTTTTGGTGAAAAGAAAAAAAAATACAACACTGCAGTTTAAACAGCACGTGTAAACAGACATGCGGTAGGGTAAGCTCCTGTTCTCATACCAGCATAAATGCAGAGTGACTTCATAGAACTGAATGAAGCTATTCTGGGTTTCTCAGTGAGAGAGCAGAATCTGACCCTCAGGCTCTCACCACATACAAAGTGTACCCACAAGTGCCTGTGTTTGTTTGCATCCCTTTTTCCGTGAACAGCTCCTAGGATAGTACTTCCAGTTAAGGTAAGAAATCAATAGGCCTCCAACACTTGCATGTTTTGTAAACAAACAAGTATCTAGCATCAAAGAATGCAGCTTGATCAGGCCATCTTTTAGTGAGGGGGGAAAGAAAGTCAGAAAGCAAAAGATATTATTTGCTGCACTTTTGAATTCTCTTTTATTTTGCTTTGTTTCAGGATAATCAGGTGCAATGCAGAGAAGAGATATTATTTTAAGGCGCGATCTTCATAAATCTAGTTAGAAAGAGGGTTCCTGAAACCTGGGCTGAGATTTGTATTGTTCCTTTCCCTGTCTATGCAGCTCATTTGTTTCCATGATTGTGTTTTTCTCCATCCAGTCGTTCCATATAAGGCTAAATTGTTCTGCCCTACTTTTTCTCCCTCCTTTTTTTCTAATAACTTGTTTTATGCTCTGACATCTGGCCCATTTTTATCAATATTTTTAGAATAAAATACATTATTTATTACTTAGGAATATAAAAAAGCACCACAGATTTATTTTTTCAGCAAAGCAACAGAAAATCTGGGCAAAATCATTTTAACATCAGTGCCTGTACTACCTCTTTAAAACCATGTGCTTTGTGTCCATATTATGCAATTTCACCTCCTGGCAGGGGTTGATTTTGCCCATGATTGTGATGAAAAGTAGTTTAGTGCATGGATATGTTCAAAACAGGTTTGCTGTAAAAATATTAGTAGTGCCCCCCAGCTAGTTCCACAGAGAACAAAGCAAAATCAACATAGGTGCTTGTAGAATGTCAAGTTCCAAACCAAGAAGTAAACATGTAGGTTTAGAATGATGATACAAATATGTGCCCTAAAAGCAATTTGAAATGAATGTGAACCTTCACTTCAAATTGCTGCAGGTGTTTATCTGAATCTGTGACATATGGGAGTAGCAGCACTTTAAGCTTCGCACACCTGTGCAAATATGCTTGCAAATTCAGTCTAAATCACAGGTGTATATATGTGGAAGATATTTAATTACATGCACCTGTAGTTCTTAATGTGTGACAATCTATAGAACTCCATAGTTCTGTAGTCAGAAAGGAGGAGCTTGCTCTAGTCTTCTATTCTTCCTGTCTTATTTCAGCATGGTAGGTACATCCTGGATACAGCAGGGATAGATATGTGTGTACCCTAAAAGGTTATAAACAATGTTACAAACCTAGAACAACTTCATGACAGATTGCCATGAGCTAATTATAGCATGATGTCCTGGCATAGGGAATATTCTAACAGACTTTAAGAGAAAATTGTATCCCTTTTATGGAATGGTTTAAAAAAAAACCTTGAAAGAAGGATCTCATTGTCTATTTACAGCTAGAAGTCTTAAAAGTAATTTCTATTGCAGTGTTTTTCTTTTCTATACAAATAAAATTTTATAAAAATATTGTAATTATATTGTGAGTTGTAAGATATTTGCTTTTTAAAGCCCCAGCTCCTGGAGTCACTTGTTAGGATGAGAAGCTCTGCTTTCATTATTTAAAAAAAAAAAGTAAATTTCTAATTCTCCTGGTTGTGGAGAAAAGCTGAAAAGCGAGAGCATACCCTAAAGGCTTAAAAACTAGAAGGCAAATAAGAAAGAATGTAGAATGTCTGGCTTAAAAACCACGAGATTTTAAAAAAGCAAATCTTATGATTCAGACCCTGAAAAATCCTGATATTTGAATGCTTGGGATCTGCAGTATTGCTACAGAACCTTTTCATCCCTATTAAATTCTGTAGGACTTTTCAATATGGGCGTGTTATGTTTTAATTGTGACTGAACGTCACTTCATACTGATGCAGCAACAGCATGACATAAATGTTGTGAATAATCTGTGGATCTCTGTGACCTCATTTGACACAATACGTTCCTCCTTCTATTCCCTTTCCTCTGCCCTTCAGCTGCTCTGGGAACAAAGGATGTACTCTCAGCACTCCACCCATCCTGATTTACATATGGTAGGCATTGTAGACAGCACACCTGTGATAACTGTGCTGTTTTCTGCTTCAGACCTGGCATAATATGAAGAACTCTGATGAAACCTATGAACTATACAAATGACATGCAGTGCAGCCCAACGGGTAGCATGTGACTATAGAAGCTGAGAGTGAGTATCACCGATTCAGCAGATTGTCTCCATTAAGTATGGTTACGCTACCACTTGAATCTGTGAACCTTGTAAGAAATCTTATGACATTTCCAGAAATTGGTCATTGTGATTGAGGCGGGCCTGTATTTCAATAGGCTACTTGTGAACATGAGAAAGCGTGGCAAAATCAGGCCTCAAATAATTAATTTTACTCAATATTTTGGCATCTGTCCCGGATTGTTTGTAAACCAAGATATGCAGAGTCACAAAGAGAATAAAAGAAACTAAAGTGAACCATATTTCATTTGAACCTGAAAAAGGGATTTGGATTCCGTTCCAGTTCCGAATAAAAGGCTTTAGATCTATTATTTCATTTCACTCCACCTGCCATAATTCACAGGCAGCAATCTTGACACCCTGTGAAACTTTTAACTCACACCATCAGTCTAGCAAACTCTGCTAACAAGTACAAAGCTGCTATCTAGCATGCTGAAACTTCTGCAGTTTAGCAGGTAAAGCCATAACCTTTCTCCGTTTAGGCTGCATGCTGTGGCCATCACTCACAAGATGAGCATGATGGTTTGATCTTATTTTGCAAGGAAAAATGTGTAACCTTTAATGGGGGAATTGCCCCAGGAGTCTCTGCACTGAAGCAGCACAGATACTGAATTGCATCTTACAGCCACTCAGAGTGGTTTCTCTAGGTTAAAGCTGAGGTCAGGGCACACTCTGAAAGTTCATAGTGTATTTTGACTGGGAGCATGCAGAAAACATTAATTCCCATTTGTGCCAGCCAGTTCAGATGTCAGAATAGGCTGACTTCTGTAATAATGAAACAAACCAAACGTTTTGATTCCATGCATGCTATCTGGAAGAAAACCTTAATGATCTCCCAGGCATTTTCCTCTACTGTGAATCTTTTTTAAAAAATCCTTATGTAATCCTTTCATTCCAGTCTCTGAGACCCTTAAGGCATCTGGTTAAATGGTGATGTAACAGGATTTGTCATTTTGATTTCAGTAGAAATGGGGCACTTTGTGAATAACATGTAAATATTTTCAATGGATTAATAGCCTGTTATCTACATAGAATTATTTCATGTGTGTCCAAGGGTGACCTGATTAAAATGACATGTTGGGGGTGTTGTTTTGTAAGCCACTAATATCAGAACTCCTATTGATTTGGAAATGGAGGGTAAGTTCTGTTTGCACTTGGAGTGGGTACCACTATCTTTGCATGCTAAGCTATGCATTAACTCTTCAGGCAGAAATCTATTTAGGAAAAAGCCTCTGGATTAATCGATGGGAAAAGCATTATGGGACCACCTCTTAAATTAGAGTCTGTGGGAAATAACAGGTGGCTGACTAATGCCACAATTGACAAGGCCTCTTTGCTTCACCATCTTCTGTATATTTACATGAGGGTCAATTTTATTGCAAATTAGCATCGTTCATTCCTAATACAACATAGTACAATACCATTCATATTTGTAGCGCTTTGCTGAGATTCCTGGCTCTGCTTTGTGATGGCACGATGCAGCCTTTGCTATATATTCTCTGCACTGCTATTTATTATAGAGTAGTGACTCTTCTGAAAAATCTGTCCCGTGTGGAGGTTCTTCAATCGTGGCGGGAGGAGAAAGGATCCCACCTTCAAAAAAGCAGCACTGTCTTTGAACGTTATTCAATCACGAACATTGAATCAGAAAATAGAACCCAAGCTTTTCTTTTATGGGTTGTAGCTAGCACTCTTCTGAGTCTACGGTATGTCAGTTGAAAATGAGGGTCACTGGGATAAAAAGCTCTGTAATGGAACAAAGCAAGGCTGATAAGGAAGGATAAGGCAATCTGAAAGGGGAGTTTAACAACTGCAGTTTATGGTTTACTTTCAGATCTGCACATGGCTAGTGTAAGGAGACGATCCTGTAGTTTTCTTTCAGTATCTGAATGATGGGGTGGGGGGAATGCCTTTCCCTGTCTCAAAACAAAAGCATGACAACTCTAATTCATTCAAGCCTTAGATTACTTTTCTAAAGATGATAGTTGGCAGTTAGATGATGCCCAAAACACCTGCTTGTCATTGAATTGGGAAGATTGATATATTAAATGAATTGGGGAGGCCTAAACTGCTGCAGGTCAAAGATGTGAAAGGAAAAATGAGAGCCCCCAATTGTCCTTTGTCTCCAAACTCCAAACCTTTGGCCTTGATCGAGATACGGTTGCATAAAAACCCTGCATTCACCGCTGTGAGTGTAGACTCTCATGTATGATAAGTGGACAGCTGGCAATGGATAGCAGGAATTCTAAGACGTCAAATTCAACTGAAGATACAGAGAGCAGTATGTATGAAATACAACTGCTAGGATAAGCCTGGTACTGTAAATAAATAAATATTCAATGGCGAGATCTGCATCAAATTTTAACTAATTGACTTTAAAATAAATTAAACCAAACATGGTGGTTGATTCCTTCAAGTTCATATTTTCTTAATTTATTGATTTGAGGTGGAATATAAAGTAGTGACCACCACATGGGCCAATTCCTGGCAGCTGGTAAAGTGGTACTGGTTGAAGTCTACAGAACAAACTCTTACTTCAGCTGAACATTAACTGCCATGTATTGGTCACTTTTGCTGGTCATTATTATTTAAATGAGTATTAGCATCTCTCAGGAAAATTATGTACCTCCATGAAATCAAACTGACTTCAAAGAGTGCTGGATCTTTGTGGATGGAATCTTGTACAGACCATGTTTTTAAAAATGGTGGTACATGCAATGAAATGGGTGAATTAGAGTGTTACTCAAGATCCTGGCTGCAGGAGCCATACCTTTCGCTGTCTAAGTCTAACAGGTTAATTTTTGTTGTGTTTTGACTAAAGTATTAGCTGAGTTGATTGAATTTATGGGCAGTCGGTTTTGGAAATATTTTCAGTTAACAAAAGTGGTAATAAAGGCGAGTCTCTCCTGACAAAGTGACCTGTTAAAAGGCCTGCCTGAATCAGCGCACCTCGTGCCGTTTACTATAGCTACTGCCTTGGAAATGGTCTTTCCGATTTTTCTGTTGCTAATTTAAAGAAATTTCCTCTCAAGCTTTACCAAACATCAAAGATTCAGTTCAATTAATACTTTACCATAAGCTGTGCCTGTATACGTTGAAAGATACAGGTTCATCTGATAGGACCAAATGTCAGTCATTTGTCACGAGCAAAGAATCCTGCAGTGATATCTAATTCCGATACCCAAGTAACCTATAACACCCCCTGAAAAGAGTTCAAGTTGAACTAAAATGTACCGAACCTTGGGAAACTTGAAAGGATTTTGGATCTGGGCATCATTACAGGGTGGGTTTCTTTTTGCCAGGTTAGAGATAGTTAAGTCTTTCTTTCTCTCTACTGATTTTCTTCTGTTACCTCATTAATCTGTGGAAATCTCATTGTAACATGAAGAGTATAACAGGAGAATGTGATAGTGTAAACACTACGGTTGGGTGAATAGGCTAAATTGACATGTGGGGTGGGACTATTGGGATTGTGTTTGGGGTATGTCTTGTTTGGAGTTGAGTTCTGAGAACTGCCTGACCTTGTTACCCACTGCTCCCCATCAGTGTCTTCAAGAGTTGCTAGCTGCATCCTTCCCCTCTCACACGCATTCAAGGGCTGGCTGGCTCATTCCCGTAAGTCTGTGTGTAACAGGTAGGGATAGGTTGGCAATTACTAATGTTTATTTCTGAGTGAAGTATTCAGATGCTGCTTAGTTAATAAGCAAGTTTATTGCCCCATTTGCTCAAAACTGAAAATCACTTACTGTGTTTGTAGGGTTGCTACCTGGCCAATTTTTGACTGATCTGGCTGGTTTTTCTAGTGCTTTGCTGGTTGCCAGTCAGAAGAAATAACTTCCAGAGCTTTTAATTTTTTTATTTTATTTTTTTGCTGTATGCATGTGTCTGCACACACCGCAATCTTTACTATTGGCCACACGTGTCTCTGCTAAGAGTTCACCAGGGCCGCCCAGCTGGCACCTGGGTCCTGTGTGCATGCGGCATACTGGAGCAGGCACCAGCCAATGGGGAACTGGTGCACCTGCCCCTCCCCTGTGGACCTCCAAGTCTTGCATAACTTTCCGAGAGCTGATCCACCCCCCATGGTTCCCCCTGATCTGCGACCTGGCCCTGCCCAGAGACCAACCAGTTTTTCTGTGCTCAGAGGTGGCAACCTGAAAGATATGTTATGTGCATGACACCCATAAAAAGATAGTTGATTAGGAACTAATACAGCTTTCAGAAGGTGCTAGAAATGCCCTCAGAGTATAATCAGTCAATGCTTCTGTTCTGATGTCATGCTTAAAACACGGTCGTTTGTAAGTCTGGTTGAAAAATTTCCACAAAAATTTTACTGAAATGGCTGCGTGGCTTGCTTTTATTATGGAACAATATTAGCATGTCCAGGCTGGTGGTGATCTTTCCCTAAAACAGCTATTTTGGATGATAGGAATCATTGCTAGAAGAGAGACAGTGTCAGAGACGGTGTATATGAAGAATAAACATTGGCCAAATTTTTTTTTCATGACAAATGAACATTTTGGGGGGATATTTCTTGGGAAATTTTGAAACTAAATGAAATGAAAATGTTTGTTGCTTTTTGGTTTTCCTTTCTTCTCAGTTTTTCAACCTAAAATGCAAGTTTATATGAAACAAAAAAATTAATTTAGAAATTTCCTATTAATTTTAAAAAAAATCTTAATAGCGATATTTTTCCACAAGAAATTTACTTTAGATCAAAACCCATTTTACCGTGAATTTTTTTTTTGAAAATATTTTCAACCAGCTCTTAATTTTTGACTATAGAGAGGTCCTTTGTGACCCAAAGGTCAGTCTAAGGAATCAGACAATCAGAGTGTGCTTTTACTAGGAAAAAAGATGCGTTCTTAACCCAAGCTAGCTAAGACTAGGTAAAATCATAGTGAAGACAAGCCTGTTTGTAGTTCCACATGAGTTAGGTGGAGTAAGACTATGGGAGAGATGGGAGTTTACCTGGACCTGCTAACTCATGTACAAACAGCCTGTCTTCAGTAGGATTTTACCTTCTCTTAGCTAACTCCAGAACACACTTCCTTTCCTCTTGAAGAAAAAGCCTAAATGGCACAGAAGTGAGAGTCTAGAAGCAGAAATGAGGAAAGTGAAATGCTAGAGGGAGCACTGCCAAGTATTACAGGACTTTTTTTTTTTAATTGCACACACACAGAGCCTGGGGATGTCTTATTATGTAATGATGCACTAGAGGTGGAGATATTCTTTTGGGTTGTCATTTATTTATTTAATTTCCCCCCCTTTATTGGAATGTGCTGACTGTTTTAGCAGTAGATGCTTTATAGACATCTGTGACATGCACGTTTGCCTCAAAACTCAGGTTATTTAGCACCATTACTTGCCAGCTGCTTTCCTGGACAGTCACACCCCTAAAGGGTTTTAAACAATTTGCTGGAGTGTGATCCACTGGGCAGAATGAAGAGCCATATCCTCCCTGTGTGATATCCTTGAACATGGGTATTTAATGATAAGTGCTTTGTGATTAAGAATATATTTTCATGTAGTCCTGATGTACAATCCCATCTGGTGGATAAACTATTGAACTGGAAGTTTTATAAACTTAGATGGGTTTAGAAAACTGGCTCAAAAGCTTTCAGGGCTACAAGTTTTTTGTCATTGTCCGCAACACCCTTAATATCTCAGAGTATATAGAATATTTTTAGTTGTTGAAGGGTGCAGAGGACTAGTCATCCTTGGTAACAAAAATGTAATGCAGCTGTTTAAAAAATTATAGTTTGAGTCTGAGACAAGTTCTGCCATCAAATATTGTTAATAATCATTTAGATTGCAGCGGCACCTACAGGCCAACCAAGTTGGACTCCATGGTGCCTGGGTGCTTACAAACATATAGAAAATGTCAATCGTTGCCCAAAAGAACTTACAGCCTTAAAGGCAAGACAGGTGAATGAAAGAAACAACTAGAAGTGATGACTAGGGTAACAAAAATGTCAGTATGCTTTAGTACAGACTAGTTAGGTGCACGCTTCTTATCCAAACAGCAGTGATCACAACTTAGTATTTGCTTAACTTTTGGTTTCCTTCCTGTATGTATTCTGGCAGGTGACTTTTAAGAAGGGACTTGACAAAGGAAATATACTTATGAAACTCTCAAGACTTGGACTTGTGTATCAAGGGCTTCTGAATTTGGCCCTGTACATTTAACCTTCTAAAACACACAATGACATTCTCAAGCAATGCTGTTCAGTTACTATGTATATGAACTATCTAGTTCTGCAGAAGGTTGTTGATCTACTTTGTATGCAAAGCTAGAATGGCTGGTCAGTTTGCTGAAGGAGAATTTGTCAAGATGGCAGTTGTAAGTCTCTGATTACCAGACTTCTACATATTCTAACATAAAAAAGAAGAGGTTATCTCTGCATGGACCTCTAAAAGCATTCAAGGTGCAGCTCAGATGTGTTTGCGATGTGTAAGAACAGAAGCCAAGTGATGTGCAGAATTTTTGGGGGGATTTCCACCAAAAAGAATGCCTTTTTCAATCACACTCCTTAAGTGTTTTCCTTTGTTAGACCTTTACAGCTGAGATAGAACAGGTCCCTAGTGAGATGGAACATGTAGCAACCATGTGCTCAAGGAGGTGGAGATAAGCAATAGGAGGTCCCTATCCATCAGTATTCTAATTGTGGAATGTGTTCGGCATACTTATGGCAAACCAGTTTTTTTTTTCTTTCCAGCCAGCAGTCGAATTGTGTAGCTATTGATTTCCTGTCAAACTGTCAGTTAGAGCAGCTGAGATAATGGCAAATTAACATTCATTCACCAACATCAGTGCTGGGCTTTTAAACAAGAACACATCAGATAGGGACTTGAGGCAATCATTACTGTGGTGCTTTGGTTTAAACGATTTGTAGTAGCCAGTGATTATGATGATGACTTTTGATCATCTCTGAATTTGCCCCTTGTGTTCATCCCATCAGCCTGTATTATGTATTAATGTAGTTTTTGTTTGCAATGAATATATACAGGTACATACTGGTCACAGAGAATTAACTAATGAAAGGAAAAGAGGGGGGAATGACATGTCGAAAGCATCTTGGCAACAGTGAGTAGTGTGAATTGAAAGAGACATCCATTACAATTGCAATTCACACAAAGCTGTCAATGGCAAAGACATTCTAATCCCCTCTCTCCTTGTCACTATTTTTCTTATTGTGAAAGAGGAAAAGATCCTCAGCTGATATAAATTGCGGTAACTACAGTGAAGTCAGTTTATACCAGCTGAGAATCTAACGCCCTTAGTCTTTCCTATCATTACATTTTCACTCAGTACCGTGGGTGAAATCCTGGCTCTACTGAAGTCAGTAGCAAAACTCACATTGACTTTAGTGGGGACAGGATTTCACCCAATGTTTTTGCTAAAAATTGGTTCTCTAAAATGAGATTATGGGCCTCCATTTTTATCCTCTCAGGGATTCTAGCTCACTCCCCCCCCCCGCCCCTATAGTTTACAGTCGGGATAATTTTCTAACCGATGACCGAAAACTCAAACTGAGATTAGAAAATCAGTCCATGTTCTTTCTGCATACCTTGTGTGATCACCAGTAATAGATTATGGAGCCTAACAATTGTGCTGTTGATGCGGAGTGGAACCCAGCTCATATGCCCACAGCTGTATAGGATCTAAAGGGATTGGAAGGAAAGATGGTTTGTGCCAGTAAAGTGACTCAGACCCACAGGAATGACCTATATTGACTAAGAAGGTGCCATATTTATACAGTTACCTTTCTAGCTATCGCTGCAGATTAAACACTTACTAGAAAAACATTTTAAAAGTCCATACCTCCTGTGCATGCTGTTATGATCTGTGTGATTTGTCTCCTTGAACTGGCTACGTTCTATCACTAGCTACACCAATAATGTTCGCTATCACTTTTCTTCCTGACATCTTAGTATTTTTGGCAGTGTCTCTGAGTAGTTGTTATAGTATCACATCCCTGCCCAATTAACCCCATTGCGCGAGGTGCTGTACAAACACATAGTTTGAGACTGTCCCTGCCCCAAAGAGCTGAGAGTGAAATAGACAAGACAGACAAAGGGGGAGGTAAAGAAAGGAAATCCCCATTTTACAGAGGGGGAACGGATAGAGAGAGATCCAGTGATTTCCCAAGGTCACATGGGAAGTCTACAGCAGAGCTAGGAATAAACTCAACTCTGCTGATCCCAGTGTCTTAAGCAGAGGACCATCTGTCCTCATGCATAAAGGAGAATGTAAACCAGAACGGAGTGGTGTAGATTTATTTTGGTTGTGCCTATGTCTCCACTCTGAAAGGCTATTATTGATGCGAGGTAGTCCTTACTCCCCTAAGTGGTCTGACTGAACTTGCTAGATTTGACCCTCATTGGCTAAATGGCTTGAAAAATGTGTACAAACAAATATGTTAATGAACTGCTGTTTTTTCCTGGCCACTAAAAGAGTGAGCTGCATAGTGCAGTGTGATTAATATGGAGGAACTTTTCTGAGACAGAGGCCAAAATTTTCAAGCCGGGTTGTCTGAAGTTAGGCAACTAAATAAAAGTGGGCTGATTTTCAAAGGTGCGGAGTATCTCCACTTCTTATTGACTTCAGTAGGATTTGTGGGTACTCAGCACTACTCAAAATCAGGGACATTTTTTAAGGTGTCTAATTTTGGATTCTGAGACTAATTTTAGACAACTGAGTTTGAAAATTTTGGCCTGAGATTTTACTGGCTAAAGGTGACAGCAGTTTGCTGGTGACTGCCTACTGTTTTCACTGAATATTCACAGTGTTTCAGTCTCTCTGCTGCAGCAAGAGCTTCTTAGTCTAGTCAGATTTCGGAACTATTCATTCTACCAATAAAGCGCAGTCACCAATGGAACTCTAAGGCAATGGGTGAGGGCCATAATACAGGTAACTTTTATTGATCTGCTGAAGGCCTTTGATTCAGTCAGCCATAAATTTCTCCTCCAAAACTCAAGGATAGTGCTTCCATAATGGTTTTGAAGTAACCTAAGAAATCATAAGCTGCTTTCCAAAAGCAAAGTGAGCTCTGATCCAAGGACATTACAAATGGGGGAACCTCAGAGATTTGATCTGGGGCATCCATTAGTTTCTATTTTTGTTTGTAATAATCCAGCATATTGTTTTTACTTCTGTATAGATGTGTGCTGCTGATCCAGTTTTGTATTACAGTGCACTTTCCTTGTTGCAAGTTATCAGCAGTGTTCAGTTAGATTATGCTGGAAGATGGGTCTGCTCCAGTGAACTGATTTTAAATTAATTCAGAACCCAAACCATGATGTTTGGTTCACCTCCCAGATGGCAAAAGTGGCCTGCCTCATCAGTGATTAAGCAAGCGGCTGATGAGCTAGTTTAAGCATCTTGGAATCTGGCTCACCCTTCCCTTCCAGCAAGCATTATGTTGTCTCCAAGGTTGGGACCATCATAAAGTGAAAAGAGTTAGTTTGCCAGAAAATAGATTGGCCAGCAGTATCTATTACTCATCTTGGACTATGGGGCATTGATTGTAGTGTTCACAGTGGTGCTACTGACAGAGGCTACAGGTATTATATTATTCTGAAATGTGATTGTTTCAAGTAATCAGTTTAGTTACTGATGCACAACTGCAGTTCCCTCCCAGTTAGTGTATATAATTTATAATTCTGCTGCCAGAATGCTATGTGCTTATGCAGTTACACACTTCCCTGCACTCTGATGGGTTCTGGCTCTCTGATTTTCATGACTATACGAACTCAGCCAGTGTGCATATTCCTGTACCTTAATGGTTGACAGTCATTAGCCAATCAGATCACAGGGACTTGCATAATTATTGTATAGCTAATGAGAAATACTGTTGTGTGAATATGCAGATCTCCGTACTCTGGCTTCTATAACACTTCTGTTTTGTTTAGCTCCTTAACTCCAGAGAGTTATCAAACTGTTTGAGAGTAAAAAGATGCTGCCTCAGCATCAGCTGAAGCAGAAAACTCCAAAATGGAGACAAAAGAAATGAGAAAAAACCAAAAGCACAGAAAAGCAGTGTTCAACTGCGGAAAATAAATATAAAAGACCATTTCTCTCCTTCCTCCCATCTCACTGCTCATTCATCTTACCAGAAGGGAAAAACACTAGGGATCGTCTCAGATGAACTCACAGTTTGACACATGGCTTGGTTACACCAATGAATTCAATGTTGATACAGTGCAAACAGATTGCAGTTATTCTGGGGAGGAATGCCTTTCTGACCTGAAAGGATAGGAGAGGTGGAAAAGGGGATAGGTGGGAGAGAAATTAATTAAAAATAAATTCAGGTTTAAGATAGGGATGATACTGTATTTTAAATCTCAGGTTGAGATAGTGGGTTTTCAGAGACGGTTACTTCTCCGTGTAGACCTCTGAATAGCAGTCAGATGTTTAAACACTTCTGACTGAAATTCAGTTCCCAAACTTGGCCAGTGTTGAATTAGTGACCTGGGTCTTGTTCCAAAGCACATTGGGAATCTTTTCACTGACGTCACTGCTCCTTGGATTGGCCTGTTAGAAACTAATTGCCGGCTAACCAGGCTGGTTGAAAATTGTCTGTCACTTGCCGAAATTTTCCACCAAAACTGTTTTTTTGAAATGTTATCTGCTTCTGTGGAAAAATGTGTATTTTTTGGTGCCCTTTCCTCCCCCCCCCCTCCCATCCTCACCGCCAAAATCTGAAATATTTCAGTTTTTGGCCAGAATTTTTTGATATTCAAATTTCCACTGAAAATGGAAAAAAAATCTCAATTTTTTTTACTAGTTCTATCAACTAACTCAAGTTAGCTAATGCATTTGTATTGCTACCCAAAAATTCACAAATATTTGTTATAGGACATAGACGTTGTTGTATTTTGAAACTAATGTTTGTGGTATGTTTCAACTGGCATGTAGAAAATGTTTGCCAATTAACTGGTTAGCCATTTATTAACTAAAGTTATGGTATAGACAAATCATTAGAAATTAAGAGCTCTTCCACGTGCCATTACCAATTCTCTGATCAGTCACCAGGTAGGAAGCATTAAAAGTGGGAGAAACATGCAGCTGAGAGTTCAGGAGTTGGAGGTGGTTATTTTCTAGCCCTTCTAAACAAAATGTTTGTTCAAACAGTTCAAATACTACGGAGATTTTTTTTTTAAATGATTTTAAATTTCAGTTGATTTCTGTTCCATAGGCTAAACCAGGGGTACTCATTTTTTTTTTTGTCAAGGTCCAAACTTCTTGGTCAAGGTATAGTCAAGGTCCAGACTCCAGAGAAAATAATAATAATAATAAAAAAACATAATGATAACAAGTAAATAAAAAGATTCAGTAGCATCTGGTGGCCTGGATTTGGCCTGTGGTCAGCCTATTGACTATCCCTGGTCTAACCTGTCTCTTGAAACTCATAAATTTCTAGCTCATCTCAACTGAGCAAATATTATGTCTTGATTAGGTGAGCTATTAGATATGTTTAGCATTCAATGAAGATATAAGTAGATATGATTTTTCCATGGTTTTCATTTTATCACATGAGCTTTCCCTTTGATTACCTGAGTGCTCCAAATCTTCATTAACTAAATAGGATGCAGAAGATTGTCTTTAGTTTGGAATATAAATCCTGCTGGCACATGTAAATGCTTTTCACTTGACTAATTGAAATTTCCAGTATTCGCAAATCCCTGGAAAGCATTAGAATTTTATCATTTATAAATGGAGTATGATTTTAGACAATGCTTTTGAGTATATTATTCTACAGTGATAATTGTTCCCATTTGGCCGGTAAAGAAATTTGACCTGGTATGAGTAGGAATAAAGATGATTATTTAAACACTTGCAAAAAGTTTCTAGTGCATTTTGTGGAAGGCCCTGGTGGTCAGAATCAAGACAAAACACAGTGTCTGAGACACCTTAAACCTCCCTTGCTTTGTGGAGTTGCTGTATCCTGCCACTACAAATTATTTCACAAGAGAATTTTGTGCTCTGTAATAGGCCCCTGGTTCATGTCCCATCATGCTCCAATGCACAAGAAGTTGTTGGCCTTGGTATAATGTTAAGAAGCACAGCAGGCATAGAGCGAAGACATGGGGAATGATGACCAGACTTTCAACCCTCCTTGACTTTCAGGGAGGTTTATCATTCATCAAAACTTCTTGGCCCTTCCTCGGTCTGATGGTATATCTGTCTGAAGACTTGGATATGAGCTGCAACTACTCCTAACATCAATAGCACTCATTGTAGGGCTTCCTTTTTAAATTCAGAATTTCTTAAACTTTATAACTTGGTTGCAGACTAACCCCAAAGGGTGAAAATAACCCTGTGCAGAGAGCCAGCACATGGTCTAGGCACCTTCAGACTCATTACCAGGCTTAAATGTGACTTTAAAATTTCTACGGTTCTGCATATAAAATGATTTGTATGCACAAGTACTGCAGTCTGCATCCACAGACCGTCACTGATTTGTAGTTTATATCTAACTGCTTTTTAACAGTTTTTTATTTGGGAATTACAGGATGGTGTTTGCTGTCAAAAAGAGCGAATTCTTTTGGGGTTTGAAAGTGTTTTGGTTCCCTAGATATGCTCTTTAATTTATTATGTGAGTGTTGGGGACTATGGTGAGAGGAAGGCTTTCTAGGTGATTAAGGCCGTAGACTGGGAATCAATAGATCTGCGTTCAGTTCCCAGCTCAATCACAGACTGCCTGTGTGACCTTGAGCAAGTCACTTAATTGTTCTGTGCCTCAATTCCCCACCGTCTGTTTGTATGTTTTATAATTTCTCCTACCCTTTGTCTGTCTTCTCTAGAAAATGTTGCTCTTCAGGGAAGGGATTGTTTCTTACTGTGTGTATATTTGCTCAGTGCATAGCACAATGGGGCACAATTGTTGATTGAGTCCTTTAGATGTTAATATTAAACAAATAATAAGTGATTAGTGAAATATGCAATTAGGGGTTTTAAGTGCCTCAGGACAATAATAAGCTTGGGCTTCTCATCAGCTCTGTTTTTTATTGTGTCCATCAAAAACTGCTTCGTATATAGGTCAGCAAAAGAGAGCTAGAGGGTATGTTTCCCACTACACTTCTCCCTCGAAAAGCATTTTGGGTCTGCATGCACTAGACAGGGGAGTAAGAATCCTAGGGTAAATTCTTCATCTAGATCTCGGCACATCAAGGCAAATGGTGCTGCCACACAAGATTAAGTCATCCTAAATCTTTAGAGATTCTGCTAGAAGTTAAACTTCTACATTCTGAGAAGAAGAAGGGAATAGATAGCTGTTCAAAAATATAATCAGCACTGTGTTTTAATAAAATTACCTCCATAAAATTTAAGTATTCCTGTGTTCTCTGCCAGCGTGAATGACATCACAGTGACACACACAAAGGGAATGGAAACATGATCTTATCTTTGTTTGATACTTGTGATGTCACGTGTGCTGGTAGAGAAATCTGGGAGTCTAACGCTCTAATTTCTTTGGATGGGAAGAGGAAGTGATATTTTTGAGTACAATGAGAATTCCATTTTTAGGCAATGGCCTCCATGCTTTCTACCCTACTTGGACTTTTACGAAAAAGAACTTGGGGGATTTTTAACAAGCTTCCCTCTCAGAAGGTCACTGTCCCCTTTCAGGGAGTCTGGATTCAGCCTCTGACCTGTGACTACTTTACATCCCAGAGCATGAGGATCATATGACAAGGGTACATCTGACTGACAGACAGGCCTGCTATGAGAGAGAAGGTCAACCTGGGTTCAGTCCCACGCTCCCTTGTCACGATGTGGCCCTCAAGCTCTGCGGGTTAAATTAGTCCCAGACGGGATTGAATCCAGAATCCCCCATGAGAAGGGCAAGCTGATGCTGTTATCCTTCCCCTGAATGAAGGTTATGAATGTTGGAGTTATGAATGAATATGTGCATGACTAAATGTACTGCTCAGAGAAAGTCAGCGAAGTCTCTTAACACTAAGCCAACTGTAGATGGGGGCAAAACATGAAAGTAATAAATGTAGGAGAACCACACTAACTACAAGACTGGCACCAAACCCACCGGTTCTGAACTCTGAGCCATGGATTACTCCTGAGGCAGAGTCCCTATGACTATTCATTGACTGTTGGTATTTTACGCTTAAGTTTCAATGTGTACTGTAATTTTAGGGCCTGATTCTGCCATCCTTGCTCATGTTGAATGGTACCTGACCCCGAGACTAGCCCTATTGAAATCAGTGAGACTATTTGCATTGAAAGGTACTATTGTACATGCGTAAAGGGGGCAGAATCTGGCCCTTAATGAGCATTGGGAGGTACATCAATGGGAAGACTAGATTCTCAGCCAGGGGTATGTGTACCCCCAGGGGTACACAGAGGTTTTCTGGGGGGTACATCAACTTATCTAGATATTTCCCCGGTTTTACAACAGGCTACATAAAAAGCACTAGCGAAGTCAGTACAAACTAAAATTTCATACAGACAATGACTTGTTTATACTGCTCTACGTTGAAATGTGAGTACAATATTTATATTCCACTTGATTTATTTTATAATTATAGGGTAAAAATGAGAAAGTAAAGCAATTTTCAGTAATAGCGTGCTGTGATACTTTTGTATTTTATGTCTGATTTTGTAAGCAAGTAGTTAAGTGAGGTGAAACTTGGAGGTACGCAAGACAAAACTGCCTCCTGCAAGGGGTACAGAAGTCTGGAAAGGTTGAGAGTCACTGGAGTAGACTCTAAGTGTTAGCAGTCAGCACAGTAGAGGGGAGAGCTCTGTGTTTGCCGTGCAGTGAATATGACACTTAACTATTTAGTCAGGGTTAACAGATTTTTCACACTCTTGTTTTTCAGACCACAACTTTCAGCACCTTGGCCAATGAGAAGTCCTTATCTGACCGCAAACGGGTAAGTTAACCTTTCAGCTTTACAGCTCCTCCTTAGAATGCTACAGGGCTTCTGAGCTCCAGAGGTCTAGCAAGAGACGCTGCCGTCTTCCTGAGAGCAGGCAGCTGCTATAATTAAATAATACATTACACAGCAGTGGAAACGTGACAGGCTGTGGTTCAAACAAAGGTAAACTCCTTTTCATTTTGTCTGTAGTGTGTGTGGAAAGGCACTTTCCAAATTTCTCATTGTGTCACAGCTTCTGAATTAGAGGATTAGAAAAAATGTCATCGAGAAAAAATTTGGAGGTCTCTGTGCAATTCGATATTTGCTCTCATTTAGGTTTTTGGTACGTCGATCTGGAATGTATTATTTTAAAAGCACAATGGCAAAATGTTGATTTTGGAGGCGGGATAGGGGACACAAATCAAACTTTTTGCATCAAAATCTGCTTGCGATTCACCACGGTCATTTTTTAAGCACTCTGCCTGCTTAGCAAAAGAGTTCCTGGTATATTAATTAGCATTTATTGGAAGAAGATCCAGTAACAATAAGATATGTCTACACTGCATCTGGGAGTGAGCCTCCCAGCCCAGGTCTACAGACTCATGTTAGCAGGGTTTGTGCTAACATGCTACAAGTAATGGTGTAGATGTTGCTTTGATGTTCCAGGCCTGAGAGCCCAAGCTCCAGCCAGAGCTGCAGCGTCTGCATAACTATGGTTAGCATGCTAGCTTGAGCCCCTCGAACACAAAGCTGTAGGCCCAGGCTGGGAGGCTTGTTTCCAGATGCAATGTAGCCATACCCCATATAGTTTCTGAACACCCATACTGTCCAACAGCTTCTTGGGCTGTAGAGTCCTATGATCTCTTTAGTCCACCATTTGATCTAAAGTTTAACTAGCTGTTAACTAGCCACTCTCAACTACTTGAACATATTTTAGATATCTACTGATAAGGAAAAGCAGGTGTGGAACCAGCTCACTCATTTGTAATATCTGCCTGCTTCTTCTTAAGGCTTAGTAAAAACTCTGCCTTGCTGATGTCCCGTCACTCCTGGTATTCCGGGAAAAATTGGCAGCAAGGAATACTTCTCACAGTAGCAAATCTTGCTAATACCATTACTGAAATTTTCATTTGACTTATGTAGATCCAAATGAAGTGTTAATAATGGATATAAGCTGTTCCTCAAGGCCTTTCTGGATACCCGTCTCTTCACTTGACTGGCCAGTTTGTATGTGTGCCATCTGTTTGAAAGACTCTAGTTTATAATCCTCAGCCATATAAAAAGATCTGTCATCGTAAGGAAAAAGGGGGATTTTAGTGAAATGTTGAATTCCTCGGTTTATCCAACCTTCAGGTTCAGCACAGGCAGCAGGAGTAGCACAGGCTTCTCGTACTGCCCTGCCAACATGCCCCAGTATGGACCTAGAGAGACCAGTTGTAATTATGAGAGGATAGTTCAGGATCTAGGCCAGTTCCCCGGCTGGTGTAAATCCATGCAGCTCCATTGAGATCCGTGGATCTATACCAGCTTTCACCAGCTGAGGATCTGGACCTCTATGCCTATTCAATTGTTGCTCTTCGCTGCTATGGTGTCCTGGGCAAATGCTAGTATGAGTAATTATATTCTAAATTATCCCCACGCTTCCAGTGTGCTACAGAATTCCTCAAATAATCAGACCTCCCTGTCTGGCTTCTGTTGCGTTTCCTGGTGACAGAGCACCCTATTAAGTGGATTTCAAAGACAAGGTACAGTAATAACAGCCAGAGGAATCAATAAGTGAGGAGGCCATATTAACTTAGTTGATGGGTATGTTGGTTCAAGGAACATTTGCATTTTTCTACTTTATTATAAAACATAAGGACACAGCAAAAGTGCTATTTATAAATTCCCATTATGATTTGTTCTACACTCATCCGTCTTACTATCTCAGCCATTCACTGTTGTTGAGGAAAACAAATTGCATGGGATGGAACCATCCTAAATAAGGCCCTGATTCAGCAAAACACTGAATGTGCTTAAGGTCCACTAAGGTCAATGAAGCTTAAGGACATGCTGGAAGTTAAGCATTTGCTTCAGTCCTTGCCTCAGTAATGATGAATGTAAGCAGATGCTTCAAGTTGAACGCTTGCTTTATCACGCTGCTGAATCAGGGTCAAATCCCATCCCCGTTAATCAGAATTATTATTTAGTAACTGGAAATTTGTTCACTGTGCCAAAATGTATAGATTTTATTTAAATATAGTAAAACAGCTCACTCAATCAGCCCTCCACTCAGAGATTATATGAGAGAAAATCCAGACCTCCGATAGTATCTTCCCAGTGCCGGACAACATCTGTACAGTATTTGTCAGTTGATATTCTGTGTGACAGAGTGGTGATAATATTACCTATTACAATTTTATTACAATTTACTCGATGATAGAGTAAAGAGAAATAATGTATTCTGGTCTAGGCTACCCAGCAGTTTGAAGTCAGGTGATCTGAACAGTGCTGTTTATGAAATGTTTTCCTAGAATTTCCATAAAATATTCATGGCTATTTTATGTATTTGATCTAAACCTTTGCTCTGGCTCTCCCCTGTCTAGCAGGTATGTCAAGGACATACATGTTTGCACAAGAGCGTGTCACATCCCCCGTTAGCCTGTTGAATGTATTGTTCATTTTAGATTTACATGGAGGATGTTTCACTCACAGAGACGGGGTTACCTTCATTCAGGAAAAGAGATGATTGGAAATGCACAGTATAATGAGACAATGGAAGCATCAGCTGTTTCATCATTTCCTGAGGAGTACTGCTTTTCTGATTAAACATATCCCCAAACAATGACGTTAATGGCTGGGTATTTACTTAACATTTTACAGGAGTGTTTGATATTTGACAGGAGGTATCGTACAAGTGTTAATTCTGAATTCCAAGAGGATATGTTTCAGCAATAGCCTCTAGAAATATCTGTCTAGTTGCAGATGATATATAGGTTTAAATTGCAGTCTTGCAAAGCAGGTCAGGGAGGCTATTTTCACTTAGTGGAATACAGGCAGTCTTGTGAAACTACTCCACTAAGTCGTTTGGTGACCGATCATGGGGCAGGTGTTTCTGGGAATCTGCTGAAAAGATAAGTTCTGAAGTGGAGTGTCTCTGTGTTCCTCCCTCCCCACCCCGCTCCCTCAGTTCCCTTCTCCACTTCTTCAGCTGGTAGTGAGTTGTGGTCATTGATGATGGTGAAGAGTAAGACATAATGGCTTCATTTTCCCCTTCCACTCTTATTTCTTGCAACCAAGTTCCCTGTTACTTCATGCCAACTTGGACTCTCTGTACTGTTGATTCTAGGCAACAAGGTGTAGGAACACTTCAAGCTTGCAATGTCTATATAATTATTTCTATTTGTATTGCGGTAGTGCCTGTGAGCCCTGCTCATGGCTGAGAACCCTGTTGTGCTAGTACTGTACACTCACAGAACCAAAAGAGAGTCCCTGAAATACTGCCTTGTGTCCACACACAACAGATGTCCCATGCACTTTCACAGCACTGGTCTTACCAGTTGGTTGTAATGTAGTGAGTAGAGCTGGCTGGAAAATAGTAAATCTTTTTGTGAAACATTTCTAAAGAAATTAAATATGATAACTTGAAAAAAGTTCACAGAAAATTTTCTGTTTTTCAACCAAAAAAATGAAAATTAAACATTTTCAATCAAGTTAACAAAGAAATAGGTGAAGTGGTGCCTAATTCAGATAGTGTTTTAGGGCTGATGACAGATTTACAGACCTGATAATTGAGAGAAGTACTGTAAATCTATCTATATCTATCTCAAGTGATTATATGTAGAGTTGGCTGACACTTTTTGGACAAATTTTTTTTCCACTGAAAAATTCAGGCAATGGAGACATTTCATGAATTCATGCTGAAATGACCCCTCCCCCCCAGTTTGGCCAGTGAACTGAAAAATCACTTATTCACACAGCTCTGCCTATATGGCCCGGCCCACATTACCATTGCATCTGAGTGCCTCACAGTCTTTAATGTATTTATCTTTACAATACCTCTGTGAGATAGGGAAATGTTACTATCCCCATTTTACAGATGGGGAAATGAGGACAAACTAAGGCCCAGATCCACAAAGGTATTTGAAATTATTGAAGCCTGAATAAGTTTCAACCCAATTTTGCAGTCTAAAGAGCATTAGAACTTTTGGGTGCCTCTCTGAACCCCACCTCTAAGTTATCAGACGTCTGCCCACGTGGGTGCCACTTTTCAAGACATGCGTGCAACATCCCCTGGACAAATGATCTTATAACCCTTGAAAATGTAACTGATGCAGTACTGCAACCCCAAACGTTCAGTCTGCTCCCCCAAAATAATGAGAGTGACTTTAAAAGTAATCAGATTTTTAAAAACAAAAGATTCTAGGGCCTTTTTATTTGTCTTCTGGTTTGTCAGCCCTTACCATGTGTACCAATCACATTTTCGAGCTTTTCTCTACAACCACGAGGCCTAGAAATTTCTTTAGTCTTAAATAAAAGCAGAGATTCTCACATAATCGCTTTTCTTTAGCATCTTAAATCAAATCATCAAATATTACAAGACTGTTGAAAAAGTCATAGGAGTTGGCAACACTGCAAGTACATGCTGATCACTAAGGTTGAAAGCTTGTCAATGAATTTTTTTCCAGAAAAAATCGTAGACCTGATGACCATCCAGGGCTGGGTTTTGTAAGAACCATGACCAAAGATCCCTTAATTTTTGGGGAAGACCCAAAGTCTGTTCACAGCTGTAAGGGACAGTGCTATCCAAGCCACCTCTGGTGGCAGCGGGACTGCTGCTGCAAGCTCCCTCCCTACTGGCTGCCTGCAGCTGAGCCAACTTCTTGACCAAGCAACTAATGTGACTTCTGGCCATAAGGAGAGGCCACATGGTCTAACGGACTAAGCAATGGGGACCTGAGTCTCCATCTTCACATGGATCTGGTGCTTTGTGTGTGAGGGCTGGCTCAGGGAAAGAGGGCTATTCATGGAAGGGAGGGTGCCAACTTTATATGTCAAGTATCAGAGGGGTAGCCGTGTTAGTCTGAATCTGTAAAAAGCAACAGAGGGTCCAGTGGCACCTTTGAGACTAACAGAAGTATTGGGAGCATAAGCTTTCATGGGTAAGAACCTCACTTCTTCACTATCACTTTATATGTGATAGGCCTGAAGATGATCTCTAAATATGCACTCACCTCGCTCGCTGTCGGTGTCACCAGCATAGCTGTCCAGTGGCTCCTTGGGTTGACCAATCTGCTGAGCTTTTCAAAAACCAGGAGTGAACACTGTGCTCTGTAAAACTGACAGGGATAGGCCCCAAATCAGGGACATGCTTGTCTGTCTGGGACACATGGATACCCTACTTATGTATAAACCTCCGAGATTGTGGTAGTCATTCACATTAATGCAGAGTGGGATGTCACCACGGCACACCCATTAGTTGTTCTGTTTTGGGTAAGTGAGGCAGGAGTCATTCCTTGTCTTTGGGAGAGGCTTGGTGGCAAAATGTTCCAAAGACCTAACAAAAGACATCAAGGGCTGACCCAGTATGGCCAACTCTCACAATTTTATTGTGGGTCTCATGATATTTTATGTTTTTCTTAAAGCCATAACTCCTGGAGTCATGTGATTAGGTGAGAATCCCAGCTTTCATTTTTTTTTTAAATGCCAGATTTTAGCCCTCATGGCTGCAGAGAAAAGCTTAAAAACTGACCCAAATTCACTCTAAAGGCTCAGAAACAAGGTGAATAAAACAAACCCGATACATGTTATTTTTTTAATCTTGTGGTTTTTTTTTTCTTAAGCCAATTTATTGATTTGAGACCTGACTTGTGATTTTTGAATGCTTGGATTTGGCAATACCGCTGACCTGCTAAGGACATTGAGAGTGACTTTTTTCCTTGAAAGACTTTTGCCTGAGTGTGAAAACAACTCTAAGTTAAAAGTAATTAAGGAGCTAGCAGTCCTGGTTTGTTTTTTATTATATAGCCTCAAAGCCTAACTGACACTTCCCCAGGGTGGAACAATCAAGTGAGAAACAAGTGACTGGTACTGTAGTTGCCTGTCTGGTCCCAATGTAATAATGTGGGGAGGAGGAGGTCAAAGAAAATGTAATGAAAAGGAAACTAAGAGTGACCCAAAATTGGAAGGTCTGAATTTTCAGCTCTCAAAGTGAAATGATTCCATAGAAATACTTAATCTAAGCCATGTCCATGGGGCCAAAGGGGAAGAATGTGTTATGAGAAAATAGGAAGATGCCAAGGCAGCTTGGTCAAATGGACACGGAAAATAGGCTCTCCAGCTATCAGATAATGCAGTTCTCCCCCAAAGAAAGGAACAAAGATGACTAGACCGACAAGGAAAAATAGACTATCGCAAATAACCCCTAGCGGCTTTGAAGGGCAAAAGAACAGTATGTGATAAGCCAGGAAAATCCAAGTGCAGCATGTGTCAAAAGTAACAAAGGGTTTAACTGGTGGTGAGTAACAAGTCTATTTAGGCTTGAAAAGAAAACCCAATCAGGGTTTACCTTCGTCAGTCTCAAGTAGCAGTTCTTAAGCATCTCCTGTCTACCACTAGTTCAGGCTTCATTCCCTGCCAATGCTTCCAAGTCCCAGCCCAGACATTAGTATCTCCCCTGAGTGCACAGTAGTGATCCAGGAGTGAGCAAACTATAAATAAATGTTTTATTTATTGTGATGTATAGAACTGAGGGGGGGGGGGAAGGCAGCCAGCCATGTGCTCCAGTCACTTTAAGTGCAACAATTTGAGAACCCACCACACACACTCCTTTCCCTCCCAAATTCCCTACTCCTACACCCCTGCCCTCATCTTCAAATGCCTGGGGGGAAATGGTGGGTCTGGAAAGTCATCAGATTCAGGCTATTTCAGTCTAAGTGGGGAGTGAATTCTAAAGGCATGGGGCCCTTGTAGAGAATTTAGTGCCAGCAGCAGGACTCCAACTCCAGTGCTTTTGCTGATCTCAACTATAGCCGCATGACACGATAGAAGAGGTGGAGAGGGGGGAGAGAGCTATGACCTTGAGGATATAGTTTTCTCCCCAAAGGATAAGCATGCTTGGGAATGAGCATCACGTGGGCTTACACTACATCATATTTGTGTGTGTGTGAAATCAGCCGGAGAACAAACACAATGCATATGGGGCTAATGGGGGATATTAGTTTATGAGCAAATATAAAGATGCTGGCCCTGGCATACAAAGCTTCTATTCTAAGCCCATGATCCTGCAAGCTGCTTCACATAGATTGGTCTTTGTGTCCTTGTGGAGACCCATTGAAAGATAAGGGCCTAAAATAAATAGTCGTCATTTCTGTTTTATCCGACCATGGTACGTACAGAGGTAGGGAATGGGCTAGAGATGGCTATAAGCAAAGTGGAGGGGAATACTCCTTCCGCATAGGAGTGATGTTTTGTTTTCTACACCTTTCCATGCAATGCTTGCATCAAATAATTAGTTATTTTGTGTTTGGTGCCAACCCAACTGGCAGCACCAGTGTGGAGATTATAGGAGTGAAGCTAGCTGAAAGAAAACTAATTTGGGGGGGATGGATGTAACAGAGGTGAGAGGATATTCAACACAGCCAAAGGAGCAGTTCTGTACATGTGTATGTAAACTGGCCATTCTGAATGAAGGTTTGGATGGGAACTCCTCCTAGGATTTGAAGGTTGTGAATGTCAATTGAAAGTTTATTCTATTCTAGATTTGCAAGTATAGCAGGTCAAAATGTTTCAGTTTTAGACAAAACATGTAAAGAAAACAATGATCTAACTTTCTTCCTGTTTTCTTGACCTAGAATATTTCCAAAGTAGCACAGTACCAACTGTAACAGCAGCATATTAGACTTGCTAGAATTTTGTATGCAGTGTAGTTGTAGCTATGTGGTCCCAGGATATTAGATAGACAAGATGGGTGAGAGGATATCTTTTACTGGACCAACTTCTGGTGGTGCGAGAGCTTGAAAGTTGTTTCTCACCAACAGATGTTTGTCCAATAAAAGATATTACCTCACCCACCTTGTCTCACTAAAATTTTGTTAATTTACATAGTTAAACTCCATTCGTAACACTGCCTTTTAAAGTGATTTGATTTCACCACATATAGCCCTTCCTTTGACCCCTGGTTAAATTAAATAATTTGATAGCCATGAGAACTTCAGTGTTGATGATTCCACCACGTAAGAGTTCCTCCTAGTGTCATGGAGTTTGGTAAACAGAAACAGGGGACTGTGCACGATGCTGTCTGTGATAAATAGTGCCATTATAATTAGTGGCATCAAATCCAACAGTTAAGCCTTCTGTTCAGAGGATACACATCACAGAGCCTGAATCCTCACTCAACTCTCATTTACATGAATTCTCAAAGTCAGCAGGAGCTGAGACTTGGCGCTCCTCTCCTCTTAACAGTCCCTCTTCATTCACTCCCTCTATTTTCTATTTAAGAAAAAGCACCAGGGGTATATAATGAGGAGGAGGGAGCCCTATGTGACAAGTCCAGATGGAGCCTCAAATTATGTCCCTTTGTCTGCATGTCTGTTTGTCTGCCTCTCAGATTTTTCTTGTATTTCAATTTTCCATGCAGTTGGTTCTTTAGTTGCAATATTATGACTTATATTTGAGAAATGTTGGAATTGAGCTCCCATCCTGTTGGAGGAGAATGCTCACTCTCAGCAATAATTGTAAAAGACAAAACAAAAACAAACAAAAAACAATCTAACAAAATAAACATGCAGTCCTGTGAAAACCAACCCTTTTAGTGTTCACCAGTGTATTGTATTCTGTAGTGTAATCTATGTGTAAAGTAGTACCAGTTTTCTAATGCCTACCTGTGCTGGAAGATGCTGTAATGAGTTGCGGGGTGTGTGTGTGTGTGTGTGTGTGTGTGTGTGCGCTCACTCCTGCCTTCCACTGGATGCAAGCAGAAGTGCTTAACTGCATGTCATAGGACAAATACAGGGATCAATGGCAATTCTCCTTTAGCTCAAGTGGTAAAGGAGGGTGCTTTTGGAACAGAAGGATCCGAATTCTATCCCTAATATTGCTGTGAAGTTCCAAGTCCCCATGGAGTGCAGCTCCTGCTGCCATGGTTTTGGTGATGGCTTCAGTTTGGCCTTAGAATTTTCATGTTCAGTTACTTTTTCATTCCTTCAAAATTTTCTGAGAGAGGAAAGTCAGAGCTAGGGAAATGGCAATTTTTAGCAGTTGTAGCTAAAACCAGAATGGAATTTCACCTGACAAAGAAAAAGCACTTCTGTAGCCTGAGGGCGTTCCCCAGGCAAATATCAAAAGCCTGCTGGAAATGTTGGAGGCATGGGAGCTTCTCAAAGAAAAGATCCCAAGAATCTTTTGTAATGAAAGAGTTAGGTAATCTAAATATAGGGGGACTCTATCATCTCACTATAATATGTGACATACAAGCTGTGTTTCTTATTTGTCACAAATCAGCTTTGTTGCTTAGTATTGTTGCAGTTTCCTGACTGGACGGGTGTGCAGGCATTTGTGGCTGAAATATTTGTATATGTGAATTAATACTAATGCATATGGCACTTGGGGGAGAGGAGGTTAGCTGAAAGGAAATTTATTTTAAAAATCGAGCCGATATTGGGAAGAGGAATGGGTTTTTGTGTTGTTTTTTTTTTCTCCAGTGTTTGCCCAGATCTCACGAAGACCTCAGTAGCCAAGGATTTGTTGCAGTGTAAAACACTAGAATGGCTGCAAACCTACAATATTCTTGGTTTATGCCTGTAAAATGGTTCAGGAAAGTAGCAGTGATAATCTACACATTTCCTCTCTCAAGTGTAAATGCTTTAATAGATGGTGAGCTATTCTACTCCAGCCAAGTTGTCAAGGCTGTATCCCCACTTTGAACTTTAGGGTACAATGTGGGGGCCTGCATGAAGACTTCTAAGCTTAACTACCAGCTTAGCTCTGGTCCGCTGCCACCATCTCAAGCTAATTCCCTTCCCTGGGGAGCCTTGAGAAACCTTTCACCAATTCCCTGGTGAATACAGATCCAAACCCCTTGGATCTTAAAACAAGGAGAAATTAACCATCCCCCCTTCTTTCTCCCACCAACTCCCGGTGAATACAGATCCAACCCCCTTGGATCTAAAACAAGGAGAAATTAACCATCCCCCCTTCTTTCTCCCACCAACTCCTGGTGAATACAGATCCAACCCCCTTGGATCTAAAACAAGGAGAAATTAACCATTCCCCCTCCTTCCTTTCACCAACTCCTGGTGAATACAGATCCAACCCCCTTGGATCTAAAACAAGGAAAAATCAATCAGGTTCTTAAAAAGAAGGCTTTTAATTAAAGAAAAAGGTAAAAATCATCTCTGTAAAATCAGTATGGAAAATAACTTTACAGGGTAATCAAACTTAAAGAGCTCAGAGGACTCCCTTCTAGTCTTAGGTTCAAAGTACAGCAAACAAAGATAAACACTCTAGTAAAAGGTACATTTACAAGTTGAGAAAACAAAGTAAAACTAAGACGTCTTGCCTGGCTATTTACTTACAAGTTTGAAATAGGAGAGACTTGTTTAGAAAGATGTGGAGAACCTGGATTGATGTCTGGTCCCTCTCAGTCCCAAGAGCGAATGACTTCCCAAACAAAGAGCACAAACAAAAGCCTTCCCCCCCCGCCCCCAAGATTTGAAAGTATCTTGTCCCCTTATTGGTCCTTTGGGTCAGATGCCAGCCAGGTACCTGAGCTTCTTAACCCTTTACAGGGAAAAGGATTTTGGAGTCTCTGGCCAGGAGGGATTTTATAGTACTGTACACAGGACAGCTGTTACACCCTTCCCTTTATAGTTATGACACAAGTGCTGAGCACTTTTCACAACTAAAGCTGTGTCTTCACTGCAGAGTTAACTTGACTTATCTGTTGCCTGTTAGCCCCTCTTGAGTTAGCCTAGCTCAATTGAGAGCGTTCATGCTGCAAAATAACAGTGTACAGAATAATTCTATTACATCTGATGAGTTGTGTTAACTCGATCTGTAGCCTATAACCCACGACAGGCCAGCCAGCTCGGGATATTAAAAGGACCACCATACTCGAGCTACTCACATCAGGGCAATATTCAGGTTCTAGCTCAAGTTAACTTTGCCGTGAAGACAAGCCACAAACAGGATGGAATTTTCAGCCCTAAATAGAGTAACTTATTCCTCTTGCACACTGAGATTATTGCATAGAAGGGCTTCTAGACAAAGATCACCGAGAAAATGGAAAGGCATCAATCGACTAGTGTTATTTTAAGTCACCGGCCCAAATCCCATGGAGTGGTATGGTCATAACTAAAGGAAGAAGAGCGTGCATTTATATGATTTTGGGGAGAGTGCCTTATTTGAACAGTCAGTGCTCCGAGAGAGTATATCCAAACTGCAAAAAAAGAGTGTGTTTGTAACTTGGGTTTGCTAACTCAGGTTAAAATCACAGTGAAGACATGAATTATAAGCTGAGTAGCTGCATCTTCACTGTGATTTTTAACCCGAGTTAGCTAACCTGAGTTAAGAACACACTTTTTTTTTTTTTGCAGTGTAGACACACACCGAGTAGAGCGTTAACTCTGGCACCCTCTCACCCTTTTGATGATTGGCACAAAAACAGAGTATCACATCTGCATAACAATATTAATATGAAAAAATAGAGGGAGAAACTAAAGGGGAAGAACAGAATCATCTGGGAACTTCCTTGGGCATGTGCTGCGGAAATCACTGGCGCTGGCATATTTGTAAGGGGCGGCAGAATTTGAGCATTTTATCCCAATTTCTTCCTTCTGGAAAAGCTGCTGCTCACTTTTTCACCTTCTTTCCATTGCTTTTTTTTTTTTTTGCCACTGTTGCGGTTGCTCTGCAGGGAGAAAGCATGTAGAGTGCGTATGTCCTGTGATCTTCAGCTTAAATACGTCAGTAATGGTAGCTGCGGCTGCTGCTTAGTGGTTAGCAAACACTAATATTTCCGATGGACTGCTTTTTTCTTGGTCTTTGTGCTTATTGTCAGGAGTTGGAGGCAGGAAATAAAACCTGCTCCATTCTCTTTTTGATTAAAGTTTGCTTCAGGGGCTGATCCTGCACTCACTGAAGTCAATGGAAATGCTCCCGTTGACTTCAGGCCATGTAAGGCCGAGCCCCAAATGAGCATCTGTAAAAGATTTTAACTGGGCTTGCCCACTTGATCTGTCTTCCTTTCTGTGCCCAACGTGACTGAAACCAACACCATTCTGTGTGGCTGAGCCTTTCTTGCCTATCATGCATTCTGTTTTAGGGAAGGAGGTCAATCGTTAACTCCCTGTTCCCTTCTCTTTCTGCAGTTCCAGAAGCAGCTATCTAGTCAAAGCCTCATGTACTCTGTTCCAGGCAGGACCCAAATTCGACAGCAGTGTACCTGGATTTTGCTGCACTCCAGTGCAGCAGACAGGAAAAGTTGGGCGGCAGCCTCATTTAAATTAGGAAACCAGTGTGTGTTTTTAATGAATAAAATATTAAAACAAATAACTCAGGGACTGCTGTACTGATGCTAATATCCATTTTCCTATTAAATGTCATGTATTTGACTTCCCCATAATTTCAGTTGTCAGTACAGTTTTTTTGTACTGACAATACATAACTGCCATTTAAAAGTTGTAAAGAAGAAACTGGAGGTTTTGGTGCAGGGTAGGCATAGATGGGGTTTGTGGCACCTAGGCAGGTGTGGGAAATAGATTGAAATTGTGTTATGAACTCAGTAACTAGGTGTTTCCACTAATGATTTTTGCACTGAAATTACCATCTTTAGGCTTCTGATTAACAGTCTATTGAGATAAATGGAGAAGTTAGCACCTCTTAGAGCTATTGGTTCAGGCTGTCTGCTGACTCAGGAAGACAATTCTGAATTGGGCATAATTCATGTTTTTTAAGGCTTTCTTCACAACCATGAAGGTTAGAAGTATATTTATTTTAACAGAAATGTTTGATTCTGAAGCACAAATGTGTGGGAAGAGGTGGCTGGATTCTGCAGCAAATTCCAGGGCTATACAGTTGCAGAATATATGAAGCGCTGCATATAGTGGACTCTTGTGTTAGCCTTTCTCCTTCCAAAGCTCTTTTACATGGAGCAGAGACACATTCATTCTTCACTACAGGAAGGGATTCATTCTCTCCTGCCTTCAGCCTGTCTTAATTACTGCTTAATTCTGATTTGTATATTCTGAGAATACACAAATGGCAACTGTTTCCTGTTGTAATCGTTTGATTTCCTTAATGTCTGTTCTTTATCAGTATCATTTCCCCCCAGATTATTTTAAATTCCTTTCTGAGTTTCAACTTCTATTGTCATTTTATCCCTGTGTATGCTGAATTGTTACTATGTAATATTTATCATCTGGATTTAAGCCTCATTGTGCTAACCCTGAACAAACACATACCAAGACATGACTGTGATTTTGATGACTGTTTAATGGATCCACAAAAGATATTATCAGAGTGATTTGTGAAAAATAAGCTCCCTAGATATTTGAGAATAATGGAGGATGTCCCCAGAGAGAACCCTACAGAGTTCAGTTGGGTGCTTAAGCCTTCCAGACTTGACTATGCTTAGTCCAGTCACTTGTAAATTAAGTTAGTTACACCAGTGTTTAGTCAGATCTGTGTGGATGGACCCTTTTAGTCTCCAGTAGGAGTCCACATGGGTGTAAGCGTCTGCCCAGGTGGATCCAGTTGCAGCTCTTTGATTATAACAATGCTATTGGGCCTTTCATATTACCATCCAATTTTGAGCCATGGCATATTAAAAACTAATGATATGTTATTTAAAGGCTCCATCTGTTAGTGCTGTTATTGATCCGCCATTGTCCTAAACAGTTGAGTAGTGTTAGTCCACACAGCTAATCAGCTGCAGCGCGCCTCACCAGGAACGGCTTCACTTTAGCAATAGGTGGAGTGAGTCTACGATATAGTTTGTAAAGTGCATTGGGATCCTTTTGAGTGACAGGTGCTGTATATGCATTTCATCAATGAAACATCTTTGTGGTGGATCATTACAGAGAAATGTCTTCATCGTCTAGTTTTCCCTCATATTATGGCCTCCCTGATTTCTCTTCATTGCTTTAGACTTGTGATAAAGGTGTGTACATTCTTAAATACCATTAACGTATTTGTCTCAACTTTGCTCTGTTAGAGTCCACTCACGTTGGTTTTAGTAGTACGGTGGAAGTGATGAGCAAAAGGAAATATTTTAACCGTGCCTTCTGACACCTGTAGACAGGCAGATGAGAGGGAACCTGGATTTATGAATGCCCTATTCATCTTCATTCAAGATTATCCTATTTGTCTACGCTATGCACATTGGACCCTTGTTTTAAATTGCAACTGAGCTAATTGAAGCCTGTGATTTAACATGATGCCTCCACCATCATCTTATTTACATAAGGTTCTTGTGAGGGAAAAGTGATTGTTTTATGCTGATTACACATGGGATTCAAATAGAAGCTGATCCTGCAAAGAGCACAGAGCCTCCTGCAATGTGCGGGGTGCTGTCCCATGGACTTCCCAGTATCCCGCCCTGAGTCAGTGATTTCACCCACTGCTTTGGTGTTTTATTCAGCCCCTTGAAATAGAATAATGATTCTTTATTTCTTCTCTAGTGCCTGGATATGCATCAGGCTTTACAGATGAATAAAAAACCTAATGCCGTGCCCCAAAGTGCTCGCAGTCTAAGCGCTGCTAAATAGTTACAAAAACTGATTGCAAACGGAGGCTTTGCCACAAGGGCAGTGCGTAGTTGTGCTACCCCAGGAGCAGCACGGGGACTGCGGTGTGGCTCAGAGTCATCTAGTCCCTGGCTCTCCTGACACAGCTTTCCCTCCTCCCACCCCAGGCCAGCTCCGCTGTTCAAGGTGCTTTGTTGGTAGGAGGAAGGGCTCTGCGTCCTCCTTGCTGATGGAATGGTGAAGAGTGGTCGCATGGAAGCTGCTCTCCACTCATACTACTACTAGCAATAGGAGTAGCCTGTGCAGGAGAGTAAGAGGATGACATATGCCCCTTTACTCCCCTGTGCAGATGTGTAGCTGGGATCACAAGTGTGTCCTGAGACGTGAGCTGGGACAACAATGGAAGATACACATAATGTATTAATACAGTAATCAATTTGCTTCCTTCCTTTAAAGGAACGTAGCCTGTCTTTTCAATGTGGGTCTCCAGTACCGCTCAGTGTTGCACTTAATTAACGTAAGTAGTCATTCTTCTTCGAGTGCTTGCTCATATCCATTCCATTAGGTGTGCGCGCGCCGCGTGCACGATCGTCGGAAGATTTTTACCCTAGCAACACCGGCGGGTCGGCTGTGGAGCCCCCTAGAGTGGCGCCTTCATGGCGCTGAATATATACCCCAGCCGACCCGGCGCCCCCTCAGTTCCTTCTTACCGCCCCTGACGGTCGTTGGAACTGTGGAGCGCTGCTTAGCTGTTCTCCACTTTCCCTAGCTTATCTTGTTGTATCATAGTTGTAGTTATAGTTATAGTCCTAGAGTTTGTTGTAAAGTAGTTTTAAAGTTGTTCTAAGTAGTCCAGGGGATTAAGGGGGTCGTCTCCCCCCTTTCTCCCCCGGCCGCGGGGCCGGGCTCATGCCCAACGCTCCCGGCTTCAAGCTGTGCGCCTCCTGCGCTAAACCTATGCCCACGAGCGACCCGCACGACTCCTGTCTGAAGTGCCTGGGAGAGTCACACCAGACAGACAAGTGTAAAATCTGTAAGGCCTTCCGTCCGAGGACCAAGAAGGAGCGGGACTTTCGGCTCAGGCAACTTCTGATGGAGGCGGCTCTTAGCCCGGACACTCCTTCCACGAGCAAGGCCCCGGCACCTAGCACCTCGGTGCGCAGTGCCCCGGCGGCACCGGCTGCGACGACCACGCGAGTGGCGTCAGACAAGCCTCCCCGGCACCGGACCTCGTCGGCACCGCAGACACAGCAAGTGCCTCGGCGCCGGTCCTTATCCCCAGGGCATAAAAAAGCCCATAAGACGGGGACATCAGTGCCGAAGACGCCAGCTCCCCCAGTGCCGGGGGTAGAGCCGCGTCCACCGGTGGAGCAACGAAAACAGGTGCCTCCGGCACCGTCGACTCCGGCGCCGAGGCCGTTGAGTCCGGTGCAAATAGCGTCTCCCCCCAGGCCGGCGGTGATACAGTGCCTCCCGTCGACTCCAGAGACCTTCGTGGCGGCGAGAGACTTAATAGCTCTCACGGAGCCGGCACCGCCTCAACCACCGGCACCGACTGCACCGTTGACTCGCACGGTCCAGTCGAGGGGGAAACCTGCCCTGATGCGCCCGCCATCGCAAGGGCTGGAACCTCGGCACCGATCCAGGTCCCGAAGCAGGTCCCCACGCCGCTCGCAGTCCCGGCACCGAATACCGTCTCGGCACCGGTCGTACTCGCGGCCAAGATCTTCTTCGCGGCACCGCTCTTCGTCTCGGCACCGATATGATCGTCGGCACCGATCAACGTCGAGACGTAGCTCTCGGCACCGCTACGGTCGACGCTCGGCGTCGAGGGGTCGCTCCCGGCACCGGGCATACTCCAGGTCCTCGTCGAGGTCCAGATCCGGCTCCCGGCACCGACGAGGTCATCGGCACCGGTCGCGGTCCCGGCACCGATCGCCGGCACCGCGCAGAGATAGATCATCTCCGGACCGGCACCGTGCGGCACCGCAGCCCACCGGGATGGTTTCATCTCTCTCGGCACCGCCATGGCCGTCTAGATCGGCGTCTCGTTCCTCGGAGGACCTGTCGAGATCGGCATACCCCCCTCAAGGGCACGCCGAGGAACAAAATTTCGGCCACTGGCAAGAGATGGCAGAGGACCACTCTCATGGACCATCTCACTGGTCGTTTTGGACCCCGTGGGCGTACCACCAAGAGCAAGGGGCTCCAATACCATCGACCTCTCGCTCGGGTCACTCGGTCAGAAGGGCCCCAGAATCCACCATCTCTCGGCCTCCGCCAGGAGGCATGGAGGCTTCGGTGTCCACGCCACCCGACACCAGAGACCCAAGTGCAGGTGATGCCCCGGCCCAAGAGCAAGGGGATCAGGACCCCCCCTTGGATCCGGTACCACCGGAGGCATCCTCTTCCTCCTCTCCGGACGAGGCAGTGGCGGGCACTTCATGTACGGGTCCCCCTCCGATAGATCTTCGGGCTCACCAGGATCTCCTGCGTAGGATGGCCCGTAATATGGACCTGCAGGCGGAGGAGATAGTGGAGGTGCACGACCCGATCGTGAACATCCTTGGAGCAGATGCCCCATCGAGGGTGGCGTTACCTCTGATCCGCACGATACAATCGAATGCGGATACGATATGGCAAACTCCTGCCTCCATTCCACCCACAGCGAGAGGGGTGGAAAGAAAATACTTTGTCCCCTCTAAGGACTATGGGTACTTGTATACCCACCCCCAACCGTGTTCACTGGTGGTGGAATCAGTGAATGCACGAGAGCGCCAGGGCCAGCAGGCTGCAGCGCCTAAATCAAAAGAGGCTAAGCGGCTCGATCTGTTTGGCCGTAAGGTTTACTCAGCCGGAGGGCTACAACTTAGAGCGGCGAACCAACAGGCGCTACTGAGCCGCTACAATTTCAACTCCTGGAACTCTATGGGGAAGTTTAAGGAGTTGATTCCCCAAGAGTCCAGGGAAGAGTTTGGAGCCATGGTAGAGGAGGGCAAGAAGGTGGCTCAGACCTCCTTGCAGGCCTCCTTGGACATTGCAGACTCAGCGGCGAGAACCCTGGCTTCGGGTATCGCTATGCGCAGGATCTCCTGGCTTCAGGTTTCGGGTTTGCCTCCGGAGCTGCAGCAAACCCTACAAGATCTGCCTTTTGAGGGTCATGGATTGTTCTCGGATAAGACGGACTCCCGCCTGCAGAGCCTCAAGGACTCGAGAACAATCATGCGCTCCCTGGGGATGCATGTTGTGGGCCCCCAGCGCAGGCCGTTTAGGCCGCAGCCTCAGCGCTTCTACCCCCCCCCGCCTCGTCAGAGACAGGACTCGGCCCGGAGGCGAGGGCGAGGTGGTAGAAGAAGGTGGACCGGCCCTCAACCTGGCCAGAACCAGGGGCCACCTAGACCACCTTCAGGCCCCAGGCAGAACTTTTGAAGGTGCGGTCGAGGACGGCGCCCCAGTCATCCCCCAGGATCCAGCCCCCTCCTTTCGGGATCGCCTCTCCCACTTCCACCATGCTTGGTCCCTTATAACTTCGGACCGTTGGGTCCTCCGCACGGTGGAGAGGGGATACGCTATCCAGTTTTCTTCATTTCCCCCCTCCTCCCCCCCTTCCCCGTCCCTCTTCAGGGACCCTTCTCACGAGCAACTTCTTATACAGGAAGTCTCTACGCTCCTCGCCAGGGGGGCCATAGAGGAGGTTCCGGTGGATTTAAGGGGCAGGGGATTCTATTCCCGTTACTTCCTCATCCCCAAGTCCAAAGGAGGTCTGCGACCCATCTTGGACTTGCGCGGACTCAACAAATTCGTAGTAAAGTTGAAGTTCCGCATGGTCTCTCTGGGGGCCATTATCCCTTCCCTCGATCCTGGAGACTGGTTTGCCGCCCTCGACATGAAAGACGCATACTTTCACATTGCTATTTACCCGCCTCACAGACGCTTCCTCCGATTCGTGGTAAACAGGGTGCACTACCAATTTGCAGTCCTTCCCTTCGGCCTATCCTCGGCCCCACGGGTCTTCACGAAATGTATGGCTGTCGTGGCAGCGTACCTTCGTCGGCAAGGGATACAGGTGTTCCCGTACCTAGACGACTGGCTGGTACGCGGTCGCACCAAGGAACAAGTTCGCGATCACGTCCACATAATAGTGCGCACATTCAACAAGTTGGGTATCCTACTCAACAAGGACAAATCCACTCTAGAACCTACCCAGAGAATAGAATTCATCGGTGCGGTTCTAGACTCCGGACGCGCACAAGCCATCCTGCCAGACAATCGCTTTTGCACCATCACGAGCCTCATCCAAGGACTCAAGGCCTTCCCAACTACCACGGTGAAGTCGTGCCTTACCCTCCTGGGTCACATGGCTTCCTGCACGTACGTAACCAGGCATGCCAGACTTCGGCTTCGCCCACTCCAGACCTGGGTGTCATCAATATACCGCCCACATCGGGACAGCCTGAATATGGTGGTCACAATCCCGAACTCGGTCCTGACCTCCCTCACATGGTGGCTAGATCACAGTGTAGTTTGCGAGGGGATGCCGTTTCACGCCCCACAACCCTCTCTGCACCTGGTCACAGACGCTTCATCTCTGGGTTGGGGCGCCCATCTCAACGAGCACCATACCCAGGGCCTGTGGACTGCACCTCAGCTAGCCCTACACATCAATGTTCGGGAACTGATGGCGGTGCGCCTGGCGTGCCAGGCATTTCTCAATCTCCTACGGGGCCGCTGTGTGTTAGTTCTCACCGACAACACCACGGCCATGTTTTACATCAACAAGCAAGGAGGAGCACGTTCGTCAATTCTATGCCAAGAGGCCATTCGCCTGTGGGACTTCTGCATCGCCCACTCAATCCATCTTACGGCATCGTTCCTCCCTGGAGTCCAGAACACTTTAGCGGACCGACTCAGCAGGTCCTTTCAAACGCACGAGTGGTCTATCCGTCCGGACATCATACATTCCGTCTTCCAGAAGTGGGGGTTTCCCCAGATAGACCTGTTTGCATCTCGAGACAACAGGAAGTGCCACGTGTTCTGCTCCCTGCAAGGTCGAGCCCCAGGCTCCCTCTCGGATGCGTTTCTCCTTCCCTGGAAAGACCACCTGTTTTATGCCTTCCCTCCGTTTCCTCTGGTCCACAAGGTACTGCTCAAATTGCGCAGAGACCAGGCACAGGTAATTCTGGTCGCTCCAGCGTGGCCGAGACAACATTGGTACACCACGCTGTTGGAACTCTCGGTTCAGACACCGATCCCGCTTCCGTTGTATCCGGATCTCATCACGCAGAACCACGGCCGGCTGCGTCACCCTGACCTGCAATCACTCCACCTCACGGCGTGGCTGCTCCATGGTTCACCCAGGCAGAGCAACAGTGTTCACACTCTGTCCAACAGATTCTGCTGAGCAGTAGGAAGCCCTCAACACGGACCACATACTTGGCCAAGTGGAAGCGGTTCTCCTTTGGTGCGAACAACGAGCCACGTCCCCATTGCACGCACCTATTCCTCTTATTTTGGAATATCTCCTCTCCCTAAAACAGCAGGGGTTGGCGATATCTTCAATTAGAGTTCACCTGGCCGCTATATCGGCCTTCCATCCAGGGGAACTCGCGTCCTCGGTATTCTCTAACCCGATGGTCGTTAGATTCCTCAAGGGCTTAGACCGGATGTACCCACAACAACGTCAGCCCGTTCCGATGTGGGACCTCAGCCTGGTTCTCTCCAAGCTCACAGGTCCTCCATTCGAGCCACTGGCCACCTGTTCACTTCTGTACCTATCCTGGAAGACAGCCTTCCTCGTAGCCATCACCTCAGCAAGGCGCGTTTCTGAACTCAGGGCGCTTACATCCGAGCCCCCTTACACAGTTTTCCATAAGGATAAAGTGCAGCTCCGCCCACATCCTGCCTTTCTCCCTAAAGTGGTTTCTCCATTTCATATCAACCAGGATATATTTCTCCCGGTCTTTCACCCTAAACCACATGCTTCTCGCCAGGATCAACGTTTGCATTCCCTGGACGTACGCAGGGCCCTGGCCTTCTACATTGACCGCACAAGGCCCTTTAGAAAGACGACGCAACTCTTCGTTGCAGTGGCCGACCGAATGAAAGGCTCACCGGTCTCATCACAACGCCTATCCTCCTGGATTACGTCTTGCATCCGGACTTGCTACGACCTGGCAGGTGTCCCAGTACCACACCTCACCGCTCACTCCACGAGGGCCCAAGCTTCCTCGACGGCTTTCCTGGCGCAAGTTCCGATCCAGGACATTTGTAGAGCTGCGGTTTGGTCGTCAGTCCACACGTTTACAGAACACTATGCACTAGTGCAGCAGTCCAGGGACGATGCTGCCTTCGGATCAGCGGTTTTGCACACAGCAATGTCTCACTCCGACCCCACCACCTAAGTTGGGCTTGGGAGTCACCTAATGGAATGGATATGAGCAAGCACTCGAAGAAGAAAAGACGGTTACTCACCGTTGTAACTGTTGTTCTTCGAGATGTGTTGCTCATATCCATTCCAAACCCGCCCCCCGTCCCCACTGTCGGAGTAGCCGGCAAGAAGGAACTGAGGGGGCGCCGGGTCGGCTGGGGTATATATTCAGCGCCATGAAGGCGCCACTCTAGGGGGCTCCACAGCCGACCCGCCGGTGTTGCTAGGGTAAAAATCTTCCGACGATCGTGCACGCGGCGCGCGCACACCTAATGGAATGGATATGAGCAACACATCTCGAAGAACAACAGTTACAACGGTGAGTAACCGTCTTTTTCTTCCCTGTTGCACAGTTCCAGCATGACTGTGGTTTGTTTCTTTGCTTAGCTAATTAGAAAACGTAAAGACAGAGCCTGCATTTGTGGAGTAACACTGGCCTATCAGCCACCAAATGACATTTAATCACTGTACTTTGGGTATGTAATGAGGGATGACACATTCAACTATACAGACAATGTTTTTTCATTAATTAGGCAACAAGAAAAGAGGACATCTTACCTCTGTCTAATTGTTTGATATCCTGTCCTGTCTCCCTGATGCAGTAAAGCCCAGGCGATTCTTTTCTTCCAGAAAATGGAGCCTAACGAGATGGAAATGGCTCTAAGCATAAATAATTGTCTAGTCTGAGATGAAAGAAAATCAAATATCAGGCCGTGATTGTGTTGTGTCTAATCCCATTGCATTTGGCTATCTGAGTTTACAGATTTGACAGCAGTGGAACATGATCATGAATATGATCAGACAGGGAGCTTCACTTAATAGAATTTTACTACATTTCTATTTTAGTTTTACACAAAGGTTGTTATTTAGGGCTAGTAGATGCTCAAGCTGGTATAAATCCACCTCGGTCCATTCATTGATTTGTTTGGGGCTACCCGACTTTACCCCAGCTGAGAATGTAGTTCTCTGACTTCTAGGTAAAGAAGGAGCCTGATATATTTTGTGCAGGTACATCCCAAGATACCAGAGATGTCCTAATTGGCTGGGATGTCCTAATTGGTACATCCCAAGATACCAGACCCAAGTAACCTGGGTGAAATATTTGGAGTGCCCTCTTTTCAACGTCGCTCCCTCATTCTTTCATGACTTCTCTTTATTAGCCAACTTCCATAGCCATTCAAGACTGGCTGATCATTACCACCACTGCAGTGGCTTAACTGAAGAAGCCAACTGGATTAGAAAGGAAAAAGCCTGTTCTGAAAGCTTGGTCTCTTCCATTATTATTCAAGGTTAAAAATACCCCATCCCCAAACTCCTGGAGGTAATGTGTCTTTCGACATTTTGGGCCAAACATTTCAAGAAGTGAATGCAAAAAGACTCCTGGGCACTAAATAGCAGCTTGCCCAGCACTCATCCTACCCCAGTATTGATTTGGCGGACCCTGATTTTCTCCTGTGTCGGAGAGGAGGTTCCTGACTAATCTACGTGGCTTGGCTTCGGAAAAAGTGCTTGTTCTTTTTCTGAAGGATCCCTGGGTTGCTGATGCTGATATCTCCTCCAGGTTCTGAGTCTGAGCTATTCCATAAAAGTTCTGAAGACAAGTTTGATACCATTCTCCACCTGACAGTCAGCACCTGATTCCAGCCTTTCTCCCTGCCATCTCCCACTTATGCAAGTTACAGTACTTCTTGAAAAAACAAAGGCCTGGGTGTCATTGCTTAAAGTGGATTTGACAGTAGCCAATTGCATCAACCAGGGCAAACGTGATTTGTCTCTCGCTGAATAGCTCAGAAATCACAGAGGCAAAACTGGCACAGCAGCTCAGAGTTACTGCACAAGCCCATAGCACGAGCTAAGTTATCAAAGCTGACAATACCAATGGCAATAATCCTTTAATTAAAAGGGACAGGGAGCCTCCATCTTTCAAAACAGACACCTAGAAGGCCTTATGACCGTTCACTGTACGCATCCAGCAACTGTTTCCTCCTCTACACTGAAAATAATTATGTGTGGCCAAGAGATGCCTGTCTATTGACATTTATTGTATTTTCAATTTCAGTCTATTTGTGCCATAGTGGATCAGAGTGAAGCAGCAGCCACAGGGAACAGAAACCTCCAACCTAGAGGAGTGGAGAAATGTTATTTTGCTTCCTGGGCTTGAGTAACTCATGGTGAGGCAGTGGCAGGCAGATACAGCATGGCTCAATTGCCTCTGTTCACTTGTCAAAGCAACTTTAAAAGCTGCTTTACAAACCTTTCATATTCATGACAGACCAGATAATCCCCTTTCACAGATCAGATGAACATTAAATACTGTATTTTATGCAAAGAAAACAGATAATAGAATTTCCAAGGAATGCATTATTGGAGTAGTAGGATTTACAAATTTACATCAGTTGATCTAATTATTATTAGCATTTTCCCTTGTATATTTTTCATCTTTTAGTTTTCTTTCCCAAACCTCGGGTACATTAGGTGAAATCCATTCTGACTGGATTTAACTACTTAACATTGTTAAAGTCTGAAGAATAGTGTCTTCTGGACCTACTTTGTTTTTAAATATAGTTCCATAAACTCATTCACTATTTTTGTAGGTCCTATAATGTTTTGTGCTCTAATGCTCTAGAGTCAAGCAGGTAGCAGAGAACACACAAGTTGAGTAGCAAACCCTGTTCCTAGACCTCTGCTGACATAATCAATGATACTGATGCGCAAACAAGGCTCTGAATAGGAGAGAGCCCTGTTGACATGCCAACAGAAACAATTAAAAGCTTTCTTTACAATACCGATAGCTTTATACCAGCAAAATTTCAAACTAGCATAAGGTGGATAAATGGCCATCTTCAGTAGCTATTAACCCCTTTAAGGGACCACCACCATGAAGTTCTGCGCATTTCTTTTTGAGTCCCATGCCAAAAATGAAGCAGCAATATACCAGACCTGATAGAGAGACAGCTAAAATGTGATTGGCAACTTCCTGCAGTATCCTGGTCAAACCTTTCTGAATTAAGTTTAAATATCTTAGAAGTTCATTGTATTAAAAATGCAAATGTTTGTGTTATTGTGGGATTATACTAGTGCCCCTAGGGAGGAGAGATGACTAATGTAAGACCCTGGGAAGTGTTCTGACCTTCAGAGGACTATTTTAAAACCATGGCCCAGAGAAGAAGGAACATCTGAGATAAACAGTTACCTTCCTAGGAAATACCTGGGGGAAGCGAGTGCAAATTCCCCACCTCTGGACCCAACCTTTTGAAGCTACGCCTTGAGGAGAAACCTGTTGTTTGACTGGTTACCTATTCACGGCCTCTAAGGATCAAAGACCCAGACTGTGTGAAGGAGAAAAATCACAGATTCACAGGGATGCTTGTTCTGAGCCAAGGCAGTTATGAGCTTGTAACCATAGAAAATCCCCTTGCTGGGTTTGAAGAGCCAGAGCTCTTGTTGGAGTTGGAGTGATCTCTGGTGAGCTTATTAGTCTGTGTGTACGTTCTTTTATTGTTTTTGTTTTCTCTGTAATGCTTTCACCTAAAGCACAAATGTGCTTGCTTATAAAGAGCTGTGCGGTAACTTAACCGTGGTCAATTACACTGTATAGCCTCTAACGAAGGCAGGCAGAGCTGGCCTGCTGAGGCAGTCTGAATTGCGGGGGATGTCACAATGTAGGCAGGGAGCTGTGCAGCGTGGAAATACCCCAGTCAAGAGGGAGAAAGACACAGGTCTATGCCCAAGAGAGGTGACAACTGGGGAGCCAGAACCCTAAGGGTGTGTCTATGCTGCAATGTAAGCCCAGGGTTAGTGGAACTTGAGTCAGCTGACCTAGACCTACAAGTTAAGCAGATAAAACAGACTCTATAAGGAGTATTTAGGAACCATAAATATTAATATTGATGTAATATTAACAGAGGATTTCATTTATTGTACATCAAAAGTCCTTTCTTAGAAGATGTGGTTTTCTGAAGGAATGTGGAGGCACAAAACTATAGGACTAATTTCTAATAGAATAAAGAGTTAGCCAGAAAAAATGGTTCAACAGAGGCTGAGGACTTGCTTAGCCCTGTTAATTAATTTCCAGTGATTATTTGGTTTGTATTTCCCATCTTGGATATGTATGTGGGCCCTGACTGGAACACAGGTATGGAGGGGTATGCGCTGTTTAGGAAAGACCGGAACAGAGGTAAAGGTGGGGGGGTGGCACTGTATGTCAATAGTGAAATAAACTGTAAAGAAATAATAGTGGATGGATTAGACAACACAGAGTCCGTCTGGGCAATACTCACAATGGGTAATAGGACTTCTAGAGCCTCTCCGGGGATAGTGCTTGGAGTGTGCTATAGACCGCCGGGATCGACCCAGGATATGGATAAGGAACTATTTAATGTGCTTAGAGAAGTAATTACTAATAGAAACTGTGTAATTATGGGGGACTTTAACTTCCCGGATATAGATTGGGGAACAAACGCTAGTAGCAATAATAGGGCTCAGATGTTCCTAGATGTGCTTGCTGATCAATTCCTCCATCAAGTGGTAGCTGAACCGACGAGGGGGGAGGCCATTTTAGATTTGATTCTGGTAAGTAGTGAGGACCTCGTTGAGGAAGTGGTAGTAGGGGACAATTTGGGCTCCAGTGATCATGAGCTAATTCGGTTTAAAATACAGGGAAGGAGTAACAGAATTAAGTCAAAGACTAGGGTTTATAATTTTAAAAAGGCCAATTTTAACAAATTAAGGGGACTGGTAAGGGAAGTGGATTGGGCAAACGTATTAATGGATTTAAAGGCAGAAGAAGCCTGGGATTACTTTAAGTTAAAGATGCATGAGCTGTCGGAGGCCTGTATCCCCAAAAAGGGAAAAAGATTACCAAGCAAGAGATTTAGACCGAGCTGGATGAGCGACCGACTCAAAGGGGCGATTAGGAAAAAACAGAAAGCGTACAAAGAGTGGAAGAGGGGAGGGATCAGTAAGGAAATGTACCAAAGTGAAGTCAGAGAATGTAGAGATAGAGTGAGAAAGGCCAAAGGCCGTGTAGAATTGGACCTAGCGAGGGGAATTAAAAGCAATAGTAAGAGGTTTTACAGCCACATAAACAGGAAGAAAGCAAAGAAAGAAGAAGTGGGACCGCTGAGGACTATTGCCGGAGAGGAGATTAAAGACAATCTAGGCATGGCGCAATATCTCAATGAATATTTTGCGTCGGTGTTTAATGAGGCCAATGAAGGGATTAGGGATACTAGCACCATTACAGAGGGGCGTTCGGGATGGGGGATTACCGTATCCGAGGTAGAAACAAAACTTGAACGCCTTAATGGGGCTAAGTCGGGAGGACCGGACGATCTTCATCCGAGAATATTGAAGGAATTGGCGCGGGAAATAGCAGGCCCGTTAGCGATAATATTTAATGAATCTGTAAACTCGGGGGTGGTCCCGTTAGACTGGAGAATAGCTAATGTGGTTCCTATTTTCAAAAAAGGGAAAAAAAGTGATCCGGGTAACTACAGGCCTGTTAGTTTAACATCTGTAGTGTGCAAGCTGTTAGAGAAAATTTTGAAGGAGAAACTAGTTGAGGACCTGGAGGGTAGTGGCAATTGCGATAATTTACAACATGGTTTTACGAAGGGCAGATCGTGCCAAACGAATCTGATCTCCTTCTTTGAGAAAGTAACGGATTTATTAGATAAGGGAAATGCGGTGGACCTAATATACCTGGATTTCAGTAAAGCGTTTGATACTGTACCCCATGAGGAATTATTAGTTAAACTGAAAAACATGGGGATCGATTTGAAAATCCAGGGATGGATAAGGAATTGGTTAATGGGGAGAATGCAGCGGGTCGTATTGAAGGGTGAACTGTCAGGTTGGAGGGAGGTTACCAGTGGAGTTCCCCAAGGTTCGGTTTTGGGACCCATTTTATTTAATCTATTTATAACTGACCTCGGAACCGATTGCAGGAGTAGGCTGGTAAAGTTTGCGGATGATACGAAGGTGGGAGGCGTTGTAAATTCGGAAGAGGATAGGGATATCCTGCAGGGAGACTTGAATGAACTTGTGAATTGGAGTGTCAGAAATAGGATGAAATTTAATAGTGAAAAGTGTAAGGTGATGCATTTGGGGATGACCAATAACAATTTTAGTTACAAGATGGGGACGCATTGGTTAGAAGTAACAGAAGAGGAGAAGGACCTAGGGGTCCTTGTAGACCGCAGGATGACTATGAGTCGACAGTGTGACGTGGCGGTGAAAAAAGCCAATGCTGTCTTGGGATGCATTAGGCGAGGTATATCTAGTAGGGATAAGGAGGTCCTGCTTCCGTTGTACAAGGCGCTGGTGAGACCTCATTTGGAGTACTATGTGCAGTTCTGGTCTCCAATGTTTAAAAAAGATGAACTCAAACTGGAACGGGTGCAGAGAAGGGCCACTAGGATGATCAGAGGAATGGAGAACCTGTCGTATGAAAGGAGACTAGAGGAGCTTGGGTTGTTTAGTCTGACAAAGCGAAGGCTGAGGGGGGATATGATTGCTATCTTTCAATATATTAGAGGGATTAATACAAGGGAGGGAGATGAATTATTCCAGCTTAGTACTAACGTGGATACGAGAACGAATGGATATAAACTGGCCGTGGGGAAGTTCAGGCTTGAAATTAGACGAAGGTTTCTGACCGTTAGAGGGGTGAAATATTGGAACGGCCTTCCGAGGGAAACGGTGGGGGCGAGGGACTTGTCTGGCTTTAAGATTAAGTTAGATAAGTTTATGGAGGGAATGGTTTAATGGTAAAACATAGTTGTCAAGGAAAACCAAACAATGGTAGGTAAATAGCATAATGACTAAAAGGGGTCAGGATGGAGACTCTTGCCTATATGCTCGGGGTCTTACTGATCGCCATATTTGGGGTCGGGAAGGAATTTTCCTCCAGGGCAGATTGGCTGAGCCTCTGGAGGTTTTTCGCCTTCCTCCGCAGCATGGGGCAGGGATCTCTAGCAGGAGGGTCTCTGCCGATTGAGGTCACTAATAACAGGATTGGGGACTTCAGCAGCAGAGTCCAGGGAAGGGGCGGGGACGGTTTTATGGCCTGCAGCGTGCAGGGGGTCAGACCAGATGATCATAATGGTCCCTTCTGACCTTAAAGTCTATGAATCTATGAATCTGATACAGCAAAGCACCTATGTACATTTTGAGTCCTATTGACAGCAGTGCGTCTTAAGCATGTGCTTAAAGTATAAGTATGTGCTTAAGTGCTTTGCTAAATCAGGGCCAGGCGTTGTTCTACTGAGTTCAATATACATGTGAGTAAAGCTGTAGATGTGTACGGTGTTTGAAGGATCGGGGCATGCTTCCAAACCATAGTTTGATTCTCCTCCTCCTCCACTTACGTTGTACTGATGTGTTCATAGTATAGGTTTTTAAAATCATTGGTCTAAATTTTCAAAAAATGACTAGTGATTACGGGTGTCTCATTTTTTGAGTGCCCAACAACTGAGGCACTTTGAATAAATCACTAGCCGTTTCTGAGAACGTATTTTATTAGCATTATTAATAGACTATTGTTGTCATTATTCCTCAGCTTTCTTTTCACTTCCCCAACCAGCTAACATCTCAGAAATCTGATTCATCACGGCATGTAGAGAGTTGCTGTAACCTCTGTGGTGGACACATTTCAAAGGACTCTTCTCTCCTCCTTATCCCTTTGAGGGAGCCAGGAATGACTTAACTGAAAACTACAATAATTCTGACAGTCCAATGAAAAATTCATCTTGTAGAAACATGCAGGAATAATGGCAATAAAAATAACTGTGTCCTCAAGGTGAAATGGAACTGAAGTTAAGAGCCTCATTAGGGTTAAAAATGACATTTTTATTGGAATCAGTTTGCATTTATTATTCTTTTGTAGTCAGTGGTGGTTCTTTTTCATTGTATCTTATCCTCTTTCTCCAGAGATACAAATGCAATGGGGGAGATGGTAACCCATGGCAACCAGCGACAATTCGAGAGGGGCAAACTAACTTGGGAAGTGATTCTTAATTAATGTTTGCTTGGTGATGGAAGCTTGAGGAAGCTATCCCTCTCATCTCTGCCTATGTAAATCATAGACGAGTCTTTTACTGACTGCACTGGGAGGCGTGCTTGCTACAGCTGGCACCCTCTTAATTGTCTTTTTCCAAGTTTAGTTTCCAGTTAGCTCCAATCAGTCTTGGAGTGTGTGTGTGTGTGTTGCATTTTACCTGTATATAGTGGTTGCCATTAAAAGGTCATTTCTTTCTGATGTGTACTGTGCAATCTGTGATATGCAGTTAGGGTCTGATCCAAAGCCTACTGAAGTCAGTAGGAGTCTTTCCATTGACTTTGATGGGCTTTCGATCAGATATTTAGTTCCTATTCTTAGATAAGGAAATCACTGGCATTTCAGGTATTACTATGTGGTAATGGTTGACTTTTTTACATAAATATCTCTGTATAGTGTACATTCCCCACTCTATAGTAGTTTGTGACAGATGTGGAGCTGCTATGTAATTATGTTATGAATATTGAATAACCATTTTATGAACGTTGTGTGTGACCTGGTCAGTGAGAGGAAGTTGTTATATATTGGGTTATCACAATTACCGGTATGACTCTATAATGATCAAATTCAGTGGCGTCTGTGACTGTGCAGGAAGGCAACCCAATGGCTTCCCAAATGAGACGACCCAAGAACACACTTGAAAGACAGTGGGGCAGGCTGTTTGTCTAGGATCCTGTCTCTCGCTGGTTGCAAACCTTGTTTTGCTAGACCTGGGAGTTACTATTTCAAAAGGCTATAGGCAGTCAATGTGATGTGATTCCTGTGGAAGTGGATTGAGTTGCCTGGGGCTGTCCAGGGTGTTGTCAGTGAGCTCTGACAGGGAGATAAGCTGACACAGAGACAGCCCGTGGTAAGTTAGTCCTTCCAGGGTCCTCCTGTGGAAGATGGTTAAATACTTGGTAAGCCGGCATGTGTATGGTCTTATTGTTTGTTTTTAAGATACATTTTCTCTGAAATGCATTTGTTCTAATAAATGTTACTTTGCTTTAAGGAGGCTGTTGGGTCACTGATTGCCACTGTTATTGCCCCAGAGGGAACAGAACGGCAAGATCTGAGCCTAGACCTGTGGAGACAATCGCAGTTAGTCTCTAAGGTGCCCCAAGGACTCATTGTTTTTGTTGATACAGACTAACATGGCTACCCCTCTGAAAACTGGTCTCTATAAGTGCACTCCCTCTAGGTCTCAGGCCTCTGTCACCACCTGAGCTTGGGGTGGAGTCACATGGTTCCACCACTCTCTGACTGGGCCCTGGGTTGCATTTCTTTGGTACTAACAAATTTATTTGGGCATAAGCTTTAAGTGAATTGTCTCGCTAGACTGACCTCACAGTTGGTAAGGCAACTCCCATCCTTTTCATGTATTTATACCTGCTCCTGTATTTTCCACTTCATGCATCTGATGAAGTGGGTTCTAGCCCACGAAAGCTTATGCCCAAATAAATGTGTTAGTCTTTTAGGTGCCACAAGGACTCCTCATTTTTTTTATAGAGACCAGAGTCACATATATGGTGACTGCAATTGTGGGATGCTGACAGAGGTGAATTTCCAATATGTGCCAACAGCAGTAAAAGCAAGTATCATAGTAGGAAAAAGCAAAGAGAAAAAGCATCTCCTAGTGTTTTGGGGAAGAGAATAGGAAAGATGAGTGATGAGCAACTCAGGGAAAGTGCGCTGGTAGAGATATGCAGAGAGAGGCAACTAAACTCTCAAGAGCTGACAAAGACACAGCTAGTTAACCTGCTGTCCTCTGAGGATCACCATGATCTGACATTATTAAAGCATGTAAAACACAGGCCTATATCTAGATTCAACCATCCCAAAATGTCATTTATCGCTTCAGAGCTGTCAGGCATACCTCTGCATCCAGCGAGTTGGCTGATTTCAATGGAATTTCCATTTCAAATAGCCATCGAGGTGTGTGCTATGGTTGGAGGGAGGGTCCAGTCATCAAGATATGACTAGAAAGGAAAGATCTTCAAAAATAAAGTATAAAGCAACTTATTTAAATAGCTATAGAATAGGGGTGGAAGTGGAGGGGGACTGTCCTGGATAGAAATCCTGCCCTAGTTTGATGAAAATTAATGGAGCTCAATGAAAACCCCCAAGGCAACCTTTAAACTCTGTGGAGAAACAATGTACCAGAACAAGATAAAATATGAATAAAATGCTCTCTCCAACTGGTCAGATAAACCAGTGAACACAAAGCAGAATTACAAACTACTCAAACTGAAATTAACTGGAAATTAAAACCAAAAAACCCTATTATAGAGGGGTTTGGCCGGGGCTCGTCCCTCTCCGGGGCGGCAGGGAACCACACCTCCTCGCTACTTCTTTTCAGTTGTGACGGGGAATTAGCCTGGCCGTGGGGGTGTTGCGCCATGGCAGTGGTAGAGGCAAAACATAAGTTATTCACACCCGGTCGGCGGGCAGTAGGGAGTCACGGGCTCAGGTCCTCAGAAAGGAGCTGAGCAAATGTTACATAATGAGCAGGCCCCGGCCCTGGGTCAGGGCGGAGCAACAAAGAGTCAACGGCTCTGGTTGGCGTCAGGCATCGGCTGGTCCGGCCAGTCTTCGGGTTGGCCACCGATTGCCGGGGTCTCCCAACTGGGAGCTAGGCCACAGGTGTCTGGCCTCTCCGGCGTCTGTTCTTCTAGTGAGCTCTGGGGTTGGGCTTTTATACTTCCTGTCCTGTGCCTTGACCTCTGGGGGGGGCAGGCACAGGATTCACTGGCTCCGCCCACTTTGGTGTCCGGAGAGGCTTGTCCCTCTCTGGGGCTGCGGGGAACCACACCGCCTTGCTACACATACATAGAAGAACATAACTCACCAAGGAAAAAAATATTCTAAATAAAATATGTATAGACTACAAATAGAAGGCCAGATTAATTGGCTGTTTGCATCCCTCCAGCAATGCAAAGCATATTGTAAACCCATTTTAACCAGACAGTTAAGTAGGGTTTATGGCTCTTTTGTGTCACTGGAGTAGCACAAAAAGCAGCCGGAGTGTCATCCCAGTAAATCTGGTCCACACACTCCACGTATGCAGCATGATACACTCAGTAATGCAGCATGTAGACCACATAATGCAATAAGATGTGTGTCATGACGGGGGGTGGGCTACAGAAGATGCTACCATATCTAGATTATGGGGCAGTCAATAGATCATTGGGATTTTTTGTATTTCATCCTTTTTAACAAAAAGCACCCCCTGTGTATAGTGGAATGACCAAAGTATTTCCAGTCTTTATTTTGTTTTAACTCAAACAACAAATATTATAAGAGAAATACACTTTTAAGGGCCATGTGGAGTGTAGAATATTTGTATACCCAAGTTTCTGGAATTCTGTTCATTAGAGGTGTGTCTAATAGTCACTTAGGCTGGGTGAAATACTTGGGGGCAGGTCCTCGGACGGCGTAAATCAGTGTAGTTTATTGATGTCAATGGAGCATTGTTGATTTAGGTCAACTGAGTTATAGTATGTGACCCTTTCTTATGCTTTCTGAACCCAGTCCTGCTGCCTCTGAAATCAATGGGAGTTTTGCCAGTAACTTCATTTCAGTGGAAATGGAATCAAACCCTCTGTATCCTTCTGCAGTTCTCCACAGCCAGGCAGTTAATGGAGTAGTGGGATGGAAGCATATCATTGGATTATGCAGTGTGATGGCCTGAAGTAGGACTATTTTACATGTACTGCCTTCAGTCCAAAGCATTGATCTTATTGCTGATGGGAAACGCATGCTTGATGTGACCTTCTGAGAGTATACGTTTAGGGACATCAAGAGATAGTATTTCATCTTTTCCTGATGAGACAAAAAAAGGTTAAAAGCAATGGGGGGAGGGAGAAAATAAAATGAATTGAGATACAGTAACTGGGACCAAAGTCCAGGAGTTGGCTAGACTTATTTTTTGCTTCTTGCTGCAGAGTAGAACAATGGAAATATTGGAATTCCTTAAAAAGAATTGTAAGACACTTTCATTTGGAAGCTTATTTTTTTAAAGCCTTTTGTCTATAAATTAGAAGTGCTCCAGTCACTTGAGAATCATTCTACCCTGTGCAAGCCCCAAAGACAAATTATGTCTAAATTCAAGAACATGGGTATTTTTAACCGGCAATATCTGCAGTATATGCGCTATAGGATGAAATGAAAGTCTAACATCTTTCTATAAGTGCTTTGCTGAATTGAGCTGTATTCAACTATAATGGTCCACTTCATGCACATCAGCCAGCGTCGGCTCTGTGTATGGTAAAAGCTTCTGAAAAGCTGCTACCATTGTGCTGATGGGGTTGCGTCAGCATGCTAGATTAGCTGTTGGCATGTGTCTCCCTGCTGGCCGTACAGTTGAACCTGCTGTAGAGTTTCATGCTCCATGTTTTTGGGTTTTTTTTGTCTCACTCTGCACCTTTGGGGGCAGAATAGTAGTGGGTCCCTGAATCCTTGGGAACTGGGTCCAGTATTCTCTGCTAGTAGTGAGCCAGAGAGAACAGCAGTAGACAACACATCTCACTGCTGATTGCTACTGCTGCCTGTTAAAGGACCAAAATTGGAATCCACTGGGTAGAGAGAAGGAGAAGAACATCCCTGTATCCCCTGCTACAGTCTTGATCCTTAACTCCGGGTTGCATTGTGAAATGGCTCAGGGAAGTTGGACGTAGAGCTGTGGATAGTACAGCTCTGGTTACTTATTGGCTACTGCAGAGGAGGAGGAAAGGAACCTTACACAGGGAGTGTAGCTGAAGAATTGCACGTGTGACCCACAATTTACGTAAGGAGGAAGCTGGAATGAAGAGTCTCTGGGTAGATGGGGTTGCCGGGGAATGGTGGAATAGGAGAATCTAGAACAGGGGTGGGCAAACTTTTTGGCTTGAGGGCCACATCGGGTTTCCAAAATTGTATGGAGGTCCGGTTAGGGGAGGCTGTGCCTCCCCAAACAGCCAGGAGTGGCCTGGCCAATGCCCCCTATCTGACCCCCCCCACTTCTCGACCCCCTGATGGCCCCTCCGGGACTCTTGCCCCATCCACCACCCCCCTCTCCCTGTCCCCTGACCACCCCCGGGACTCCTTGCTCCTGACTGCCCCCCCGCCGCCCTATCCAACCCCTTCTCTCATTCCTGACGGTCCCCCCGGGACCTCTGCCCCATCCAACCACCCCTTCTCCCTGACCACCCCCAGAACCCCTGCCCTGACTGTCCCACGCCACCCCATCCAACCCCCCCTCCTTCCTGACTGCCCCCCCCCCAGGACCCCTGTCCCCATGTTCCCCGCCCTCTGACCGCCCCGACCCCTATCCATACCACCATCCCGAACTCCCCTGCCCTCTATCCAACCCCTGCTGCTCCCTGCCCCCTTACTGCGCTGCCTGGAGCACTGGTGGCTGGCAGTGCTACAGCCGTGCTGCCCAGCTGGAGCCAGCCACGCCACCGTGCAGCACAGAGCACCGGGTCAGGCCGGCCTCTGCAGCTGCGCTGCCCCGGAGCTCGCAGCCCCGCTGCCCAAAGCATTGCACCAGCGGCGGAGCGAGCTGAGGCTATGGGGGGACAGAACAGCAGGGGAGGGCCTGGGGGCTAGCCTGCTAGGCCAGGAGCTCAGGGACCGGGCCGTAGTTTGCCCACCTCTAATCTAGAAGAATCTGCATGGAGTGCACTGAGCCTTTGTGGATTCCAGAAATGGAGTGGATGCTGTTAAAGGCTTGTCATGGTACCTGCTGGGAAAGTCATGGATTTTACAGCATTAAACTGTCCAGAGTGATGAGATTGTGGCAAAAATCACAGGCTCTCGCAGACCCTCCCAGGGCCATATTAGACTCCCATTTTTAGATGAGACCACATACATTCTAAACTGACAACCCTGTTTGGATGCCCTGCCTCTTCCAACACTGACATTCTTAATTGTTTAAGGCTTTAATTTTATTTAAAATGTAATGGACCTCCTCATTAGCATCTCTGCTGCCCTAGCAGATCTGCCCTGTGCCAGTATTTATTTAAGTGCTTGGTAGAATGTGACCGTAATTTGCATCCGTCTCTAAAGCTTCTCTGTTCCTTCAGAACAGAGCTGGTTGATTAATCGGCTGCAGATATTGATTGCCCTTTTTGGTTATTTTTCATTGATTCTAGATGTAGGGAAATGTTCATGGAGACAAGGAGGGGTTCTTAGTTTCTCTTAGTTTTTCTGAACCAAATTGTCCCTTTATAGTGTGAAATCTTTTCCTTCAGAGTGGGAAATTGGAGGAGAACGGTGGTAGCTGCGGTGTATATCCTGAATTATACAGCTGGTGCTCATGTCAGAGGGGAGAGAAGGCATGGTGGGGTGAATGCACTAGATGCTGCAGTGTGTGCCATTACAAAAAAGAGCTCTCTGGAGCTCAAAAGCTTGTCTCTCTCATCAACAGAAGTTGGTCCAATAAAAGATATTACCTCATCCACCTTCTCTCATTTAAAAAAATCAGTATTTACCTACACTTATCACATAGTGGATCTGAGATGATGATTTATTATTTGCATTGCAGTAGCACTCAGATGCCTCCGTTATGGACCAGAACTCTATCGCTCTAGGCCAGGGGGTCTCAGACTTTTGTACTGGTGACCCCTTTCACACAGCAAGCCTCTGAGTGTGACCCCCATTTATGCATTAAACACACTTATTTATATATTTAACACCATTATAAATGCTGAAGGCAAAGCGGGGTTTGGGGTGGAGGCTGACCGCTCGCGGCCCCCCATGTAATAACCTCGCGACCCCCTGAGGGGTCCTGACCCCCAGTTTGAGAACCCCATGCGCTAGGCCCTCTACACCCCCCCAGAACAAAAAGAAAACCCCTGCCCCCGAGTTCACAATCTAAGTCATTATCACACATTCCCTGATACTTGAAATAAGGGAAAGGTAGTGTACTGAACTTCACAGTCCAGATACCATTGTGTGCTAACACTGGGTAAATGCTTTTTTGTAAATGGCTACCAGTAGGTCTTGCCATATGCCCGAGCCAGCAAACCAGGCCCTATAGGTCTGCCGTGGAGCAGCCAACCTCCACTAGGTAGGGGTCATGACTTGCTTCTGCATGGATATGTTAGGTGGGAAAGAACAATGAGAACCTCAGAACCCAGGGCATGTTTGGCCTCTAGCTTCCATCCGTACCATTTTCCTGAAAGTCCCTCTGTTACATGCCAATAAGCAGAATTGAATAATGTTGGGGGGCTTGGGGCTCCGCTGACCAATTCTTTATCCTCTGTGGTTAAAAAAGGAGGCGTTTGCTCATTAATCTGCTTGAAAAGTCCAGAGCAAAGAGAAAACTCATTGAGTGCATCCGACATTATTGCTGTATTGAGTGCCGTGCAGCTTGCTGGCAGTGCTTGGGGAAGGGAGATTATTTCAAGTGGAATTTGCTTCCCACATAAATTAGTTCAACACTGTGGTTAGCATTTTTGCACTCAAGGTTTGTTTCCTTGCCATAGGAGATAGAGATTTTGGAAGAGTATTTTGCTTTCCCTTACATCCCTCTGGCATACTTCAAGGCAGGACTGAGGGCTATTTTGTTTACATCTTTCCCTGAGATTTTGTTTTGATGCTTTATGGTTTGTGGGTGTTTTGGGTGATAGAGCTAACAAAAGAATCGATCTTATTTTCCTGTTCTGTGGCTTTATCAAATCTCTGTTAGGGCTTGTTGCCTCATTCAATTTGATACAGGACCCAGAGGACGTGATTCAGAGAAATACGTTATTTTTATTCTATCATTATTATTTATTACTATATATTCCTATTTTACACAAAGAACCAACTGGATAGAGGTGGAATTCAGAAATAATAGCTGCTAACTTAAGGATGCCGTTTCTAATTGGGCAAAAATGTCCCCATAATGGCCAAACCGTGCACTTCATTTGTTACATTTTCATATGCCTTGGTGGTAAAGTTGCATGGTTCTGTTATTAAGCACCAAGGCAGCATGTTTCATGAATTTAGTTACTTATATTTCAAGGCAAATCATTGTCTGTATTGCTGCTCAAGTTGCGTAGTTGAGTAATTGAGAGGCACCCATGCCTTTTTTCCCTTTATCTGTGTGTGTTAGTTAGCAAGAATGCTGCACCTTCAGGTATTGTATTGTTTTATTGTCAGGCATTCTGCTGAATAATACAATCTATCCGAAACACGGCCGAGTTGCTGAGCTGCACGATTTGCCAGTGGAGGTTGTTTTCATTATCTTGACTGATCAATTAGTTGACAATTTCATATAATTTGTTGAGAGAACTGCATATTTTGCTGATCATAAGAGCTGTACAATGTATTTGATTTGGGCTGATTTGCATAATTTGCTGATTAAGCTACCTATTAACCTTTGGACTCTTGCACTGTTACAGAGGTGCATAATAATTAGGTTGCACACTTAACTGGAAAGAATTTCCATCTCATGAAATACATTTATATCTTATGTGTTTCCAGGTACAGAATAGAGTGGTGTTGTGAACACAGGTTTTTTTTTTTTTCCTAAACAAAAACGATCTGATAAGAACATAGGAATGACCATTCTAGGTCAGACCAATTGTCTATCTAGCCTGTATCCTGTCTTCCGATAGTAGCCATTACCAGATGCTTCAGAGGGAGCAAACAGAACAGGGCAATTTATCGAGTAGCTCATTCCCTGTCATCAAGTCCCAGCTTCTAGCAGTCAGAGGTTTAGGGACACCCAGAGCATTCAGTGGCATTCCTGACTGTCTTGGCTAATAGCCACTGACTGACCTATTCTCCATGTACTTATCTTATTCTTTGTTGAACCCAGTTATACTTTTGGCCTTCGCAACATCCCCTGGCAATGAGTTCCACAGGTTTGACTGTGTGTTATGTACTTTTTTTATTTATTTTGAACCTGTTGCCTATTAATTTATTTGGATGACACCTGGTTCTTGTGGTATGTGAAGTGGTAAATAACACATCTGTATTCACTTTCTCCACACTGTTCATAATTTTATGGACCTCTATCATATCCCCCCTTCGTCATCTCTTCTAAAATACGCAATCCCTCCTTTCCTCATATGGAAGCTGTTGCTTACTTCTGATAACTTGTGTTGCCCTTCTGAGTTCCCTTTTCCAATTCTAATATTTATCTTTTTTGAAATGGGGTGACCAGAACTGCACACAGTATTGAAGGTGTAGGCGTACCATGGATTTATGATGTGCTGGTAAGCATTGTAGCATAGATATTAATCTCAATTTTTTATTACACGCCACTTATAGTTTGGCCACAATGAATGAACATGCTGAAATTTTCCCTCAAGAGCCAAACTGAGCCCTAATCTAAGCAGGGGCAGTGTCTATTGACATCCTTAGGAGCTGATCCTGATTATAAAAACAACAAGGAGTCCAGTGGCATCTGTTAGTCTTTAAGGTGCCACTGGACTCCTTGTTTTTGTGGATACAGGCTAACATGGCTACCCCCTGATACTTGATCCTGATTATGATTATTTGACCCTTGCTCATTTGCACAGAGATGAGGCTAGCTCTTTGCACCAAGAACTCCACCTTACAGAATCATCCTCTCTGCAAGTTCAAAAAAAGTTCAAGACGTAGCTTATTTGCCAAAGAGCACCTACAGAGCAGGAGGTAGTAAACGTAATTCCCATTGGATAGGTTCAGTGTATGTACAGGGCCGGCTCCAGGCACCCAAGCACATGCTTGGGGCGACACCTGGTAAGGGGCGGCGGGGGGGAGCGCGGCGCGGCATTCCGCGGGGGGGGGGAGGGGCGCTCCGGCGGTGCGGCGCTGCGGGGGCGGGCTCCGGTTGCGCGGGGCTCGGCGAGGGGGGTGGCGCAGGCGCGGCGCTGGAGGGGGGTTCCGGCGGGGGCGGGCTCCGGCGGTGCAGCGCAGGGCTCGGGCCTCGGCGCTCGGGGGGAAGGGGGTTTCCGGCGCGCGGCGCTTGGTGGGGGTGCAGCGCAGGCGCGGCGCTGGAGGGGGGTTCCGGCGGCGCTTGGCAGGGGGCGGGGGCGGGCTCCGGCGGCGCGGCGCTCGGCGGGGGGGGTGGCACGGGGGGCGGCACTCTGGGGGGGGGTTCCGGCGGCGCTCGGCTGGGGGGGGGGCGGCGCGGCACTCAGCGGGGTGGCTGGGGGGCGGCACTTTTTTTTGCTGCTTGGGGCAGCAAAAAAGCTAGAGCCGGCCCTGTGTACGTAGCAACTAGACGCTTGAAACTAGATCAGCAAAGAGTTTACAAATGGAACAACCAGAACATGCAGCTAGGCCTGGAGCGGTGGTTTCAGCCTGTGGTCCGTGGAGCCCTAGGGATCTGCAAACTATGCCTAAGATTTCCAAAGGGATCCGCATCTCCATTTGAAATTTTGTAGGGGTCTGCAAATGAAAAAAGGTTGAAAACCACTGATGCAGAAAGAAGGAATGGTTAGTGAACGGTGTAAAATGCTATGCAAAAACTCACAGCTTGAGTAAAGGGTGCAGCTCGGTTAGCAGCGTCCCCGCTGCCCATTCTGTGCGTCACTTACCAACTGGCTTAAAAGGGTATTCACCTGGGGACAGGCTGTGTTTAGTCCTGTGTACTTCACACTCCAATAGCGAGATCCTCAGCTGGTGTCAATCAGTGGAGCTCCATGGACTTCAGTGAACGTATGCTGATTTACACTCACTGATAATTGGCCATCCACTAAATGGCTGGGTTTACTCTCCTTCCAGAGTGTTGAACTCAGGCATGGGCAGAACCAACTGAATTAATTGCTCTTAATGAGCTTAGTTGTTGTGGTATATTTATAACTTATCTTCAGATTTTCTGTAGAGGGAGTTCTGGATATCAGGGTGACGGGCCCCTCAGGTTTATTAACTATTTCTTCAAACGCAGCTGAAGGATTTTTTATGTATGTCTGTATTAGACGTGGATACTGTGGGCCAGGTCCTCACCTGGTGCAAACTGAGGTAGCTCCATTGACATCAGTGGAACTGTGCCAATTTACACCATTTTAGGATTTGACCCTATATATGCAGGGCAACTGGTGCTTTCCTAGCTACATGGCTGATCGAGTTAACCACATAGCTGCAAACACTGTGGCAGTTGCCCTCCAGAAACAGTTATTTCCACTCTAAAAAATCTCTGATAAACCCCCTATTAATACCTGAAGCAATGGTAGAAGAATAACATTTGGCATTTGTATAGTGGTTTGCATTTTTTAAAGCACTGTACCAACATTAACTAATTAACGTGAACAAGGGTGATAAACAAATGCTGTCTTAAATACAGCCTTGATGATTCATTGCTTTCATCATGCCCCACTGGCAGAAGATGGCAAATAGATGTGAAAATACTGAACAACAGGAATAGGTGAGGATGATTTTTTTATTTTCTGCATAATAGTCCCTGTGCTACTTACAGCGTGGAAGCAAAGGAAATGAGCAAAGGCAATGCTCTGCTGATAATGTCATCAGGCACAAAATATGTCTGCATCATTCAATATTAGGTGTCGCTGAAACTGACGAGAGACCAGCAATAGAGTCTGCAATGAAAACTCTTGTGTTGAGTACATTTTTTTTGGAGGGTGTAATTGTGCAGCGCATTCTAATTCATTAGAGTCATTGTCAATGTGTCTAGGGTGAAATCCCAGTATATTTGAAGGTCTTATCAGAAAACCCGGATGATTAATTTTCCTGGAAGGCTATTTTTTTCTTTTTATGGTTAATTTTTTACAATATTACTGATGCTACAGATGAATTCACATAAACCAGGGATCTCAAACTCAAATCGCCATGAGGGCCACATGAGGGCTAGTACATTGGCCCGAGGGCCGCATCACTGACACCTTTTCATACAAAGATACAAAAGCCCCACCCCTGGACCTGCCCCCACTCCACCCCTTCCATGAGGCCCCGCCTCTTCCCACCTCTTCCCCGCCCCCACTCCAACCTCTTTCCCAAAGTCCCCACCCAACTCCGCCCCCTCCCTGCCCCTATTCTAACCCCTTCCCCAAGTCCCTGCCCCAGCCCCGCCTCTTCTCCACCTCCTCCCCTGAGTGCGCTGCATCTCCGCTCCTTCCCCCTCCCTCCTGGAAAGTCCTAAGTGCTGCCAAATAGCTGGAAGGTAGGCGGAGGAGCGGGGACACGGCGTGCTTGGAGGGGCAGAGGCGGGAGGGCGGGGGGTGAGGGGAGCTATGGCAGGCTGCGTGTTTGAGACCCCTGACGTAAACCATTCAGTGGGTCTGCTTTTCAAAATGATAGGCAATTGTGTGTCTAATTTGCTCATCCAACTGAATGCCTAATTTTTGCACACACTTACAGTTGCATGTTCTTATTAGGCATTTGTGCATTCAAATGGGCCGTTAGATGGATAACTGCGTGTTTACACATATAAATATCCAATAATCACTTGCAGTGGTAATTGTGTGCAAAAATTAGGCATGTAGTTGCATGCCCAACTTTCTGAAAATCTGGCTCTTAAGAACCCATGATGTTTCTAGTGGGCTGCTGGGAAAGGGAAAGACTGTCATACAGAGGTACTCTTATGGGGCTTTTGAAAACTCAGTTGCTACTTCTTGTTCCCACACAGGCAGGCATCCCAAGTGTCACTCATGCATCCCGGCTGCCCCTGCCAGCTCTGAGCAGGGAAAGAGCAGTCAGGAGGAGTCGGTGAGCAGCAGCAGTTGCAGCAAGCAAAGTCGACAATAGAGACGGATGTAAGGGGGGGCTCCATCAACCGACCAGCATGCCCACTCCTGCCCAGACACTCCCACCCACCTATCCCTTATCCCCGACAGGTCTTGGCTTCCATTCAGCCCCCAACTGCTCTACACAGCTACCCCAGACAGCCTCCTAGTTCCACCCAGCCTATGGCCACCTCCTCACCCAGCTACTTCCATCTTCCCACAAAGCCCCCCACCTGCCTCCATTTCCTCCCAGTTCCAAAAAATCTCTCCCAGCTACTCCTTTGTCCCCCAGACCTTCCCAGCTTCTCCTCCAAACCACCCTGCTCTTCTTACAAATCTGGCTTCCCTACCACTCACCTCCCCTCTCAGCCATCTACTCCCAGCTTCCCCCAGCACTGAGCTGGCTTCCATCTTCCCCCCCCACCCCCGATAACCCCACACACCCAGCTTCACTTACCCCCCCCCACCTCCACCCAGTCAGACCATCCGATAGCCCCCAGCTAATCCCATCTTCTGCCCAGACACCCCCAAACTCAGTCGCTCCGTGCTAGTGCCCATCCAGAACCAACCTACCTTCCCAGATACCCTTCAGCAGCCATTTGCTGGCCACAGCTGCCAAGTTTTGTGCACCTTCAGGTCCTACCACTGCCATTGCTTGGCTACCATATTAACCTTACCCTAAAGTTTAGGGTCGTATACAAATGTGGGAAATTTGCAAAATATACAGTGAACTAACTTGCACATTTTCAAATGATTTCTATTAAATGTTGTGCATAGAGCTGCACAAAATAGGGCAGCTAGGCCTGAAGCAAGTCCTATTATTGGGCTGAGCCAGGGGTTTGCAGTAGCCATTGTATATCTGGATTAGCAAATAGCACTGGGCGGATTTAGAACAAGGGAAATCCAGTGGCATTTAGATTTGGGGTTGTATTTTGCAGACTCTCCTTCGGTCCCTTCTTGACAATAACGAGACAAGACAGCCCTGCCGTGCCCTCTTCCTGCCGCTGCTTTGGGGACTCAGCTGTTTTTATTGATTGTGTGCTTGAATTTAATGCGGATGAAAGGTGCCAGACTGATCGGGGGAGAGGGAAGGTCTGTCTGTCTCCAGCACAGGCAGTAACAGGGCAGGCTTCCCCCAGACTGCCTTGTTAATGTGCATCTCTCTTTGCCTTTCAGATGGATCTTTCCTGCCCTGTCCCACCCTCCCATCACTTGCTCTCCTACATCCCGCCGTCACTCTTGGCAGATTCCGCTCTCTGTGTGGACAGGGATTTATCGTCTGTCCCTTGCTGCCCCTAAACCTAGAGGCGCCTCCTGGGCATTTCTCTTTGTCCCCTCTAGTAGCTGGGTTTCGTGTTTCCTTCTCTCCCCACACACCTGGCTTTCGCCCCTCCTCTCCCTGCCTTTTGAGGTTTAGAGCAGCGCCTCAGCCTGCTGGATGTGCTACATCTTATGCTGATCCCTACACCTGCCTGTGTGTCCTGTCTGTGTTTCCTTCTGCTCTGCCAGCTTCGCATGTTCTCGGTTCACAGCATGGCCAGGAAGAGCGAGAGAGAGTAGATGGGGTCAGTGCTACCTGCAACGGTATTAAAAGCTGTTTACATGATGTTAGCTAAATAATGCCCGTCATGGGACGTGCTTTTTGTGTTGGGGATCCCTGCCACTGGGAATTGGACTGAGATCACAGAACTCTCACCATGCCGGGCACCAGAGAGACAACAGATGGTAGTAATTTCTGATCTCTGCTGACCTACTGTAGATTTGAACCAGTGACCTAGCAGTGAAAGGCTCCGTATCCTCTAGCCTGTTCCCTAAGCCAAACAGTCCATCCACAACTGCATTTCTAGTGCTGTGAAGAATTTATCATTGTGTATTTTAACAAGGTGATTATGTTGCTGTAAAGATTGGTATTATCAGAGAGAACATTACGGCCTGAGAGAGAGAAGGGATTTTTAGATTGTTTCAAGCCTAGCAGGTCTTGGAATCATCCCATCTGTGTGCACATGGCTCTGATTTCTCTGATTACAATTTTAATTGAAGAGTTTAATTTTTTAGTGTACACAAACACTTGCATCAGACTCTCTGAATGGATAATACAGGGAACATTCCACTGTGGCACCTTCCAAACTAGGACCATTCCAAAGTGATTAGTGTTGAAGGTTTCCCTCTTTCCCCTCCAACCTCCACCTTTTTTCCCTGGGCTCTCCATACCTTTCCCCTGTGGCTTCATTAGGATTTACAGCAGCACTGACTGGCTTTGGAGATACTTGGATAGCTATGACAGGCTTTCCTCACAGCACAATCTGCCGCTGTTGGCCATTAAACTGGAGGCATCTGACATGCCGATGACGCCGTGCAAGGTCACATTAATATTCTCCGTCTGGTTCCCCTTGCACTGAGCCAGCTCCTGGCTAGCCAGAAGCTAGATGCTTTGAGATCTTAACATTGTAGTGGTTTGCTAGTGCTTCAATAACAACATATTGATAATAGCTATTATATGCTGGGACAAACCTGAAGTATCTTGGTTGAGTCAGACCTCCTGTTTGATCCCTCTCTCCACTATAACATAATAGCTCTTGGTTTACAAAAATGCCAATAGCTACCTCTGCCTGAAGGTCGTCATACATTACAAGATAATAACGATAAAACCATTCTACGTAGTGATACATGTTCTCTCTCCGCTCCAGTCTGTGCTCTGCTTTGGTCATTAGCTGCAAAGGGTCTGGTACAAAACAGGGACACCCCAGAGTGCTCCTCATCTACCACACACAGGGCTAATTGTCATTGCATTGATTATGCAGATGAGGTTGGGAGATCATGTGAACTGCTGGAGTAGTGTGCCTCAGAGTAGCTTCCACTGAAGTAGCCCAGTGAGAGGTGGTCAAGCAGGATCCCACCTAAGCACTGTGGTCATCCCCTTATCCAGAGAATCTGGTGGAAACAATCAGGCCCTCAGCCAGCCTGATGAAAGATTTTGCACGCACTCTCCCTCTCACCTTTGAGTGAAACAGGAGCATCTTTAGTGCCTGCTCCATTTAAAAACACTGTTTGGACTGGCTTATTTTATTGTGATACTTTGTTTCTCAGCAGTTTCTGGAGATACTACTGATGGGGGTGAGTAGGAAAAAGAAAAATGCAGGTAGAGGACATTACAGTCCCTGGTCCCTACTGAAGCAAATAATAAAGTAATTGTCGTTTCCCTTCCTTAAATACTTTTTCTTGTAAAATGTTTGAGTACTGCTCACATAGCAACAGTAAATTCACAGCAGTCATAGTGTCATCATTGCTCAGGTGAGACACTGGTATGGCTTGTACTGCTCCTGCAGTCTGATGGTGAAGCTCGTAATACTGAGGTGAACTCTAAGGTACTCAGGCAGTTTTAGGCTGATTGAATAGTAAACCAACTGGTGTGTGACTATTTTCACAAACACTCCAAGTTTGAGTCATTTGTGATTGATGTCGTAGGTATTCAGACAACTGCTGGGTATTGATTAAATTGTTCTCCAATTCTGAAAGTTTCACAGATTTTTGCATCAATGATAGTTTGTTTGTCCAAATGTTCTTACCTGAAGTGAATTACTCACGTACTATGTATATATACCTCCTACAGTATTTTCCACTCCATGCATCTGATGAAGTGGGTTTTAGCCCACGAAAGCTTATGCCCAAATAAATTTGTTAGTCTCTAAAGTGCCACAAGGACTCCTCGTTGTTTTTGCTAATACAGACTAACACAGCTACCGCTCTGAAACCTTATTCACTCTTAATTACTCCTCTGTTTAAAACAGGTGTTATAAACAGTTGTATCCTCAGAAAGCTCCTAAACTCTGCCTCTCTATGCCTCCTCCTAGGTTACTTCCTGTAGTATACTGGCAAGGTCCACAAGATGGCAGTATGCCACAGTGGGAGTTTTGCCTGAGTAAGGACCACAGGATAATCTCAAAACAAATGGAAAGACATACTACTGCCTCATGTATACATTTACAGATAGAAGAGCCTGGTTTTGACATATATGGTATAACTCAGGGGTAGGCAACCTATGGCATGCGTGCCGAGCTGATTTTCAGTGGCACTCACTCCTGGCCACCAGTCCGTGGGGCTCTGCATTTTAATTTAATTTTAAATGAAGCTTCTTAAACATTTTAAAAACCTTATTTACTTTACATACAACAATAGTTTAGTTATATATTATAGACTTATAGCAAAAGACCTTCTAAAAATGTTAATGTATTACTGGCCCGTGAAACCTTAAATGAAGACTCGGCACACCACTTCTGAAAGGTTGCCGACCCCTGGATAATAACTGAATAATAGTCACGAATACCATTCATGGGGCCTTTCCAGCAATATTGTTTTGGGGCAGAAGACTATTACTTCTGGAGAGAAATTTTACTTTTTTGTTCATTTTTTCAGCTTGACCTAGCGTTGCCAATTTTGGTTGGACGTATTCCTGGAGGTTTTATCACATGACATAATCTTTAATTAAAAATTAATCTTTCATTCCTGGAGACTCCTGGACAATTCTGGAGGGCTGGCAACCTTAGCTTGACCTGGCACTTCCTGGACTTGATTTCCTTACGTTTCTAATATTTTCCTTTCTCTCTCTCTCTCTCTCCTTCCCCTGGTCCCCATTCTTATGTGTGGGTGGAGGTGGGGGGAATAGCTTATTTTCCCCCTCCATTCTTTAGGACCTGTCCACAGTGGAATTTTGCCTATGTTAGAACATGGTTTTCATACACGGACATAACCATTCTTTCTGCTAATACAGGTTGAATACAGTTTACTTGATCAGTGTGGGACCTAGTTTTTTTAAAAAAGTCCCAACACTGTTTTAAAATGGCTTTGTCTGCTTCCCAGTGACCACGCGACTGTACTTAATACATGTCAGCAGAAACTCTTTCTAGACTTGTGTTTGGAAATGTATATCTAACAGGTAAAATTCCAGTGTGGATGTGGGTTCAGTCTATCAGGATCCTTGACAGGGAAAGCTGAAAACAGCATATTTCTATGTCTGTTGAATAATGTTAATTCTCTTTTATTTGTGGGGAATGCCCCCGCCAAGGGCACCTAACACAGATCACTTGTGAGCAGTTACTAGATCTACCTGCCCGACGCTATTTTCCTTACAAACAGTATAAACAGGCTCTGTGTCTCAAACTGTAATGTCAGTCAGATCCCTGGGAACTCGAGGTGAAGCTGCACAGCTGTCGTTACTGCCTTAAATAATGAATTCTGACTCTGTGCCACTAAATTGCAAATGAGTCCTGATGCACACATAATTATTCCTTTAATGAAAATACAACATCAAGACATTCCCAGCAACATATTAAGCCGCAGTTGGTTGGCACACTGAGCCTTTCATTAACCTTTTCACACATGCAATTGGATTTATCTTACTTATCAGAACTTTTTTTGAATTCCTCCAAATCTGTTAAAATGAGATATATGCATTTGTGCAATTTCTTGTAGATATTGTTAAAACAAAGTTCCCAGGGGCAGGGAGATTCGGCTTGCCAATTAGCAAGGGAATTGCCACCGAAAACTCTGCCGTCTCTTGGTCTTTATAAGTGGTTCCGTTTAGCCTTTTCAGATTACATGGGGGATGTTCTTGGAGGCATACGCACATTTCCTCATTACTCCACCACAGACTCTCAATGGCTCATCTGCTGCTGACCATTAACTGCCTGAGAATTGAAATCTTGAGTCCCTGTAGTCTAGACACAATGGAAGTCTTTAATTCCTTCCCAAGTTTTCCTTCGGTGGTGTTCAGTTTCTAGGGCAGTCTTATGCTCCTCTCCTTCTTTTCAGACCCAAATAGGTGAAGAGTTTCAAGGGGCAATTTCTCCCCTCCACCCCAAAGTAGAAGTTCAGAGTTTGTGTGTTTTTGTGGGCACAATTATCGTGACTATGTACACAGATCCAAGTGTTTTTGAACACGCATAACCATCTAGCCAGGTAAATACTGTAATGTATGCAGCCATCAGATTGGTGACCATCATGTAAACAGACATAGAAAAGAGATCTCAATGTATAGAGCAGACTTTCCATATAGAGTCAAAATATCAGCCTGGAGCCTTTACAAAGAGAGAAGCAGCATTTGCAATAAGTTTCATGGGGCACTTTTTGGTTTTGATTATTTTATAAACTTCAGCGGTAAATTATTGAGAACAAATTAGACTGGCCTGGAGATCTTTGTCTGCAGAGAAAATGCCACATTTTGTATATTATGTTTACATTCTGCACAGATGTGTCTTAAATGGCTGGAGCTATTTCAGCTGGATTTGGTTAGTATACTTAGCTGATGGCCAGTTCATTTGTGTGATGGTACTGCCAGGACGCTATAAAGCATGTAGCATTTGCCAAGTTGTACGTGGGAAGATGGCATTTTTGTATATCTATGTTCTTGTTTTATTTACTGGAAGCAGAGCTGACATTAGCTGGATTCCTGACAGCCCTAGTCTTTCCCTTTCCACCGTCCTGCCTCTGAAACATTCCTACACAAGTAATGCCAGTTGTTCTTGTAGGAACAGTTGTAGGAACAGGAGGAAAGGATCTGATCCAAAGCCCATTGAAGTCAGTGGGAGTCTTTCCATTGACCTCAGTGGTTTGGATTAGGCACTAGGGCTTGGACTACATTTCCTGAATAATAATTCCCTCAGAGCACTTGTATTTTTCAGATTTGGAAATATTGCCTCATCCCTCTCTTCACCGTGCCCTCTTCCTCCCCCTCCCCCCCTTAAAATACAACCCTGGGTGTAATTAATAGCACTAGCTAAAGAGAAATGCAGGTACACTCAAATTTAGTAAATTCCTTTGCAGTTAATGAACTGAGAGCAAGATTACAACAACTCCATGCATCTGAAGAAGTGAAGGGTTTTTTACCTACCAAAATCTGTTAGTCTTTAAGGTGTCCCCGGACTCCTAGTTGTTTTTGTGGATACAGACTAACACTGTTACCCCCTGATACTTAACAAAGAGTGAGTTACAGGTTAAAGGAGTGTCCCTTTAGAGCTTGTCTACACAGGGAAATTGACCAGAATAGCTATTGCAGAATAGCTATTGTAAAATACCTTATTCCGCAATAGCTATAAATAGAGAAGCGCTTAGATTATGTAGAGGGAGATTTCCAAAGGCTCAAATGGCATTAGGCTGCAAACTCTTATTGACTTTCAGTAGGAGCTAGGTAACAAGCTGCATTGGAAAATCTACCCTATAGTTTGTTAAAATGAAGGAAATATTGCTACTGACTTGAAACTCACTGCCCAATTATTATTATCAATTTGTAAAAGGAGGCGAGTATTATTGGTAATATACTCTAACTTATGTGTATATGTTACAGGTGGGGAAATTGAGGCACAGAAAGGTGAAGTAACTTGTCCAAGGACACCCAGAAGGCCTGTGGTAGATCATTAGAGTCTAGAATTAAGCTCAGGTCTCCTGTTGAGGTGAATAATTGATTTTTTGGTTGTTTGTTTGGCTAGCAAACCTTCAAATCAGGAAAAATATTCAGTTTGGGTCTGAAAATGTTTGGAATTTGGAAAAGTCTGGTTGGGAGATTGTGGGAGGTGTTCATTTCCCCCTCCTTATAGATTTTAGCCTAGTGCTTGGGGCACTTGCCTTGGAGGTGGGGGAGACAGGTGTGAATCTCCACTCTGGAGCAGGCACTTGAATTCAGATCTCTCCTTTCCAGGGCTTTCCAGGGCCCTTTCTATTGGCCGCCCCAGGCACCTGCTTCCTTCTAGAAGGAAGCAGGTACCTGGGGCGGCCAATAGAAAGGGGCGGCCCTCCGTCTGGTAGTGGGGTGGCATGTCCGGGTCTTCGGCGGCACTTCGGCAGCTGATGACGTGCTCCGCGTTAGTCTTCGGCAGCAATTCGGTGGCGGGTCCTTCACTCCGTCTCTTCTTCGGCGGCACTTCAGCGGGAGCTCAATCGGGCTTTTTTCCCTCCCCCACCGCTTGGTGCAGCAAAAAAGGTGGAGCCAGCCCTGCTCCTTTCCCAGCTTATTGTCCTACCCACCAGGCTGTAGGTGAAACGCTCTCAGCCTCTCCTGTTGAAACTGTTGCACTTTGTAGAAACACATGCATATTAATTGGGTCAAAGAGTGAATGACTCTATAGCCTGGTGATTATAGCTGGGAGGTAGGAGACATGGATTCAAATCCCTCCACTGAATCAGGCAGAGAGAAGATTTGAGCCCACATCTTCTACCTCCCAAGTGAGTGCTTTAATTACTAGGCCGCAGAATTGTTCTCTCTCTTTTGCTCTTTGGCCCAATATTTATCGGTATGTATTTCTACAAAGTGAGTTCAAGACCCTGGGTCCTCAGCGGGGATTCAAACTTGGGTCTCCCCCATCTCATGCAAGTGCCTTAACTGCTAGGCTAAAGATTATAAAGGGGAGGAAAGCTTTTCACCAGCCAGAACTATCGCATCAAACTCTCAAATAGTTCTAGTCAACCCGAAACTCCATTTTTGGGAGAATAAATTATTCCTCTGAAAAGTTTTGCTCAGGTCTACTCCTGAGTCCCAGTCCAGTGCTTTATCCATCAGACCACACTACCTCTCATAATAAGTGAGCTTCCTCCCAGGAGAACAGGGAGGCAAATACATTGGATTCTAAAGTGAGCGCCAGTATACAGTAATCTGCCAGTATGATCCAGTAGTATATGCTTGATTCGTGCAGAGACTGGAATACTTTCTCTCCCCCTTCTTGGTCACATCCACTTAAGACACTGACCCGACCAGGCTGAATCAACATACAATGACATGCCATCACCAGGCCTCGATACTTATAAAAATGACCTTTCAGCACTGAAATAGCCCTTTGGTTAGAAGGGTGGAATCACTGCTCGAAGCACCGCCTCTGTTAGTTTATTGTGCTGAGTGATGACTAGTCTGTAGCCTTCAACTTGGATTTCATACTTTGTGCTCAGATTAGTTTGTACCTGGACATCCTTTTTAATAAACACTTTATGGGAGAGAAGCTTTGCAGGACAGTGCAGTCATCATATAGCTACTGATGTTCTCAGAAAGAGAGTGCTTTGTGATAACCAGTTCCACTGATCCTACTTTCTCTCTTCAGCTCTATCTTTTGGAAGATGGAAAAGCTGCATTTCAGTTCTAATATTACTTATAAATGATGGGGCATTTTTATTTTAAATACATGGGATTTTATGAACATATTTATGAAGCGTGATTGACTACAGCAAACAGCTCCATTAGACAGAGGAAGGGCTGTAATGTTATTTCTGAGAGAGGATAATTGAAATGTGAAGTACTTTTGCAGGGCTTCTGTTCAAGGTAATTCAAAGAACGTTGTGTGACAGTAGACATTGCTAACCATTCTGTTGTTCGTGAATTTTGCAAACCACCTGTAAGTTAAACCGTAATTGATGCTTATCTGAACTCTGCCTGACACTGATGCCAATTTACCATTGTTTGACTTATTCTCTTTCAACTTGGAATATTCCCCAGTAAAATTTATGAGCCAGCAGACGTTGATCCACCTTGGACTGAGTGGCAGGGTCGAACGTCAATGTGTGGTTTCTCATTAATCTTCAGGGTTTGCATGCACTTGTTGGGGGGATGTATTACTGAGGAGAGAGGCTCTGAAGTGAATTCCAGTTGAAGCGAGTTTGCTTGCAAGAGCAAGATGTGAGCAGAGTTTCAGTTGACTGATCTAATTCAGAATCTTCCCCATTCCACCTCCTAATTTATAAGGCTGTTTCTTCTTGTGTATTTTAGTTTCATCAGACAGATGTAAGGCTGGATTTGACTGGTAACATTCGTCCATTGCCCAGAAATTCATACTAAGAGGCTGTGTTTTCAATATTGTTTTCAGGGAAGAATATGAGAGATAGGGACAAGAGGGTTATTAATTGATTTATAAGATAATGGGAGGAAATATTAAAGAAACTTGGGTCTGGTTACAGACACAGGAAGCAAGAGGCAATGAAAGAATTATTGTGGCCTTTATTGAAGTACTGTAGTGTGCTCTACTGTCAGCTGGTCTTGAAGATCACTGCTACGTTTCATGTCGTGTAGAATGGGGCAGCTCTCCTTAGAATGAGCTGCCCTGAGGACGTTACATCTGTGTTTTGTGAATATTACACTGTCCCATCTATTTCCAGGTTCAATTCAAAGTGTAGGCCCCAATTTGGTTTGGGATCTTGTTAACTTAGGACTGGTCTACACTGGGGGGGCATCGATCTAAGTTACACAACTTCAGCTACGTGAATAATGTAGCTGAAGTCGACGTACTTAGATTGACTTACTGTGAGGTCTTCACCCCGGTGAGCCGACTGCTGCTGCTCCCCCATCGACTCTGCCTGCGCCTCTCACGGCGGTAAAGTACAGGAGTTGACGGGAGAGCGCTTGGGGATCGATTTATTGCGGCTAGACTAGACACGATAAATCGACCCCCACTGGATCGATCGCTGCCCGCCAATCCGGTGAGTAGTGAAGACATACCCTTAAAAAGTGCCTCTCTCCTTTGGCAGCATACAATGTTTGAAGTGTTTTGGCTGACAAGCCCTAGAGATACATTTTTGAGTGCTGGAGGCAGGGGGCATTATCAAGTGAGGATTCCATCCTGCTTGGCCTCCCAGTTTAGGATATGTTGACCTTCAGAGCACTGTTTTCCATCAAGAATTTGCATGACTATGGACTGCTGTTAGTGGGCTCACTAAGTGCTAGGGTGGGCTGTTTATGTTGTCTATTGTGGACAGCTTGATTTAATGTCGGGTTGCGTTTAATCTCTGATGTCCCCAGATTTTACGGCAATGTGTATATAATGTAATATAATAAACCATCAAATAAATAGGTTTCTGAATTTGTTTTCTAGTAGACAACATATAAAGAATCCCACCATCCGTTTCTGTGTTTAGTTCCCCAAGATTCACACTGCTGTATCAGAGGGTACAGCTGGAGTGTACAGGCTTGTATTTCATAATTATGACTTGTCCACACAGGAAATACACATTGTGGTAGAACAGATATAATGTTAAATATTATGTGCAAGCGAGGATCGCTGTGCTTAACATCAAGCTAGCTGGTCATGGTTAACCATAGAATGGGCCCTAAAATTAACCATGACCAAGTGGCCTGATGTAAAACGCACTCATCCTTCTCTGTGCTTAGTACTATGTCATATATGGGGGGAGGGATAGCTCAGTGGTTTGAGCATTGGTCTGCTAAACCCAGGGTTGTGAGTTCAATCCTTGAGGGGGCCATTTAGGGATCTGGGGCAAAAATCTGTCTGGGGATTGGTCCTGCTTTGAGCCAAGGGGGTTGGACTAGATGACTTCCTGAGGTCCTTTCCAACCCTGATATTCTATGATTCTATATGTAACACCATGCAAGTCAATACATGCTCTAACACAGTGTTATCTTCTACTGTAGACACACCCTTAATGGAGAGCATTTGGTGGTACTCAGTTTCTCCCCAGAAGAGCTTTCAATCTAAAGAAACAAGAGGGGCAAACAGTGGGAAGAGGGAAATATTATTATCATCTTCCCTATTAAAGAAATGGGATCAGAGGCTCAGCAAGAGTCAGTGACTTGCTTAAGGTCACAGAAGAAGTCTGCAACAGAGTTAGGAAATGAACCCAGGTCTCCTGAGTCCCAGGCTAGTTCTTTAATCACAAGACTGTCCTTCCTCTCTCAGCTGCCGAATGAAAAGAATCCTGATTGAGTTCAAGATAAACAGTAGTCATGGTGACTAGTAATTAATCTCAAGGGCTATGAAAGGTACTTAAATTGCAGGGATGACGATAATACTGCTTCTACAGAATTTTTCATATGAGGATCTATGCGTGTTCAGCAAGCATTATTAACTGAGCATTAAAACAACATCTTTCTGAAGTAGGTTTGTATAGACCCATTTTACAGATGGCCAAACTGAAGTACAGAAGGGTTGTGACTTGCCCAATGTGAAGCAGTCAGTCATTGTCAGGGCTCAGTCATCTTCTCTGGTGTTGGGAAGTGAGAAAGAAGCATATGAATGCAATAGATGTAATGAACTCCAAGGTTTGTTTTTTATTATTATTATTTATTATTATTTTTAATTTTATTAATCCTGCCAAGTTGCTTTTGGGTGCAATAAACTACAATACCTTTCACTTTATCCACAGATGATGGGGGAGTGAGGAGAAGCTGCAGGGTGATCTGGGCGAGCAAAGTTAGACTACCTGCCTAAAAAGCCATTGGAAATCCTTTTGTGCAAATGTAATGATTTGTTCCAATTTAATTAGCAATCAGTAGGTTTCTCCATGGAATTACCACATAAAGCTGTGTTTTTTCGACAGGAGCTACTGGCTAAAACAACCTAATAGGCAGGTAATTAATACAAATGAAAAGCTCTGTATGAAGATCACAAACTGGCTGTGTCTGCAGCAACTTCTTTGGAAGGTGGTAATGAGTTTTTGTTTCAGTGTGTTTATTACATCTGAAAAACAAATAGATCTTTCTTTGCTGGCTCTGCTGAGCAAAAGCACTGGAGCTCGTTATGTTCTCAACAGAGCTATTTATCCATCACACCTACCTAAGGACTGCCTTCTGTGTTTGCATCCTTCCTACGCCTCTAAACCAAAAGAGACTCCGTAAAAATTACTAACAAATCTAAAAATGGACAAGCATTTTTGACATTATTCAAACACTGAGAATAATGATAATTGCGGAAACTCTGGATCCAAACAATTCTCTACTTTTGGAGGTGCAAAATCTGGATGTGACTTACATCATTGAGTCTGACTCTAATTAAAATTTTAAAATACATACAGCAAGCATCTTGCTGTTAATCACATTGAATACTGATTTATTTATTTATTTTGGTAGAGTTTACTTCCATTCACACAGTGAAGCTCAGTCTATGGGTTGGTGATAAAAGTTCCCTCTTAAAGTGAAAGGTAACAAATCTGGCACTGATTCACTAAGATTTGGGAGGTTGTTTGCAGACTTCTTATATGGGTTTTACTTGCAGCAGGCTGGGTTCACTCTGATGGAGGTCATGTTATTCAAGGAGTCATGGCCAGATGGTTTTGGACAACGGCGGCTCCAGGCACCAGCGCTCCAAGTGCCTGCCTGGGGTGACAAGCCGCGGGGGGCGGACTGCCGGTCCCTGCGAGGGTGGCAGTCAGGCAGCCTTTGGGGGCATGCCTGCAGGAGGTCTGCCGGTCCTGCAGATTCGGCAGCAATTCGGCGGCGGGTACGCCAAAGCCGTGGGACCGGCAGACCTTCCGCAGGCATGCTCCCGAAGGTGGCCTGCCTGCCGTGCTTGGGGCGGCAAAAAAGCTAGAGCCACCCCTGGTTGTGGAAGATATTGCATCGAAGATCTCTTGAAGTTATAGAGGATAAACAACACAACGTCCCTACATGCAACATGGTGTGGAAGAATGTTTTTGTTCTCAACCTCTGAGCTGGCCAAGTGTAACTTTCAAGAATAAAAGAAAATTCCAAGATCTAGTAAAATGATTCCTCCTTCTGCTTTTCCCATCAAAATGCTCCTTAGGAGAATGCTAGCAGGGCCATTTTCCAGGCTGGGCTAACTGGAGAACAGAGGGCCTGATTCTCTAATGCTCTGCACAATGTGCAGTCATTTATGCCAATGCCAAGTGCCACGGCTCTGATCTGGTAGTGTTTTACAGCCACTTCACTGTGGTTTACATGTGATTGCATATTATGCAGGGCAACTAAAAATCAGGCCAAGAGAGTTTGTGACTTGCTCCTGGTTAAAGAGGAAATTGGTGCAAAGCCAGGAAGAGAACCCTGATCACTCAGGTGATTGACACCTCTCTGATCTGTTAGGCTCCAGTGCTTTTCATGCAGATTGCTTTATCAAAACACAACTATCTTAACTCTGCTGATGGAAGGATCGTGTTTATTTTGGTCAATTGCCATGTAAGCAGAACAAAACACCTCTTTGAAAAAGGAACATAATAATTATATATGTACGTATTGATGACACCTCCTTTATTAATCACCCTCCAGTGAAAGGCCAGGGAGTCGCATAATTTTAGTGTAAATTGATGTTTATACACTTTTCCTATTAAACCATATATACTTTATTCTTAAGAGATAGCAATAAGCACTGTATCAAAAAATATCTATTGCCAGGAGAGAGATAAACTGACAATATTTCCCATTTGAAAGTATCCTTTAAAGGAAATCAAGTTGATTAAAAAAAGTCTCAAGGAAAACCAACAATCCAGGGGTCATAGTGTTAATGTTGTTGTGTTACGATAAACTATGCATTTTTATACTATATCTGTGAAGAATAATGTATTTGGTTATTATGTTGGCAGTGTGAGATTTATTCTGTCCTGAGTGATTCATTTCCTTGCTTTAAAGTGCTGGGGTTTTGTAAGTGAGTTAACCATATTGTTGTCCCCGTATAGCTTTAGTTTTTGAAACACTTTCTTTTGTTTTGGAAAATAGCAACTGGCTTGAACTATAACTGTGTCCTTTATTCAAAGGTATTGCTAAAATAAATCATAAAAGTAGCCTGAAATTACCAGTGATTATCAAAGGAAATGATGTGTTTTAAGCTTCAAAATCTTGCACTCGCGATGAGACCAAACGCTCCATTTACCTGCTCCAGGCTAATAATTATTAGCTAATACTTCAAACTTGCAACTCTTGAAAGTTCTGTGGATTTGCAGAGATCTATTTGTATCTCCTACCAGGGCCGGCTCTGACTTTTTTGCTGCCCCAAGCAAAAAAAAACCCAAAAACAAACAGGGTGCAGGGCAGCCAGACCCGGAGGCAAAGCCAAAAAAAAAAAAAAAAAAAAAAAATGCAGGGCGGCTGGACCCTGAGGCAAAGGAAAAAAAAAAAATAGGGCAGCCGTGCCGTCCTAAGATTGGACGGAATCTGCCGCCCCAAACACGAGCTTGCTTGGCTGGTGCCTGGAGCCGGCCCTGTCTCCTACAAAAGAAGTTCCTTATGATACATCAGATATACAGAGCCTATGGAACAATGTCTGAAAATTTGAGAGAGTTGGTCACTTCCTGTCCTCTCTTTGTTTAATGACTTTTCCTGGTACAGGTTGGTCTGCATTGCTCTGTGTTTCAGATTGCAGTGGTTGGCAGTTGCTTACGTGGTGTATATGGCTCTTTTAGATAGCTGTTGTTACCAAGTTTAAGAATTTTTTTAGAATAGAGTTTAAAATTAGTTGCAATAAATACTATTCTAACTCAATTTGGCCAGCAGGGTGGACTGGGTTAAATGTTCAAGAATAGATAAGAACCTAGACACGAGCAATGTTTTTTAACCCCTGTTCAAATACAAGTTGGTGGTGTCTGGTTAAACCACGTTTAGGACCCTCTCTGCTGTAAAATCAACCATACTGGAGTACCAGGTTATGGCAAACAGAATTCTGTCTTGTTGTGTATATGGGACCCCGACCTGTATTGGAATTGTGTCCTCAAAGCATGCTGTCACCAATTCCCTGTGAAACTGTTAGATGGGAAGTACAGTCTGGGTCTCTCCTCCAGTAGATGGCACCAAACAAAAGTGTAGGAGCCACTCTTAAAGGTGACAATAAATGGGTGTGGGACATTCTCGTTTCTTTATGAGATATGAAAGCCTGAAAGATTTTCCAAACAATTTTTTTTCTTACTTACACATTCAGGTCTTGTCTATCCAGGTACATAATTGATGCACAACTGAAGAACTAGTGGAAGGATGACATCACAAGAGTCTCAAAGTTGAGCAGTTGGAAGAAAAACTACTTTGTTTAAAACGTTGATTTTAGCAAAAACATATTTTAGTCCAATATCTAATAAAGACTTGGGAGAAAGGAGATATTTGTTAAAGATACAACATCTCTCTGTGTTCAATTAAGGTGTGAGAAAGTTCTAAATGACATCTGAGACCCCCAAGAAATTCTACCGCAACACCTGGGAGGAACTGACATGACATTTCTCAATAAAAACCAAGCATAAAAAGCATAATCCCCTTGTCTGGTCAAAAAGCTGGTTGGAAAAGCTGGTCAGAAAATCAGCTTTTTTTTCCTGCTGAAAGTTTGGATGAAAATGAGGGGGGAAATTAAAAAAAATTCACAGAAATATTTGATGTTTCGGCAAAATATTGAAAACTGATTTTTTGGGGGGCAGAGGTGGGCTGAAAACTAAATATTTCCAGTTTTTGGCAGAAAACATATTTTTGTGACAATTTTTTTTCCATTTAAAACCCAATTTTCAGTTTTGAAAAACAGTTTAACTGAAAAACTTTCAACTAATCCTAATCTTTACACATCTCCCAGAGGTGAATAAAGGATCCAGATCTATTTGCTTTCCTCTGCAGGTCTCTAGCCATTGGACTTTCACCTTTTCCAGTGGGAGGGCTTAGTAGATTTAATTGGCAGTAAACATTTCCTGATACTCATGCTAAATTTTCCTCCTGGAGGCTTCAGTTACATTACAAATTACAGCTGCTCTCAAGGCATTTTATGTGCCTAGTGTCAGAGAGAGGTATCAGAATGACTGACTCTTGACCATGTTTTTTGTTTGTTTGGTTGGTTCATGCTATAATTTTCATTAGTATTCATAGATTTATTTTTTTTTTAGATCAAATGGTGATAAAGGGCTCAAGGAAAAATACCGTTATTCTCCTATGAATCCTGAAAAGCTCTGGCTACAGGAATAGTCATATAGAATGATTGATTATAGGTTTCCCTCATTTTTCAAACATAGGCCTCTTCCATTTCACAAAGAGGTCTAAGTGGTTTTGTTTTTGGAAGAGTGCATCAAAAAGTGATAAGCTCATAGCTGTAATTGCTCTCTAGTGGAAAGGCTACGACAGACACAGGAGAACTTTCATGGCTAATTTTACACTGCTGTGACTAATAGGACTAATTGAGTGAATATAACCACTTGTGCTGATGGAGTTTCAACCAGAGAAGCAGCATGTGGTGGGGGGAAGAGCGGGGGTGGGAAAGGAAATACCAAGGCCCCTGCACTTGGGTACTTCAGTGGTGATTTCTGAGAAGACCTAACAATGAGTCACCTCCATGAGCTTCTGCAGTTAGAGTCAAACTCAGCTGTCACAGATGGACTAACTATAATAATGTAACTCAAAGTACTGTGAGGATACTATCAAACTCGGGGGCCTATGGCTTGGATGACAAAGATCAGACCAATTTTATTGTAGATTGCCCTCTCAATGGGACGAGTGCTTATAAAATATAAGGCATTGGAGGTGCTCCTATACTGATTGTTTTTCCAAACTGGGCCTGCTTTGGGTGGCTCAACAATTCAGAGCTCAATGGGATGGGAGAGGAGGAGGTTATACAGTGACTTCAGCTAGCAGATGCTGTCAGAGTCTGAAATCTTAGCGGTATCATGCAGGAAGAAAACCAAAGTCCACTTGTAGGTAGGAGTGGATAGGTCACGGGATTAGTTACTGGATACTTAGCCATTTGCTTTAGGCATGCATGTTTGAACCCAATTCAGATCTGTACTAAGTAAAAATTGTTACTATCTAAGAGATCTTTAGTGTTATGAAATAAAGTAGACATTCCAGTCCAGCTCCCACTTGACAAACATTCATGTTACAAAAACCGCTCTGTTGGCAATCTCACCAGATAGGCCAAGGATTAAATGGGTTTTGCATAGACCACAGAACTGCGTATAGCGAAACAGTGGGCTCCAGAAAAAAAGCGTGGGAACACTCTGCATGGTACTACTTACAGGAGTTAGGTGCAGTTGTGGTGGAGGGGGGAAGACAAGTGTGCTTACAGAAAGTGGAGATTTTTGAAATAAATGATTTATGTTCTATGAAATTGGTTGTTTCTCAGGTGAGACACAGAAGCCTGAATTAATCCGTTCATAGAGCTGGTAGGAAATGTTATGATTTCAAAAGTTTTTAAACAAAAAAGGAACAAATTCGTTGTGAAAAATTTCACCAAAATATATCCAATTTCCCACCAGCTATAGAGTTCATCAACATTTTTCAAATGTGGATGTTTTCTATGAAAAAAAGGGACAAAGTTTTCACAAATCTTTTTATGAAAAAGTCTCAATTTTTTGACCAGCTATACTTATTTGTTATAAGCAAAAGAGTTTTTTTACATTTTGGTAATGAAACATAAAAGCTAAGTTAATCGTTAAGTGAACAGGGGTGTGTGTGTGTGTGTGTGTGTGTGTGTGTTTAAGAAAGGAAAATGATTAAATAATCATTGCCTGGGAAGGCAATTTTGAGTTTAACTAACATTTCATTAAATTTAAATAATTGTTTAAGAATTCCTTTTGGTTGGACTGTCATTGACAATCCCACAAGTCTGGATTTGTATCACATGTGAATGTCAAATCAAGAAGGATCTGTGCCAGGTTAACAATCCAAGGTTCCACAAGGATATTGAAATCCTCTCCCCAGTGTAGTTCAGCACTTTGTGATAAGTCTGCAGGCTGGTCTATGTTAGAAAACTTGTAGTAATGTGACAGAAACATTGTAAAAGGTTGTTACACCATTGCAGACCTCTAATGTAGACACTCCAAAATCAGTTTAAATTGCACCTATACTGGTTCAGATTAACTTGGCGAAATTGGCTCCAGTGGGTCTATTCTCACACGGAGTGTTATGCTTTGCTGGATCAAAGAGTAAATATCCCTCTGCTCCTTTAGGATGACATTTAGCCCCCTCTTGAGAGCCAGGACAATGCCCTTTGTACCACTGAAATGCCTCAAAATAGAGCAGGGGTTCTCAGACTTTTGTACTGGTGACCCCTTTCACACAGCAAGCCTCTGAGTGCGACCCCCCCCCCCTTATACACTAAAAACACTTTTTAATATATTTAACACCATTATAAATGCTGGAGGCAAAGCAGGGTTTGGGGTAGAGGCTGACAGCTCGCGACCCCACATGTAATAACCTCAAGACCCCCTGAGGGGTCCCAACCCCCAGTTTGAGAACCCCTGAAATAGAGTTTGAGTGGGTGTTACATTTTACAGAGGCCTTGTACCTGTCCTTTGTGCAGGGATAAGTGTCATCCTAAGTGAGGTACAAAAAGTATTTGTGTGCGTGCCCAGACTCCCAGCTAGCTGTGAGGGGAGGGAGATTGGCTGGCTCATCCCCCACTGAGAAGAGAAGATCTTAAGCATTCTGAGAGAAGAGAAAAAAGAAAAGGGAGTCAAGTCTCTGCTGTCCCTGGATGAGAGCTGACAGGTGGGCAACGATAGTGCAATTCCTCAGTTTGTGCTGGGTTTGCCAGAAGGTCCATCCCCTCCCTCCCCCCAGCAGTAATGAATCCTGACAGCACCAGCTGTCAGTCAGGGAGAGAAATCTCCCAGTGCTGCAGTGCCTGCCACTTTCTTCTCTTTTGCCGACGGATGAGACTAATGCCAGATGATGGGTAGGCTTGGCAGCAGATGAAGAATGCTAGTGGAAATCTTCTCCACAGTCCTTTTTAGCTATGCCTTTGCCCAGTATTTACATAATTAATTGTTTTAAATGTATAAGATGGTGAAACGGGGGGAGGAATCGTACTGCATCCTCTGTTGTTTGAACATTTCTTGTTTGTTTGTGTGGGGAAAGTGTCATCACGTGGTGAGTACATAGACTCCCTGGGCTCCAGGCCACGCTGTCACTGCTATGCTGAGGGGTCTTCATAATCATCAGCAGAAGTCACTTTTCCCTTTGCGAGATATTAAAGGCAAAACATCATTAACTCAGGCAAATGTTGCAGATGTGGTGTGGTACCCATTCTGGGGGTTTTCTTCTAGGGTGAGATCGTGGCCCCATAGAGATCAATGCCATTGCCTTCAGTGGGACCAGAATTTCACCTCTAATGTTTCAGAGATGTCTGGCTAGTGGAGGAGCTTGGAAAGCAATCTTCATGAATATTAACATCATCCTTGCTATAAAACGTAGTCATTTGAAGGGACACCACAGGGCTACAAATACACCTGGTTAAAAACAAAAAACCCTATTGTTAATGACTCTTCTGGTGGACAAAAAGTAATTATGGCAAAATAGAAATAGATTCTTCTGCAGCGGTGGCTCATAAAAATGTTCTTGTTGTTATGCCAGATGAAAAGGTTATGTGTGGTAAAAAATGTTCTCCGGAATTTGGAGGAAAAACAGAGCATCTCACAAAAAAATCTCTCCTCTATCTAGATGTTTGTTAGAGCAGGTCCTTTGTTTCTGTCTGTGTTTGTACAGTTGGGTTCTGGTCCAGGATTGGGGCTCCTAGGAGAAACGACCACAATACAAACAATAATAACATTAATTGGCATCATATTTGAGCACTTTAACAATTGTAAAGTAATACAAGGTTCTCCTTGTCTCTCCCTTTTTGTTAGGTGTGTGTTTTGTTTCTTTGGGTTTGTTGGTTTGTTTTTACTGCGGGAAAGCTATGAAGGAGGAGTGTGCTTCGCTCTGATGGTGATGAAGCTTACAGTTATTCTAGTTTCTTGAAGAAGTGCATTCCATAGTCATGGACCAGTTGCCTGTAAGCTTCACAGGTCTCATCCAGGTGGTTAGCAGTTCTGTTGTTTTTCGGGATCATAGCCCAGCATGGGCTTGGAAAGAAGCCCCTATAGTAGCTGGAGCCAATCACTTGATAACAGAACAAAACTTTGAATTTGAGTCTGAATACCAGTCTTGTATATCACAGAGAAGGCTGAGTCTGACTCACTGATTTTTACCTTTCTGGACTGTGGATGAGGATGAGAAATTTAAAATAGAATTTGGTTCTTTTTTTTTAATTGCCTTAATATTTTGCAAAATCATTAAGTCACAATCTTTATCAGATCTTCCACTTGATCCTTTGGTTCTCTAGTTTCTATAGTGCCAAATTCTGGTCTGATTGACGTGAATGGGATCTTTGTCAATGGCTCCTATGGGATCAAGGCTGGGATTGCATAGGCTTCAAGGCATGTTATTGGAATCTCTTGTATGGTTCCTAGTGCTTTGTCGGCTGATTGTATGTTATATGAATTTACTGCAATGCTGTTTGGAAAACGATCATATGCTGTTTCCATAGAGATTTCTTAGTGATCATTTTAGGGGCGGGAGATGGTCACGTAATTAAGAAAAGTTACTTTTCAGGTTTTTCTTTCAGTCCCAATCTTTTTATTTATTTTGTTTATTTTTACATATAAGGTTTGGGAACAGCATCCTGATTTGGTTTAGAGACTGATCCCAGACCCACCCCTGGATCCAAATGCCCACAAGACTTAGGGAAGTGTGGATCTGGGTCTGAACTTTGTGGTTAGGGTGACCAGACAGCAAGTGTGAAAAATTGGGACGGGGGTGGGGGTAATTGGAGCCTATATAAGAAAAAGACCCCAAAATGGGGACTGTCCCTATAAAATCAGGACATCTGGTCACCCTATTTGTGGCCCAGACCTTTCTGTATTTTACGTATTATTTTTAAATGGTATTTTTAACTTAGTGTTTCTCTAAGACACCTAGAAAGCTGTGGTTATTAAGCACCAAAGAAATAAATTGTACTGTTGTAACAAATCTGGACAGGCTAGTTGGTTGTCTCTCTGGCTTTCAGGTATTGCCTTAAATCAGTAACGACAGAGGATATATAAAATATCACTTTAAATCAGAGCTCCTGGGTGAGTTAGTACGTTGGGGTTATTTTGTTTTAGTGGAAACTATGAAATCATATATGTTTTGAGGATTCCCTACTGGATATTGATTCTCCTACTGGTCTGGCAAATGAGGGGAGTGAGGCTTCCTGGGGGTCAGAGGGGAGATGAAAAGGAACTTTACAATGCGGTGTAATATGCATCATCATGAAAGGTAAAAGAACCACTCCTACACTACATTTTCTCTTTCTCTTTGCAAGGCTGATTGCTACTCACTGAGCAAAGTTCACATGGGCATTGAGCCTGGAGGGATGATAAGATACTGAACAAAATATTTTTGAATGAATAGAGTTGTTGACTGAAGAATTGATTTCTGTTCTCCCTAACCAAGCATGGGGAACATCTGGCTGCTGCAGGATCCCACTTGAGCACACAGGCAGGGGATATGGGTAGGCTTTGAATGTTCCTTTGAAGGGGTTACAATTGATCCCTCTTCCCTTGGAAGGCAAGGAACAGCTGTTAAGAGACTGCTATACCATGTCTGTGTCAGGACCTCTCTGGAATGATGAATAACGCCATGGCCACATAGCCCTTTTACAATTTTTTTCTGGGGCGTGGGAGTTATGTGTGTATCTTCAATGCTTGTCAAAGGTGTCAGACCAACAGCCTTGCATGCTGAATTCCTCTATGGATGTCCACAATAACAGTAAAGCATTGACAGCAGGAGGCTGTATCCCATCAGTATGCCTCTAATCTGACCTACAAGGGAATCCTCTATGAAGGAAACAGATTAGTTCACTCTCCAGGCCCATTCAGTCTTTGGATTCTCTGTTGAGCCTTCCATCGGGGTGCCAGTTAATACCAATTGTAGTGTGTATTTTTTAATATTAAGGACACTTGTCCATAGGTAACTGAATTAGGAGCACTATATTCATATCACAGAGGCCAAATGGCGACATAGGATTTCCAAGATGGGGATTTCCAATTTCTTTTGTAGCAGTATCGTGTGCAGTCGGTACTATATGTGCAGGGTGGCCCAAATCCTGCCACAGCCTCCACGGCCATTTGCTACCACTGTGAAAGCCAGTCAAAAGTTGGCAGAGTACTGCTTCACGGCGACTCTCAGCCAGTACATGGAGCAGATGAGGTTAGACTCTAACAGTTAGCGCATGGGCAGATAAGGGCAGGGAGAAGCATGCAAGGAACTACAGAGACTAATCCAGGCATTGGGCTGCAATAACTTCTGTGGCACTGATCTGGGGCCTGGAGATTAGGATTACTTCCCCCTGCTACTTACGCTTCTGCCCAATGCCTGGCGTAGCTATCTGAGCTGGGCACTACTCTCTGAATTGAGTGCAATTGTGATTTTTAGTTTGAGGCCTCGTCTTCACTGGGAATTTACACTGATTTCAGCAATCGGTGTCCAACCCCGGCATAGTCATACCAGTGCCGAGCTGTAGGACAGACAGGCACAACTACAATCTGCCCTGTGCTATTTACCTTATAGGGCAATTTCCTATACTAGGGATTTGCACTGGACTCCAGTGGCTGGAATCAGGGAAATTCCCAGAGCCGTGCATGACTTTGTCTCAGCATCCTGCTTTTTGGCAAGTAGGAAAGCTGTGACAAAACACAAGCCACATATTGCATAAGGAAAGGGAGGCAGCCCATCTGTCCCCAAAGATGGCGATTTCCTGGGCAGCATTTGATGCACTATTTTTCTTTCTGACTCTGGGTGTTGCGCTGAGAAAATTGTGACTCTCTCTTTTCAGGGCTGAAAGAGATAAGCCCGCCTGTTCAAGTGTGAAGCATTTTGTGTGAACAGAAGAGCAGCATATTATGATTAACAAACTGTCAGAAATAATAACCATGAAAAATGCTGGTGTAGAGGAGCTTCAGCCGAAGAAAAATCTTCTCCTTAAGAGAAATGAAAAATGGGGGTATCTCCAAACATGGTCCCTTCTTTCAAAGATGTTCTGGGAAACACCTGGCTGGTTGTAAATGGTTTTCTTGCATCTTTTCCCTGACCTCAACGGGGTCAGTTCATCCAGAACCGTAGAGAGTGTGCCTGGGAACAGGAAGGGACAAGACTGCATACAGAGACCATAGCAAAGGCTGCATTAGGTTAAGAATGTGACCAAAGTAATTGGGCCAGATTCTCCATTGCCTTGTACCTTGTGCAGCTGTTTCTACCTGTGCTCAGTGCATGTAACCCCCTGCGAAATGAGAATGGTAATGGTTTATACTCCGTTTGCTTTGGTGTGAACTACTACACTGAGTGCAGGGCGACAGTGAATCTGGCCCGCCCTTTTTAAATGTGTGCAAAGGGAGGGTGTGTGTTTGCTGAAGAAAAATGAGGGGGAAGGATTCATGGATTTTAAGGCCAGAAGGGACCTGTGATCATCTTGTTTGACCTCCTTCATACCACAGGCCACATAGCATTCCACCCAGTCAATGCTGCACCAAGCCCAATATCTTGTGATTGAAGCATCGAGCTTATAGGGCTCCCTAACCTGGTATGTGTCATCCTCTCTCCTGGCCTGAAGAGATGTCATGGTTTTAGATTTCAAGGCCATTTATGCCAATTTAAGGCCCATTCTATAGTATTATTCTGTTATTCTGTTATAGTTATTAAATGCAGCAACAAAGGGGACAAAGGCACCATGAAGAAAAGAGGCGAGACGGTGGAAGGAGATAAATAGAAGGAGAAAAGGACTAAATAAATAGGATTGCCAAGTAGGTTCTAATGCCAAAGTTTCTGTTGGTCTGAGACCTTTTTTCCTAAAACTTATGATCACCTTGAAGCTAGGAAGTCAGAGCTAAGAATTCCAGTAGATGGGAGCAGTCCAATTCTGCTGCTGAGCGAGGCTCTATAAACCTCTACTTGGAGGACCTCTGACATGGTGGCCCAAATCCTGCCACAGCCATATGTAGGTTGGGATAGCTGCAGTCAAGTGACTTGAGCCACATGGCTGGGGAATCTAGAGACCTGGCTTCTGTATTTGCTTCTGCACTGACTTGCTGTGCTCTAACAAATTTGTTAGTCTCTAAGGTGCCACAAGTACTCCTGTTCTTTTTTTGGATGAGTTATGTTACCTTCTGTGTCTCGGGCACCCAATCTGTAAAACAGAGATGATAAATGCTGGTTAAGATTTTTCAAACATAGACATTTCAAAATTATGAAGGGGGGGCGGGAGGAAGAGGAGGTATTTTTGATGAAATGTACAAAATTTCATAGCCCTCCTCCCTGGCTTTTTGACCAGCTTTGCCACTTTGCTAATAAAGTTTTGCAGTAAACAGTTACCTACGTTTGTAAAGCACTTTCAAATCTCTAGTTGAAATGTTTGCAAAAGGTTATTATCTATGAGACACCACTAGCTTCTTGTTAAGCTTGTAAATGTCCCCCCAAATCAGTGCACCGTTTCCTTAAATAAAGCTTTGAACTTTGTGGTACCTTTTTATTTTTATCTGGTTTTTGGTGGCTGAGTGTGTTTCTGTACCCACCCCAAAGCAATCCCGATTTGAAGCACTCCCAATGTGACGGTCACCGCTGAACAGAACACGCTGCACTTAAGCTATATTTACACGTTGGAATTTGTTTGTAGGTAGGCTTCTATCCCTGGATCCTGGCAGCCCATGTTGCTGGGCTCCAGCCACAATACAAAATCATTAGGCGGCATGGATATTTTTTCTTCCCATTTGCAATTTGCCGAGGGGTGTCTGTCCTACCCCATACCTCCTCTCGGTTCACCAAAGAGCAGCAGAGTCCCTCTTCACAAATATGTATGTAAAGGCAACAGTTACATCGAACGGTGGTATAACTCCTCTGGCAGACAGAACATGCCCACTGCAACACCATCCTAGCAGGCTGGCAGCAGCCGTAGGGCATCCATTAACAGTTGATCCCTAATTCTGCTGCCTGAAGGCAGTTTTAGGATAAATAGCTGCCTTTTCAATGAAGCCCTGTCCTACCAGCAGGGCAGCACTGGGCAATCCATTGCTATTTCAGTCCAGGGCCGGCTCCAGGCACCAGCGAAGGAAGCAGGTGCCTGGGGTGGCCAATAGAAAGGGGCGGACTCCGTACGTTGCTGGGGCGGCACCTCCGGGTCTTCGGCAGCAATTCGGCGGCGGGTCCTTCACTCCCTCTCTTCACTCGTCGGCAATGCTTCGGCGGCAACTCAATTGGGTTTTTCCTTTCTCCCCCCCCCCCCTTTGCTGGCGCCGGCCCTGTTTCAAAGTCAGCAGCAGGTGGAGTTGCTGTTTTACTCTGATTACCAGCCGTGTTGGGGAAACACACTGCAGGTTTCTGTGCAGAGTCTGGGCCACCATCAACCAGCCACAAGAATCTCCACAGAGCTACAGCTTTTCTTAAAAACAAACCTACATCCACAGCATGTTTTTGATTAAATAATCATCATCATCTGTGTAGAGTATTTAGATTGATGGTTCAACACCCATGGAGCTGGCTTGTCTCAAGAAGTTCTGCTGTTGTCAAACATTCCCAGCTGCTTTCTTTTTTCATGAATACTTAGACTGCACATTTTTATAGCCCCTGCTGATTCCTGCCGCTCCCCCCCCCCCGTTGTTTTTTTTTTTTTAATGGGGAGTGGTTGAGTCCTTCATGATTTTGCCATTTAGGCCCAGATCCTGCAAAGTGCTGAAGCACTTGGAGGAACTAAGAAGCGGGGGAGGGGGAGTGGCAAAGGCGGAGCAGAAAGGGATTGGTTTATAAGAGTAAGATCAAAGGAGGCAAAAGGGCTGCCATGTTTTTTTTATTATTGTTGATTGATTGTTACTGTAGCACTCAGGAGCCTAGTCACAGACCAGGACCCCATGATATGTTTTCCTGTGTATTGATGAGGAAACCGGGACACTCATAAACTTGCCTTGTTTAATCTTATTTTTAGATAACCCCCTTCTAAAGGGGATCTACAGCTTTGCGTGCCTGAGTTTTTCCCAAGAGGCAAAACCAATCAAGGGATAGAAAAGGGGGAAGGGAAACCAAGGGATGAGAGTAGCTGCAGCAGAAAAGGTCTTTAAGAAAATCAGAAGGAAGAGGAACAGAAAAGAAGCTTATTTTTTAGCAGGCAGAAGGCATCCTCTTCTGTGTGAAACCTTTCAAGTGGAAGGGTCCTTCAGAAACGTCCGCAAAGAATGGACCAGCCATTTTGACACAGTGATTAGTGCAAATAGAGCATTAGTACCTTCCTCAAGACCATCTTTTGTCTGAAGGAGGAATTACTTTTCTCTTTGGTTACTCGTGAGGAGAAATCATGGCCCCATTGAAGTCAATGGCCAGGGACCAGGATTTCACCCCTGGTGTCTACATCCTATGAATTTTTCCCACCTGTTTCTGTTTGTCAGTTTTGTCGAATAATTAGACACAGATTAAGAAAAGCATCTGGAAAACGATGAAATGGCAGAGAACAATGGGCCCGATAAGCAGGAAAGCATCAAAGGGCACCTATGCGCACACCAGAGCGTTGTCATTACATGTAATGGTTCCCCCGTGGCTGTAGCAGCATCTGCTGAGTTGTGATTTTGAGTGTACATGGGACTGTGGCCTGCCAGAATGAAGCTTGCTGTACTTGGCAATGCAGCAAATAACAATGGCTTCAAAGAGTGTACCCATCCAGAGTTAACCCCCTTTCCCCAGTGCATATGATCTGTCTATGGAAAGTAATGAGATTCTTCTCTTTACTTTGTGAGCCAGTGTTGTTTATGTTCATGCAGGGCCGGCTCCAGGAACCAGCCTGGCAAGCAGGTGCTTGGGAAGGCCGCTCCAGAGAGGGGCGGCACGTCCAGCTATTCGGCGGCAATTCGGCGGACGGTCCCTCACTCCCGCGATCGTGGCGGGTTTTGTTTTGTTTTGTTTTGTTTGGTTGCTTGGGGCGGCCAAAACCCTGGAGCCGGCCCTGTGTTCATGAGGGCAAGAGCTCTGGTGTGGGCATTTGTTTGCAAGCCACATGTTCTTTAGTCCAAGTTACATGGATATTATGTAGTTCACTATGTTATGAATCCTGAGCCACATACTCCTGAACATAAAGGGTAGCTAATGGGGAGATGGGATAGCTCAGTGGTTTGAGCATTGGCCTGCTAAACCCAGGGTTGTGAGTTCAATCCTTGAGGGGGCCATTTATGGAACTGGGGTAAAAATCTGTCTGGGGATTGGTCCTGCTTTGAGCAGGGGGTTGGACTAGATGACCTCCTGAGGTCCCTTCCAACCCTGATATTCTATGATTACACCTCCCACTCATACTATGTAGCATGCTCCTCTCTCTGTGCTGTACAATATGTGTATCCCTAGTCCATGCTCTGTGCTTAGCAGCAGAGCCTCTAAGTACCTTCCAGGAGCAGGTTAAGCAATGAGACTAACATTGGTCACGTGTTGCTTGTTCTCTTGTCCTCTCCCCAGGGGGAGAAGTGTGTACAATGGAGTGTCTTTTGGTATGCTTTGTTTTTTATAAATATACCTGTTGCTATGTGTTTATCTTACAGACGACACGGTAAAAAAACGTGTCTTGCCCACGGAGCAGAAAATGGTAAGGTTTGTGATCGACCTTAGTTCCTGGGGAGTCCATTCCACAGTCTTGGATCAGCCCCCTTGGGAAGCTCTCTCTTTCTCGCACAGACAAGTTTTACTCGTATTGTCGAGAGTTCCACTGTGCCAGGGGAGCAGAGCTGTCAACCATGATCTTCTTCCTCGACCTTTAGATGATGTATACAGTCTATGGTGCAGTTTGTGTTTTAAAATATAGTTTATACACTTGTATATATGAGGGGTACAGGAAGGAGAAAACACCCTCCCTCCTGAACCTTCATCTTGCTTGCAGCCTGCTGGAAGATGACCATATTCCTAGGGTTAAATCTCACTGCATGTCTCCCATCTCCCCTCTGAGTCTCATACCACTGAAACAGTAGTCATTTGACTGATTTTCATAGGACAAGGAACTTGGGAGTTGCACTAAATTATTTATTGACAATTAAAGCAAAAGGGCCCATTGCAAATTTTTAAACTATTTTAATTTTGCTTGTTAATTTTTCTTGTGCTTTCATATTCGCACCGGATAACTCTCTATAGCTTGCAGATGACTCTGAGTGGATGTTCATATTGTAGCAATTTCATGTCAAGCATCTATCTTTTTATCTGAGAATGTCATGTTCGGGACATGATTGGGTAATATTTTTGAAGTGACTTTAAAAGGAGATAAAATTGGATGATTTGACCTATCTATTTTTCATTCGATTAGACAACTGGAGGCATTCTCTCCATTTTCAGCTTTATGACAGAATAATGTGGCTGTTACAGGCAGTGAGTCAGTGATGGCTCAAGAAAATTCCTGGTCCCTAAGGGAAGCTCTAATGAAAACTAGAATTTTTTTCCAGGAAAAATGGAACAGCTGTTCTTGTAAAGAAATAAAGTTTCGGCATTTAATTACTCAATTGCAAACCGTAACTGATGGATGGGAGGGAGCAGACAAACAACAAACCATTTTTTTTAGCATTTAAATTCTTAAATCTTAAACAGCTAAATGAAAAGCTGACACTTGAATTTTTGATTGTGTGAGAAACATGATGATGAAAAACCCATCAGATTACATCACCTAAATACTTTTTACAGTGTGGTTTTCCAGATCCATTAAATGCTTTTATTGCTGTTGTAGCACATTTAGTTTAGTTTGTTTTTTAGCCAAAGCTGGATTTATGACAGTACCTCTTCATCCATCGGTGTAGGCTCTCAGTAGAGATGTGAAAATGGCTGGGGCTGGCCAGGGAATGCACTAATTCCACTTCCCCATAGCAGCACCCACCAGCAGGGCTCATGTAAAGTAAACTCTCATACCCTTAGCAGAAACCCTGATGGCAGAGGAGGCCTCATGGGTGCAGAGAGATAAGTGAATGACATGGAACCATTAAAATCAGGATTGTCCAATGCATTTTAAGAGTAGAAAACCTGTACGCTTCCTTACATTTAAGGTCTGACCCAATGGCCACCCTCTTGCTGGCTGAAGTTGGTGATTGCTGCTTCATAATTAGCTGGAGGAGTCACTGTTGAGCAACACAAGCAACATTCTCCCGGCTGAGTCTGAGCTGGGTCCACAGTTCTCCTGGTCCTTGCTTAGAGTGGTCACAGTCACCCTCACCGGAGAACCGCTCTCCCAAGCCTCCTGAGCTTTGGACGCCCCCTCCCTCACGCTCATGGCTTAATGGAACTGTTAAACCTATGGCCCTTCCAGATCCAAGTCCTCAACAAGAAGGCGCAGACCACGGCAAAGTCCATAGCAAGCAAACCAAGTCCGACCAAGCACATCAAACCCACCCCCACGCCTCCCATGTATTGCTATTTAGCCCCTGTTAATATTCTGCTCCCCCATCCAATCCTATGTGGAAGGCAATGAGGCAATCACCAACACTAGATGCCAGTCCAAGGCAGCTTTTAGCTAAGAGGCACATCTGGCCCTTTCATAGATTCCAAAGGAAATCATTTTTGTGTAAGGTCTGTAGATGCCCCAGGCTTTGTGGCACAGTTATGTTGCTAATGTCTGTCTCTGGTGCCTGACTGTGATTGCAGAGAATTAATGCAATTTTCCACTTGGGAATAATTGACTCTGAGTTAATCCATCATGCAAACCTTACAGGTCTTTCTTTAGGAGAACAAAGGAGAGTCTCTTTGCGAAAACACATCTTTGTACTGCCTCATGTCCTGCTCGGGCCAGGAGCTTGCACTGCTGACATAAGGCATGTCTGAGAAGCGAAACAGATAAGGCAGTAACCACTGTGCTAGTCATTGGTAAACACTTGGTAGTTTTGATATTTATTTTCCGATTAAGGGGACCTTTACCTAAAGCTAATTACAGGGATAGCTGGCTCCCTATAATTCTAGGTCCCAAACCAGTTTTGCCACTTCTGAGCAACTTGAAGCTATTACAGTTTCAAGTTGATTAATTATCCCCCCAGACAAGCACAGCATCTGTCGACTCAGAAAATGAAGTGGAAAAATGAGAGCTCCTCAAGGACAGGAAGAGATGGCTTCTTCAAAGACAAGGGTCAACTCAGCCTCTTTTTAACATTTTCAGTATCTCCTGGGGGGCAGAAACTAATTATTTGATCTAATAATTTAATCAAGACGTAATGTCAACTTTGCTATGATGGACACTTTTATCCAAGGAGTGGACAAATTGTGGTTCCAGGATTCTACTGTGTGGCACTCGGCTGTCCTTGTCTTCATTATAGAGACGTGAGGTTGACCAATGGAGGTTGCAGGTCAAAGAACATATTGATCCCAGAGATGGCCACTCAGCTCAATGCAAATCATAGCATGCGTGGATCTATGGCTTCCAGGCTGCCACCTCCAATTCGAAGAGAGTGCTAGCAGCAATATGCTGCATTTTTTGCAAATTAGGTGTCATCTTCAGGCTCCTGGCAAGTTGCCGTAGTGGCCCTCCATTAGGGTGTCCGAACTGTATGTACTGAAGTGTAGAGAATGAATTTCTGAGCGCTGCTTGGCAGAAAACATGCCTACTTTCATGACTTGGACCTGCTCTTCCTTGCAGAAAACTTCAGCCAAGCTGCACACGTGCAGGAAGCATAAAGCCTTTGATTAGCAGGCCACTACTGGTAGCACTAGGGGGCCTGCTTAATTGCCATGGTCCTATGACAATAGGTGGATGGCCACAGAACCCAGAATACTATGCAGTGACTGCAAAAGGATTTTTAAAATAAAGATTTTAAAGTCTTTTGGAACTGTTCAGTAGTTAAAGTTCTTTGTAATTAAAAAATTAACTATGGGTCCTATCCTTAGCCAGTGTAAATTGGAGTGACACCATTGATTCCAATGAAGTCACGCTGACTGTCACCATTTGAGAATCTGGCTCTGTGTGTTTCCTTAACTTGATATGGAAAACACTCTCTGGCTTTTATTCCTTCAAGCTAATCCCTCAGGGCAGAAGTTCAAGGAATATTTCAGGGTAATTCTATTCCAAGATCATCTTGCCAAGTCAAGAATCAGAAAGTGGAGGGAGGCTCGGGCAAATGCAGTTACTTAAGCATTAGCCTTCATCTTGGTTCAAAGTGTTGGGTTCAAACTGTGCTTCAAGCTACAAAAGGCAATAAGTGTGATGGTCTCATTAATGAATATGATTAGATTATTTTTACACCACCTCCTGAAAGTGTGGCACAATTCGATGCAGTTGGCAGCGGCGGTCTCTTTGCAGATATTGCAGTGTTAAGTCTGCGAGCTGCGAAGGGAATGTTGCATAGTGCCTGCATGCAGCATGCTTTACACTAGGCAATATTTATTACTAGTCTGTCTCTCTCTTGCATTGCATTTAAAAGCTCTAAAATTTGACACTGAAAATGAAATAGAAAAAGTAAGTGTAGAACCATCTATCTGCTGTGCTCTCCACTGTGACCTTCATTCTGCAGCATTTGGGGTGGAGACGATGCCTTCGTATGGTTGTAGAGCACCTACCATATTCTGGATGGGACAGCAATATAAATTGCATACTAAAAACAAACAAAGCGATGTGAAAAACATATCAAGGCAGCAACAGTTAGGAAATGCTAGCATTTGAAATGCCCATGCAACCTTCATTCTGCTTGCATGTAGGCATGATAATGCAAGCGATAATTTTATGACCCCCAGACAACTATTTTCCACAGGATTCCTGGCCAAACAGTAGGCAGAGTGGTCTGTGAAGGGGCAGCGTTAGCGCAGTAGCATGCTGAGACATTGGTGTATGTAGGATGATTAGTGTTTTGTGTGTGCATGCACCTTTAATGGCTGCCTGACAGCAAGAGCAGGGCCGGCTCTAGGTTTTTGCCGCCCCAAGCAAAAAAAATTTTGGCTGCTCCCCGTCCCAGCCCTGGGCTCCTCGCCGCACCCCCCTGCCGCCCCAGCCCTGGGCTCTCCTCCGGACCCGCATCCCCCTGCCGCCCCAGCCCTGGGCTCTCACCCCCCCCACACACACCCCCTGCCGCCCCAGCTCTGGGCTCCCCTACCCCCCCCCCCACCGTTGCCCCACACACACACCTCCTGCCGCCCCAGCGCTGGCCTCTCCCCCACCCCCCACTTGCACCCTCCTTCTGCCGCAGCCCTGGGTCACTGGTAACTCGCTCCCAGGACAGGTCATTCAGCAGGAATTTTAGGTGTGCACAGAACACAGACAGGATTGGTTCCCATATGGTTACAGAACTGCAGTAAAGTGGAACAATTTTCAGCTTGTGTGATTGGAGGATATCTGGATGCATATTATAAGACTGTCCTACATAAATGAGGAAAAGTTGAGGTGCCTTTATTATCAGGGCCGGCTGCAGGCACCAGCTTCTCAAGCAGGTGCTTGGGGCGGCCGCTCCAGAGAGGGGCGGCACGTCCAGGTATTCGGCGGCAATTCGGCGGACGGTCCCTCACTCCGCCTGGGAGTGAAGGACCTCCCGCCGAATTGCCGCCGCAGATCGCGATCGCAATTGCAATCGCGGCTTTTTGTTTGTTTGTTTGTTTATTTTGTTTTGGCTGCTTGGGGCGGCCAAAACCCTGGAGCCGGTTCTGTTTATTATTCTTTTGTTCCACTCTTTCTATGGGGAATTTGCCAATGCAATATCACTGTCTTCCTTTTAAACAAACAAACAAACAAGGCAATGGCTGTTGAAAATAGCAATTCCAGTCCTAATAACCACTGGGAAGCATTTCTTGCTCAATTTTATCCTACTTTTTCTATAGCAAGTTACAGTGGATCAGTATATTTGATTTGGGAGAAATGAAGTAACAGCCGCCCAAACTGAGCTTGAGCACTCCTGAATTTTGAGGTGTTCAAATCTGGAAGGCAGGTGCTGGGGGGAGGGGGCTGTGGCTTCGCAGGGGAGCACGGCAGCATGTATGCAGCAGCGTGTCTGGCGCTGCGCGAAGCCAGACACGCTGGTCTGAGTGGCACGGTAAGGGGGCCGAGGGGTTGGAGAAGGGGTAGGGGGTTCCGGGGGGGCAGTCAGGGGCAGGGAGAAGGGGGTTAGATGAGTCAGGGGTTCCGGAGGGCAGTCAGGGGACAGGCAGCGGTTGGATAGGCATGGGAGTCCCAGGGGTTTGTCAGGGGACAGGTAGGGGGTGGGGTCCTAGGGGAGAAGTTGGGGGGGTCTCAGGAGGGGGCAATCGGGGGACAAGGACCAGTGGGGCTTAGATAGGGGATGGGGTCCTGGGGGGCAGTTGGGGCAGGGGTCCCGGGAGGGGGTGATCAGGGGACAGGGAGCAGGGGGGTTGGATGGGTTGGGGTTTCTGTGGGGGGCAGTCGGAGGGAGTGGATGGGGGCGGGGAGGGCTACCCTCCCTCCCCGTGGAGTGTCCTATTTTTTGACTGTTAAAAGATGGTCTCCCTACCTTCCCAGTGCAGCTCTCCATTCACAGCAGGCTGCAGCACCAGGTCTCAGCTTCCTCACTCCCTCCCCGTCTTTCCTGTTGGTAGTGGCCGAGGGAATGCTGGGAAATGTCGTTCTTTCCCTGCTCCAGGGCTGGCTCTCTAGGCAGGGAGCTAACCAAGGAACTACAGCTCCCAGGGCCCCGTGTTGGTTCTCAGCTTCCAGGCTGGATCCCTGCCGCCCCTGCAAATGGGCTGCCCCAAGCACGTGCTTGCTTTGCTGGTGCCTAGAGCTGCCCCTGAGCAAGAGGTTGTCATTGGGATGCTGTGAAGGCGAGCTTTTTATTTCTTTTTCAACTGTAAAGCTGAGGTATGAGGCATCCCGGGTTCTGCTGCTGTGGCTAGAGGGGAGCGCTTCTGACCTGTAGGGCTGCTGCTGTTGGCTAAGATGCCAGAGTTAACCCTTACTCTTGTGATGATGTATCAGGAGGTCTGTAATGACCCCAAGCCATCGGGATCTCAGTTTTGCCTCTTACCTGAGAAATGACCCCTCCAAAATCACAGTCCTCCCTCCCTCCCTCCTGTGGCTTTGGTTTAGCTGCCCAGGGGATGCTACTTGAGGAGGCACTGCAGTTTGGTGGACTCAGCTGGCAATTGGCTAACACTTCCTGGCTATCCTGCCCCATCCCTCTTTTCTTTCTGGGATCTAGAGGGGTGTGTGTGTCGGGGGTTCTTCTCCAAAGTGCCTCCTGTGATGCTACCGCCTGGTCACAGCAGGTGAAATTGAGCAGCTTGATCCGTGTGGAGAGCAGACAAGGCGGGATCCCATGTAGCACTTTGTGTTCTTTTCTCTGGAGCAATCTGGCTTCCATGGATTTCTCACATTAGTCACGCTGCACAACATGGCTGCAGCAGTGATGCTCATTGCAGTGTCTGGCTGTTCCTGGGAGTTGATGTTCAGCGATACATGTGCTGAGATTTTCTTAGACATATTTGTCTAGTGAACAGCTTCCAGATGAGCTGCTCAGAGTAGATTGTGGTAGTTGGGAAAGTCGTCCTGACAAACATTGTAAGCCAGTGGTTCTCAAACTTTTTTTTCTGCAGACCACTTGAAAATTGCTGAGGGTCACAGCGGACGACTTAATGATCTTTCCAAATGTTGTTTGTACTGTACCATTAACTAACTATTGTAAAGCGCTTTGGATAAAAGCGCTGGATAAAAAACCCTTAAAAATAAACTTTTTTTGTTTTACAACTCAAACTCACATAACTCATATTTTCATATCAGTAGTTTCTAATGCGATCGATGTGCCCTCTCTCCCCCACCGCAGCAGCCCCCAAAGAGGGGGGGGTCTGTCCCTTGCCACAGCAGCCACAGAATTGACGGCTGGAAAGGAGGGCATTCTCTCCCTGGCAGCTACAGCCCTGGAGCTGGGGAAAGTCGCCTCTTTCTTTGGCTGCCGCAGCCCTGCATGTCCCAAATTCCCCCCACCCCCTCTTCTCATCCCACTATCCCCTCCCAACTACTCCCTATTCCCCCCAAGGCCACCACCTGACCTTACATGTGCATCTTCTCCAAGGTCCAGGCACCTAATCAGTGGAGCCATGCCTGCGCGGCTTCACTAATTAGGTGGGTGGCCTTCATTTTTGTCGTGTGCAGCCGTCCAGGCGTGCACCTTAGAGGCAACTATCTGCCCACCCCCTGAATGGAGCTCACGGACCACAGTTTGAGAACCTCTGTTGTAAGCTTTGTCAAGTTTATCTAGGCTTTTAAGAAGTATTTAAACTCTGTACACTGGTATTTTTATTTTCTACTTGGAATGTCCCAACATCCTACCCCAAAGTTTAAACTGGTGAAAGCGTTTCAACTCATAGTCACTTGTATTGGTTTTTTTGTTTTGTTTTTCCTGCATGTTTTACCTTTGCCTCTCCTCATTTGCCCTTGATAGATGTGGAAATTCACATGCCTTTAAATTAAAATTCTGGTCTTGTGTTCTGAGCTGTTGCAGTGGGTTTGGAAGTGAGTGGGAAAGTTTGAATGTCAAACGTTTCCTTACAGCAGGGGGAGTAAATTGTCTAGGAATGCATGACCATTATTACTGCATGGTGTCAACAGTCCAGCATTAATCTGCAAATAACAGTGATGCCTGGACATATCCAATTATTTTGATGGATATCTGTTGTTTGATTAAACACAGAGATACTGGAGCAGTGGGTATTAGAGGACACTGTTTACAAAAGGTAGCGATTAGAAGAATATGTTTAGGGAATCAAATGACTCTAAATCAAAACCCTGAATCGAAACAACCCTGAACTCTGTGGAAAGTTGGATCCAGATTTGCAGTTTGCATCTCTGGCCCATCTCTTATGTGAATAATATTGTTGAATCTTTAAAGCGTATGTGTAACATTTCCTTGTACCTCACTGTATAACTTTTATTTTTTCCTAATAGAGCCTGTTAAAAGTGCTGTGGAATATTTTGAAGCATCAATTTCCCTTTTGTTATACTACTACTATGTAGTCTGTGCACTCATTACTGTGTGTTTTCTTCTTAGCATGTTGCCTCATGAGCCTTTCAAGTACACCATATAGGGCTGTGGACCAAAGAACAAGGTGGTGTTGCCCAAATTGTTTATGTAACATCACTATCATTATTATTATTATTTATTATTGCAGTAGCATCTCAAGGCCCTGACTGAGAACTTGTTGTGCGAGGTGCTGTCCAGACACCTAGTAAGAGGTAGTACCTGCCCCAGAGTGCTCAGTGAAGACGAAGCTGTTCGCACTACCTGCAATTTAAGTTGTCCAATGCTTCCCACTAGAACAGGGGTGGGCAAACTTTTTGGCCTGAGGGCCACATCTGGCTATAGAAATTGTATGGCGGGCCATGAATGCTCATAAAATTGGGATTGGGGTGTAGGAGGGGGTGAGGGCTCTGGCTGGGGGTGCAGGCTTCAGGGTGGAGCCAAAAATGAGGAGTTACGGGTGCAGGAGGGGGCTCCGGGCTGGGGTAGGGATGGGGATGCAGGGCTTGGGGTACAGGAGGGTGCTCTGGGCTGGGACCGAGGGGTTTGGAGGGGGATCAGAACTGGGGCAGGAGGTGTGGTGGGGGTTGGCTCAGGGGTGCAGGCTCTGAGCGGCACTTACCTCAAGCGGCTCCAGGAAGCAGCGGCTCTGCTGCACGCTGCCCTTTCCTTAGGTGCTGCCCCTGCAGCTCCCATTGGCCGCTGTTTCTGGCAAATGGGAGCTGCGGGAGCGGTGCTTGGGGTGGGGGCAGTGTGTGGAGCCCCTGGCTACCTCTAAACATAGGAGCCGGAGGGGGGACATGCTGCTGCTTCCGGGAGCCGTGCGGAGCGACTCCCGACCCTGCTCCCCGCTTGGAGCAGGGCAAGCCCCAGTAAGACCCTGCTCCCCAGCGGGAGCTCGAGGGCTGGATTTAAATGGCTAACGGGCCGAATCTGCCTCGCAGGCCATAGTTTGCCTAACCCTGCACTTGCACTATAAAATACTGTTTCCAGTTGCTTATAGCTTTGCCAAACTCTAACCATTCAGGCTGAAATTTCCCATGCTGGGTTCACCGCCAGCCTTAATTCTGGCATTTCCCTGCTGCTGAATTCTTGACTTTGCAACCTCAGCATCTTTTAATGTAGTTGATATGTGTAAAAATCGAAGTACTCTGACACGTGCTATTGCTGGGTGCCGGTGCTAACAAGCGTGCATGAATGCCTTACATGTTCGTGCTACAAGCCTTGAAGCGTTATCGAATAATTAAAGATGCTTCCTTTTTTTAGCAATAACCGTGGAATGAGCAGTGATCTGTAATATCTCTTTTAATAAAATTGGCCTTGGAATATTCAGCTAGTTGAATGATCCGAGCAGCTCACAATTCGAAAGCCACTTAAAAATCAATGCATGAATTAAAACATAAATGTCAGTCGTCACACATTAGCAGACATAAGGACATGTTTTAAAGTCCCAGGGATGCATTTTCCATGCAGTCATTTATATAGTGTTTCCATTTCCAAAGAGCTGTACAAATGCTAATTACTAAGCCAGTTGAAACTGCCCCAATTCCTCTTTAAACAAACAAATTTATACAGTACATGCCACTTAATACATTAATTTACATTGAGGACATTGGAGATGCATTTGAGCCTTTGATCAGTAGGTTCATTATCTACCCCTCATTCATTACCTGAAACTCCTTACTTGGAGTTATCCTGAAATACGTAGGGTCTACTTTTGTGTGGAACCTTTTATTGTTCCTCTGCCTCAGATTACAAGGCAGAGCTCTTCTAAGGTCATCATTAGCTTACAGAGGTTTGCTGCAGGGAGCAGTTGGAGGTTCCCAGGCCTCCTTTGTTTAAAATGTTGCCACCCAAAGGGAAAGAAACTTGGCATGATCTCTGTCTCTGACAGTCACCACTCTCACTGGAGACTGTTGTATCTTCCCTGCCAGAGAGGACTTATCCCGGGGGTTGCAAAGTTACTTTTGAAGAGCAAATGTTTTTCCATTGGAATGGACCAAGTTTCACTAAGTGGCAGCTGCCTTACCAAAATCTTTATCCCACTTCAAAGGATACAAAATGAATCTGCTAAGCTTTGCATGTATCCAGCATATCCTTCTGGATTCAATACAAACATTTCCAGGAAGGCAGGATTAATCCAATTTTTTTTTTTTTTTTACCTTCTTTGGTTAGGGTTATGGGGAAAGGGTGATATTTTTAAAATGGGAAAACAAAGGAGTAGATTCCCTTGTCTGTAGGCCTTCTGTGGAAGCACACCAACACCCCTGATACTGGGGGCTCATTGTAGGGGGCCAGACTGTAACTGGTCCCTTAGGTCAATGGGACCGTTTGTGGTGCCAAGTGCTACTCTGCATGAGTAAAGATACCAGAATCTCTCACAGGCTAAGGGGAAGGGGGATGAAATTTTTATGAGAGTCCCCATATTGGCAGCTCATCCTCGATCAGTTTCCCATGGTTCCAAGTTACTCAAATACTTAAAGCATTAGAAGTCTTTTTAGGAAGAAAACTTGAAAAATAAACCTTAGCGGTTAACTTATTTGTCCTGAATACTTTATCCCAATTAGAAATAATAATATAATGATATAGTGCTTACCATCGCTAGATCTCAAAACACTGCAAAGGTGACCAGTGGGGAAACTGAGGAACAGAGAGGTGAAATGACTTGCCCAAGGTCACCCAGTGTCAGGATTCAAATCCAGAACTCCTGAGTCCCAGAGCAGTGCGCTATCCACTAGGGCACACTGCCTCCCAATCAAGACCACTATTCATTTTCATGTGTAGTCAACAAGCGGGGAGAGAGGTGGGGCGCCTTGTGTAGAGAGGGAGTTGGGTTGTTTCCCAAAACTGGTATTTCTCCAATTTTGTAAAAACTTGCACTAGTGCAAAATTAGGAATGTCACTGGAGTTTGTGTGAGAATCTGGCAATGGAGCCCAGTCTTTTATATTATCCTTGTTTAAGTGGAAAAAGTACCAGATTAGAGTTCCAATTCAGCAAAGTACTCAACTGGGGCAGGAGGTGTGGTGGGGGTTGGCTCAGGGGTGCAGGCTCTGAGCGGCACTTACCTCAAGCGGCTCCAGGAAGCAGCGGCTCTGCTGCACGCTGCCCTTTCCTTAGGTGCTGCCCCTGCAGCTCCCATTGGCTGCTGTTTCTAGCAAATGGGAGCTGCGGGAGCGGTGCTTGGGGTGGGGGCAGTGTGTGGAGCCCCTGGCTACCTCTAAACATAGGAGCCGGAGGGGGGACATGCTGCTGCTTCCGGGAGCCGTGCGGAGCGACTCCCGACCCTAACTTGGGATGAGACCCTAACTTCCAAGCATATGAGTAGTTGTATTGAAGTCAAAAGGACTACAGTTATGCTTACAGTCAAATACACACTTAAGTGATGTACTGAAACAAGGCCTAAGATCTCTAGAAACTCAAATCCCCTAGTCACAGAACAAGTAAGTCGCAGAGAGCTTCTGGCCCAGTGCCCCAACTCTGTTCCAGAGGCAGACTCAAGGGATCAGTTCATTTCTGATACCTATTCAGTCTTTGGTTTGTCTAGACTGCTGAGATTACCAACAAGTATGCCAGTTTTGGCAGTGATTTTTGTTATATGCCTACCTGTCCACTGGGAATTGGACAGACTATTAACTTTTTCTACATTTCCCACTGAACAGATTATCTAATAAAATGACTTGGGTATCTACTGACCTGGGCTGCTTTTTAACTAGAATCTTAGAGGTGGAAGGATCCAATTTATTAGCCTCCTGAGTAGTTTTGCCAATTGTCTGATTTGATTTCAACTCTCACAACATTTGATGTTTTTCTTAAAGCGCCAGCTCCTGCACTCATGAGTGTGTGTGAATTTCAGCTATTTTTTTAGTGAACATTTTCAACTCTGCTGGTTGCACAGAGGCCTAAAACCACAAACCATACAGACTCAGACACCAGAAGGCACATAAACAAAGGATACCGCACTTACCGTTTTTAGAACTCTCCTGATTTTTAAGCCAAACCTATGATTGAGTGGGGGGGCTGATTCATGAGTTTTGAAAGCTTGGGGTTAGCAAGGTGGCCTCAAGCATCTGATGCATTTAGCATGCCTTAAATTTCAGTGAATGAATAGGGTTACCATAGTCCGGATTTTCCCGGACATGTCTGGCTTTTTGGGCTCCAAACCCCTGTCCGGGGGGAAAGCCCAAAAAGCCGGACATGTCCGGGAAAATCGGGGGGGGGGGGCCGGGCTGGGGGCCGGGCCGGGGGCTTGGGGGCCGGGCCGGGCCGGCGGAGCGGGGCCGGGCTGGGGGCTCTGGGGCCGGGCCGGCGGTGCGGTGCCTGGCCAGGGGCTCCAGGGCTGGGCCGGCGGGGCCGGGCCGGGGGCTCGGGGGCTCCAGGGCTGGGCCAGCGGGGCCGGGTTGGGGGCTTCGGCGGGGCCAGGCCGGGGGCTCGGGGGCTCCGGCGGGGCCGGCACCGGCGGCTCGGGGGCCGGGCCGGCGGTGCCAGGCCGGGCCGTGGGCTCAGGGGCCGGGCCGGCGGTGCCGGGGGCCGGGCGGGGGACCGGCGGTGCGGTGCCGAGGGCCTGGGGGCCGGGCCGGGGACCGCAGTGCTGGGCGGGCCGGGGGTGGTCGGCCGGGGCCGGCACCCCAGGGCCGGGGCCAGCCTGGGCCGTGCCTCCTCCCCCCACACTCCCCCTTACCTGCTTCAGGCTTCCCGCGACTCAAATGTTCGCGGGAAGCAGGGGAGGGGGCGGAGTTGGGGAGGGGGCGGGGTTGGGGGCGGGGCCGTGGGCCCGTGGAGTGTCCTCCTTTGGGAGACACAAAATATGGTAACCCTAATCAATAGGGTTTGAGTTACACACGAAGTGTATATATAGTACACTGTCCCATAAAACAACTCCGCCTGCGCTCTTTGATGACATCATAGGCTAATGCCTCTAATACAGTGTTTATAATTAGTTCTACATCCACGTCTGTGGAGTGTGTTGCTCTTGCTAACAACAGGATGTTGGTGAGCCTCCTTTATTCTTCAAGGAAGTGGGACTGCTCTTGGAGCTTCAGAGTGTACCATAAACAAAGGAAAGTAGATGCAAAATACCCTTAGATAAGTGAAAGTCCTGCACAGCTCCTAGATTAGATATTTACCATGTCTGTCTTTTGGCCATGTTTCAGGAGTGCTTATGGGAAAAGGTTCTTTGTATAATGCTATAGAAAAGAATTTCAAGCTGTTTTTTCCATCCAAAATTGTTTAGGAGACCATGGCCCTGCTCCAGCAAACCCCCATGGGGGCATGGAGGTGAGGAGGGAGAAACGAACCTATTTACTAAGAAGACTAATAGCAAGTAGCTGTATTTTGTAGCATATCTAGGACTATGTGCACCAGAACAACAAATAGAGAAGTAGTTAGCAGTTCTCTTTTAAAATCAGAATGATGTATAGAAATTGGCACTTACAGATCAGTTCTCAGTTGATATTTTCAGCACAATGCAGGGACCTGCATGCTGAGCCTCTCCCCCCCGCCCCCCGCCAAATCATATTCTAAATTCTACACTCCTCATTCTACACCATATTACTGAAGAGCAGAGGCTCAAAGCTAGCTTTTCTACCGTTGTGCTCTCAGGCCAAATCTCGCCGGCGGCTGGGGGTGGGGGGCAGCTGCATGCTTCTGAAAGCAGAATTTTGATCTTTTCTGCCTTACTTCACTCCCATCAGTTTCAAGTCTGTGTTGCAGAGGCTCTTATGTGAGGAACCCAGGCTCCACAGCCCCCATTTATTAATGCAGTTAACATTGCTTAGGTGCCTTTGCTTTTGGAGCGCATCACTAATTTCAGTGGCATCCCTCTCTTCCACGGATCCAATGAATGACACATGCTTTCCTTCCCAGTGCACTGACTTAGTGTCTGATCCTGTGGGGTTCTGAGTGCTTCCTGGAAGGGCTGAGGGCCGTCCACTACAACTGACTTTGGTCCCTCGTGGGCTGGTTTTTTTCATTATCACTCCATGTCCCTGTTAGCAGGTGTCATGAAAATGCACCGAGGGGGAGAATAGACTATTTGGATTTAAGTCTTCTCTCACTTCTGTTTCAAGCCAATAATTCCACTGACTTCACTGGAGTTATTCCTGATTCATACCAGTGTAAGTGAGATCAGAATCCGACCCACTGAATTGACGAGTTACTGAATGTCTTAGAGGGACATGGCTTATTGTGTAATAATGATGGAAGAGGCATATAACTCGGTGTCCATTTGGCTCAAGCAGGCGCATGTAGTATTTGATGTCTTACGCATAGTGTGCATGACATGCTGCTGTAAAAACCTCAGCAATTCAGTGATCAGGGCAGCAGTGAAAAGGACATTGCCCCTGACAGAAATGGGAAAGGAAAAGGATATCCGTTCCTGTCCTTTTCCAGCTAAATCAGCAAAAGAGAGCATGTAACCCAGTCATGGCTGTTTGCACCTGTGGGCTTAAATCTGTTTTGTATATTCCAGCAAGGCTACCTTTTGTTTTCAGAGCTAACAAGAAATAATTACTGTGCTATTTACAAAACCACCACATCTGTGATACCAAATGTTTATCCATGTTCAATGCTATTTGGAAGTACTGGGGGAGAAGCATAGGTGAAAGGCTTATTATGCAGAAGAAAGAATGGTGTAGACCTGTCCAAACAACACATTTTGTGTGCGGCGGACCCAAAGCAATTAAATCTGTTCAGTGTGCAATTCAGTTTTATTAAAGAATGCCTGAGAGAGGGATAAACTTTTTAAAATAACAAAGTTCCTGTGAACTAAAAGGTACAATAGAAAACTGATTTCTTTAAAAGAACGGAAACTTCATCTTTTTTTCCCCTGAATGTAACAACATTTTGGTGCAATATGGTTATCTGTTTTATCAGGGTTCTGCTGGAGTGTATTTTGGACCCGATTCACCACTGCGTTACTCCAATTTTACAGAGTCATGACTCCATTGACATTAGTGGCATTACATCCGGGAGAAGCTGGATTAACACAGTGCTGAATTAGGGCCTTTGGGTTTTGTAAAACAAACAACAAATGGTTTAATATGTAATGCTGTTTTTTCCTACCTGACAAAGAAGAGTAATGAGGTACTGTGGGTTGGAGGAAAACCCCTATTAAACTCCTCCCTCCCCCTTCCTTTCTTCTGAGTGTCTGATTTATGGCTATGTTTTTACATGCGTAGATTGTGGGGTTTATCTTAACAATGTAAACACATTTTCAAACCAGGCCCTGATCCTGCAAAATGACTCCCATTAGCTTTATTGGAACGCCACACAAGTGTAGGGATCCGCCTGCAGGAATCACTTGCAGGTTTTTGGCTATGAGTGGTGTGACATTGCACTCCATATGATTTTATGAAAATATGCTAATGAGTAGGAATATAATGTAACTGGAATATGCTTCATGCAGAAGGTCTCTTGTAAGGTATCATTACAAAGCTTATAATCTACTGAGTGTGGTCATCCTATTTGTATAAATGTATCATTCTTGTCTCTGAAACTAGAAATATGAAATATAACTCTGAGGTCCTATTGTAATTATGCAAAGTCTGAGCCATTAATGGTGGTTTGGAAACTTAATGGCTCCCATCAACTAGGCCTGGGAGTCAGGCTGGGAGGAATGAAGGCTTGGGGTTTCACAGGACATGTGAGCATGTCACCTCGTACTGGAATCCATCTTAAACCTGGTGCTTTTCCATTTAGAAGGAGGGGTGGGGACCCAGAGACACAAAAGATTCCTGCCTTGTGCCAAAGTTATATAAGGGGGTGGAACAGAACAAAGGAGGGTCCAGTCATGAGAAATCCCCTAGTTACCCACCTGAGCTGGAGATAACAAGAACTGTATCGGGGGAAAGGATTGGGCCCAGACTAGGAAGAAGTCCAGTCTGTGAAAGAAGCTTATTGGAACATCTCTGAGTGTGAGATGTTATCTGTAATCAGTTTCTTAATGTATTAGGCTCAGACTTGCGGATTTTGTTTTATTTTGCTTGGTAATTTACTTTGTTCTGTCTATTACTTGGAACCATTTAAATCCTACTTTTTATACTTAATAAAATCACTTTTGCTTATTAATTAACCCAGAGTAAGTAAGTAATACCAGGGAGAGCAAACAGCTGTGCATATCTCTCTATCAGTGTTATAGAGGGCAGACGATTTATGAGTTTACCCTGTATAAGCTTTATACAGAGTAAAACGGATTCATTTGGGGTTTGGATCCCATTGGGAGCTGGGTGTCTGGGTCCTGGAGACAGGAGCACTTCTTTTAAGCAGTTTTCAGTTAACTCTGCAGCTTTTGGGCACGTGGTTCAGACCCTGGGTCTGTGTTGGAGCAGACTGGTGTGTCTGGCTCGACAAGGCAGGGTTCTGGAGGCCCAAACTGGCAGAGAAAATGGGCTCAGAGGTAGTCTCAGCACATCAGGTGACAGTCCCAAGGGGGTTTCTGTGATCGAACCCATCACGAGTGGCATGACTTTAAAAGAGGTGTTACCAAGGCAAGAGTGGGAGCAGAAGGGGGGAGGTTACCCAGGTGCAACTGGGGACAGAATATGGCCTGCAAAAACTGTTCCACATTACCACCCGTTAGTGAGAAGGAGAAAAAAAAAACCCCAGCTTGATGGTCAGAGCCCAGGTTGAAACTGCAGTTGGAAAAATCTAGCTTTTAACTTCTAAAAGTGGGTGAAATTGGGAATCGGAGACAATAAATAAGGATCTCCATTGCATCATTTTCCACTTTTCAGAGTAGAATTCCATGGTCACTTTGAAGTCACACATGTCTCTGCTGACATCCTTTAGGAGTTTTGCTGTTTCCAGACCTGTTCCTCCGAGTGGTTAAGTGTCTAAACCATCATGAAATTGGACATTCTCCTTGGTACAGTAGATACAGGGAAGAGGATAATGAAATAATTATGCTCTCATCTAGAGATGTTCCCTGCAGGTCATGATTGGGGCTGTTGGCAGGCAACGTGAAGAACCTCATACCACTTTTGCCTCTACTGTATCTGCTCTGGGAATAAGCAGAGGACTCCAGTCTCAGGTCAGTGAACCTGACATCTCTCAACACTAAAATCACTTGAAAGGTGTTTAAAAAAAAAGTCCTACAAATCCAAGCAGCGACATTCAACCACATCAACCACAGACCTTTTCATCTCCATTCACTATGGGCTAGATTGTCTAAACTAAAGAGCTTGGGATGAGACTTTTGAGTGCTCCGCACCCCCAGCTGGGGTCAGGTTTTCAAAAGAGCACACAACATGCTGAGCTCTTGGGAGAATCCAGACACTTGTTCTGATGCCTCTAGACCCACTGATGAGTATGGAGCTTCTTTGGAAAATATGGCCCTGTGGCTGCCTAATGTGCTATGCATTAAAAAGAAAACCTACCAGCTGGATGTGTGCCCCATAGATCATCATCTTGCACCCTTAACTTCCAGTCACTTCGTTGCTTGCTCATCCAGATGCCTGTATGTTGTGGCCACCCAGTCCTGATGGGTCCATGTAAGGGGGGTCAGGCTCACCACTGTGGCGCCTCCTGCTGGTTGTTCTGGGAATTAACTCAGTCTTTTCGCAGGGCGCCTTCATCCAGTGGTGTCTTGCCGCTGTCATTTCTGCTCCGGACCTGCATCACCTCCAAGATCGCAGCGTCCTCTTCAGGGCATAGCCATTCCGGAGGAACAGGCCGACTGCAGCCCAAGGTTCTAGCCACTTGCCTCAGTGGCAAACTGCAGCCCTTCATTGGCCACTCCCCTCAGTGGCAAATGGGGGCAAGGGAGGGGGAAACCCAGGCTCACCCACTACTCTAGGTCCCGACCCAGGGACCCTCTAGGCAGCAGCCATGTGCTGCATCTCCTTCAACTCCCGCTGTCTGTTTCCCTGGGCCACTTCCCTGTAGCCCTAGCACCTTCTCTGCCCCATATCAGGGCTTCAGTCTTTCAGCCAGTCAGGCTGGAGCGCCCTCGTTCCCCACTCAGCACTGCTCTGTCCAGGGGGCTGGCGGTTCCCTCAGCCCTTCCGGGACTGAGTCCTTTCTCCCTGGGCTCCCAAGAAGGAACTGCCCTGCAGCTCTCTTTATATATGGGCCTGCTCTGCCCTTATTGGCTGTTCATTGCAGCCCCTCTCCAATTGGCTGTCTGCTGCGCAGCCTCCCCAAGGTTGCTTTTAACCCTTTCTGCACCAGTGTAGGGAAGACACCCCATCACAGTCTGGAAAAGGCAGACTTTTCTTTGGCTATCGGCTTGTGAAGGTTTTATGAATGAGAAAATAAAGAGGACATTCAGGGTTAATCATGGTTCATTTATGCACAGAGCCCTGCCTGGTGGTGTGCATAATGCTCAGCTTATGGGGGCTAGTTTCAGAGAGTGGTTTGACAGGCACAGCCCTCGACCTCCTTGACCCGGCATTGCTGGCCCACAGCCATTGCATTCGTTTTCTTTTTGGAAGCTGACACAGACCTAAGAAGACTCCTACTAGGAGGCAGAATAATTCAAGTGGCGGGATGAATGAGGCTGATTCTGCTAATTATAGTGGTGCCCTTCCATAGTTAGTTGACTGGTGTGTCTGTTTCTAACTGAGCCTTGTATGCTGGGGGCTAAATGTCTATCGTTCTATACCCCATTGGGATGAAAGTCGACACACAGCTTATTAACAGGGATGTGATTGATTGATTGATTGATGGAAATAACCATTTAAAATGGGTTCAACTTTATTAGGTATTAAACTCAACCAAGAAAACCAAATGGAAAACCCCATAAAATTCTCAAGGTTTCAGAGCACTTTTTGTCAGCCTTGTGAGCACAACTGACTGTGTCTGGTGACCAGTCAGCTGTAATGTTAGGGCCCAATCCTGGCCACCCATCTCTGACGCTGAGCTGGGCCAGAGCTCTACCCCCTCATGCCTGCAGAGCTCTGTGGATTTCCTGAAGGGACAGGATCTCTTGGGTGACAACTGCAGAGCTCCTCTGTTGGCCATTTAGCCTCATCCACTCCTCTGGGTTGGAGTCCAAGATACACAGCAGAGGTATCACTGGTGAACAGTCATGTGGAAAGCGGTGACATTTTTACAGGGTGGGTCTCCCTAGCTGGCTGAAATCTGAGAAGGACATATTTATTTATTGATTTAGATTTATAAAGTAACAAGAGATACTATTTGGAAATTCTAGGTGCCTCTCATAAATGTTTAAATATACAATAAAACAAACCACAACCCCGTAGCATATACTAATATGAAAGAACCAGGAACCCCCTCAAATTAAACCAAATTCCCCACTTTTCTCTATACATCACCCCAATAACATTTGTGTCAGCAGCAGTCCTCCTAAAAAGATGAGCCTTGCAGCAAGCCATGAAGGTCAACAGCTTCAGAATATTTTGGATCAGGGAATGGAGAAACTCCGATCCGCTGGTAATGAGGTCCATACAAACGCCTGGATGGATGGATAGGAAGTACATTCCAAAGGCAAGGCACCCTCACAGAGCATGCTGTGCCAGCAGTATATCACGAGGAGAGACCGCGTCTCCCAAGTGGAAGAGCCTACAGTAAGGAGCTGAGAAACCAGCCCAGTACCAGCTCCAGCATTGGCTGACATTTCTGCAATGGATCACCAGGCCCCAGGTGTTCTCCATCCCTTGCAAGTGACTGAAAGGATACATTCAGTGCATGCTCAACATGCACTCTGGGGAAATCTACCCTAAAAGCGCACTGTTTGTGCTGCAAAACATTGAATTTAACTAATTTGCCTTGCTATGTTTTAGCTTACTAGAAAAATTACCCAGGGCTAAAATAAAATTGGAAGAAATACAGACTTTTGTGATCTAGAGTTGCATGAGAAATAGAAATTTGTGCTTGACAACATAGAGGTAAAAAACCAGATCCCAAAATGGCGAGGGGGAGAATCTGAAAAAGCCCATTTTTAATGTACCCAGGGGTGCATGCGGCATAACAGATGCTTTTGGTGCTATCGCAGGTGTTTTTAGCTTTTTTTTAACAAACGTAGAAGGAATTCATAGATAAGCAACAAAAAGGCTGGAGAGATTCCCTTATGATTTATGGGAAGCGATTAGAAAAACAAAAGAACAATTTAAGGGCACGGTGGGGGGCAGGAGAGAAGCGAAAAGTGCCTACAAGCATCAGAGTGGAAACACCATGGAGGGAGTGGCATTGTTTAGAGTGGTACTACGAGGAGTTAATGAAGATGAAATTGAGCAAGGGAAGGAAAATTTCATCTGAATATGAGGAAAATATTAATGATGGAGAAAACTGCTAGTGTGGAATAGTTTCTTGAGGGAAGCAGTGGCAGTCCCTTTACTTGAGTCATTTAAACCTGGACTGGATAAAGCACTCCAAAACTTACTGTAAGGAACAATCTTATACGAGCAGAGGGATGGGGTCTTGCATCTTCCAGTGCCATGATTTTCTGACAGGTGTTTTTAGGAGGCACTCACTGTAAATTTGCCAGAATGGAAGGATTGATGAATTACATCTTGGCTTGGTGAGAGCGGTTGTTTTTTTCCCCTTCCCACCATGTTAGCAGACGTGGGAACTGTGGACAATTAGCTAATGCACTGAGAATCAGCAATATTACTGTACCTTCAGTTTCAGCGGCAATTACAGAAGAGTGCCAGAATATGCACTCTAATGCAGTGTTTAACCTGTTTTAAAGAAAATGGAAAAAGTGGAAAAACTGCAGGATCAACTCCTGAGGTGTTTGCCCAGTTTTTACTCAGGCAAACTCCCTGGAAGTCAGTGGGACTTTTGCTAAGATGGTCAATGAAATTGAAAAGTGGCTAATTCCAAACTGAGAAAGGGAAATGCTTCTTTGTGCAATTAGCGTACAGAACTCATTGCCACAAGGGCTTAGCAGCCTATTAGTCTGGATAACAAGAATATCCAGAATTATAATAGCCAATATTAAAAATTAAGAGCCTTGGAAAGGATCCAAGCCCCCAGGTTTAGGGCATAAGCCACCCTCTTTTGGAGGTTAGAAGGAAACATTCCTGGGGCCAGGTTATCCTATAACTTGCTCCTGAAAAGTTTATTGTGCCTTCCTCTGAAACAGCTGGTACTGGCCACTGTCAGAAACAGGATACCGGACGAGCTGGGCGCCTGGTCTGATCAAGTGTGGCAATTCCAATGTTCCTAAGAGCAATAACACCAGGGTTTGGCCCACTGATTTGAAAAGTGATCAGAGAAGCTGTTGGTTGCTTTGATTTATGGTCACCAAACTAGATCAGATCAAAGTAGTGACAGTAAGTTTCTAGCAGCCCACAACAAGACAGCCTTGGATTCCCTTTGAATTAACACAGTTTGTCCGAACAGCTTGAATGATCTTGGTGACTTCACAGAGAGGGAGTAGGGGAGGAAAGAGAGGAGTCTTTACCTATTGAAGAGGAACAAGATTCTTACTGTGAGTGAGAGATGTGGTGTGAAATATGGCTACATCACATCTAAATAAATAGCAACTTTCCTCTCGGAAGACATTTCTTTCATTCTCAACACAGAACCTGGATTAGGTCCATATCCTCAGACTGAAGGAGGGATCCAAACGTCTGTCCGGGGTCATCAGAGTGTTCACTTCATTTCCAACCATAACACAAGAAATGTGATGTTAGTGAAAATGTGACTCACTGGAAAAGCTCTATGCCTGGAAGGGTCACAATGGAAAAACATCTGCTTTCCGTGCTCTGTCTTGCCACTGTACAGCATAACAATAAATGAGTAATACATTTAGGTTAACTCCTGAAGCAGTCTCTTCGTGTAACAGTTACATTTAGGTGGCTGTCTTTAATTATTATTAAATACTTACATTTTTTCTGTGTCTTTAGCAATAGAATACGACTGTTATAAACGTATGCCATTCAGCTAAGTGTGTTAGCTTGTTGCCTGTGGTTAAAACATATATGGGAAAGATCCTCAGCTGGTGTCACTTGGCATAGCGCCAATGAAGTCAATGAAGCCTGGTGCATGTGACTATATATCTATACACCCACGGATGATATCCTCAAGTTCTGGCTAATACTTTATACAGATTTTTTGACCCCGTCTCACTTATTTGCCAGTTTCACAAAAAAAGATGGTGAATTCATGAGATCTCAATACAGAGAGGGAATTTTCATAGGGCAAAAATCTTGAGGGGTTAATAAATCTAATTTTTACTTTGACCGTAAGGATTTTAGAAAGCTGCCCAAACCCAGGCACTAAAAGGTCAAATGTAAGTTTTTTGGTGTTTTTTTTTTTAAATCTGTTTGAGGTCCCAGATCAGCAACAGAATTCACTAAAATACATTTTAAAACAAAACTTGTGACAATCAGTTCTTCCCTTGTGTGTCTGGCAGGGTCCTATGCTCAGGTTCTGTGGGATGGTAATCCTCAGGGCAGGTACTGCCTGTTCTGTTTTGAGTTAGACGGGCATGAGGCTTCCCTGCTCCTGGTCCTCTGGCTCAGAGAGACCCCTTTTCCATATCAGCTTTGCCCACCCGGTTTCAGCTATCAGCAGCCTACTTGAGGTCTGTATTTGTGCTGCAGCAACTGATGGCAAAGCTAGAGATGACCCCCAAACAGAATCCCTCTGCCTTGACTGGTGGGGTTTGGATAAAATGAGTTCAGGATCTGAAACAACCCTCGTTTTTTTTTTCATTTTGGAAAACCAGTATTCGCTGATGAGGGTTTGCAAAACAAAAGCAAAATCGCTCTCAATGTTGTCTAGAAGTATTATTTAATTAACCAGTGAAAAGGGGTGAAGACTTGAGGTGGCAAAATTTGCATGTGACACTAAATTATATAAGTTAGTCAACACTAGGTGTGACAGACCCAGACCAGTGGGGTACAGGAGTCTGGTAGAGGGGCAAATATACTGGTCACTGAATGAGTAGTTTTCTGTTCCCTGAGTGACCAGAGCAGGGGCTGCACTAGAGTAATCAGGAACCTGCTAGAACCAGTTAAGGCAGGCAGGCTAATTAGGACACCTGGAGCCAATTAGGAGGAAACTGCTAGAATCAATTAAGGCAGGCTAATCAGGGCACCTGGGCTTTAAAAAGGAGCTCACTTCAGTTTGTGGTGTGAGTGTGAGGAGCTGGGAGCAAGAGGTGCAAGGAGTTGAGAGGGTGTGCTGCTGGGGGACTGAGGAGCACGAACGTTATCAGACACCAGGGGGAAGGTCCTGTGGTGAGAATAAGGAAGGTGTTTGGAGGAGGCCATGGGGAAGTAGCCCAGGGAGTTGTAGCTGTCATGCAGCTGTTACAGGAGGCACTATAGACAGCTGCAGTCCACAGGGCCCTGGGCTGGAACCCAGGAATAGAGGGCAGGCCTGGGTTCCCCCCAAACCTCCCAATTGATCTGGACTGTGGGTTCTTCCAAAGGGGAAGGTCTCTGGGCTGTTCCCCAACCCACATGGTGAATCTCTGAGGCAAGAAAATCCGCCAATAAGCGCAGGACCCACCAAGATAGAGGAGGAACTTTGTCACATAGGATAGAGTGTAGGGAACAAAGCTAGGTGAATGAGCAGCATCATGGCAGACATAGTGCAATGCATACAAATACCATGTAATGCACATTGGACAGAATGATCTGAACATTTGATATGTTCTGCTTTATTGTAACCACCTGGAAAAAGGACCTAAGTTTGGCTGCAGACAGCTCAGTGAAATCATCTGCTCAATGCACAGCTGGGGTCAAAAGGGGTTGGATATTTATATGGATAATGAGAACATCCACAGTTAAATTAGAGACAATACAAATGTGTAAAGTCCTCATGCTTCATATGACTGTCACTAAGTGATTGGGGTCCAGAAGAAACTTCCCAATGTGGACAGGTTTGTCCTCAGATACATCTAGTACTGGCTGCTGTTGGAGACAGGTTATCAGTCTGAATGGTCCACTGGTCTGTTCCAGTATGGCAAATCCTATGTTCCCGTGTTGTGCATCTCCAACCTAAAATAGCCCACTGCACTATTCTAGCTAATTATGAGGATGTCCTCTATTATTGCAGGAGGAACTTACAACTCTGAATTTAGCTCTTGTTAGGCAAATGAAGAGGATACTGATTCTCCACAACCTCCTTTAAAATTAGAGGTGAGCCTGAACCAAATCTCTGGATCTGAATACTTGTTGAACTTCAGGGAGGAGATGACGGACTCCAGAATTTGGCAAATGGCCCCAATCTTTGTTGCACCACTGTTTAGTAAAAAATAAATAATGTGCTGGTCCTTGCAGATAAGTATGAAGATGAACATCCCTGCCCCAAGAATTAACAGTCTAAATAAAGGGCCTTACTAAAACTCATTTCGGGAGGGGAGGGGAAAACAGCTCTGAATTTGCAGTGTGCCTGAAATCGTGGTCCTTTTTTGTGGATTGGGCCCTTTTTCAGGAAAATACAAGTACATGTGGAACGTCTACTGTTACAGAGTGGCTAAAATGTAAGATTTCACTGATTGTACCAGTGTCCTTCATTTTCCATCTTTTAAACCAAATCAAATACTTTCAAGCCATTTTAAACCTGGGTACCATACACATATATCACCGTCTGATTTGCACTCCTGACTCATTGACTTCAGTGGTAGCTTTGTCTGATTAATGGACTGCTGGATCACACCCACAGTCTCTTAATGCTTTGGATTAATTATTTTTTTACAACTGCTTTGTGGTTCACCTTTGAAAGCAACTCGGCCCCTTTGTGTGAGATGTTATTAGCTTGTCCGCGTGCTAGCGAGAAAGGGGTTTGGAATGTAGGACTAAGCATCAGTTGGTTACAATTACTGTATTTGTTTTTACTGCACAGCGCTACTGTTTTTGTAGATAGTTAAATTACTGCCCAGCTACAAAGAATAAATAGCCATCCTCCTCCTCCTCCTCCTCGCGTGGTTTGGCAGCGATTGCTTAGCATTCTAGCTTCTCTGCTCAGTCTGTTGTTTTTAAGTGTTTGTTTTGTTTTAGTTTATCTGCCTGTCTGGAGGGAAAAGAGAGAGAGACAGAGACATAGAGAGGTGACTGCCCGAGGAGGATAAAGGAAAACAAATACATGAGAATATGCATGGAATCGAAGAAGTGGAATAATTAGGAACATGGCAAATGCTCCACCTAGTGTGGATTTGTACAGTAATCTGGTGATTTTCCTGCATCTGTCTTCATGCAGATTGGCTCCTTTATTTGGGGGAGTGAGGGGGTGGGAAACCTGGGTTGCCGATAGTTACAGGGTTGATGGTCCAGTCCTGCTCTCTCTCCATAGCTCCTATCATCCAGACACCCTTCCCCCGCTTCTTTCCCGGCTCTCCACCCCAAACAGCCCAGACCCAAGCCACTGCACCTCCCTACCCCAGCAGGACACACACCCCATCTGCTGTCTCCTCCTGTAACTCAACCCCACCACCATCTTTGACCCCCAGCGTATGTCCTTCACCCACTCCCTTCCGCAGTGGCTTCCTGCTGCCACTCACCCTGACCTCAACACATGTTGCTCACCCAACCCCTCTGGCTAAGGCTCACTCCTGCAGACTTCTGACCCAGCTTAAATTCTCCACCCCTGCCATCCTGTGGCATATCTCTCCAGATAGCCTCCCTTCCCCCACATGCATTCCTCACTTCCTTCCTTCCACTGCAGCCTGGAACCTACAACTCTTCCCGGTGGTGTCCTCAAATCATAGTGTGGATCCAAGATATGAGGAACCAATGATTTGTAAAAATTAAGAATTGTCACATCGCTGTTATGAATCTGACAAAATATGTGACAAGGTGGGTGAGATAATATCTTTTATTGGACCAACTTCTGTTTGTGTGAGAGAGAGAGACAAGTTTTTGAGTTTACACAGAGCTCTTCTTCAGGGAAAGGTACTCGAGTGTCAGAGCTAAATATAAGGTGGAACAGATTGTTTTGCATGAGTAGTTAACACACAGTTTCAGGGACCATTCAAAGTGAAGTGGACAGTTAACATATGTGACAATATGTTAAAAAATGTTTCAAGGCATAAATATGAAAAACTCCCTTATTTTTGGCTGGCAGGTTAGCATTTCCCAGTAATGCATTGTCCGTCAAACTCAAGCACCGTCCTGGATTTTGGCTTCTCGCTTCATTTTACTAACTAGCTAAAAACAAATGAGACCAATAGCTTTCATGTCCAACGCAGGCTTTCTGGTCCCTCACGCTAGATGGCAGGTGTTTGCCGATGTATGTTTCTCCTCTGCTATGCCTTTCCCACCCTAAGTGTAGGTTGATTTAAAGAACAGCCCCTTGGATGGATCACTTGATGATCACCTGCTCTGTTCATTCCCTCTGAAGCATCTGGCACTGGCCACTGTCGGAAGACAGGATACTGGGCTAGATGGACCCAGTATGGCCATTCTTATGAATCCTCTTTCCCAGTCTTGTGTTGTTCAGATTGTCTGATCTGCTTCCTTTTACCAGCTGCTGATTCCTAAAGCCCCGCTCTGGGTTAACCTGCAAATGCCCCCAGTGCTCCTGGTGCGATGTAGGGAGGAAAAGGGGGCCTTGAGATGAAAAATATCAAACGAAGGGGTTCTTCTGATGTAAAATCAGAGCAGGAGAGGTGGCAGAGTTCTCATTTCTTGTGCTGCCATCTGGAGGGTTAAGAATCAATTCCAGTATGCCAGTGAAGTGTTGGCAGTTTTGTGGATGTGAAATAAAGATCTTTGTTTTGCTGTTGAATTTTTCATAACAGGAAAAAGGCAAAACATGACAAAAAAACTCTACAAAAATATAGGTGCACAAAGCATGTACAGCGGGTGTATGTGTGCATACAATATATGCTACACAAGATGCAGATCGTATATTTCAGTCTAATATATATACAGATATGTAGAGCTAGTTCCAGATAAAGGTGTGTGTATGTCTGAGTATCTACCACAGACCTACTACACAACATACAGATTCTACATTTAAATGTATGTATGTATGCGTTCCATATGATTATATCCATTCAAAGCTATATTGACCATATATATATAAAAAGAACAGGAGTACTTGTGGCACCTTAGCGACTAACAAATTTATTAGAGCATAAGCTTTCGTGGACTACAGCCCACTTCTTCTGTATGCATCCGAAGAAGTGGGCTGTAGTCCACGAAAGCTTATGCTCTAATAAATTTGTTAGTCTCTAAGGTGCCACAAGTACGCCTGTTCTTTTTGCGGATACAGACTAACACGGCTGCTACTCTGAAACCTGTCATATATATATAGTGTACATGCACACCACACAGGTCAGGACCAGATCCTCCTCCTGCTGTACACCAATATAGCTGATATTGAAATAAAAGTAGACACATGCTGAAACATACCATCTATCTATCTATCCAATCTTTAAATTCCGATACATCACAAGACCACCTTTAAAAAGCGTGTTACATTAAATATTTTATTACTCTTGATAACAGGGGGTGTTTTGTGATAATTGTTTAGCCAAAAAACTCAATTTGGGGGCATTTGTCCTCTCTTATTATTTCCTAGTGTATCTGATTGCTGCCAGTGCATTCATTGCTTGTGAGCATGAAATCAACTAGGAGCTGAACACAAGCTTTTCAAGCAAAGAAGGATATTGGGCCAGATCTTCAGCTGGTGAAAATCAGTATAGTAATGGAACTACCATGATTTATACCAGCTAAGGATCTGGTATTATTTAACACTAAATCCCCACTTTAATTTTAACTGGCACTTGCCTGCCATCACAGACAGATTAGTGTCTGAAGCCCAAATCACACCTGATATTGATATCATACATAAATCTTACTTGATATACACATCCGTTAACGACAGGATTGGTTTGGGATTGAGAAATAGAAGCAAACTTTCAAAGAGAAAAATATTCAGAGTTTAAAAATAAGCAAACAAACTTGCAATGATGTAATAGGTGTTTCCATTGAGTCCTCTTTGGGTTCTCAATAACCTTTCAGTCTCCCTCTGGTTAATAGCAACGTCAGCAGAATCTCATGCAATTATAGCCTTGGTTCCTTCTTTATCTGTTTTCCTTTATTACAAAAGTGTGAGTATATAGGTAGAGAGAGAATAGTAATTTCAAGATTAAAAACTCAGTCCATCACCTTTTATAGCCGGAGCCAGGCTTCAATTTTTATTTTGAAATGTTCAATTAACTTCTTAGTTCCTTGTAAAAACAGTCAATTTCTCAGGGGAAGAATTGGTGTGCCCTAGCTGTTAAGATTTAAGGTTCTTCATTCTTTTGTGTCTGGAATTTTCATTCATCAGTGGTTCTGATGATGACTTTCTTCATTTTTACGGTGTGTCCCAAGGTTATTTGGGGGTGGGGAATGTATATGTGTGTTTGTCTCTCTGTATATGTACATGTGATTTAGTCAATTGGTGTAACGTACCCAATTAGGATACAGTGGAAATGTTATTACACTAGTTTACTAAAAGCAGAATGCTTCAAAGATGGTTATGCTCTTGTCTGCTGGCAAAAAGGTCTGTTTACTTCACTCTCCTGGTGTTTTCATCCTCTAAAGAGAAGCCTCCTTTGTGAAACTTGTCCTTTCCACCAGCTTCTTTCTGAACAGCTTTTGTAGCTAAGCCAGTGCACACCTACGCGCTCTACATGTGAGTGAAATAACAGCTGTCCTGATCTTTGGGCTGCTGAAGGCTAGCCCACGAGGGATTTTATGAACCATGCAAATCGCCTTTCAAGTCAACAGCTCTCTGCTGTCAGGAGCACAAGGAAAATATGCATCAAAGTTTGGCTTTATGTTTGAATAGCCCATTATTCTGCAACATGTAAATTTGCCTTCTCTTTTATTTAAAGTCACCGCAGGGTGCCTAGGATGTGTGAAGCATTGTGCAATAGCCCTTTTCTTCTCTGAGTTCTTCAGAATGTTTTCCTTTCCCTGTTAAAATATTTTTATTCTTATAAAAATATTTATCAGGAATAGGAGAAGGAACGTGTAGGAAAGAATGGAATATACAAACAATACCAACCATGGTAAACAAATGAATGCTCTGCATATGCACATTTCATATGCATGTTACGGTCCAGAAGCAAAAACAAATCCCTTCAAAATTGTCTTTATCTTTCCAGCTATGTGAAAATCTCTGGTAGGCCCCGATCCTGAAGACGAGTCCACACAAGCCAACTCTTGCACTTGTGCAGTGCCCCATTGACTTGGATGGGACTCTGCTCGTGTAAGGGTCCACGTGAGTGGATCAAGGACTAAATTTGCTGCTGATTCCCACATTCTGCTTTGTGAATTCTGTTTTTACTTTATAATGGACGTTATTCAGATTCTGTCCTAGTTAAAAACATCAACTTTACCATGTAGTAGCCATGTTAGATTGGTAGCGACTCTTAATAACACTGTGCCTTTAAATGCAGGTCTACTCTGAAAAATGCCCGTGTAAAACCATTGCCACCTTGCTCCATAGATCTGCTCTTTGCGTCTATTCAGTTGTATTACCTTTTACTCCAGAGAGCTGTGATGGTTCAGCAGTGCTTTGAGAGCATGAGCTGGATTGGATTTCTTCTTACACTTGTTAATCAATGGCCTGCTCCAAACCCATGGACTTCTTCCCATTGACTTCAGTGGCCTGGAACAGGTTCAGAGGACAGGTGTGAACTCTGCCTTCACTGACATGTGTGCGGCTCCATTGGATACAGTGCACAGGTATAAGTGAGAGAGCATAACTTGGCCCACAGAACCCAGATCTCCTGAATCATGATTTCAGAGTAGCAGCCGTGTTAGTCTGTATCCGCAAAAAGAAGAACAGGAGGACTTGTGGCACCTTAGAGACTAACAAATTTATTAGAGCATAAGCTTTCGTGGAAGCTTATGCTCTAATAAATTTGTTAGTCTCTAAGGTGCCACAAGTCCTCCTGTTCTTCTTTTTGTGAATCATGATTCAGTGCCTTCACTACAAAACCCTCCTGGCTCCCAGTAGGAAGGGAAGGAAGAGTTCTATATCAGATGCACCAATGTATAACCTGTTTATAACCCCGTCACTCTTGGGCCCACATTGCTAGGCCCCTGGTCTGTTAAAGTAAACATAATACAAACCAGAACATATGTAAGATAAACCAATGACGGTTTCCCAAACAGCAACTCTAGCTGCTATTCCACTTCGTGGTTTAGCCATAATGATTTCTGACAGAGCAGAGAGTTTCTTTAAAATAAGGCCAAGATCTTTAGGCTCCTAAGTCCATATTTAGGAACCTACACAAGTGACCCATTTTTTTAACAGTGTAGAGCATCCAGCCGTCATCATTCACTCCAGTGGGAACTGCTGTGTGCTCAGCACTCTTAAGAAATAGGCCAATAATGGAGGCACCTAAATGTGGACTCAGGATCTTAACTTTAGGGACACATTTTTACAGCTTGGCCTGAAGGAATATAAACCTGTCAGCTCCCACAGACAGGCATGGCTGCCCTATGTCACATCATATTTGCCTCTTCGTTTTCTGGATAGCATTTACCAGTTTAACACAGACTCCTATGCCTTGAAGCCTCATCTGAAGATCGCTGGATGCCTCCAGTCCCCTTGCTCAAGAGCGTAATGGAAGGAAGGCTGGAATTTTTCATCCCCAGCAAGGTCAGTGATTAAATCATGCCACTGAATGAACATTAGTGGGATTTTGTCCTATTATCACATCAAAGTGGGTGGGAGAGGAGTTTAACTAGTGATATTATCTTGAAGATTAAAAATTTCTAAGAACAGAATAATCATGTAGTATATACATGTGCGTGCACACACAGTCTGAAGAGTCAGTGATTGGTGCTGGTAGGGTTCCACTGTAAGTGTTATCTAGATACCACCAATGATTGCTATTGCAAGCAGAAGAGATGTCACAAGAAATGGAGGAGATAATTTGGAAGAACAGACACTGCAGGGTTACATTTAGACATAGCTGAAGGAATATATATTAGAAACAGTTGTCGAGGAGCAGTTTCTCTTGGGATGTGTGGGGGACAGTGAAAGTATGTTTGCTTGGTTAAGGCACTGCTTGTTCCGGTCATTTCCGTGTCAGCTGATGATGTGAGCCTGAGCCAAATACTCCCAGACTTTTAGGGCATTTGAAACACAGATTTGAACTTTGTTATCTGGAGCTCATGGCTGCTTTTTAAGGGACAGATTCCAATACCCTTAGCACCGTATTGCTTGCGTAGCCTCATCGACTGCAATGGCGCTACTTGGCAAAGGGAATCACAGTCTGGCCCCGTGTGACTTTGAAAATGGACTCTCATAATGTTTTCTCCCTCTTTTTGTTCCCTGGGCTCTAGTTTTCCGTTCTGTTCTATAGCCCTGTTTCCCCACTCCGAATGCACACACGCTACATTGACTTTTTGACTTTCTAGGGCTGATGCTAATCTTTTAAATTGGTTGGAAAGGGCATGGCCAAAATCCAGTTTCCCTCCCCCCGGTTACTCATTGTGTCATCTCCCTGCTGCATTCCAGACGCCTGAACGCATTCTCTAGGATCAGCCACGCTTGCAGCTGATGACCTCACACAAGTTGATGATACATATTGGAGTTACCAGACGTGATATAATGATTTTATTAGCAGGGGGAACAACAAACAACATAATTCTGAACCTTGTGAAACAGCCCATGTTAACCCAATGTTTCTGCATATTTGTCTAAACGTACATTATGAAATAAAGCAAAATTGCCAGAGGAATGCTGTCAAGCCACATAAATACACTTCAGCGCCCCCAGGGCTCTGACCTGAATGGATCTTTCAAACTCCTGATTGTGAGCTCCATTTACTGGCTCACAAGACAGCTTCCTGCAGGCTGACCAGCTGGCGACCAGCGCCTCTCAAGCAATGCCCACCTGATTGTTTTCAAACATGCCGGAGAGCAGCAGATTAAAGCAGGATTAAATGAGATGGTCTTGAACTCCTAATGGCTCCTATATTTTTCAGTTTCATCCTTGAGCACTTATCCTTATCTCCCCCCCCCCCCCCAACACAGACCCTTTGTCCCCTGGAAAAATGCATGTGGGTTTGAGCCCTGTATTTCCAAAGAGGCCCTCAGACTTTCCAGTGAGGAGTGAGGCCCTGTATATTTGGCCAATCTTGTCCATGGTAAAGCATTATCTTTCCTGCTTCCTGAATCGATGGTTGGATTGAAAGTAACCAGTGTGACTGATTGATACATTCCTAGACCCTCCTCCTGCTGCCACCACCCCCCAAAAAATATTTTCCCTCAGCTTTTTTTTAAAAAAAACAAACCTTTCAGCCTGTTTCAGGCAGCTGCTCTTGCTTGTTCTGAACCAAAATCTGTTAGCCCAGTGGCCCCGAACTTAAAGGAATTTCAGGTCTAGATCTAAACTCAATGATGAGTCTCTATCTCCATACTTGCGAAGTGCTAGTCATTTGGAGGTACAATCACAGGTGTTCCCATAGCACTCTTGCTGTTCATTATCCACTTTTAGTCCCTGCACCTGTAAACACTTAAACACATGTGTAAACTTACTTAGGTCTTTGCAGGATCAGGACAGTATGCAGCAAATCGAAGGTTCTGAAGCTTATCTGTCACATTGGGGCCACGAAGAGTGTCATGGAAAACACATAATGAAACTCCTTTATTGCAAAAAGAAAATCTTTTTGAAGAAACCTTGTTTAACTGCAGCTTCTACTTTGCTTTAAGCTGCTGTCAAATTAAATTAATTAAATTCTGCAGCAATTGGGATTTTTCATCAGTAATTTTTGCCATCTTTTGACCCTATACATTTCCCCCGATGCATCTTCTGAATCATTCTCCACCTTATAGACAGGTGCTTTCTCTTTTGGTGGGTGTGAGATCTCTTCTCCTTCTAGTTTAATCTTCTCCTGCTCTTTCTCCTTCTCCTCAACCTTGCACACATGCACACACACTGATATGCAACATAATACTAAATTTGAAGGAAATATTTACTTTCAGAGCTTGCCTATCTAAAGAAGCACGGTATAGAAATATAGTTAAATGAGTACAAAGCTCTGTGTATACACTCATCAATGGAAATGTTACTTCTATAGGTATATGATCTAAGCCAGGCTTAAAGCGATAGGAATGTTCACACACAAGTTGCGATACCTTAACTAAATCAATTTTAAAAAATATCACATCTCTGTAGTTTGACCCAGTGCAACTTTGTGGGTAGACCAGATCTTAACAGATTCTCTTAAACTATTTAAAAAGAAACAGGACTAGAAATTAACATTCGAGTATAAAAGAGCATGAGTACAAATGAGAGAGAGACAGTAAAGTGTAACGCTGTTTCATTGTGTGATAACCACAATGAATACTGAAGACAACTATTTTAAACTGCAGACATAGGCCAAATTCTCAGCTGCTGTAAAAGTCTGTGGAGCTGTGCTCATTTTATACAAGCAGAGAATTTGGCCTGGTAACTTTTTTTGCTCTGAAAAATTGAAATTCTGTTGAGATAATCCAAGCATCTCACAAACACTAGCGTGCCCACAATGCCGCCGGGAGCTCTGCGTTCGAAGCCGCCTCACAAACACTAGCGTGCCCACAATGCCGCTGGGAGCTCTGTGTTCGAAGTCTTGGTGGAGCTTAGCCTCCTGGCCATTCCTGGGGACAGAGATGGCACACGGTCACGAAAGAGGGTTAGCGGCTGAGCCTGATCTCAGTGCACAAGGCTCATTTTCCTCCTTGCTTGAGGCTTTAAAGACTAGACTCCATTCTCAGAACTTAATCTGCTAAACCACCCTGCTGGCTAATTTATACTCTAATTTATGTGACACTTCTTGAAATGAAAGTGAGTGAGAGCGGGAGGGATGGGTCATCTGGAAAGAAGCCCAGCTTCACTATATCACAGTTTGCTTCTGCCACAGTGGTTTTTTGCTGAGTTTCTTACATAAATAAAATGACCTGGAGCTCCCAGATTTATGGGGCATTGGGCACATGGCACCATGTGAGCTGTACAGTCAAGGATGAGGATGGCTAAGGGCGGTAATTGAGTTGGTTCAGTGGAACCTCCCTCGTAATAAGATAAAAAAGGGGGAGTTGCTCTGTTTTCTTAAGCGTTATGCCTAGGCTTGTTTTCCTGTTCTCAGGGTCCCTGGAGGAAAGAGGTCAAGTCCTTTTGCGCATCTGCAGTTAGAAAGAGGGATGGCACTAGAGGAGATTTATGTAACAACAGGATCTCACTGCATATTCTGTTTCTGACGGGATGAGGTTGTTGGAAGAGGAGAGGGAGAAGTCTGTTGTGGCTAGTCACATCTACCATGTGCAGTTCTGACTATCCACTCCATTAGAGACAGCAGTTACCAATTGAGGGCCCTACTTGGCAATCCCACATTTTGTCCTCTATGAGATAACTACTCTGGGGAAAAAAAAGTTACATCATTGTCTCCCCTCCAGACTTGGGTGTTTATCTCTACTGTTACCTTGTCTTCCTTCCCAACTCATTTGTCCATTTGTTTACATATTGCATTTTGTCTGAATCCTAGATGGTGAGCTCACTTCACATAACACAAGCAGTAGAGGTCACCCAGTGAAATTAGCCAGCAGCAGGTTTAAAACAAAGAAAAGGCAGTACTTCTTCACACAACGCGATGTGAAACTGGTTGCCATGGACTGTTGTGAAGGCCAAAAGTATAACTGGGTTCAAAAATAATTAGATAAGTTCATGGAGGGAAGTGTCCATCAATGGCCATTCCATGCTCCAGGTGTCCGTAAACCTCCAACTGCCAGAAACTGGGACTGGTCAACAGGGGATAACTTGAAATTGCCCTGTTCTGTTCATTGCCTCTGAAGTGTCTGTCACCGGCCACCGTCAGAGACAGGACACTGGGCTAGGTGGATCATTGGTCTGATCCAGTATGGCCATTCTTATGTTCTTAATCTTCACTGAAGATCGGACCATCCTTGTGATTATTTCTGTACACTGTATCTTATTGGGGTCCTTCACAGCTTCTGCAATAGAAAGAGTAATAATCAGGAAACTTGCAAAGTATCAGAGTGGGGAGTTTTGTGTGTGAGTTGGGTAAGTGAGCATTGATGGTGTGCTCAACCTTGTACAAAGAAACTTTCCTAGGTATGATTATCCTCCCAAAATACGCAGAAATCTGGTGTGTTATGTGTAAAGGTTAAAATAGAGCCCTAGCTAGTTATTGTGTTTTTTCTACAGCTAGTCAGAAACCAGACTCTCCATTCTTTAAGAAATTCTGACATTTGTTTTGAATCAAAGAAAAAATCAATGTTGAAATTTCTTATGAAATAATATTTCAACATAATTGTGACATTGTGCAGTCTATATGGTTTTATAAAAACATAATAAGTGAATATAATGTAACTGGAATATGCTTCATGCAAAAGGTCTCTTGTAAGGTATCATTACAAAGCTTATAATCTACTGTGTGAGATCATCCTATTTGTAGAAATGTACCACTCTTGTATCTGAAACTAGAAATACGAAATATAACGCTGAGGACCTATTGTAATTATGCAAAGTGTGGGCCATTAATGGTGGTCTGAAATCTTGATGACTCCCATTATCTGCAGATGGCTGTGTTTACCTGTGAGTCTTCCTGTACATGTGTTTGCTGGCAAGTGGGTAATGAAGTCTTGCAGTGACATGTGATCATGTCACCTGAACTGGAATCCATCTTTAACCTGGTGCTTTTCCAGTGAGGGTGGGTGGAAACCCAGAGGGACAAAGGGTTCCCGCCTTATGCAAAAGATATATAAAGGGGTGGAAGAGAACAGAGCGGGAGAGGAGCCATCATGAAGAATCCCCTAGCTATCACCTGAGCTGCAACAAGAGCTGTACCAGGGGAAAGAATTGTGCCCAGGCCTGGAAGGTGTCCAGCCTGAGAAAAAACTTACTGAAGCATCTCTGAGGGTGAGATTATCTGTATTTAGTTTGATTAGACATAGATTTGCGCATTTTATTTTATTTTACTTGGTGACTTACTTTGTTCTGTCTGTTACTACTTGGGACCACTTAAATCCTACTGTCTGTATTTAATAAAATCACTTTTTATTTAGTAATTTACTCAGAGTATGTATTAATACCTGGGGGAGCAAACAACTGTGCATCTCTCTCTATCAGTGTTCTAGAGGGCGAACAATTTATGAGTTTGCTCTGCATAAGCCTTACGCAGGGTAAAACGGATTTATTTGGGTTTAGACCCCATTGGGAGTTGAGCATCTGAGTGCTAAAGACAAGCACACTTCTGTGAGCTGTTTTCAGGTAAACTTGCAGCTTTGGGACAAGTGATTCAGACCCTGGGTCTGCGTTGGAGCAGACGGGAGTGTCTGGCTCAGCAAGACAGGGTGCTGGAGTCCTGAGCTGGCAAGGAAAACAGAAGCAGGGGTAGTCTTTGCACATTAGGTCACAGCTCCCAAGGGGGTTTGTGTGATCCAACCCGTCACAATAATATAAAAGTCTAAACAAAATAAATTGAAACAATAAAGATTTTACTTTGTTTTACTTTATGAAACTAAATGTTTCAAAATTATCAAAACTAAATGTTTTGACTTTTTTCTCTAGAAAATTTCATCAAACTTGACACATTCCCACAAAATGTTTCCATTTTGACAACTTCATTTTCCAATGGAAAATTGTTCCATCAAAAAAAAACCAACCCCCCCCCCCCCCCAAAAAAAACCCAACACCTGACCAGTTCTAGTGCTTTGTGTTTTGAGTTCAAACATATGGGAAAAGTCAAAGTGAAGCAGTCAAAATCACCAAATGTTGCCTGATTTCAAACTGAAGTCTTATAGTTTCCATCCTAAATCATAATTTGGCAGAGATTTACTAAAAACTCAGCCTACATTTGCCAAAAGAGTTTGTGAACCATTGTAAACCTCATCTGGATTTTGGGTTTGTAATGAAACCCTGTGTTTTTTGATTGAGCTCAAGTTTGTTTGTTTTTTAAATAAAAGAGGATAACTATTTTTCAATAGAAGATTAGATTGTTTGAAATGCATAGGATTTTCAGTACAATATTATTTACAAATACAAAATCTAAGGTTGCACTTTCTGAAAGGCTGATGCACATTGCTAGAGGCACCCAGCACATATTGATGACATTACATAGACCCAATCTTCTATATGAGTAACATTAAAAACTAGCTTCAGATCTGGATTTGGAGCCCAGATTTACACTTTCTGCTAGACTGATTTCATGCCTCTGCTGGAAACAAGGTAATCACCCATCAGGCAACAGCTGGTGTCTGATTGCAAGTATTTCTGGCATTGGTCAATGCTTGATGCTCATCCTATGTCATATGATATAGGGGGTCAGTCTGCTCCTGTTGAACTCAATGGCAAAGCTCCTTTTTTACTTCAGTGGGAGCAGAATTAAGCCCACAGTGTGAAAAACAGGCAGTATTGCACTAAGAAGTGTAACTGCAACATAGATGAACTGCTTAGAGGGAAAGAAGTACAAACCTGAATCTCAGCTCAATGTGTCACACTTAACACAACCCTCACAATATCTCCTTCTTGTCAAGCTTAGAAAGAGGCACGTTTTAAATGCTGAAAGAGCAGAATGCCTGGTTCAACACACTTAGACCGTGCCCATGAGCCATGGCAGAAAATGCAACACTTGTGCATTTTGAAACTGCAGAAAAAGACCTTTAAATTGCTTGTTACTAATTGGTTTCCCTCACCATTCAGGTTGTTTTGTAGGCTCTCTCTGGGCCTGTCCAAAACCCACTGCAGGGAGTGGAAAGACACCCCCTGACAGCAGTGGGCTTTGAATCAAGCCCTATATTATTAAAAAAACAAACTCTCCTTTCCTGAAGCCTACTTAATAGGCTAAGTGTGTTTAATACAGTTTTTACAGGGAAGTTCAACTAAAATATTCATAAATATCCACTAAAAATAGGGTCTGCAATACATTAGAAGCATGACTATTATTTCTAAATGTAAAATGTTGTTTCATAAAAATAGGGACTACTGCCTTTTGATTTATAGCTTTCCTCCTATTGGGGCAGTAGTTTGTTGAGCATTTATGCATATTTAAAACACACATGTATTTAATCTACATTCCTCTCTTACATTTTAGTATAGGAAAACTAGGAGCCAGCCGGAACATACTAATTCTCATGTTAATGAACTAAAGTCATTACCATAAGGTACTAACTGCACTTGATATGTACAATGGCACCTACAGTAGACTTCCATGATGCACTGTGGCAGCTCAGCCACAGAGAGAGGCTGTGGTGCATCATGGAAGATGTAGTTGAACAGGGCCTATAGAGGAGAATGGGGGAATGAAGGACCCAAAACTACAACTCCCATGAGGTACCATAGCAGCTCAGGCAGACCCAGAAATTAATGTTGACTTGACCCAACCTGAAACATTTTGTTTTGATTTTTCCAGATGGAAAATTCTGTTGAAATGGATCATTTTCCTCGGAAAATGTTGATTTTGATGCAAGAAAATGTTTAATTTTAAATGCTTTTGACCAGCCCATATATACATATAAATAGATTCCAAGGCCAGAAGAGACCATTGTGATCATCTGGACTGACTTCTTGTATAACGCAGGCCATAGAACTTCCCCAAAATAATTCCTAGAGCAGATCTTTTAGAAACAAAATCTAATCTTGATTTAAAAATTGTCAATGATGAAGAATCCACCATGACCTTTGGTTACCATTAATTGCTCTCACTGTTAAAAATGTATGCCATATTTCCATTCTGAATTTGTCTAGCTTCAACTTCCAGTCAGACAGATTCCGGCTGGAAATCGGGCATGAAGATGGAAGGCTTCTGTTTTAATAGGCACTTCAAATTAGAAGTTTCCTCAAGCAGGGCTAAATCCTGAAACCTTTTGAGCTCTTGAATCTCTTCCCAACCTCAAAGGAAGCAGCAGGTACTTAGCAGGTTTCAGGATTTGGCCTTTAAAGGGTAGCAGAGACAGGTGTGACTGACATAACATGGGCTGGTCTTTACTTTTAAAAAGCTTTGTACAACAACAGTGAAAAGAATTTTCCTACAGTCCCTGCTCCAGGGAAACAGGGATTGATGCTCTGCATAATTAAAAAGTAAGTGGCTAGTACATAACATCATTCATTCACAATCTGTTACTCAAACGTTCTACAAATACATCAGTATAAACTCCTCACCAGGGCCACAATTACATTATATGCATCATTCATTCCACTGATACTCTTGTTATATTGTGTTTGCACAAAAAACACTCTGGGTGAGATCCTCGGCTAGTGTAAATTTGTGAACTTGCATTGAAATCAAATCAGCTACACTGATTTGCACCTGCTGAGGATATGGCCCATTGAATAATGTAAAAACGTACTTGTGGCAAAACCTAGTACCTTCTTGTACCAAGAGCCTTCAAGAACAGAGTTGAAAGAGCTCTGACAAGTGTCCTTGATGACATTTGATCAAGTAGAGAGACACCCGGCTCATGAGACAGCTTATGGTGTCCGATACCATCAGGTGGTCCAGAGACATCTATACGGAACACATCACAGGACACTGTCAATATTAGGTTGAGTAATCGAGACCGACGACCAGGGAAATAACCCACTTCCTTCCTTGACGAACCAAGGGACGCACCCCACCCATGTACTTATTCGCTATACTGATACTGACTTAGACTCTTAATACATTCCATGGGTGGCGTACCCTAAGCCCACTTATCCACTGACACTCTAAAAACTCCCACACACCAATCTGGGTCTATGCTGGTTATGCGATATGTATGTATCTCGTGATCCTTGTAACCGTTACCTGTAATCCCTCATAACTCAAGCCTGACCCCAGTCTATGCTGGTTATGTGATATGTATGTATCTCGTGATCCTTGTAACCAGTACCTTCCCTCATAACTTGTGTATATTTAATTTTAAACATTAACTTTAATCAAAATTTTAAATCTTTTAGGACCAACTTCCTTTGGGTGAGAGAGACAAGCTTTCGAGCCACACAGAGCTCTTCTTCCAGTCAAAGCAGTCTCCATTTATACTGTTAGCATCCTCAGCCCATGTACAGAGAAGGGACCCAAGACCAGTTCAACGGCAATGGGTGCTACACCATAGACACACGAGAGCACTAGAATTACTTGTCACACAACACATAATGAAAAGACTCTCAGCCTCTGCATCTAACCGTCCCCACACGCCATGGAACATTAGATCACAGGCATAGGCACAGTGGATCCAACCCAAGCACCGTATACCAGACTGTCTAGCAGCATCCCTTAACTGGCTCAGAGCTGGTGATTCATGTCTTTGAACCAGAGGAGCTAGTATTGGTTTGTAAGAGGAGAGCAAAGTCTTGTAAAAAGGAACCGCGCCATGGGCAACGTTACCCGGGTTAGTTACCTCTGCTCATTTTGGCCATATCGGAACACAATGTTGAAGGGACTATATATAGGGCATTATTACTTCCACTGCTCATGATTACTTTTCTTGTGGTTATATCCACCCTCTGTGCTGCACGTGCCTTTGTGGGAAATGGAAAATGACGACTTCTATAGAATATTTGAACCACGGTATTGAATTTAATTTAGAATTATACAGCATCTGTGTGGGGAGGCAAGAGCCTTCAGGAAAAGGAAAGAAGAGGGGCCTCCAAGGGTGGGCTGGTTAGTGGTTACTTATGCTGGTTGAGATTTTCAAAAGCACTCAGTATTGGCCTAACGCTGCTTCCATTGAAGTCAGTGATAAAATTTCCTCTGACTCCAGTGAATACAGAGTTCGGCCAATGCTGATCACTTCTGAAAATCTCACCCACTCTGTCCAAGCACAGCCACCATCAACTCAAGAGTCTAGGAGGATGTGGATGATCTATTTTCCCTTTAGATAAGTGGGTTGGAAGTGTTATTGGTGCCTCTTCATGGTGTGGTTCTCTGGTGGATCCGTCTGCATCATTGCTTGTTCTGCCACATGCATAACCCTTCTACCTTTTGTTTCTCCTTGTCTTTGGATCTAATAATCTACTGTGCTGGGCACTGCAGTGTGTCTCAGATCACATTCTTAATGCTGATCATGGAAACAGATGAATTACAAACACAAGAGCTATCAGAGAGTTACAGGGACCAGTCCCTGCCCCAATCTGAATTGCGAACTCTTGTTTGCCTGTATTATACTCTACTAAGAGATGATTAGTCCAATCAGAAAATGTATTGCAAATCTAGAGGGGATGACCATTCAAATGACTTATGATATGACCGTCCGCACTTAACAATCTGGCAGGAGTTCATATCTGACTGCTCACCATATTATTACGGTTATTCATTATTTTAAGTTCCTGCAATATCTTCAGAATGCCCCAATTAGAAGTCTGACCATTCATTATTTCAGGTTAGTTTCTTTAACCTAATACCATTTTTCAAAAAAGCTTGCCAGAGTTTAGAGCAATTTCAATGAAAATATTAGTGTTTTATGGAGAATTAATTCAGCTAGACTTCTAGCACTGACATACCAGAGTACAGTTCATAGCACAGAGGTAGCTGTGATCTCTTCTTTTGTTTAATATTGTTTTGTGGCCTAACTGGTGGCAGGATAACTGTTTGTTCATGCAAAGTTATAGTTTGGAAAACCAGCATATCCAGTTTTATTTTCCATTTTTCATTCACAGAGAGGAATGGTCTTGTAGAGGAGGCATTGGATGGGGAACCAGGAGATCTGGGTTTAACACTCAGCTCTGCCACAGACTTCTTGCGTTACCTTGGGTCAGTCATTTAATCTCTCCGTACCTTGAGATATTATCCCATCTCTAAAATAGAGATGAGACAACATCTTTTCCCCCATCTTTTTCTGGCTTGCCTCTGTATGCTCTTTAGGACAGGGACTACCTCTCATTGTTTGTACAGTGCTTAACACAATGGGACTCTTGTTTCAGTCGTGTCTAAGCACTATTCTAATACAATTCACTTAGTAAATAACTGCTATTTAATTACAATGAAGTAAAAAAGATAATTAAATGCTTGTTCTCTGGTGCTAAATTATGAATAATAGTATGCAGAAAATCAGCCAGAATTCAACAGTGCCTTTGAACTATAATGGGTTGTCTTTGTTTGTTTGGATTAAGATGTCAAGCAGTATATGCAACATGTGTACAGAGAAAAAACACGGCTACTGTATTAACTACAATAAAACACATGAATAATAATACGCAATGCAAGAGCAAATGAGAGAACAGTTCATCCACTAGTAATCACATGGGGTTGCAAGGAGAGGCTTGGTAAAAACCTTTCATCTGTGAAAGGTAATATTCTCGTCACCGATCCAAAACCACCTTCTGGAAATAATCATGGTAGTAATGAGGTACTGTAGATGAATATATTCACCCAGTATAGATACAGTATGATGAGTCGTACCGTGAATTATTTGTCACAGATTAACTTCACTCTCTCCAGACTTTCTCTGTAACTGGAATTATAGTTTGCATATGGTAGAGCAGCAACAATCTGAGGGTGTATGTTCATCATCAATGTAGGTAGAGTTTTCCTAGATCTGAGATCATTGCAAGTAGATTCCACTATGTAATTCCATTTCAAAATTATACTCACTGGGACCAAAGAATTTGAGAGTGCAAATTAGAAGCAGTTTCTCTCTGTACCCAGTGAGGAATGGTCTCTGTACCCACTGAGGAATTTTGGCACATTGAGTGTTGAGCTTTTTTTCATACTCTGGCCCCAGTTGTGAGTGCTGAGCAACAAACCCGGCCCTGTAACTGTGTGTGTGTATGTAGACTGTGTATATGTTAGATATATATTGATCTATATATGTGTGCATTCAGCCAGTCTTCTATAATGGCCCCAAACCTCACACATCACAATAAAAATGTTACTAGGGTGTTCTGAGCCTGACTCTAGTGTTTTTAATCAGGGTTAGGGAAAGCAAAGCAAAAATACTCGGGAATCACCAGAATCCAGCATGAGAGACACCCAGGCAGCTGTGAAATAAATGAAAAGCCCCAGTAGAGAATGAAAAGGCATTTTAGATGGGTTTAATAGCAATTAGCAAACCTTAGCGCAGAGATCAGCAGCACATGTTTATAAAGGGCAGATTTGTGACATGTGAGAGAACTTCTCATCCTGCACAAAGCACCGTTTTCTGCATTTAAAAAAAAATAAAATAAAAAATAAAAAACCAACAAGAAATAATTGGCCTGCATTGTCATGCAACCGTGCAACCAGTGGAGTGTGTATTATTAACCTGGGAGGGGTGAGGAGGTAATACACAGAGCTACATTGTAGTGCAAATGTCCCAGTTCATAAAGCTCTGACTTGCGCTGTTACATACAACAGCATAAAGAATGGAATGTCAGCTAACAACTGAGTAATTCAACATTTAGCTCCCCTTCCCCCTGCTCTTCCCCCTTTTCTAATCCCATTTCTCCTCTCCCTTCCTTTTGCCTGGCACTATGGAACTGTTAAATCCAGCTGAAAAGGGTGGTGGGATGAAGGCATTCATTGCTCCATTGTCATAAATGCCAACACAACACAAGGTTCAGGGCTAGCTCTGGCTCAACCTGCAGAGCATCAAAAGGTCCTAAAATGTTTGGCTCTTCTCTCCATATCCTTCACCCTGTGGTGCTACCAAGGGGATGTGGAGGTCCCACTCTGCTGGAGCATTTCCTTCTCTCGGAGATTGCCCTCTGTTTCCCAGTCCCCAGCCCACCTTTTCATACTCTCCTCCCAGCCAGCTGCTACACTGCTTCTCTCTGCCTGGCTGGCCGGCAGCTGCAGCTCCTCCCTCCGTTGTGGCCTGCATTGCTCCAGCTGCTTATCACAATTGGGTTTGCCAGCATCTTCTCCGGACAGCATGTCCTTGTCGTTGCCCCTTGCTGCTGCTCCCCTGCTTGCTGGCCTCTCTAAAACAGCAGCCCTTTCCTCACAAAATCACCGCACTGCATGAGTCCATGGGTCAGTATGATTTAGGGGAGGCTGGTTTGGGGGGGTGAGCCATTTTGCCAGCAGTCTTCTCCAATTCTCAGGGTGTAAAATCTCTGTGTGACTCATGGTTCCTTCAGCCAGTGTCTGACATGTAAAAAATCCCAGTCCTACGCCTGCGACCTGGAACATCCCTTCCTGTGCTACTATAATAACAGAGGGCAGAACCAAGGTGGAGAATAAGAAGGGGCATTTGCTAGGGCTGTTCAAAACTCAGCAGTTACATTTTGCAGGATCTAGATGAACCTTGTTTTCTGGTCTCTGTTCACATGGCTTTGCATGTCCTGGGGCACCTCCACAACCAGTGGAAATCAGCGTAGCTTCAATGGAGCTACCCCAGTTGACATTATCTAGCGGAGGACTTGGCCCCGAGTTTGATGTTGACTTTTGGTTCATATGAATCCAGAACTCCGCTGAAATCACCAACTATTCTGCAGCTTGGGGTCAGAAATAAAGATAGGCCCAAATGGAAAGCGCACAACCAGGACCAGGTTCAGACCCAAGTTCAAACACTGTCCCTGCCAGGGCTGTCTCCAGGCACCAGCAAAGGAAGCAGGTGCTTGGGGTGGCCAATCGAAAGGGGCGGCACGTCTGGGTCTTTGGTGGCAATTTGGCGGCGGGTCCCTCAGTCCCTCTCTTCCTCTTCAAGCTGCCGCCGAAGTGCCGCTGAAGAGGAAGAGAGGGAGCGAAGGACCTGCCGCCGAATTGCCGCAGAAGAATGAAGCAGCGCGATTCAGTTGCCGCTGAAGTGTCGCTGATTGGCTTATTTATTTATTTATTTATTTATTTATTTGCTTCGCCGCTTGGCGTGGCAAAAAAGCTGGAGCCGGCTCTGGTTCCAGTCCTGAGGAACCTGCGGTCTCAATATATAAATAACAAGTTTGATGAAAGGCTTTTGTACCTTCCTGAACTAGACACCAATTGGGCTTTGCAATAAAACTCTAAACCAAGTGAGTTTCACCTGGTTTCAGACTTTGTTGTGAACATTTTTCCCGGCTCTAGTTCCCGGTCATGAATTGTTCTGAATGAAGATCTCCTTCCAGATGTAAATATTTGGGCTGCTGTTGAGTTCAAAGCATAGCTGAATATTCTCAACCATGTCAGACAAAATCATACCCTACTACATTTACTTCCAGGATACTAACTTTTGGCGGGAGGTTGGGGCGGGGGGAGTGTTTTCATTCTCTCTGAGAGATAATTCCATATTACCCTCCTTTAAAACCCTCCTCCACAAGGCTCTATTTTATCCTTGACAACCTGTCAGTTCTACTTTATACACAATCATTAGGGTCACTGCCGGGTATTCCATATCTCTCCCGCTACCCTCCAGGGCTGAGCATGCTTCTTCTCCAGCATCCCTACCCTCCAGGTGCTGGATACACTCCCTTTGAAGTTGCATGCATTCTTTTCTTCTTTTCTTGATTTAGATGCCCTTTGTCCAAGGGGATGTGTTTACCATGTAAGGTAGTGGCCACATTCCTGCTGATATACTTAATGTTTGCTTTGTTGTTTTGCATAGAGTTTCTGCCCTCCGAAACTGGAAGCATAATTACTGTAGTCAACGAGAGTTGTACCAGCATGTCTCAGAGAAGTATTTAACCCTAAAGACACAGCTGAAAATGTCAACTAGCCTAAGACTATAGATCTGAAATAAGAATATCCTGTGATCTACTTCATATTATGCTTTATGAATTAATCTCTAACAGTATGTTTTAAGAGGAGATATTTCTGTTATATGGTAGTGTTAAATTCCTCCATTTACAGAACTGTTTATTGCAGATCTACGCTTTCCTAATGGATTGGGGTCAAATAGTTTAAAACTTGGTGCCAAAAGTTAGTATCCTATATAGACGTGGTCCTGAGCTCTTTTGTTTAAGTGCTTGACTAAGACACCCATGTCTGAAATTATTGGCCTAACTGTATTTCTTCTTTTTTAATCTAGACCAGAGTATTTTTATAGCATCCTTTCCAGAGCAGCTCAAGGCATTCCCATTTTCTTTTTAGTTCTGATGTTCTGGTGAGACTAAATAATATATGTTTAGTTTGCAGGCTTTAGGAATGTTTGTGGCATATTACCTCTTGTAGTATAGTTATTTCTTTGTGGCCCCTTTTGCCAAACAAAAGTTTTACTATTTTAAAGACAAACTTTATTTGCAGCTCCCAGACTCACAGTGCGACTCTCTTATATTTGCAAAAACAACGAGGAGTCCTTGTGGCACCGTAGAGACTAAAGCTAATGAAGTGGGTTTTAGCTCACGAAAGCTTATGCCCAAATAAATTTGTTAGTCTCTAAGGTGCCACAAGGACTCCGTGTTGTTTTTGCTGATACAAGACTAACACAGCTACCACTCTGAAGTCTTTTATATTTGCGGTTGTTAACAAGCTAATTCAGGAAACAAATTTTCCCTCCACGTAAACAGGTCAGAGCAAAGAAATACACACTCTTTAATGGATGTTTTCTGTAGTCCTGACTTACCAATGGATTTCAAGAGTGATGATTATTCTAAAGACAAACGTGCTACAAAGGGTCATCCTGTAGAATGAGAAACGTTGTACTGCAAACAGTGCAAACTGCAGTGGTTGGTTCATCTCCTGCCCCAGATCCATGCACCCAGGTTTCACCAGCATTACACTATCCCCCAGGCCCTGAGACCTGCAAAGTTGCCTACACATGTCCAGAAGTCTGTGCAGCAGAAAGGAGTAGGGCTGGGAGATGCTTTTCGTTCCTCTCCCTCAGCCCCACTCAGGACCCAGGAGGAACTGCACCAAAGAAGCAATACAGACCCAGGTTGTTTTACCTTAACAGTGGCCAGTTTCCACAGAGTGAAACCACCCCTCCCTGTGGGAGGGGTACAGGGGAATGTGGCCAGGGTGTGGGGAGAGATACAATGGCCTCCTGAGCTGTGAGGGTCTTTGGGGTTTGGGAGCCTGGCCCACTGTTTCTTTCATAGGGGGAAAGAGAGGTTGATGGTTCTCGAGCAGCCCTTTTTGAAGCTGCTGAATTCTAAACTCCGCCATTGGTCTACTTGTCCGTTGTCATCCATCTAGGCTTGTTCACAAGCCCCCAGTTAGGCAGCCCCTTTGGGTCATGATAGTCAGAAAATCAGCCCCTTTCCAGGTGTCTCAAATTGGACACCCAAAACTTGGGGAATTCGCTCCCGCTGAATTGCCGCTGCAGATCGCGATCGCGGCTTTTATGTTTTTTGGGGGTTTTTTTTGTTTTGTTTGGCTGCTTGGGGCGGCCAAAACCCTGGAGCCGTCCCTGGCTGTCGGGGGCGTTGACATGTTACAAGTGTAACAGCAGAGCTGCCAGGGCTTCTTGCGCTTTGTTTTTGTTCTCTGCACTCAGCCGGGGCCTGCACTTTCCAGTGTTTACATAAAACCGTGTTGAAAAACAAATAGTCTGGAGCCAATATAAATCATAAACCGAGTCCTTCCAACAGCACGAAAATAAATACAAAATAATTCCCTCTGCAAAATAATCCCCCCCACTTGTGGTTCTGTTTATGGGAGGATTCTAAATATATCGCCTCTCTCTCAGTGATGATTATTAAGAGTAGCTATGGCCTCCATTGCAGGGTCAGAAGTCAATAGACTCTTGAAATCTGCTTTGGTTAGGATACGCTGAGTGCACTGATTGTTGTGTGAGTTAGCTACTGTTTTAGTAGTGAAGATGATTGCTACTAATAGTGTCAGACAACTGTGAGCTTCTGTATATGTTACGCTCTGGCCATAACCATCTCCTCGCTCTGTAGCATGTGCTTTGGCCTGCTGGGAAGAAGCCTATGCCAGTTTCAAGTGGGACATAAACTTCTTTGGCCAAATCCAACCTGATGTGACTCCGTTCACTGTCCCCTGGTGTGACTTGATTTGAATTACAGCAAGGATGACGTGTAGTCCAGTGTGTTTACGTCTTCGTCAATTTTAATGTTCTCTTTTGGATTTCACTTGAAACTCCCATCACTGTCATGCCTTCAGAACCACCTGTGCCAAGCCAGGACCTGATCCAAAGCCATTGGAGTCAATGGAAAGATTCCCATTGGGCTCTTGATCAGGCCCCAAGCAATGCATGTAGAAGGACTGGTGCTGCCATAGTATGGGAGGTCATGTTGCTGGCCTTGATCCACATACACAACTCCCATTGTTCTGACTGGGAATTATGCCAGAGGAGATCTGTTGGCACGTGGTCTCAAGTGTGTCAATCCACTGCCCTGCATGCTCTGAATCGCAAATCTGATGGGATGTGGCCTGAGTTGCCCTTCACAAAGGGTGGAAAACACTCCATCCAAATAAAGCCCAAGTATTCAGGCTCCATGTGGGTGAGGTTGAGAGGGGTTGGGGAAATTTAAATCCACATCTCCAGACCAGGATCAAGGTGGGTGGCAGCTGCCCAGTCTCCCATCTGAAATAGCAGCCTAACCGCTCCTTCACAGTAGCGTGTGGAATTAGGGTTGCTGGATCTGTGTGAACACAATTCTGAGTGCTTCCCTTGGTTCACTCCCAGTGTGATCTTGTGCAAAGCCATATGTGGGCTAGTGCAGGGACCTTCTCTACAGCACACAGGGAGTGTTCAGCACAGCTGTTCAGCCAGAGCACCCCTCATGCACGCCCATGTTGTAAGGCTTAAGTGATCCACAAGGACTTGTGCCCGCCCCCTACAACGAGGATGAATTTCACCCAAAGAAAAATGGATTCAATTCAAAATGGGGCAGCTGAATTTCAGGGCAGATGGGATATAGCTTCACCGTCTCCAAAGAGGGGGAAAGGGTTAATGGAATGGGAAGGAGACGGGAAAATGAATCAAGCGTGTCTGAGATTCCCATATCTATGCTGGGATTAGTGCAAGGAAAAGCTGCAAAAGGTTGAGGGGAAATAACTGGATAAACACAGATAGAAAGAGAGACTGGAAATTGTTAGCTGTGAACCGGTAACATGTAGAATCTTGAGAAAAATGGGGAAGTGGCGATTAGAAGACAGCTTCTCCTTAATGGAGAGAAATGTTTTAACTAGAGCGGGGTGGAAACCGGGCAAGGAAGTTTCATTTCCCTCATTTGGTCTAAATAGCCTCAACATCAGGGATGAAAACTGCAGAGTGGTTTAGGGGAGTTGGACACCTGCCTTCTATTTAATGAGTGACATCAGCAGATTAACTCCTCTCACGCTGGTGCAATTCGACTGCAGAATCGGACCTTCAGGGACAGCAATGGGATTCAGATCTAGGAGTCCCTGGCTCTCAGGCCTGTCTTCTGAACTCTGCCTAACTGAATACAAAAGCTGAAAATGCCATCCTTTGTGTTTCCATTTCTCCTCTTTATGTGTCCCACCATGTGAGGTGCTGTACACTGCAGTGCCCGTTGAAGCCAATAAGAAGTGAGGCCATTAATAAAATACATGTATCTAAATCCCCTTAGATTTAGACGTGTCTAAAACCTCTGAGATTGCTTGGAAGGTCCTGTCCAAATATTTATGTACTTCAGATATTTACAGGCCTATTCTATGCTCCCACTGCATAGACTAAAATACACAACACCGATAAGTAGTAAACATAGCAATACTGGTTTGTAAAAAAGCTGCCTGCTTGAACAATTAATAATTTATCATGCTAATAGCGCTTCATCACCATGATGCATTATCCTCTGAGGAGAAATCACTTACTCAGATGCTTTAAACAGGATATTTTTGTCCCTATTGTCAACCATAACTATGGATCTTTTTCTTAGGCTTAAGCCAATATTATCTGATGTCACAAGTCAACAGGTTATCTGTTCAGGATAGCAGCAAATGAGTCTAGGAAAAATGGAACTAATAGATTTTCAAAACCTGCTATCTATTTGCCAAGGGCCTGATTCTCCACTTCCTTTGCACCTTAGGTATCCATTTACAGTATGCAAAGCGAGTATGTAATGCTGCCATTCTAATTTGGTAGCATTTTACAGCCATTTTGCACAGGTGTAAATGTCTACACAAAGTGCAAAGGAGAATCCAACCGCAACCGTTTTCAGAGCTGTGGTCCTTTCTCTAGAAGACGGCGCTTGTACACCAAAGGTCTACTGTGAGACAAATGAGAATGACTTAGGGAAAGTCTACACAGTGCAGCAATGTGCACTACAGGCATTGCAAATCACACCTCTATTGTGCGCATCGTGTAGACAAACCCCTAGAGATAAATGACCAAGATTTTCAAAAGTGAATTCCCCAAGTTTTGGGTGTCCAATTTGAGACACCTGGAAAGGGGCTGATTTTCTGACTATCAGGCAACCCCTTTAAGATGTCCCAGGTTGCGCACCCAAAATCACAATCTTGGCCAGAGTTCATAAGGGACACTGTGGATTGGGTGCCATAGTTAGGTAGCCCTCTCCCAATTGCAACAGAAAAGATTCTATAGAAGGAGCATTGGATGTGCTGCTGGAGTCTGAGGAGATATAAGGCTCCTTCAAGGATTATCAGTTATTTTTATTGTGAGATCTGAGTCTTTTCTGTTTCCCATTCACCTCCACTCATTCTATCCCCCCAGCTGTCACCTTGAAGTGGCATGATTTTGGAAGAAATTCCCGTGTCGTGGAGGCTGGAAAAGCCAGAGAGGAAGGTATTTCAGAATTCAGGGGAAGCCAGTGTATTGCTAGTGGGCGTTACTGAGGATGCAGTGGTAAAGAGGACACTACGAGAGGGGGAAAAATTGTAGAGGAAGCTGTGCCTGGAGGTTCCTTCAAAACATACCAAACTGGCGGGGGGGAGAGGTCAGCTGTTTGGTTATGGACTAGCTCCTTATGTAAGCATCTCTTGGTGTGCTTTACAACCAGATAAAAGGGAATCCAGCTGAAAAAGCAGCAGCAACTAAGCCTTAAGAAAAAAGGCTTTGAATGAACTGAGCTTTTCCAAAGAGGAGGACTTCCACAGAGAAAGTTCATAATGAAAAAGGGTCTGGTGCCAAATTAAATGGACTCCTGACAGAAGAAACCATCAAGGCCATTTTGATTTTATTTTTGGCTGTAGAGGGGGATAGGAGAATAATACTCTGTGGTGTATATATGCACCTATATAACACACACTCACTTTTTAAAAAAGCAGGCTAAATGGGAAAGGGAAGAGGTGTTTAAGACATGAACGAATATCGCAGCTTGGTGAAATTTTGATGAAATATTTTGACAACTTGTTTTGACATGATATTAAAAATGAATCTTTGTGCATGTAGTTGTGTTTAAAACATAGTTGTCAAAACAACAGGCAAAGCCTTGGTGTTGAATTTGAAAACGGAGGCGTGATAACCATGTCAAGAGTGTAGTTTTATGAAATTGTACGGAAGACACTGAACCAAATGATGATGAAATCTTGTGTGTGTGTGGAGGGAAATATTGCACCCATGACTATTAATATCGTCTCTTCTCCTGATTTTTGAATTATAGCAGCTTATTACTATTTTTATATAGCTCTATTAATGAACATAGCAATTTACAAGTAAAAAGAAAACCCCCAAACTTAACACTTTCATAGAACTCTAAATTCTTTAAAATACTTTCACTAATCCCTGTAACACCCCTGTGAGGCAGGTAGAGAAGTAGCGGTATCCCCATTTTACAGATGGGAAATTGAGCATTGGAAAGGTTAATTACATGCTCAGGTCACTCTGTTTGAAATAAGATTACAACTCTAGAATTCCTGGTTCCCACATGAGTAGCTGCTTGCAGGATTGGAGCCGAAGTCTGTAGCATGTCAGAGCTAGAAAGGACAGATTGTGTTTGTGTAAATAGGAAAGCCTGAGAAGCGGTGGGACATGAGCTCTCATGCTTGATATATTTGTTCTGCCTACGTCAAATTCTGGGTGCGGATGGAGTATCCGGATCCGTAGGGCAGCAGTGGAAGGTTAGGGAGTTGCCTCTCAGCTTCCTGAATTTCCTGATTTCCCAAGGTCTGGTCATCTTTTGCTGCTTTGCTCACTAAGGCACAGCTCCCTCCTGAATCCTTCCAGCTGGGAGAGCTCCCTGCACTCTTTCCATTTAGACTGAAAACAACAAATATAACCGATCTGCAGCATGCTGCTCATAGTTATTTCAGATTGAGTCTATCTATGTTAAATTACCATTCTGTAACTCAAGAAGAGTGTGTGTAAGCCAAGGACTCAATATGTGCAGCCCCACGGGCTATGCCGACCTTCTAGGAAAGGGTGGACCACTGAGCAAAGCTTAAAAAAACACTAAGGCTCTATAGCAAGGAAGTTACTCTTGAAGCATGGAAGGGAGATAATAAAGTTCTGCCTGTCTGTGTCTGTCTAATATTGACACACCTCATCAGTGCCTGAGCACCTCCCAAATATTTAAAAAGACATAAACTTTCATTGACATATATAAATCAGGGGGCAAGGGCACTGAATCCATTGGAATCCCATTGATGTAACTGAGAGGAGAATCAGGGACTTCTTTAGGAGACCATTAACAACTCGCCAGTCTAGGTGGCGTGGTAGGTTACTGAAGCAGCCTCTCTGTCCTGGAGCAGAGGTCTCCCAAATCCTGTCACAAGTGAAGAGGGGCTTGGAGCCTCTCCCCTTGGCTTCATCTCTATTTGTGCACATCATAAAACCACCAGAGCCCTGGGGGAGCTGTAGGTCAGCTGTGTTTGGAGGAACTTGATTAGCCCCTACCCCCACCAAACCTCATTTTCATGAGCACTAGATTTGTACAGTACGAAAATGTATAAAAGAAAGCTTGCCATTGTTTCCATAGAGCTAGTCTCAAACTGGAGGCTGGAAAGCGCACTTTCCACTTCAGACGCCAGGGTCTAATTGCCATCCACCCAGCTGCCCGGCCCTCATTCCAATCTCTCGTTCATATCTCTTGGCCTCTCTTGAGCGCTAGTCTCCAAGAAGACGACAAGGATTTGTGTGTGATTGATGCTATTTCAGCATCTGCCACCCACAAATGGAAAATAAAAAAATGCATTTGATACGAAGAGCCCTTCCAGTGTGGAGCGGACTGCCTGCCTGCCAGGGACAGCCAAGATGTTTCGTTTTCATTAACAAGGAAATTAAAACTCCCTCTTTTCGGGAAGTGATTAATGCCTGTGATTATGCGTTAACAGATTTTGGATACAAGTGAGGTTTTTATCACTCAAACAGCAAGATGATAGGTCACTTAACTCGTGTGTGGTCTTACCTATTAACTGATAATGGGGGAGATAATTAAGACAGATAAGCATGTAGCTGAGGTTTGGTAATTGGACAGAATCCAGTTTATATAAATTAATAGCCTGTGCTCAGTTGCCTGTGGCTGATAAGTTCTAGCGTAGGGTCCAGTTCTGTGATGTGCTGAGGGCCCTCAACTCACATAGACTTCGGTGGGAGTTGCAATGCTTGGCCCCTCTCAACAGCGGGCCCATAAACAGGAGAAATGGCAACTCAAAGGATGGCATCTCAGCCTTTGTATTCAGATAAGCGGCTTTCAGAAGACCTAAAAAGAGACAGAACTGAGAGCCATGGAGTCTTGCATCCTAATCCCATTGCTAACAGCACGGGCCTCATATTCCTATCAGATACACCAGTGTAAATCAGGAGTCACTCTACTGGAGGCAATGAATCTATACTGGTGTAAAAACAGCTTTAAAAAAAAAAGAGGAAAATCAGATCCTGCCTCTTTCCATGGTCTCTGCCTTGGTTTCCCCATCTGTAATACAGATGTTATAATAATGACCTACTTCAGAAGGCTGTGATAAGGATGAATTAGTTAAAATTTCTGAGGTGATATGAAGGTGGAAAGACCCTGTGCAAAATGGTAGAGAGGAGCTCAGACCAAAACCTGAACACCCTCAAGCTGTGGAAAAATGTGATTCAGATCCAAAATGTACAGCTAAGCCCCATTCATCTCTAGTAAGTGTGAAATATTATAAAGAATTCAGACTAGGGAAGATTAAAGCATAGCCTCTATACACCCAAGGTTAGCACCCCACTTGCTGGAGTCGCGTGATTACATCAGAATCTGTTTCTGAACGTCTGAATCTGTTTCTGGCCCTTATGGTTGTGCAAATAAAAACGTTCTAAAACTTGACCCACATGTAACTGATAGCGACAATGCTGTCTGCCTGAGCCTGCAGAGAGCCTGAAACAATTGTACTGAGAAGTGTGGGGTTGTGAAATGCCCCATTCATCTCAGTAGGGTTTTAATTCCAAGATCCATTCCTCTGAGGGTTATGCCAACATCAGCCCAATAGAGAGTTCTGTCTGTGGCAGGAGAAGAGTGAAATGGGCCTGTTCCCACATTCCCCAAACAAGGAGCTATATCCTAGCTCATGGGGTAAGTACTGTGGGGCCCCCTTGCTGCCATCTCAGCTTCTACAAGAGGATGAGTTCCCTGCCACTGCCTCTACATGTAGGGGGGTGGAGTTGTAGGGGACCTGCATCATAACATGCATAGGGCACCAGAATGCGTTAATCCAGCTCGGTTTCCAGTTTTTCAAGTGTGCTTAAATTAAACCTGGCCTGTTCACATCTTTGCTGAATAAGCTGCATGCAATACATATTTGTCAGACATCAGTTTCTTCTATATTGTGGCTAATGTATTTGGGGAAGAGGAAAACCAAGAAAATATCCTTTTTTACTTCTTCTTCCATACTAGAAGAAATCCTTTTTGCCAGTGCAGTAATTCCTAGCCAGGATTTACAATTGTTTTTTTTCCTCTGTATGGTTTTTTTCTTTTGGTGTGTTTTGCATATCATTTGCTAGAGCCATATTAATATATAGAGCTGTTTAATATAATATATAGGCGTTTAACACACAGCCACTGCTCACAGTGAGTTTGAATACATCCATCTTTACCCAGAATAAACCTAAATGAAATGCCAAAGAGAAGAGAGAGGAATGGTCAGAGTGCTCCAAATGAGAGACTATAATCTACTCTATCTGGCATTGATTCTTAGGGTCTAAGTGAGGAATGGAGTTGGGGATTCCATTTTAAAAACGGAGTTAAATAATTCCAAATAGCTATAACATGATCAACCTTTTGTTCCGTGTTTGTACAGCACCTAGAAGAGTGGCATTCTGATCCACTGGGGCTCTTAGGCACTAGGGCAATACAATTCACTTATAATGATGCTGATAGGATTCGAAACACCCACATAACACCTAGCATGGGCAGTTCAGCTCCTTTCAGTTGTGTTAACTGGTTATGTTGGGAGAGCCCATGGCTACAACATAGCTATTCCTCCTCAAGACAAGCCCTTAGAACTCTGCCTGCCATTTGTTCCTAGACGTCACAGTTGTGCATTGCTGCTGGACCTCTGGCTGCTGGTGGATACACTCCAATACAGCTGCGCTGAGGACGGCTTCCTCCTCCTCCCTCCCCCTTCATCTTTACCTCACTACTGTAATCCAGGTTTTTGGCACCTCAAGATGAGACTCCTGCAGTGCACGCTGTGGATTTGGCTGCACTGGGGAAGTGAGTGGTATCTTAAAATGTGTCAACTAACACACCCATTCCTCAACGCAACTTAACAAATAATGTAGACAAAGACTGTCACTTTAAAAAAGTGTCGTCTGGTTGTGGTTAGCCCTACAACTAACGTTTGTGAGTGAGGAGGGGTACTTGTTTACAATGTTTACTCTAATATCGCCTATTTATGTATTTGTATTCCAGTACTGAGGGGCTAGACGCAGCACAAAGACATAGTGGCAGTCCCTGACCTAAAGAGCTTGCAATCTAGACAAGACAAAGGATTGGATAAAGGAAATGTTATCCTCACTGTAACAACAATCTCCTTTAAATATTTATGGTCAGATTGATCCCTGGTGAAAGCAGGTGAGATTCCATTGAAGTCAGTAGTTTTGATCTCAGTTACATCAGATGTTAACTCAGTCCTTAGAATTAAATGCACTGCATAGGGCATGGCTACACTTGCAGATGTGGAGGGCTTTGGGTTAAACCAGCCTTCGGAGAGCGCAGTAGGGAAAGCGCTGCAGTCTGTCCACACTGACAGCTTCAAGTGCACTGGCGTGGCCACATTTGCGGCACTTGGAGCGACATTGGGAGCAGTGCATTATGGGCAGCTATCCCAGCGTGCAAGTGACTGCAACGTGCTTTTAGTGTGACAGGGAGTGTGTTGTGTGTATGGGGGGAGAGAGAGTGGGCTTTTGGGGTGCTGAGAATGTGTCAGCATGCTGTCTTGTAAGTTTAGACCTTCCTCTCCCCGCCCCCCCATTCACTCAAAGCAAACAGTAAATGTTTGCTTTTCTCGGAGCTGATAAGCAGCTGGCTTCTCCGAAATGGAGCTTTGAAAAGGCATTTTCGCATTCCTGCAGCCGATTTCACAACAATGACAAGAATGGCCACTTGACTTAAGGGGATTATGGGACGTTTCTGGAGCGCACTGTTCTCACTGACGCCCGCGGCGCTCCAGCTGGGGCGCAGCAAATGTTATTCCACTCACCGAGGTGGGGTACCAGCAGCGCTGTAGCTGTGGAGTCAGAGCGCTCTACGTGCCTTGCCAGTGTGGACGGAGAGTGCTTTATTGCGCTTAACTCGCAAGTGTAGCCAAGGCCATAGTGACTCTGATTATTTATTGAGTGCATTACAGTGTGCCTACAGGTCCCAGATGAGATCGGGACCCCATTGTGCTAGGTACAGTACAAACCCAGAGTAAAAAACAGTCCCTATCCTGGAAAAGTTTAAACGAGACAGACAGAGGCCTTGGCTACACTCGCGCGGCAGCGCTGTGAAGTGCGAGTGTAGTCGCGCCGCCAGCGGTGCGAGAGCTCTCTCGCAGCGCTGCAAGTACTCCACCTCTCCGAGGGGAATAGCTTGCAGCGCTGCGAGAGAGCGTGCAGCGCTGCAGGCGCTGATTACACTGGTGCTTTACAGCGCTGCACTCGCTGCGCTCGGGGGGGTGTTTTTTCACACCCCTGAGCGCAGCAAGTGCAGCGCTGTGAATTGCCAGTGTAGCCAAGACCAGAGGAAGGTCTATATTGCCATTTTACAGATGGGGAACTAAGGCCCAGGGAGACTAAAAGATTTGCCTACGGTCACAGAGGAGAGTCTATAGCAGCACCAGGAATTGAACCCACATATGCTGAGTCTAGTTGTAGCATTTTAGCCACAGAACCAAGCTTCTAATCCGTGTTGTGTTTTGTTTTGTTTAAGCTGCTGTGTTTCCCTCCCCCTGCATTTTTAGAATTCTATCAGGCATCTTATTTTAGAATTATGTCCAAAAGCCGGGATATGTTCTTTTCTTTCCTTTGTTTCTTTTCTTTTCTTTCTTTAATAAATCTAACTAGTCACATATATTTGAGAAAAAAGATTAGTCATGGGCCAACCTCACTGCTAGTGGAAATAGGTGCGACTTGCTGGAACAGTTGGCGCTGTCCCTGCTTCTTCCAGCAGTAAATTTGTGTCTAAATGTTCTTGGATGACGAACACAGTAATCTGGATGCATCACAAAATTATTCCCTCTTGGCTAGGGAAGGGATTAACCTACCTTCAGTGTATTATGTTTCAGGCGATGGATCAATGTGTACCATTTTTGGTTCGAGGCAATCTTACTGTAAGACTGTTGTTACCTTGTTTAATCTCTTAGAGGAATATCACCAAAAAAACTTTCAGGAACATATTACCCTTCTGATTGCGTTGTCTGCTTTCCATGCCACACTAGCTTGTTATATGAAACAAAGACACATTAACTGAAAATCAGCATGAATATTCGTCTCTTTGCAGCACAGCTCTGATGCGTTTTATTTTATCTTAGTGATATAAAAGGATTTTTAACAACTCGTGCATACCAATATAGCCATAAAATACAGTCACTGGATAATAAAAGACCAAATTTTCACAGAGAGGCTCCTGCGTAGTTAAACTTCACAAGGGTGAGCAGTTTTTATTAAGGAAGTAGGAAGGAGCAGGCTGTATTTTTCTCTCCATAGCTGAGTTCCTCTGTTTCCCTCAAAAGGACAATTGTGGCTTTTTGTTGTTTATGCAAACCTTGATCTGTTTGCAGGGACAGGCAAAGGCATCCTTTACAAAGCAAGCAGATGGTGCGGGCTTTTCATATTGAAAATGAAAGTATGGCAAATGTGCATTAGGGAGTTTCTGTGAAGGTATTATTATGGAGAATTAAGTTTAAAGTATGGTTCTGCCCTAAAAATTCTCTTTAAAAATGGCATTGTGGGGTTCTATATTCCTGTGCTCACTGATTTCTATATTAGATTTGCTCAGTTGGCAAATAAAGAATTTAATTTTTTTTTCTCCCCACGAGTCAGCCCTACAGACTGCTCCGGGCTCTGATTGTTGAGTTGGGTTCTTTTCATTTTGCACATTGTTATAAAGATTCTGCAGGCAAAATTATATATTCAGTGACACCTTACAACCTTATTGACTATCAATGGATTTGCACAGATGTAGCTGAGGGCAGAATTTGGCTTTCAGAACTGCTAGGACAGCAGGATGTGGAGAGAACCCAGCTTGCCCCGCAGAACACAGGCTGTGTTTTTAGGGCTGGCAATTAGGAAACAAAAGCACCTTTTTATTTGCAGAGGGAACAAAGTTGATATGGAAATAAGTGAGACATAATAAACATGGAGACCTGAGAGAGCCATTTTTACAAACTCATTTTTATGGGTACAGCCACACTATGTGCTTGATCCTGTATTGTTCATGTCATGGGACGTTTCCCATTGACTAGAATGTGAGCAAGATCAAGTGCTTTGAAAAGTAGCTCCATGGGCACTGTCTTCAGACCCTCTTCCTTCACAAAGGACATTCCCTTTCAGTCATTAGGCTTCCTAAAGGTTAGTTTCCTGCTCTGTGGAAGCCCATCAAACAGTTCTAAGGGAGCTAGAAATATACATTTTTTATTGCACATTAACTACTGCTGGACAGGCAGCCTGATGGGTGTGGCTGATAGATTTGAAAACACATCTAACACTTTGTGTGTTCATCTTAAATGTATCTGAATTTACCAGAATCTGGTTCAGAAACTGGCCTGAAATATCACAAGAAGAGACTTTCCTCTGCAGTTTCAGATATGGAGTTCATCGGGTTAGAAATACCACAAGGTCAATGTTTCTTGTGGAATGTTCAGTGTTTTCTGTTTTAGCTGAAACTGGAACTGGTTGGAGGAAAAAGGAGAAGAAGTTTGTGGAAACTCTTTTGAATCGTTATCTCACCCCCCCCCCCTCAAAAATTCCAGATTTGGACCAGCTTCAGAGTTGGTGTAAAAAAGGCAAAAAAGGGGAGAATGGCAGGAAGGCATTGCAAATAGTTTGTTGACATTTCAAAATCTGAAACATTTCAACCAGCTGTTGCTGAAACCAGGAAGAGCAGAGATGAGAGGAGACAGAGATGGCCTTGGGCATAAGCTACGTAGTTAGCCAGTTAGGGTTATGTAATGAATCACGATCTCTCACTAATAAGCCAATTCTAAATCAATTCCCCCACCTGCAGAGTTTCTAACTACCTGCTTCCCCTTGCATCACTGTATGCAATCAAGCAGAAACAGAGGCACCCTTTCAGAAAATGGTGTGTGTGTGTGTGTGTGTACACATTGGTGGGTTGTTGAACTGGGTTGGTGGAACAGTGAAGAAAAGTTGTGGCAAAACCCATCTTTACCTAGTACAGGGATCGGCGACCTTTGGTACGCACCCCATCAGGGATAGCTGCTGGCAGGCTGGGACAGTTTGTTTACCTGTAGTATCTGCAGGTTCAGCCGATTGCAGTTCCCACTGGCCACGGTTCGCCGTTCCAGGCCAATGGAGGCTGCAGGAAGTGGCGTGGGCTGAGGGATTTGCTGGTCGCTGCTTCCTGCAGCCCGCATTGGCCTTAAACAGCGAACCGCAGCCAGTGGGAGCTGCGATTGGCTGAACCTGCAGACACTGCAGGTAAACAAACTGTCCCGGCCCACCAGCGGATTTCCCTGTTGGGCCACGTGCCAAAGGTTGCCGATCCCTGACCTAGTACATCAATACATTGAGCAGCTGACCCTTGATGGAGGGCAGCAAATAAGAGAGGAAGAAAGGTCATGTGTGCTTTTCTAAGTCTCAGCCAAAGTGAGTTTTGAATGACATTTCCTTCTGATTATTATTTCGTGCCAACAGATTCACACATACCTCTTGATTCTCTGTGACATCTTACTCATTACAACATAAAGCAATGGGTTGGGTGAGGTCTTCATGGGCCTGGCTTACAATCACATGGGGAAGCTGGGAAAAAATACATACTTTGTGCTAGTCTATGCATGATTCCAGTTGGGAAATACAGGCCCAATGGATTGATGAACACTGTCAGAATTTCTCCATCAGAAACGAAGATGAATGGGCCGTCCCTCAGGGGTGAGCTTTGAATGAGCAAGAGGAGAACTGGAACAATTTGCCACACCCAGTATCTGTGTCCTGCATGGCATCACACCTCAGCCTGTGCTGAGGCAATATGATGAACCTGATGCCTCTGAATCAGTGGCTGACTTGGGATCTAACTGCAATAAGCTACCTGCAGCCTTGTGCCCTCAGTAATCGGGAGAATCAGGCTCGTGTTCAGGGATTATTTTCACTCCTCTTGTGTCTGGCCCAGCATGAGGTACCAAGACAAATCAGTGACAGTTCACAGCTGTTGTTTTTGTTTTAGCTTGTTCTGTGATGGCCCTTCAGAACTTTAAAGTGTGATGAAACAATATTGAACCAATCTGAGAAACGAGAAGCAGAACCCTGGGCTTCAATGGAGGATTACTGGACATCAACTGTGTGTAAACATTTTCACCCACTTGCTCTGTTAGCTTAACTCTCCAAACTCTATGCTGAGGCAGAATGGCTGCTTACGCCACCAGCCCAGAGGCAAAGGGTCATGTTGGCCAATGGTTGGATCATTGGGATCTGGATGGACCTGAGTTCACCAGTGAGTCAGAGGCAATGTTACAGTGCTCCACAGGCCTTGTCTTCGGTGCTAAAAAAGGTGTGTTTTACCTCAGGGTAACTAACGCATGTGAGCTCTCCTGAGGTAAAAACACAATGAAGTCAAGGCACTTCACTTTTATTGTGAGGAAAACTCACTGAGGTCAGCCCCATACTTCCACCAGAGATTGATCCTGGTGAGCTTACCTCGTGGTACAACTAAAGTGTCTTATCTTCATTGAGTGTTTACCTAGGGATAGCTCATGCACATTAGTTACCCCGAGATAAAAAACACCATTTTTAGCAGTGAAGACAAGGCCTCAGATGGGAGGAAAATCAAAGACTGAGCTGAGAGAGGAAGACAACAGTCCCTGCCTAGGCCGGAGAGGAGAGTCATTTAGGGGTGGGGCAAGGCTGGGAGGAAGGGGAATGTTGACAAGGATGCCATGAATTTTTTTGTTTTTGATTTTGAGCGGATGAGCCAAAGTAGGGTGGGGACGGAGACGAACAACCTAATCCGTTTTGTGAATCTGAGCCCCAGTTAGGATGCAAGTTAAGGACTCTTCAAAACAGACTCCTGATAGCCAGCCCAGTGGATTGTTAAGCATGACTCCTGCCTACTAGCATTTTGTTCTCTAGCACGCCTTGAAGGAAGAAGGCCTCCTGCACACATAGCAGAAGGTGGTGGGTTAGTGAAGGGGCTGAGGAGAGGAATCATTAGCTGTGTGGGGGACGTGTGGAAACTGCCTTCTCTGTTTGATTGATAAATATGAAATCAAGCCGAGATCAAATAGCATCACAAGGAAGGGAACACTTCAGCACAGTAGGTAGCGGGATGCCACTTAGCCAGAAGAGACAAAAACATCATGGTTCTCACTTGGTGTTCCACTGTGTGGGCCCTGATATAAATGGGAAATGTAATAGGTGCTTGTTACCACATTTGTTTTATGTAAAATCCATCTGTTGTTGAATGCTACATTGCCTGTGCCTTCCAGTGAGTCTGACTGAGTGTAGCAGCCTTGAGCCAGTGTCTGGAGTGGCGAGAGAAAAGTATTTCCTTCCTGACACGCAGCCAGCAGCAGTACCTCCTGCTGGCCAGTCAGGAAAGGGTGCTGGCTAGAATTCAACTTCAAATTAGAGGAGGAGGAAAAGGAGAAATAGAATTAACTGTAAAAGGCAAGAATCTTCCATTATTCCAAGCAAATCATCCATAAGGGAAAATGAACTTGGTTATTTTACTGGGCTTCCCAGAAGTGAATACATTGATCCATTCATTCTAATTGCAAGTTCAGACCAACCTACGGTCTTTCAGGCTAGGAAAGCAGGATGAGAACTCCTACTGCAGGCCTGATCAACAGTGATTATATGTATTTCCAAAGTCCCAATCGTCATAGCATCAAGATGCCAATTTAAAAGTGAATCAGTTCTTAAGTGCCCTTCTGAACAGAGATGTTTTCTTGAATTTAGGCCATACTTAATCGTTCCCAGCTTGTAAAATTGAAGATCAGTCAGGAATCAAGGCACTGGGAAAGTCTGACATAAAATACACATTCAAGTCAGTTAAGTTCTATGTGTCATAGACTCGTCTACATTAAGGCAAATTTACATCAGTGTCACCAGTGAAAACACCTGCACAAAGTAGGCTTTACGCTGGGGCAGCTTAAGCCAGTAAGGTCAAAATGAACCTCCCTGTGAACCAGCACAACACATCTATATTAGGGAGTTGCAGTTAAACTGGTGCACATTTCCTATATGAACATTCATGTTCTATTCACCAGCATCACAAGGTGCTTGAAGCTTAATAAGTCTTGGGCAACACTTTCAGATTGCTGGAGCTATGCAAGAGCAAAATATGGGGCAAATCCATGTGGTGAACATGGAATTAAGCTCTTTTGACTGCAGTAGCGCTATGCCCATTTACACCACCTGAAGATTTGGCCTTTGGCATTTTGGAAAAAAGTTGCCTCAGTTTCCTTAGCTATAAAATGGGGGTAAAAACAAAAGGGCCTAGCTTTATGGGTTCTTACAAGGTTTCAAAATCCTTTGACATCCTTATGTGAAAGAGGCTTCAGAAGTGCAAAGTAGCAGTAATATTTATTACAAGAATCTTCATCGTTGTGAGGGCCTTTGATCAAACACTGAGCTGAAATGAAAAGTGCACGCAACTGGCTTAATTCTTTTCTTTACAACATAAAGAAAAAGGAAAAACTTTCCCTGTAACCTGAGCCACCTTCTGTTACACGAGTGGTCTTGTACTGTGTTTAGTGTTGAGTTCTCTTTCTAAATGGCTTTCATCTCACTCATCAGAAATGGTTAAAAACCTTGGGTTCAGAAGAAATCCTAGATAATTAGAGGCCCTTTGATCTTAGGACCCTACAGTTAAGCATGCTGGGAGACTTCAGGCTGCATCAAACAAAGAGATCAAAAAGAGTTCAATATGTGGTAAACAGAATAGAAAGCATTAATAGTGCCCAACCAGTTCTTTGTTCTTGTACAGGAATAACTAGTAACCAATTAAATGGGTTCTGTTTCTTGCTGCTCCATATCTTTACATTTGCTGGTTTCTGTGATACTGATAATTGAAGCAACATTGTGCAACACTCCTAATTCAGTGTATCCTTAATTGTGCTACTCAACAGGGCCGGCTCCAGGCACCAGCAGAGGAAGCGCTTGCCTGGGGCGGCACATGCTAAGGGGCGGCATTCCGTCCATTCACAGTCCAGGCGGCTTTTGTGTGTGTGTGTGCACGCGCGCTTCAGCAGTTCGGGTGGCCTTTCTGAGTGTTTTCTAAACCAAGTGCACAATCATATATAGCTTGTTTATAGTGTTTTCCATATTTTTTTAAATAATATCACTTAGCACATTTCATCCTAGGATTTTTCCACAGTACCACTGCAGGAGAGGTAACTATTATCCCTATTCTACAGAGAGAGGAACTGAGGCATGGACTTCTTGTGGTGTGGGATTTAAGTAAGAAGCACGCAGCAACTCAGCGGCAGAATCAGGATAGACTATAGAAGTCCCAGTTTCCCAACAATACAATAGCACTGTCTCGCATGTATTTTTTATTTTGTTTTACAGATATGGTACTAACGGATTCTACTGTATGGCTTACAACCTCTACTCTACGTTTTAGCTTTTCAGTATTAGGGCTATCCAGTAGGGTACACTTTGTATTCTTCAGGCACACACAAACATTTGGGACCAGATTTTAAAAAGTTCTCAGCACTCAACCGTTCCCATTGTTCTCAGCGAGTAAGGCATTCTCCACTGTCCTTGATGGGTGGGGCATTTTTTGTTCTTGACGGGAGCTCCAGGGTGCTGAGCACTTTAGAAATTCTGACTGTATCATGGTCAGTGGAACTGGAGTCAGAGGGCCCATGTTCCCTGGGAGGACTATTATTGGACAAGACACATGCAGGCAGTTAAGGGGGGAAGCAGGTCAGCCACACGGACAGAGCAATGCATAGGTTTAATAGAGTTCCTCTCCTTCAACTTAACCTGCATTCAGCTGCACTCTTTGCAAAGGAAACATGGCAGCAGCGTCAGAGCTGTGAGTTTTCTGAAGTGTAGAAGCTGGCAATGTGAAACTCCCGGGAGCCCTGGATTTTGCAGACACAAACCTAGCCCAGCGATGGACTGGGGGAAAGGAGGCGTTGGAGCTCTACACTGACCTGGCCAGGCAGGAGGAATTCAACAGCAGGAAAGTAAAACTATGATTTTACCTTATTGGGGAACAAAGCAGAGAGAGCTGCACCACTGCCTCACGGCAATTCTAGGAGTCCTGGGGGCCTATTGCTCTCCAAAGCAGAATGAAGCTGAAGAGTGACACGGGTTTTTCACTAGAGACCAATCTGAAGGGGAGAGGATAGACCCCTATGTTACTGCCTTGCGCATGTGGACTGCTATGTGCAATTTTGGGGACTTGACCGACTCCCTAATTTGGGACAGCTTAGTCTGCAACACTTGGGATCACCAGCTGCTCCAGGAAGGTAATCTCCCATTAGACAGGTGCTTAGATATGGGCATGTAGCAGAAACCTCATAGGGTGACCAGATGTCCCGATTTTATAAGGACGGTCCCGATTTTTGGGTCTTTTTCTTATATAGGCTCCTATTACCTCCCACCCCCGTCCCTATTTTTCACATTTGCTGTCTGGTCACCCTAAAACTTCAAGACAAAGGATTGAAAGCCCTAAGAGGCACGACACCCTCAGAAGTCATGCAGTGAGACATCAGCAAAGGAGAGCAGGTTGCCAGGGCTCTGTACCCATAGCGAGATGCATTTACTGTGGGAGACAGCACGAATGAGTAAAGGAGAAGTGCCCCGCACTAGGACAGCATTGCAAGGAATGTGGCCAGTTGAACCATTTTAGCAGTGTGCGCAAGCGCAGAGGAAGGTCTCCGAAAGATTGTCAGACTTGTACAAGAGCAGGATGGCACATCAGATAGTGGTGATGGCATTACATCTCTCTTTTTGAGGCTGAGAGCATATCCACTTCAGGCTGTCAGGACAGGAAAGCAACAAGGGACAATGCCTCTGTGCCTGCAACAATGTTAATAGGGAATGCCCTTGTGTGATTTCAGATGGATAGCGGGGTCTCCTGCAGTGTGATTCCTTGGGGTGATTTGGACTCTAATACCCCCATTACAAAGAGAGGTGCAATCTAATCATGTACAATGAGAATATAACGCAGCACACAGGAAAATGTGACCTCATAGTAACTAAATCAAAAAATAACAGATGGTCCCAATTGAAGTTTGTGGTCATGGATGGTAAACACCATGAACTCCTCGTGGATAATTCAGCCATACAAGCCATGGATCTGATCAGGGTGCAGTGTCAGAATGTTATAGCTGCAGTGCAAGAAGTAAAAGGGGGAGTCCTATGGACACTGGAGACCATTTTAAAGGCCTATGGGGATGTTTTCAAAGGTGACTGATGTCGTGAAGGAAACCTGCACCTGGAAGTAGACCCCACGGTAGAACCTGTGTGCTTACCACAGAAGGAAATTCCAATGGCACTATGTAATCCAGCATCCAAAGAGCTAGAAAGACTGCAGAGCAGGGGTATCATAGCACCTGTAGAGACCAGTACAACCTGGGGTAAGCAGCCTGCTGGTGGTAAAGAAATCATTAGGCAAATTACACATCTGTATAGACTCAAAGCCATTGAACTGAACATTGACAAGATGCCACCATCCACAAATGATGCCATCCTGCCAGAACTTTCCAAAGTCAGAGTCTTTGTGAGGTCTGTGATGTGAGGAACAGGTTTGGGCACATTAGCCCAAAAATTAAAATTGCCCAGCATGCTGACAGCCATAGCAACACCAGAGGTGTTGGAGAAAACTCATCCAAGTGTTGGAAGGACTGCCTGGAGTAAAAATAATTGCAGGTGATCTCCTCATTGTAGGTGAAGAAAGCAATGATACAGAAGCTGAATGAGCCCATGACAGAAAACTATATAAGGCAGTGATGCAGGGACAAGAACATAAAACGTAACCCAGAAAAACTGTGACCCAAATCGTATGCGGTGACATAGGCTGGGCATCTGCATACAGCAGAGGGACCGAAAGTAGATCCCAACAAGATGAAGGCAATCAGAGAGATGCCAGCTCCCAGTGGATGTGAAAGGGATACAGCGCTTCATAGAAATTTATTCCCAAGTTCTGTCCACACCTGGCTGCAGTAGTGTACCCCATACATCCGCTCACCGGGCAGGAAGCTGAGTGGACTGGGCAGGCCCCCAACAGGAAGCATTTGATACCCTGAAACAAATGATAATGGATGCACCTGTGCTGAAGTACTATCAGCCAGGTAAGCCACTGACACTCCACTGTGATGCACTGGAGAAAGGATTGGGTGTAGTTTAATTCACAGAAGTAGCTGGTTGCTTATGCCAGCAGAGCCCTGTCAGAGACTGAGCAGGGGTACACCCAAATAGAAGAAGTTTTTAGAGTGGAGCGATTCTATCGTACACTCATGGCCACCCAGTAATAGTGCAATCAGTCCACAAACCCCTAGAGATCTAATTCAAAGCTGTTTTGTAGTGCTCCAAAGAGATTACAACACATGTTCATCTGCCCCCAGAGCTACCAGGTAGCAATCAGATATTGTCCAGGACGATGACTGGTGTTAGCTGACACCCTGAGCAGGGAATATACATACCCAGCATCAGCAAATTGGGGAAAGGGTGTCAGGGCATTGACTCCATTAATATGCTGTACTCTATCCCAATTTCAACAGTGAAGTTCAGGGAACAGAAGAGGCTATGGAAAGGGACATCCAGTTACAGGCAGAGAAGAGACTGATACCAGCAGGGTGCCAGAAGACAAAAAACAAGTACGGATAGGAACAGAAACACACTCAGCTCATTTTAATTTGAAAAGATGGAATCATATGTTGAGGACAGAAAGCTGTTGTCCCCACCGCATTACATAGGGGTGTCATGCAAAAAAAAATACATGCCTCACACCTGGGCATTGACAGCTGTCTGAGATGGGCTCAGTAGTGTGTATACTGGCTGGGAATTAATACACAACTCCACTCCTTGATAAAAGGGTGTGACACCCGTCAATCATGTGATAACTGCCAGCGGAAAGAGACTTACCACATGAGCTGCCTGCCCAACTATGGCAAAAGATGGGAGTGGACTTATTTACCTTAATGGAAAGCATTTGATTACTATGGACTACTATTCTGATTTCTGGGAGGTTGATGCCCTACCTGATACAAGAAGCAAGTCAGTGATTGGCAAACTGAAACCCCACTTGTGAGATACGGCATTCTGGACACTATATTCACTGACAATGGATGCTAATTTTCCATGGAAGAATTCAGGCACACACATGGGAGCTTGACCACCACACCTTCTCCCCATCACGGCCAAAGAGTAATGTTAAGGTGGACTCAGCTGTGAAAACAACTAAGAGACTGTTATACCCGGCTTCAGAGTAACAGCCGTGTTAGTCTGTATCCGCAAAAAGAAGAACAGGAGTACTTGTGGCACCTTAGAGACTAACAAATTTATTAGAGCATAAGCTTTCGTGGACTACAGCCCACTTCTTCGGATGCATATAGAATGGAACATATATTGAGGAGATATATATACACACATACAGAGAGCATAAACAGGTGGGAGTTGTCTTACCAACTCTGAGAGGCCAATTAATTAAGAGAAAAAAAACTTTTGAAGTGATAATCAAGCTAGCCGAGTACAGACAGTTTGATAATAAGTGTGAGAGTACTTACAAGGGGAGATAGAGTCAATGTTTGTAATGGCTCAGCCATTCCCAGTCCTTATTCAAACCGGAGTTGATTGTGTCTAGTTTGCATATCAATTCTAGCTCACCAGTATCTCTTTGGAGTCTGTTTTTGAAGTTTTTCTGTTGTAATATAGCCACCCGCAGGTCTGTCACTGAATGACCAGACAGGTTAAAGTGTTCTCCCACTGGTTTTTGAGTATTTTGATTCCTGATGTCAGATTTGTGTCCATTAATTCTTTTGCGTAGAGACTGTCCGGTTTGGCCAATGTACATGGCAGAGGGGCATTGCTGGCACATGATGGCATATATCACATTGGTAGATGTGCAGGTGAACGAGCCCCTGATGGTATGGCTGATGTGATTAGGTCCTATGATGATGTCACTTGAATAGATATGTGGACAGAGTTGGCATCGGGGTTTGTTACAAGGATAGGTTCCTGGGTTAGTGGTTTTGTTCAGTGATGTGTGGTTGCTGGTGAGTATTTGCTTTAGGTTGGGGGGTTGTCTGTAAGCGAGGACAGGTCTGTCTCCCAAGATCTGTGAGAGTAAAGGATCATCTTTCAGGATAGGTTGTAGATCTCTGATGATGCGCTGGAGAGGTTTTAGTTGGGGGCTGAAGGTGACAGCTAGTGGTGTTCTGTTATTTTCTTTGTTGGGCCTGTCTTGTAGGAGGTGACTTCTGGGTACTCGTCTGGCTCTGTCAATCTGTTTTTTCACTTCAGCAGGTGGGTATTGTAGTTTTAAGAATGCTTGATAGAGATCTTGTAGGTGCTTGTCTCTATCCGAGGGATTGGAGCAAATGCGGTTATATCTTAGAGCTTGGCTGTAGACAATGGATCGTGTGGTGTGTCCTGGATGGAAGCTGGAGGCATGTAGGTAAGTGTAGCGGTCAGTAGGTTTCCGGTATAGGGTGGTATTGATGTGACCATCGCTTATTAGCACAGTAGTGTCCAGGAAATGGACCGCTTGTGTGGATTGATCTAGGCTGAGGTTGATGGTGGGATGGAAATTATTGAAATCATGGTGAAATTCCTCAAGGGCTTCTTTTCCATGGGTCCAGATGATGAAGATGTCATCAATGTAGCGCAAGTAGAGTAGGGGCGTTAGGGAACGAGAGCTAAGGAAGCGTTGTTCTAAGTCAGCCATAAAAATGTTGGCATATTGTGGGGCCAAGCGGGTACCCATAGCAGTGCCGCTGACTTGAAGGTATATATTGTCCCCAAATGTGAAATAGTTGTGGGTGAGGACAAAATCACAAAGTTCAGCCACCAGGTTAGCTGTGACATTATCAGGGATACTGTTCCTGATAGCTTGTAGTCCATCTTTGTGTGGAATATTGGTGTAGAGGGCTTCTATGTCCATAGTGGCCAGGATGGTGTTTTCTGGAAGATCACCGATGGATTGTAGTTTCCTCAGGAAGTCAGTGGTATCTCGAAGATAGCTGGGAGTGCTGGTAGCGTAGGGTCTGAGGACAGAGTCTACATAACCAGACAAGCCTGATGTTAGGGTGCCAATGCCTGAGATGATGGGGCGTCCAGGATATCCAGGTTTATGGATCTTGGGTAGCAAATAGAATACCCCTGGTCGGGGTTCTAGGCATGTGTCTGTACGGATTTGTTCCTGTGCTTTGTCAGGGAGTTTTTTTAGCAGATGGTGTAGAGACTGGTGAGCTAGAATTGATATGCAAACTAGACACAATCAACTCCGGTTTGAATAAGGACTGGGAATGGCTGAGCCATTACAAACATTGACTCTATCTCCCCTTGTAAGTACTCTCACACTTATTATCAAACTGTCTGTACTCGGCTAGCTTGATTATCACTTCAAAAGTTTTTTTTCTCTTAATTAATTGGCCTCTCAGAGTTGGTAAGACAACTCCCACCTGTTTATGCTCTCTGTATGTGTGTATATATATCTCCTCAATATATGTTCCATTCTATATGCATCCGAAGAAGTGGGCTGTAGTCCACGAAAGCTTATGCTCTAATAAATTTGTTAGTCTCTAAGGTGCCACAAGTACTCCTGTTCTTCTTTATACCCGGCTGTTTCCTTTGGTTCAGATTCCATGCTAGCATTTTTGGTGCACAGGAATAACCCACCAAAGGGATGCCAGAATAGCTCAGCAAAGGCACTGATGGGACACAGAACCACAACCCCACTACCAGGGCCGGTGCAAGGAAGTTTCGCGCCCTAGGCGAAACTTCCACCTTGTGCCCCCCCCCCCCGCCAGCCCTGTGGCAGCTCCCCGCCCCCCCCCCCCCCGCCCTGAGGCACCCCTCCCCCCTCGCGGCAGCTCCCCCTCTCTGCCCTGAGGCACACCCCCCCCCCCCACGGCAGCTCCCCTCTCCCCCACCCGGGGAGCCGTGTGGCAGCTCCCCGCCCCAGCTCACCTCTGCTACGCCCCCTCCCCAAGCACGCCGCCCCGCTCTGCTTCTCTCCCTCCCAGGCTTGCTGCACCAAACAGCTGATTGGCGCCGCAAGCTTGGGAGGCGGGAGAAGTGGAGCAGTGACGGCGTGCTCGGGGAGGGGGCGTAGCAGAGGTGAGCTGGGGTGGGGAGCCCTGGGGCAGCTCCCCGCCGCCCTGAGGCAACCCTCTCTCTTCCCCCCCCCCCCCACGGCAGCTCCCTAACCCCCTGGCCCGGGGAGCCGTGCGGCAGCTCCCCACCCCAGCTCACCTCTGCTATGCCCCCTCCCCGAGCACACCGTTGCTGCTCCACTTCTCCCGCCTCCCAGGCTTGCGGTGCCAATCAGCTGTTTGGCGCAGCAAGCCTGGGAGGGAGAGAAGCAGAGCGGGGCGGCGTGCTGCGGAGGAGGCGGAGTGGGTGCTGCCACAGGGGGGAAATTGGGGGCACCGCTTTTTGGCGTCCCCAAATCTTGGCGCCCTAGGCAACCGCCTAGTTCGCCTTAATGGTAGTACCGGCCCTGCCCACTACCAATGAGGGGAGACCTCTTGCAGCCAAAAAGATGGAGATACCACTGAGAGGAGATGGCCAATATTCAGAGAAAGCAGGCACTAGAGTAGGACAGGTCAGCTAAGGACCTACTGGCCCTGGAGACAGGCATTCCTGTGAGGATCCAACCATTAGAGAGACACCAGAAGGCATGAACTAAAGGAGTTGTGAAGGGTGAAATGTCATACGAGATGACTGTGCAAGAGGGACAAGTGATCTGAAGGAACAGGAGACACTTATGAGTCAGAAGACATAACACCTGTCTTCTGTAGAGCTACAGAGCTCACCACAGAATGGAGAGAGAGAGAACCATTCGGATGCCAACCCCACTGGGAGGGAGACGACTCCAGAGAGAGATTGTTTGCTAGACTTACAGACAGGTGACAGGGAGACAGAGGTAGGTCTGTCCCGGTGTGGTCACCTGTTGAACTGGAATCAGAGGGCCCATGTTCCCTGTGGGGGCTGTTACGGACAAGACATGAGGGAAACAGGGAATGTGGGCAGTTAGTCTGGAAGCAACTCAGCTACCTGGACAGAACAATGCACAGGATTTAATAAAGTTCCACTTATTCACCTTAACTTGCATTCACCATCACTCTTAACAGATGAAAACCACTTATCACTTATTTAGGTTTCTATATGAGAACTGCTGAATGTTGAAAATCTGGCACTTGGCTTTATGTTGGCAACACCTGGTTTTTGCTTATGACAATGAGCTAAAGTGCACTGGTAAAAGTGATTTTTTACCCTTCTTGCCCATTTTACTGTTTGGAAAAAGGAGGAATGGGTTAGAAAACTGAGGAGGGAAAAGGGACAGATGCAGAGTAAGAGGATAAGAGGGCTGAATATGAGAATGGAAGACGTGTAGGGATGTTCACATGGAGGCACCAGTGAGGAAGGAAGAAAGAACACAGGGAGTTGCAGAAAGGAAGGGGAGATGGAGAAGTAAGTGAGGAGAAAAGTGGGATGGAAAGTTTGGGGGCAGAGTCCTGGGGGAAGGGTGAGAATGGAGAGCAAAGGGGAAGGGGGATCGAGAGGGGTCATAGTGATGGGGAAACAAAGACCAGCATACCCTGCGGGGTGGGGAGAGGACCAGCACAGGAGAGTGACAGCTTTTGAAATTGTGCATCAACCTGCATGTGTGTCACATCCATCTGAAAAATTTGGGTTAATGATGCCTTCGCATGAATCCATCACTGTCCCAATTCTGTTGACATTGGCTGTGTCTATCTAAGGACTGGAAGTCAAAGGTCATGCTCCCATCTCCTGCAGACCGGCTAGGAAAGATATTGGCATCAAATAGGCCAAACTTCAAATGTACATGAGACTATCTAATCTATTTATTTATGCTTTTCACCTGGCACCTGCATTTCAGGCAGTGTGCAAGAGATTAGAAAACACAGAGTAGGCCGTGTAAACATACACATGGAAAATCAGGCAGAAAAGTTTTTATGCACAGTTATCACCTTTCTCTCTCTGTATGTTGTGCCTCATTTGCTGCTTGGCTTTGATCTATCTGGCTGACCCATAAGTGAATGTAATAAATAGCTGTAAAATATTGATGCAATTCAGCCCTGAAGTAAATGGATGCAAAACTCCCACAAAAGTCAGTTGAATTGCATTTGTTTACACCAGGTCTGAATTTGGCCTTGGATGAGTTTGTGCCAAAGTTTCTCATGATTCACAGGGTCAATCAAGCAGTGGTACAGCCCAAAGTCTTGGGACGTTCTTCCCGCGTACATGCTGGATCAGCTAACATAATGATGCACAAGAAGACAGCCATGCTTGCTTGTATTATTACAGCTGTTGGTTTCATTTTCCTTCCCCTCCCCTATGCTCTCAGTAGGAAGTGCCCCCACCCAGTTTTACACTGATGATTGTCCTTGGAATGTGAGGTAAAGATGGGAGCAAGAAACTACAGTAGAGAAAACAGGAAATGTGTATTGGATACAAAGATCTGGGTCTGTGGCTGCTAATTACATTGTGATAAAAAGGAAAGGTGTTTAACAGTAAACATTTCCTCTTCTCAGAACATCCAGTGAATTCTCTTCCTAAAGGGAATGTCCTACTGGAAAGGGACAGCTTGTAAAAATTTGAGTTATTTTAGTAACAAAAACAAACTACCAAGATGGACTCCCTGTTTCCCTGTAGCTTGATATATTGCTGGAGCCGTGAGGGCTGGACTAGGGAGAATAGCTTATGTAACATAAATGATAAAAGGTCGCAGGCTTATTAGCTGTGTGCAACTTGTTTGTAACTTCACCTATAATATTTCAGGATGGTTCCAAAACGGAGCTAGTGGTTTGGCAGCCATGCAGCCGCCCTGAACTTAAGTGCTATCCTGGCATCCTGGACGAATGCCCTGCAAAACAGAGGTCCTTGGATGAAGGAGGGGAAGGGAGAGGTGAAGGCTATTCTGTCTCATCAGATCCCTTTTACATTTGGAGGCGCTGCACTCAAAACATCAAAGTGATGCCGTGATAAAGAACTGGACTCATTTTCTGACTTAAAATAACCTGGATGTTTTCATCCAGATGACATCTGTGCTAATGCCACTTAATAAAGAAACTGCAAGTTTCCTCTCCAGAAAGAATCTGGGGTGTGAAAAGTGATGTACTCGCAGATTTTGTACCTGTATAATTATTTCAGTGAGAGGTGTGATATTTTTTTTGCCAAAATAGTTATACAGGCACAACCCCAGTGTGCATACTGCTACATAGGCGTAAAGGTGCCTATAGCGTATTCCCTTACAGGAAGAAGCTATATTGGTATAACTACATCCACACTAGGGGGCTGTACCACTGTAACGATGCATGTTTTAAACCAGTAGAGTTAAAGCAGTGAAAGAGCTGTGTAGAACAGATCTTAGAATACTTGGGGGCCTGGTCTAACAAAGGTGTTTACCCAAACATTCATAGAGGCAATGGAAATCCTTTGAGAGGGTAATTGTTTTATGGTTGCATTGTGCCTTAGGGTACTTCTATGCAGGGAGCAGCAGCCTGGGGCTGCAGATCTCAGAGCCTGGGTCAATAGACTCCGCCATGTGGGGCTCATGCTTTGGTGGTAAAAATAACTGTGTAGATGTTCAGGGCTCAGGCGGGAACTTGGGATTTGAAGCCTGGAGGGGTGGGCTTCGTCCGAGCCCGAATGTCTACACAGCTATTTTTAGTGCCCTGGTGCGAACCCTGCAAGCCCAAGTGTGCCAACCCAGGCTCTGAGACGCACTGCCGTGATCTGCTTGCTGTCTAGACATACCCTTAGTGGCACAATGTAGCTACTCCAGACCTGTGATATTCTAGCCCAGGGTCTATATAACCCATTCTCGCTCAGTTTTCCATAGCACACAACTAGACAAAAGGCAACTTAAATGCTTTGCTTTCCTGCTCTTTAGTACTTAAAGAGCATGTGGGAAATCCTGATCCCACTGAAGTCCATAGCAAAAATCCCATTGGCTCCAGTGGGGCCAGATTCCACCCCATTTGTTTTAACTGCAGATAAGGAGGAGTAGGGCTCAGGAAGGAATTTATTCACAGCATTGCACAATTGGCCAGGTCATTTTCCTGAAAGGGGCTGCCTGCCCTTAAAGCATCTGGTCTTGCCCACTTCTGGGAGGCAGGAACCCCAGCTTGATGGCTAAGTGGCCTGATCTAGATGGGGAAGTGCTAAGTTTCTATGTATGGATTTAGGGCGAAGTTGTTAGAATAAGTTGCCATTTAAGGAATGCATATTAGGAACTTCATCTGCACGGAGGAACATAAAGGGGAATTAGACAGGGGCATAAAGGGGAAGTCTATCTGGAAATGAACAAAAAAAGATTGATTTCATTCTGCCTGACAAATCATATTTTATCCATCAAATTTGTAATAATACTATTACTATTCTTCTACACCAGAAAGGCTGACTTGAAAAGCCAGAGACCTATCAACCTGCTGTCTACAGACTATGCGCTTTTCAAAAATCTAAAGGTACCTGAGCATTTAAATCAAACAAGCAAATAGGACGTCAAGCAGGATTATTCAGAATAGAGCAGCTCATAAGTTAACCATGACAGAAAATGAATGACTGGAACTCGCCACTTTTACATACGACAGTCATTGAGAAATAGCACAGCTTTTGATTCAGTAAGAGAGCGCTTTCTGTTAGGAGCTGTGCAGGAGCAAGGATGCTTTGGGAAACAGAGGCGAAAGAAGCACGATCTCTCTAATACATGAGTGCACAATAATAACCACATGATTGACAGCGAAGGCTCGAGTGTAACACTACAATATCCCCTGAGTAATGGGCAGCACGTCGCTGTGCCACACCAGCAACAGAGCAGAGAAGGAATTGTGACTCACAATCACATTTTCTCCCCTGCTATCCCCTGACTCTGGAAGAAGTGTCTTCACTTTTCTCCTTTTACAGACTCACTTGTTCCTATCTGTCCACCCAGACAGCTATACTGGACAATAAGTGACAGGGAGGATGATGTGGAGCCAAGTCTCCTGCCGCCAACCCCTCACCCCCACCCACTTTTTACTGAGGTGCTTACAGCAGGAACTATTGGGCAAGTAGCCCCATATCTCCCTACAATGGATGGAGTCACAATCTGAGCAGAGATAAAAATGGGGAGAGTCTCACTGTCAGTCCCCTGCTGTGCCCAATTAGAACAAGACTGGCTTCAAAGCTTCCATGTCCTTTGACCTTGAGTTGCAATGGTGATGCAAAAGAAACATGAATGGTTTGGAGAGGACAGCTGTCATCAGTGCAGATCAGCTGACCAACCTGGGAGTCACTGGCTGAAAGAATGTACTCAACAAGAGTCGCTCTAGGGAGGAGTAGAGAAAAGAACAGAAGATACTACAGACTTTGCTCAACAAGTCTGCAGGGACAGGATTGGTTGCCTGTGATAGGATGTGACTGTCCATACAGCAATACATGTCTGCCTTGGATGATTGTTCAGATTAGCTGCTCCACTATGATTATTTTTTTATTAGATGTAAATAAATAATATGATCATAGTGCCTAGAAGCCCCAGTCCTGGGCCAGGATCCCATTGTGTAGGTGCTGTACAAACACAGAACAGAAAGACAATCTCTGCCCCCAGAGGGTTAACTAAAAAGCCATTCAGGAAAGGAAACTTCAAGAATATCTTTTACTTTTTCCTTCAGAATAAAAAAGCACTTTGCAATCAGTTGATACCTCAATATGGCAAGAGAAAAGGTGCCTCACTGAAGAGAAATTTGCTATTGTCCATAGAAAAATGGAGAAAGTAATGGAGAATTGAATTGGGAAATAATACCGTGGCATTCTAGAGGTTAGATGTGGGAAAGAACTGTTCCCTATCAAGTGGTTTGTTTAGGCTAGTTTTGTTATGAAGTCCACCCAGGGCCGGCTCCAAGCACCAGGTTCCCAAGCAGGTGCTTAGGGCGGCGACTTCAGAGACGGGCGGCACGTCCAGCTGTTTGGCAGCAATTCGGCGGACGGTCCCTCACTCCTGCTCGGAGCGAAGGACCTCCCGCTGAATTGCCGCTGCAGATTGCGATCGCAGCTTTTTTGTTTGTTTGTTTGTTTGTTTGTTTGTTTGGCTGCTTGGGGCAGCCAAAACCTTGAAGCTGGCCCTGAGTCCACCGCTTCCCTTACAAAACTATCCAACAGTCTATAAGATTTCATAGCTGCTCAGAATTTTCTGATATTTAGCTTATATTTCCTTTTTCTCAATTTCATTTCTGCTAACTATCCTTCATTACTCTCAGGCCACCCTAAACATCCTTCATCTTTCTTCCTCTCTACCCACATTAGTGTTTACATCCTTCCTATAGGTTTCAGAGTAGCAGCCGTGTTAGTCTGTATCCGCAAAAAGAAGAACAGGAGTACTTGTGGCACCTTAGAGACTAACAAATTTATTAGAGCATAAGCTTTCGTGGACTACAGCCCACTTCTTCGGATGCATCGTTATTTATTAATTGTATTATGGTAGAGGCTAGAAGTCCCAACTGAAATCGGGCCCCTTTGTGACTTGTGTTGTACAAACACAAAGGAGGGGAGAGTCCCTGCCCCAAAGAGATTACATTATCAATAGATGACAGACAAAGAATGGTAGAGACAAAGTATCATTAGCCCCATTTTCAGATATAGAGAGGTTAACTGACTTGCCCAAGGATACAGTGAATCTGTGATAGAGCCAGGAACTGAGCCCAGGTGTCCTGAGTCCAGGTGTCCAGTCCAGGACGTTGACCATAAGACCATCTTTCCTGTCTGTGATGTAATCATAGCCATTGTAGTCAACATTTCGCGTAAAAATAACCTAAGACTCTGCAAAGAGTCTATCCATTCCTCTTTACCCAAGGGAAGTTCTGTCATGCTGGGATGGGGAAGAAAGTAAGGGGTTCCTACAGCTCCCCTCCTCTACCGCGTCCAGAGAAAATTGGCATGTTGGCAGGCGATACCCCAAGAAGGATCATGGTAGCATAGCTACTTTTGAACCCCACCTTTCTGTTTTCCTCAGAATGCACTGCAGACAAGCAAACAACTCTGGCTCATTTAGCCCATCCGTTGCTCATGTGCAGCTCCCATATGACATCTGATGTGATGATCATGTGCCTCAAATTCTGACTAAGAGTGCGTAGGTAAGATTTCTAGAAGCCTTACTTCAGTGCCAGGGTGTCCGAGATTGCTACTGAGAGTGATGACTCTGGTGAGTAAAAGGAAAATGATTATTCTTACAGTCTTTCTCATCTGCCTGTTGCCTTGTGTTAAGAATTATGAAATAAGTATCCTCTCACATATATTTCTCCTGCTACATCAGGGTGCTGTCTATGGGCTGTAGGACTTAGTGTTATTCAGAAAGGTCATCTCTGGCCAGGTTTACACTGCGAGCTCGGGGTGTGATTCCCAGTTTGTGTACGTATACTTACGCTAGTTCTAATCAAGCTAGTGCGAGTATAGCAGTGTAGCCAGGGTCGCATTGGGCAGCAGCCGCGGCCACACAGCTCAGCTGTGCCTACTTCAAACCCTCCGAAAACCAGGGGGTATGTACTCAGCATGGTTGCTGCTGCCTATGCCACCGTGGCTACATTACCGTTTACGCTACTATTTAAACTCACGCTAGCTGGATGAGAGCTAGCACAGGTATGTGTACAGGAGCTGTGACTCATGCCCCTACCCAGACATAAAATCTTTTTATATGAGATGAAAACAGTCCTTCCCCCACACCCCAACGAACTCTAATGCATCCAAATGCTTTGTAGAGCAGATAAAGTCCCATTCAAAGTGAAACTGCTTGCCTTACTGGAATTTTCCTTAGCAATTGTGTAGAATCTAGGTGAGAAATACACACATAAGCTGCTTAGCAGCTCCCTGGAAAAAGCCATCTGCCGGTAATTTTTAAATGCCAAAGGCAGGCTGGAATTCCCCAGCTTCAGGGTGGTCAATATGGGAAATTTCTCCGTTTCCCAAGAAATGGTGTTTCTTTCCTTTGCACTCTGACACACCCAGCACTGCCTTGTGAAGAGCGTATGGCATTACTCATCCTTGGATAATTATCTCACCGTATCCTTTCAAAGGACCCTAGGTAAATGGCGAAAGACACTTACATACTAGGAACGAAATGAAGGAACGTTGATATATGAAACAGTCACTGGTACAGCTAACCAAACGAGTCCTTTGGGAATGGATATACGGTGGGATTTTCAAAAAGCACTTCGTGTTGGCCTGACTCTGCTCCCATTACAGTCAATGGGAGTCTTACTATTGCTTATCTCATGTGAATATGTGTAGAATGTGTGTGTGGCAAGGGCCAAGACAGAACTGGGGTCCTCCTGTTCCCAGCCCGTGGTTTAATCCACAGGATCATAGAACTTTGCTTGAGGAGGAAGGATCACATCTGTTGACTGAAGTGGCTGGCCCAGTATTCTGTATGAAGACAGGGTACTGGACTTAGATGGGTGTTGCATCTGAGCCACTCAGGCAATTCGTATTTCCTATGTGGAATTCCCCTCCCTCCATCTCATTTTTGAAAGCCCTGTTTTTGTTACTTTATGGTAGGATTTTCCAGAGTGCTCAATATTGGCCTAACTCTGCCTCCTGTGAAATCAGTGGTCAAACTCCTGACTTGGATGGGAGCAGAGTTAAGCGGGTGCAGAGCATTTTTTTTTGAAAGTCCAATCTTGAAACATTCAGGTAGCAACCAGAAACGTAACACACCAAATGTCACTTTGAACTGTTTTGTTTTAATTTGATTTTCAGTAAGAATTGTTAGTGAAAAGAAGTTGGCTCTCAGCGTTACAGCCGAAAACACGTTGCCAACAGATCATGGCTGGGCGAGTGGCCAGCTGTACCTACTGTTACGGATCAGATTATTCTAATCATTAACAAACCAACAAATGTACAGGCCTGATTCTCATTGACATTAAGCCCCTTTGCACCACTCTAGCAACATATGCCCACTTTAAGGCTCCTTTGCACTGCTAGATTGGCATAGAGGGACTGTACTGCAAATGAAAATAAAGCCCTACATGATACATCTGCAAACTGTGCACACAGCTGGCTTATGCAAAAACATGCTCATTTTACTACTACCCTTTCCTCCCCCCCCCCCCAATTTGGTTTGCCTTGAGTTAAGATTGCAAGCTGTCTGGGGCAGGAACCAGGAACTGCCTTTTACTGCATGTCTGTCAAGCGCCTAGCAGGATGGGACCTCACCCTCTAAGTCAGTGATTCTGAAACTTTTGTACTGGTGACCCCTTTCACACAGCAAGCCTCTGAGTGCGACCCTCCCCCCCTTATAAATTAAAAACACTTTTTTTATATATTTAACACCATTATAAATGCTGGAGGCAAAACAGGGTTTGGGGTGGAGGCTGACAGCTCGCAACCCCCCCATGTAATAACCTCATGACCCCCTGAGGGGTCTCGACCCCCAGTTTGAGAACCCCTATTCTAGGTGCTGTTGTTATACAAATTAATTATAATAATTAGGTGTAAATATATGCAGTAAGATAGCACAATTTAGCAGGATCAGATTTGACAAAGGTCAAATAAGCATATGAAGGACAAGAAAAAAGAGAGGCATAGAGCTGGCCTCTGTACCCCATTCCCCAACCTGTGTACTGGTAACATAGGGCCAAAAGTACGGGGGAGAGCCCCTTTCTAATGAGTGATGCAGCAGTCATGCTTCAGGTGCGTTGCTGGGAGCTCCATTACCCTGACTGCCTGGGAGGGACAATTCCTCGCAGAGCCGCCCGCTCTGTGCAACGCAGCTTTGCACAGCCCTAAACATGAGCCTAGTGGCACAGTCTGCCCCTTGATAGCATTGGAGTTATTACTCTGCACAAGTATTCCCTTGAGAGCGTACCTTAAACTGGCTAGTGATTTTCCACTAAGGAGAGCAACAGGAACCTATCCAGAGCTAAAGCCCTGGAGGATTGTGCTCATCTACCTCTTCCTAGCTCCAGAGATGCTGGCATTTAATGAAACAGACAAAATGAGTTTCAAAGCCCCCTGAGTGCTTTAAAAAGTTACTAAGTGTCAGCATGGGCTTTCAACTCTTTGATTTTGGTAACAACGTTTAAAATGACTTCTAGCAGGTGTCATTCTGTCTGAAAGAGCTCTGTAACTCTGACTTGGAGAGCTGAAACAGAATGGGTTTTTTAATAGTCCTTTAAGGGATGGGGGGAGCTGGAAACTCTTCTATAAATGTTGTTTGTTGTATCCACTGTGGTGGTTGACTGAAAGACGATTTAGGGCAGGAAACAACTCTAAAACAGAAAGCAGGAAGGGCTGGAGCAGCTGATGTGAGGTTAGTATTTTTCCACAATATCGAAGTGTTCCAACGGCTCTTCAATAAACTTTAACTCACTTTGTCAATCATTTAGTTTTATTAGTAGCCAAAGGTTACTACTGGGCATTTCTTGTATGCAGAGCACAGATAATACATTGCAAAAGACAATTGCAGTGCATTGCTGAGGTAACTGCAGTGCAGTTTAAATGATCTTTCATGAAAAACACATTTATAGCAAGATTTCAGAACACACCTGCACCCTCAACACTGAAAGGACAAGAGAGAGACTTAAGGTGTAAAATTTACCTCTGGAGTTTGAATAGCCCCAGGTTTGGGTGTGTTCTGGTTTGGGATTGTGGTTTGTCCCATTATAAAGGTGGCAAATTTGGATCTGGGTCCAGATTTCAAACATACCCAAAACTTGGTGGTGTTTGGATCCAGGGTTTGGGTTGAAGCCCATCTTGGTAATAGATGGGATACAATATGACCTTGCTGAAACATATGCTTGGTGTGTAAACCAAGTCAGTCAGGAATACCCCTCCATGTACTGGCTCCCTAGGGGAGGAAATATCTGCTTTTCCTAGTCTGAGGGATAGCTCAGTGGTTTGAGCATTGGCCTGCTAAACCAGGGCTGTGAGTTCAATCCTTGAAGGGGCCATTTAGGAATCTGGGGCAAAAATCTGTCTGGGGATTGGTCCTGCTTTGAGCAGAGGGTTGGACTAGGTGACCTCCTGAGGTCCCTTCCAACCCTGATATTCTATGGTTCTATGAACCTGCTCTCCAGATCTCCACACTACAATAGATGGAATAAATTCCAACCAGCCGTGTGGGGTCCTCTGTCATTGTGCACCTCCTAGAGCTAGATTCCTTGGTGGCCACGTTATTTTGCGGGCATCTTGAATCAAGCCTGTAATTAATAGGAATCCCATACAATTGGATTTTCCCCCCAATAGATAGTCTGTAATTCTGGTTACAATCAAATGATTTTGGGAGGTTCATGGCATTAAACTTTTCAACCCACATTTCTATATGCCAGAGAACTTTCGTTGTTTTTCCATTTTCATGCACAAATTCAAGTAAGTCTCATTAGAATTTTTCAGCAAGCACCGGTATTTACAGTATACTTGTGCTTTAAAAATTGTTCATACCAAAAGTGGGCAGAAGAGTCTTCAAAAGCAATGTGCAAGAGTAAGAGCAATTTCCAGTTGTGAGTATTTAAAGAAAATATCAGCCTGGCATGTGAAACTCTATGGTTTCATTTCTCAGGGATTGATGCAAATCTTTTGTCTGTATTTTTGCTTCCTGTGCAATCACAATCCATGAATTTTGCTTTGCCTTTGAGTGACTGCAAACCCGCAAACCAAACCTTACTGAAACAGCTGAATTTCACCCATTTTGTGGTCTAACCATATGAGGCCATCACAATTTCTCATGGTTTCCAGCCAAGACCATCAATCTTCTAAGGTTCACTTGAAACTTGGTAAACATCCCCTTGGAACTTGGCTCAGGTTCCCTGGAAAGGTTTTTGCAAACATTTCACTGAATCTGGCCTCAGTGTCAGGTTTGTAATTAAACCCCAAATCCAGTGAGTTTTGCCTGGATTCAGATTTTGTGAAGTAAATTTGATACTATTCTAGAAAATATCCATGGCTAAATTCCCTGTCCACCTCACACTGAATATTTATCCTGTAAGCTTACCTTTCCATTTTTTGTGTGTAAACCAAGTCAGTCACAATAATTATTTCTTATTTGCATTATAGTAGCACCTAGGCATTTATCCAGATCAGGGGCCTATTGTGTTAGATGCTGTACGTACATGTAAGAGAGATTCCCTGCCCCACAGAGCTTACATCCAAATAGATAAGATATAAAAAGGATGGGAGAAAGGGAGTGTTTGTTATTCCCAATTTTTAGAGAAGGGACTGCGGTGCAGAGAGATTTAGTGACTTTGGATAGCTGCGTCATTTGAACTCTATAGAGTCCCAGTTTTTAAGATTATTGAGCTGAATTCTTTTTTGTGGCCTCTGATGTTCTGAGCAGCTGTGATGACTGAACGCAGGTTATCTGTGCTGTTCTGCTTCCACAGGGAAGACCCAGGAGCTCAGAAGCTGCCACAGCGAAGAGAGCCATATAAGTAACTGGAGAGATTGTGATTCCAGACCTCAGACAGCCCACTCAGTAGCATTCCTTACTGCTGGCCCAAAGAAGCAGCAGCATGTGTTATATACTTCAGCACATTTTTGCAGGCACCAATATGCTGCAGAGGGATCAGGCTGGATATGTCCCCAAGCCCCGACCCATACTCTCCTCCTTTCATTAGCCAGGGCTACACATAGCACTCAGTCGAGCATTAAGACCCCGATTCAGCAAAGCACTTAAGCACATGCTTAACCTTAAGGTTATGATTAAGTCAATTCCTATTCAGCAGAGCATTTAAGCGTGTGCTTAAGGGCTGTGCTGAGTCAGGGCCTGAATCATAGAAGATTAGGGTTGGAAGATACCTCAGGTCGTCATCTAGTCCAACCCCCTGCTCAAAGCAGGACCAACACCAACTAAATCATCCCAGCCAGGGCTTTGTCAAGCCGGGCCTTAAAAACCTCCAAGGATGGAGATTCCACCACCTCCCTAGGGAACCCATTCCAGTGCTTCACCACCCTCCTAGGGAAATAGTGTTTCCTAATATCCAGCCTAGCCCTTCCCCACTGCAACTTGAGACCATTGCTCCTTGTTCTGTCATCTGCCACCACTGAGAACAGCCGAGCACCACCCGCTTCAGGTAGTTGAAGGCTGCTGTCAAATCTCCCCTCACTCTTCTCTTCTGCAGACTAAATAAGCCCAGTTCCCTCAGCCTCTCCTCATAAGTCATGTGGCCCAACCCCCTAGTCATTTTTGTTGCCCTCCGCTGGACTCTCTCCAATTTGTCCACATCCCTTCTGTAGTGGGAGGGACCAAAACTGGACACAATACTCCAGGTGTGGCCTCACCAGTGCTGAGTAGAGGGGACTAATCACTTCCCTCGATCTGCTGGCAATGCTCCTACTAATACAGCCCAATATGCGGTTGACCTTCTTGGCAACAAGGGCACACTGCTGACTCATATCACCATTCTGCCAGGTCCTATGTGGGTGTAGTGGGGGAGGGAAAGATCTTCCTTGCTCCTTTTCCCTAGTACACTTGCATAGGACAAGCTAGATTTAAGCCCTTTGGGTGAGAGTTTTCGGTTTTGTTTTAAAAGTTGCTTACAAGGTTTAGTTTAAAATAGCTTTCCCAGCTCTGTGTTCTTTCACTGCATGGGAGTGCTGGTGTCAAACTGCTTTCTCGGTGATTACAATTCCTGTATTTCAGGCTGTTTTTTTTTTTTTTTTTTTAAACAAATGGTTTCATTGAAAGTACAAAAGCATCATTAACAGTGAAGCTACTGTGGAAAAATTGGAAAGAGTCCAATGGAGGGCAACAAAAATGATTAGGAGTCTGGAGCACATGACTTATGAGGAGAGGCTGAGGGAACTGGGATTGTTTAGTCTCCAGAAGAGAAGAGTGAGGGGGGATTTGATAGCAGCCTTCAACTACCTGAAGGGGGGTTCCAAAGAGGATGGGGCTCGGCTGTTCTCAGTGGTGGCAGATGACAGAACAAGGAGCAATGGTCTCAAGTTGCAGTGGGGGAGGTCCAGGTTGGATATTAGGAAACACTATTTCACTAGGAGGGTGGTGAAGCACTGGAATGCGTTACCTAGGGAGGTGGTGGAGTCTCCTTCCTTGGAGGTTTTTAAGGCCCGGCTTGACAAAGCCCTGGCTGGGATGATTTAGTTGGGAATTGGTCCCGCTTTGAGCAGGGGGTTGGACTAGATGACCTCTTGAGGTCCCTTCCAACCCTGATATTCTATGATTCTAAGCTCAAGGAGAGAGACAAGGAAAACCCCAACGAGTTGTATGCAATCAGCCTAGCGCAATTAGCCATTCACGCTTCTCTCTCTTCTCTGGTGCTGTGCTGTCTCTAGCTACTGGGAAAGGCTTTTGTTTGAATTTTGTTGTGTATGTGGGATGTCTTGAATTGCACATTTTCCAGCTCTGAGTGATGGATGCTATAACGGGGGCTGAAATGCAACCTTTTCTGGGGTCAGTGTTCTTGTGATTATAGTAATGTGTTGTTTGCATTTAACTAGCTCCATGGGGGAATGAGCTGTAACCAAGCAAAGTACATTCCAGGCTCCATTCTGTAAGTTGCTTAGCATTCTAAACCTGACCCAGCAGAACACTTAAGCCTGTGTTTAGCTTTAAACACATGAATAGTCTCACTGAAGTCAATGGGAATGCTCATAGCCTTAGAATTAAGGATGCACAGTACATGCTTTGCTGGACTGAGACCACAATGCTCCGTACTTTGCAGGTAGGTTCTCAAAGGCTAAAACTTTGGTCTTCCTGACCTAGGTGATGCACTAGGACAGTGGTTTTCAAATTTCATTGTACTGCAACCCCCTTCTGACGATAAAAATTATGACATGACCCCGGGAAGGGGGACCGAAGCCCAAGCCCCGCCACCCTAAGGCAGGGGAGCTGTAACCGGCTTCGGCTTTGGGACCCAGCTAGTCTAACGCCATCCCTGTTGATCCCATTAAAAGGGGTCGCGACTCAGTTTGAGAACTGCTGCCCTTGGAGGAAAGGAGGGTAAGGGAGCAACAGTGAGTCAAGATCAGGATGGGGTAAAGACCTACAGCCAGATTTTTAATGATATTTAGGCACCTAAGATGCAGATAGGCATCTAGTGGGATTTTCAATTCCCAATGGGAGTTAGGTGCCTCGGCACTTTTGAAAATTCCTGCCTCTTTAGGCATCTAAACTCCTTTAAAAATCTGGCCCCCATTACCTCTTGAACATGAAGCAGGGGGCTTGACTATTGAACTCTATGGCAGTCCACATGATAAATTGACCGGGGGGCATGGACTGGCTCACTGCGTACTGCTCCCATTGCCATAGTTTGTTAGTGAGAGGCACCCAGTGCTCCTACAATGTTCCTGGCATCCCTGAACTCTACTGATCATGGCTCAGGGACTCTGTTTGGCCTCTCTCTCAACCCCCACAGTGCAGCTCAGAATCATAAGGCCAGAAATTTCCCTGCATTTACTGTGAGTTGCCTGCATACTTCTGCCTGCATATTTCTTCTGAAAATAACCCTTCCTATAAAGTACAGAATTTACACTTGTCTCCTGGGTGCAAATAAACAAAGCACGTTTGTGTGATGACAGTGGTTGTGGGTGCATGATAAATTGCATCTGCCTGGATCCACTGTCTAATGTGGGATTTGAACTCTACCTGATGTCTGGAGAGATTTTTCGCCTGTCCATTTTTGAGCATATAAACCCATGGTGGGAAAAGTTGGGTTCATATTACATCAGCTGCTTGGTGGAAACGTGCTCAGCAACTCTAACTCAGCCACTGATGACCACAAGCGACACTAGCCCTCTAACTGCTCGTTTTTGTTCCGTTTCTCGTAAGACATTAGTGTGTTGTGAAGAATAGAGAACCACAATATACTGGGTAGCAGATTACACAGATTCACTACGGACTGTCCTGTGCCCACTTCCTCAGCATCTCTATAACCAAGACTCACCTTTATGATCCATGGATTGAATTTGGATAAGGTTTTTTTCCTGTGTCTGCTCTGAATACACAAACTATGAGCCTCCTTATTGTATCACTTACACCACTTTTACACTGATGTAATGCCATTGACTTCATTGGAATTGCGCCTGATTTACTCTGGTGTAGGTCAGAGCAAAACCAAGCCTTCTCCATCTTAACTTCACAATAAAGACTACATTATGTGCCAAGGCCATGTGATGCAAATTGTCATGATTTACTCATTATGTGAGGATGAGGGAACTCACACTGATAATACAGCCTAATCATGGGATAACATTTCAGATGCATCACTGTCAAATGCTGTAATCATTTCAGTCAGAAAGTATTTAAATGGTTAAAAGATGTTTTTGATTATAACTAATATAATTTTTGCTGGTAATGAAACTGTGTTTGATCAGCTGCCCATAGACACTTTCTTGCAAATGAGAAGTGAAACCCAATTTCCTGTTTAAAGAAAAAAAAAACCCTTAGCATATAGTTCATTTGAAAGGTCTCTTTTGAGCTCTTTATTTTCCCTGCTTAATCTGTTTGTATGTCTTGTATATTGTACTTTATTCAGAAAATCTTTTAAAAAATTCCTTTGAAATCCTACTGGTGCTTTAAAAATAAAAACAATGTTCCTACCAAGAAGAACGACCACTTCTTATTGTTTGAAAACTTTGTGCAATTAATAGGAAGAAAGCAGACAAATGGTTCTCCTTATTAATACAAGTGTATTTTTTTTTTTTGGACAAGAGCTGTGCTACTTAAATACTTCTCTATAATACAGTCTATACCAGGGGTTCCCAAACTGTGCTACACATAACCCTGGGGGTATGCAAGAATCTCTGAGGGGTACGTAGGTGAAATTACGTAATGGTGGATTTTATTTATTAATTATTTTATTTATTGTATTTTCATAATAGGCTTCTGAGAAAAAGCTTTAAAACTTGGTGGGAATTTGTTATATAAAATACAGTAGTTAATTTACTTCAAGATGCACAAATGAGAACACAGATACACAGAGATACTGATGTTCAGAGCCCTCACCTCCAATCACCATACAGTGTGGGTTCAGTTGCCCAGCTCAGAATGTAAGGGTGTTGTTTTTTCAGTTGTGTATGATGCACTATAACTGTTCATGACCGTGAAATATGGATAGCTGGCTAAAGACTGGTAGTGGTGAGAAGAACACACAAAGTATCAGTGATGAGAAGGGTAGTGGTTATGTGGGCAGCTGGTAGATCTGGAAGGGGGTACGCAATAAGAAAAGTTTGGGAACTTCTGGTCCATGTCTTCTTGACAATGATCTCTTGAAAGGGTCTGGAAGAATTTAGATTGAGGCCCCTACAGTTTAGGGGACAGGCAGATTCTATATTAATTCATGATTGGCTGATACCCTGTTAGCTATGTAATGGTATGAACTGGAGTCAATGGATATTGACTCCTGTCTTGTGATGGGTATTAACTTTGCAACTGTGACCCATGTTATGTGACTGGAGGTAGGCAATAAAGGACACTCTCTTACCAGCACTCCTGTATGTCCAACATGTGTTCTAACCTCAGAATGAGAGAGACTGGCAGTCGTCCAGTAATGGCAGGAACAGAATGGGCATTTCCTACCTCTGCCTTTGAAGGGTGGGTGGTGGCTGGCAAGCTGCATGCTCTCCTGAATGTATCTTCTCAGTGGACTGGGGGAAGCGAGTGCTTGGCATTGTGAAAATGATGCCCCCAGCCACTTAAGAAGGTGGAAGGGAAAGAGTTTGCATCACAGAATGTGATTTAACACTGCTGATCAGATCAGGAAAGGATATTGCAGTAGGGCCTGGTTCTCCAGATACATTCAATAATACCATTGACTGTGGAGAGTAATTCCTTTCCTAACTCAGCTGCAGGCTCAGTGGCTGTCAGATGAAATGAGAGGTTTAGAAAGGGGGTAGGAGAAGGCAGACCATTGAGTTTCTGAATTTGCATTCAGACAAACCAAAGGGGAGAGTCCATTTGTGCCATGGGTGATGAGAGGAGGGAATGACCCAAACCAGAGGCTTGGGAACTGCTGCAAAACAAAAAAAAGACAAAGTGCAGAGTCCATTTCCCCAGTTTGATAGGACTGATAACTACTCTTTGAGGATGGTTTTTCAACCAACTGTCCATGCACCACGTTTTCTTAGTTTGCTTAAGAAAATGTCATACAGGACTGTGTCAACAGCCTTACTAAAACCATGATATATCATGTCTACATGATTTGGCATGACTTGTTCTTGACAAATCCATGTTAGCTATTACTTATCACCCTATTATCCTCTAAGTGCTTAAAAATGGATTGTTTAAGAATTTGTTCCAGTATCTTTCCGGGTATCAAGGTTAGGCTGACTGTTCTATTATTCCCTGGATCCCATTTTGAAAGATAGGTACTACGTTTGTCCTTCTCCAGTCCTCTAGGACTTCTCCCTGTCTTCCATGAATTCTTGAGGATAATTGCTAATGGTTCCAAAATTGCTTCAGCTAGTTCTTTAAGTACCCTTAGATGACATGAATACAGCGAACTTCTCTGCATATTCTTTAATCTGGTCTTTCCCTATTTTGGCTTTTGATCATTCCCCCTTGTTGTTAATATTAATTGTGTTAAGTAACTGGTCCCAATTAACCTCTTTAGTGAAGACTGAAGCAAAATAGGCATTAGATACCTTTGCCTTCTCAATATCATCTGGTGCAAGCTCTCCTTCCCCACCAAGTAAGAGGACCTATAATTTCCTTCATCTTTCTCTTGCTCCTAATGTATTTATGCAACCTCTTTGTATGGCCTTTTACGTCCATTGCTAGATATAACTCATTTTGTGTCTTAGTCTTTCTGATTTTGTATCTACATGTGTACACTACTTGTTTCTACTCAACCTCAGAAATTTCTCTATGTTTTGACTGTTTGTAGGATTCCATTTTGAATTTCAGGTCATTAAGGAGCTCCTAATGGAGACATATTGGCCTTCTACTATTCTGCTTATGTTTCCTTTGCATGGAGATAGTTTGTTGGTGAGCCTTTAATATTGTCTTTTTGAGAAACTGCCAGTTCCCCTGACTCCCTTTTCCCTTAGATTGTCTTCACATGTAACCTTACCTACCAGTTTTCTGAGTCTGTCTGATTTTTTTGAAGTCCAATGTCCTTATTCTGTGGCTCTCACTCCTTCATTTCCTTAGATTATTAAATCTATCATTGAATGATCACTTTCACCCAAGTCAGAACAAAGTCTAAAATGGCTGTCCCCTGGGTTACTTCCTCTACCTTCTGAAACAAAAAGTTGTCCCAAATACATTCCAACAACTCATTGTACATTTTTTGTTTTGCCAAACTACTTTTCCAACAGATATCTATGAAGTCCCCCATTACTACCAGGTCTTGTGTTTTGGATATTTGTTACTTGTTCTAGAAATAACTCATCTACCACCACTTCCTGTTTTGGTGGTCTATGGTAGATCCTTTACATGATATTGCCCCTGTATTTTTCCCTCTTTTATCTTCCCCCAGAGACTTTCAACTGATCTTCCTCTCATCTTTTCTGGACATAATATATTCTTCATGTATAATTCAACACCTCCTTCCTTTTTTCCCTGCCTGTCCTTCCTGAACAAGCTATTCCCCTCTATAGCAATACACCAGTCATGAGGTTTATCCCACTGTGTCTCTTTGATGCCAGTTATGTCAGAATTTAGTTTATGTACTAATACTTCCAGTCCTTCCTTTTTTATTCCCCATACTCCTTACATTTGTGTATAGACATCTAAGATATTGAACAGATTCTCGCACTGATTTCCCTCTTATTGCTCCGATGACCCTCTTTTAATTTTCTATTTCTCCTCCAACATCTAGCCCTCTCTTCAGGGCATGTTTTTTCATATTTACCTGTGGGGTTTTGTCACCTTCCCCCTTTGAACATAATTTAAAGTCCTCCTCACTAAGTTGGCAAGTAGGTGTGTGAAGCTGCTCTTCCTCTTTGTGGTCAGCTGGACCCCAATTCTTCTCAGAAGTCCTCCTTCACAGAACAGCATCCCAAGGTTGAGGAAGCCAAAGTTCTCCCTTCAACACAATCTGTGCAGCTGTGCATTAATCTCTAGGATGCGCATGTCCCTGCCTGAGCCCTTACCCTCAACAGGGAGGATGGACAAGAGCATCATTTGTGCACCAACTCCTTCGCCTTCACTCCCAGAGTCCTGTAGTCACTGCTGATCTGCTCAAGGTCAGATCTGGCAGTATCATTAGTGCCCCGGTGGATGAGCAGCTTGGGGTAGTGATCAGAGGGATGGATGAGCTTTCTGTAACATTTCGGTTGCAGGCTCCACGCAGGGCAACAGGCAACATACCTCCGGGGACAGCATGTCAGGTCAGCAGATTGATGCCTCCATCCGTCAGCACCTTATGCCTCCTCCCCCTCTTGGGTTTGGGGGCAGGTGGCAACCTTGCGGGGGTTCTCCCTCTAAGCCATCGGGTGTGTTCATCTCCTCCTGTTGCCAGTACAGCATACCAGTTCTTGACGATGGTGGGAGGGGGACCTGGGTGGCAGGTGGAACACTGCCTACTGCCCGAGGTGGCCAGCAGCCAGTCTCCTCCCTGCAGAGTATATGATGTTCTTTTCTCCTCTAGTTCCGCTGTAGTCCTCCTAATCAGCTAACATGCTCCATCCTAGATGTCTCCATGTACAGCTCGTTGATGAAGTCCTCGTGCCCCTCCATGCAATGCAGACAAGCCACCCCTACTGCAGCTTTCTTATCTGCTTCATGAGGACTCCACCAATAGACACCTTTCACACTGAGAAAAAAGAACAGGACTACTTGTGGCACCTTAGAGACTAACAAATTTATTTCAGCATAAGCTTTCGTGGGCTACAGCTCACTTCTTCCCCACGAAAGCTTATGCTGAAATAAATGTGTTAGTCTCTAAGGTGCCACAAGTACTCCTGTTCTTTTTGTGGATACAGACTAACACGGCTGCTACTTTGTAACCTTTCACATTGAGTGGTTTCCCCTGCCTGACTTTCTTCAGCAGGGACATGCAGGTCACATTCCCAGCAAGTCAAAACCAGGACCTGGGTTGAAGGCTCCGAGGTCAGGATGGCAGGGGTCTCCACAAGCGCAGGGACTCAAAAATAAGAAAGCAAACACAGAGAACCCCAAATTTATTACTTTAAAAGTCTCATGATTTTTAAATTGACCTTGTGAATTTTGGGGGCCTAACTCATGACTTTTGAATGTGTGGGGTTGACTGTATTGTGTGCGTTACCATGCTCTCAGTGTCTTGCCTTGAGAAATCCTTGAATTTTTAGATCCTTTTCTGAACTGCTTTAGGGAGAGAGTGTTAAGATACTGTGCAAAGGCAGAATGTGCAAGGACTTGTTGCAGCAGCAGTAATACTGGAGCGTGAGGGTGTTCCTCATGTACATGGATTTCTAAGAAAACCTCTTTCCATATGGTAGAGTAGCAGTCACATCCGTTTGTGGGAAGGAAACTTCAGTCAGTCTGTCATAAGTTTCATTTCATTAAGTTTCTCTGCTATCAATGTATTTCTAAGAGAAGTGATTTTCCTTTCAGTTCCTCTGCCTGCCACCCATTGGCTTCTGCTTTAGCTTCACAGTGATTCATCCAAATATGTTGTTTTATACTAGTGCCTACAGGTCCAGTTATGATCAGGGCCCCATTTTGCAAGTCTCTGTATATAACACACAGTGAGAGACAGCTCTTGCCCGGAAGAACTTATGCAGACAAAGGAAGGATTGTTCTCCCCATTGCTCTTGTTGGGGAACAGAGGCATAGAGAGATTGACTTGCCCAAGGTCACACTGGAAATCTGTGGCAGAGGCTAGCTAGGAATTGAACCCAGCTTTCCTGAATGCTTGCCTTGTGCTTCCGACCCCAAGGCCATCATTATTCAAAGCCTTTCAGAACAGTGGTCTGAGCACATGCTTACTCTCCTAGGCACCAGTCAGTTTATCTGGTCTACTCTTTTCTCAGGGGCTTTAACTGTGGGCATGGCTACACTTGCATATGTAGATCGCTTTGAGTTAAACCAGGCTTCGTAGACCGCAGTAGGGAAAGCGCTGTAGTCTGTCCACACTGACAGCTGACAGTGCATTGGCGTGGCCACATTAGCAGCTCTTGCAACAGCCACAGAGAGCAGTGCATTGTGGTAGCTATCCCAGCATGCAAGTGGCTGCAACGTGCTTTTCAAATGGGGGTTGGGGGGGTGGGGTGGAGTGTGACAGGGAGTGTGTTGTGTATATGTGGGGGGAGAGAGAGTGGGTTTTTGGGGGGCTGAGACCATGTCTGCATGCTGTCTTGTAAGTTCAGACAGCAGCAGACTCCCCCTCTCCCTACCCCTCCCCCTCCCGCCTCTCTCTCTCACACACAGCGTTCCACACTAATGGTTGCTTTGTCTCGGAGCAGATAAGCAGCCGGCTGTCAAACGGAGCTTTCAAAGGGCATATCCAAAACAATGACAAGAGTGGCCACTTGACTTAAGGGGATTATGGGACGTTTCCGGAGGCTGATCAGAGCGCAGTAATGCAACACCTTGTTCACACTGATGCCCAGGCGTTGTAGCCAAGGCGCAGCAAACGTTATTCCTCTCGCCGAGGTGGACTACCAGCAGCGCTGTAGCTGCAGAGTCAGAGCGCTCTACGTGCCTTGCCAGTGTGTACAGGTCGGGAGTTAGGGCGCCCGGGGGCTCCTTTAATGCATTGTAACTCGCAAGTGTAGCCAAGCCCTGTGTTTCATTCAGTGGCCACTTAGCACCTTCTTCTCTTTACTGTTCCACTGCTACTTTCCACGACATGATATATACTGCTGCTCTTTTCTCCTTTCAGCCAAGCCCACCAGCTCCCTTATTTCCCACGCGATGGCATGGCACTATCAGTTCTCCTGTTAAATTATTGATTATCTTTTATAAAACACCTTCAGACATCTTTGAGTTAATCGTTAAGGTGAATATAAGTGACACTTCTTGCTAATGAATGTGTTGTATCCTTGTTGGGCCCTTTATGGGAGTTTGTTATATAAAAATCCCGCTGCAGTTCCAGAGGGCTACTGTGACTAGATTTTGGACAGAAGCCTTGATTCTGTCTGAGATTTAGACCGACATCAGCCATACCCTACTATTCTTTTTCTTAGAGGCTTTTTCATTTCATTTATTACTCCACAAGAATGTTTAAAGAAACAGATTTCAAAATCGTGACCATTTTGGGCCTCTCCTATTGTGCATCTTCTCATTGCCCGAACACTTGGTCTTCCTCTACTTGGCCCTCTGCGCTGGTTTTCCTCCTTGTCCTGCATCTAGTTCGGGTATATCTCCTCACTCTTAAAGCACCCCTACATGGAGGAAATTGTTAGCTGGCCAGTTAGGACACAGCACAAAGTGGCCAGCATAGGGGGAGGAAATCTGCTCCACTGAAGTTACTCCTGGTTCATATTCAGATATCATGACATTCCAAAAGGAGAGCAAAACGGGTAGGTCAGAGAACAGTCTTCACTGTTTTCCTCGAGCTCTGGCAGTTATTTAGCAGGGAAGAGATTGAGAAGGATTTTTTGTTACCTCTGTACTTTTCCTTTACACTGCTCACCATGCAGGAGACTGAAAAGACCAAGACTATAATCATCTTGTTGTGAAGGTAATTACAAGCGAGGATGTGTGTAGGGAGGTCTAATTTGGGGGATTTCTTTTTAAAACTGCTGCGAGAGAATCAATAAGACATGCGATGGATTTTGTCCCCCTATGGAGACTCACAATGGTAGACTCTTCTACTCCATTGCAGCAGGTCTTCAATAGAGTGAACAGTATTTTCAAGGTTCTGTGCAAGTACTTCAGCAGTTGTTCAATTGCCTTTTTATGGTCCATCGCATGACAAGATCATAACCATACCATCACAGAAATAGACGGGCATTGTCCGAAAGTTCATGCCCCTCACTGCAGTAGAGTACTGCTGCAGTAGAGTGTGAAACAAACCCACCAAAAGTTCTGACAGGGCAACAGAAACAATTTAGACTGTACCTGCCTTTGCTATGGGAGTGAAATTGCTGTATTATAAGTGCCATCTACTCCCTAGTTGTTTCTAGGTTCATATTGGTTTTAGAAGCATTTAGTTGCTGGGATAAATAAAGGCTGCACTGGAATTCTATGGGGAGGCTCAGCATTGTCTTCAATGAACTTGGGAGCAGGCCCACTCTTACTTCTCTATCGTCCTCCCTGGGGGTGTTGTAAGAATGAATGTTTGTACTGCACCGTGCACATGGAAACTGCCATACGGTATTAGTGTTAAATATCCCCCTCTCCTTAAGAATTACTTGTGCGGCTTCCTATCTCCACAAATGCATTCTGACTGAATAGCTCCAACCACCTGTAGTCTGGCATTCATTCATAGGGCAGGGAGGTAGAGCGGAGAAGATTCATGTTGTCAATGAACAAATAAATGCAGTCAGTCGACGCCGGTTGTAAATAATACATCACATGCAATATTTCAGCCTTACTTGTTTGAAGTCCCACTGTGAAAATACTGCCATCTAAAGCCTCTGTTCTTTCTATTCAGGAACTTTTACTGCCCCCGTATCCGGGCTCTCTCAACACCTATGCCTGGGCCAGGTTTTTCCAACTCTAATTCACACAAATTGTCTTTAGTCACATGAGGAGTCCCATTGACTTCCATAGGACACCTCACACAAGTGAGGGCTGGCAGGATTGGACCCTTAGTTTGTATAAGTTAGACTGGGTCCTTTTGGGGTAGAGCTAAATAATTGCAACGTTTTACCATTTATCTGAATTTTAATACTGTAAACCAATTGTAGTGCACATAGCAGATAGCACCCTGGCATTGATTTCTCTGCAGTTTTTAGATTAAGACGTGTATTCAGGGAAGCTTGTCCGGAAATAGGATCAAACGTTTAGTGTCGGTATTTCAGCTCTCCTGTGGTCTGGAATCTTCTTTGACTCAACTCAGTAGGTGGGGGAGGGGAGGAATGCCTGTTTAAACAGACTGTAAGGCCATTTCCCTCCTGTCTCTTTGAGCACAAGCTAGCTTTTTAAAATAGATCTTCAGTATATAAATATATCATCTATAACAGAAGTAACCAGATAATGGGCACTACTGTTTGAGCAGCAAAATGACTCCACATCCTTCCTTCATAAAACCTCACCTAACCCAAAATATCTAGACCAAACGCCTAGCAAACAAACCCTTCCTCCAGCCATGGAGGATTATGTTCAGTCAGAAGTCGCTGGGTTTCAGAGCCCAGGCTCCAGCCCCAATCCCAGTCCCTACACTAGGGTTACCATCCGTCCGGCTTTCCCCGGACATGTCCGGCTTTTTCAGCTTTAAATGGCTGTCCGGGGGGGGATTTCTAATAAAGTAGAAATGTCCGGGATTTCCCCCTTCCCCTCATGCAGAGTGCGGCGTGGCTGATTGGACGGCTGGGCCTGAATGAAAGCCACTCAAAGCCACTGGGGCCTCTAGCAGCCAGAGTCCCTCCCCCTCCCCCGCTCTCTCCTCCCCCACAGAGCAGCGCGGCACAGTGTTTGGCTCCACGTGGAGCCCGCAGCTCTCCCTCTGCCTGGTGAGCAGGGGAGCAGGGCAGGCGGGGGGCGCAGAGGCTGCAGGGGTGAGGGGGGGTGCAGGGGCTGCAGGGCCAGTGGGGAGCAGGGGGCACAGAGGCTGCAGGAGCGGGGGTGGGTGCAGGGGCTGCAGGGCAAGTGGGGAGCAGGGAAGCACTTAGCAACCCCCACCCAAGATCAGAGCGGGAGGGAGGAGGGGGAATGCGGGATGCTCAGAGGAGGGGGCAGAGTTGGGGCAGGGACTTTGGGGAAGGGGTTGGAATGGGGGCGGGGAAGGGGCGGGACCGGGGGTGGGACTGGGGCCCTGTGGAGTGTCCTCTTTTTTAAATGTTTGAATATGGTAACCCTAGCCTACACTGCTATTTTTAGCCCCACAGCTCCAGCCCCAGTCAGTTGACCCAGGCTGTGAGACTTGTTGCTGTGGGTCTTTTGTTGCTCTGTAGACGTACCCAAAGAAGGAAGAAAGCAAATGTCACATGTAATTTTCCCCTATAAACATTCGGCATGGTTTTATAGCTGTTCTTCTCCCTGGCTGTGCAGGCAGTTACCTCTTGCCTATAAACTATGACAAATGGAGCAACAGCAGTTTATACCTTTCTAGTTTGAAAAGTGATTTTGTAAAAATGACATGGGGCGGGGGGGAGGGTTTCCATGTTCATCGTATCTCAATGATTTCCAAAGTAAATATGCTCAGTTTACAGATAAAATGGATTTTATTTCAAACTGCCAAGCCTGAAAATTCAACCCGGGCAATCCTTGAAAGACAAGTCAGGCTCTTTCTTGCTCACATAATGCCACCTGTAATAAGCTTCTGCAGGCCAAATTAGGTCCTCAGTTATTCCTACATAGCATCATTTCCTTCAAATAATGCTCCCAGTGGCACCCACACAGCCCTTTGCCCATGGGTTTGCACAATTGTAACTGGTTGGAACACAGAAAATGGAATCACCATTCTGATGATAGTGCACAAGAAGGAATCGAATTGAGTTCACTCTCTCTGACCTGCATTGTCCCTGCAAGGTTAATGGGAGTAAACAAGCAATAAAAACTGTGTTGGCCAACCCAACTAAACTGGCACTAGGAAGAAGGCTGTCACAGCTTACCTCCCTCAGGAAGCAAGGGGCTAAATTGCGACTTCCTGTTCTGCCTCGGGTCACAGCAATTATGTGGTGCTCTTTATACAGGGCAGGTTGCTGTGTGCCAAACTACCCCATAGCGTTTAGCTGCAAAGTTTCAGGAATCCCATCTACCCAAATAAATTAGGAGATTTTCTTCCACTAGTCCTTAATTTAGGCACAGCTTTGATTTTTCAGCATTTCACTTTCAGAGTCCATAACTATGTTCTGTTTGTAAGAAGGCTTTATAGTCCCTGAGAGACCCTCGATTTTATTTTCCAAATGCATCGCGGTAGAACTCGTATTAATCACCCTCAATGAGAACGTGTCCAGCTTAGCATTCAGACTTGTTGTAGTTGCCTTCAGAGCATAACTATGCAAATGCATTCCCTTCAGCAGTCTCCACACCGACTTGTCTGAGGCCAATGCATCTGTAGAGTAGCAAAATAAGAAAAGATGCGGCCCCCCTCTCTGGTTTTGTCCAGGGTTTGTGTAACATGACCTGCTCCTGTTTGCTTTTAGATTTTAGCATTACCACCTCAGATCCTAAACCCCAAAAGATCACGATTGCAAAGCTCTTTTCTTTTAAATACGATGTAAAATGAGTGCTCTTGTGTTATTTCTGAGCAGGAGCTATGCTGGTCAGAATGGTTTTCTGTGTTCCAACCAGTTACAACTGTGCAACCCCCTGGACGGAAACGGGCTGTATGGGTGCCATTGTCACCAAAATGTCACAAAACACCCTATGCAGGCTGGATTCAAACTGATGACCAAAGGGTAAAAGGTTTTATATCCCAATATAAGCTCCTCAGCTACTCAGTTTTACTGCAGAAGAAGAATTAGAGCACTATCCAGGAACTATCATCACATGTTCAGGATTGTGCACTGCACTTTTACCTATGTCAAGCATGCCCCAAATCCAATAATGTAAATATATATTTCAGAGACTTTACTCTGAGCAGGTCAAAGGAATGTCTTATCTCCCTGTTTTTCTCCTCTCAAAAATCTTAGTAGAGAGACATTGCAGCAAAACAATCTTTATGGGATATAAAAGGCCTGAGATTTGTTGATAACATTTTTCATTTGTTGAAATAAGGATTTATATAGTATCAGATTTAAACATATTTGAACCTACAGATGTTAACATTTTGCTTTTCTTTGTTATAGAAATGAACAAGTTCATATCATGGTTGTATTCCTGCAAAAACCATTAGGAAGAGGACACTTTCATTCAAGAGGCACAGGGGACAAATTTATGTAGAAACAGTGATAAATTTGAAATCCTCTCCCTCATTTTAGCCACAACCTTGAATAATTTCTCCAATGCTAGCAGACTAATGATCATCTTAAAGCACATCTGAAATCTTTAAAGCCCATTTTAAAAACATAATAATAGACAATCTGATAAACTCGTGCATAGAATCATAAACATGATAGTGCTCAGAAATGTGTACGCTAGCATCTTGAACCATCTGATTGATTTGTGCTTATGCCTGTGTATGTCAGAATTGTGAAAATTTGACAAAATATCTCCAGTAGTTTGATCTTAAGTTAACAATCAAGTCTGCTGAGCCATCCCAGCTGATGAAGTCCATTGGATATCAGCTTAGCTGACTTCAGATTGAGGGCATGTAGCCTAAAACAGAGCGTTAACTAGACAGGTCAGGAGAAAGGTGTTACATGCTATATGTATTTATCATATACTAATCCATTTCAGTGAGTTCTTGGAACGTAAGCCTCAAACCTTCTTGTTTTCCCTACTTACCCAGTGGTCTCATCTCTCACCTGTTTACGTTAAATGAACAGAAAGAACCAGATTCTGCCCTCAGTGACACCAGAATAAATACACAACAATCTCAGTTCCGCAGCTAAATGAGGAGATAAAAGAAATGGTGGTTGCTGTAAAATTAACTGGAAATCCAAATCTCCATTCAGTGATGACATCTGGCATAACATGCTGTATATACTGTAGCTAGATTGGATAACCGTATATCGTTGAACCATGCAGTAATGTTAGGGCTTGTCTTCACTGCAGTGTTAGTTTGAGATATTACTCGAGCGTTGCCCATAACCTGACTTCTGTTCGTGCACAAAAATCTCTGGTTCAAGTGAAGTGGTGCTAGCTGGCTGTAGCGGGGTGGTCACCCGCTCCTGCCCTGAAGGGCTCGAAATGGGCCCTGGGAGAGGGCTGAGGCTGCGGGAGGGCTGCTGCTGGGGAAAGCAGCCTGACTCAGCTGATTGGGGAAATAGCCACAGCTGGGGCCACGCCCCAATCAGGGCCCAGCTGGCCCTTATAAGATGGCAGTGGGCCAGGAGTTCAGACAGAGTCTCGCTCTAGCTTGCTGAGGGAGAAGGGCCTGGCTGCCTGGGAGCTGAACAGAGTACCTAAAGTGGAGCAGTGCGGAGGGAAGGCTAGAGGAGCTGGGGAGCTCCAGCCTGGAAACCCCCCAGGCTGCAGGCCTTGTTGAAGCCAGAAAGGGTACTGGGGTTGCAGAGGGGCAGCCCAAGGGTAGGCAGAGGCAGCAGGTCCAAACCCCCCTTGCCGGTGATGAGTGACATTTACACTGCAGTCTGCCCCCGAGAACGGGGGCTAGATCGAGACTGGCAGTAGCCATAGTCTGAGGCGAGGTGGGGATAGAGGGTAGGGGTTCCCCGGGGAGGGGAGACCCAGATCTGTGGGGATACTGCCAGGGGGCAGCACCCCGGCCTGAAAGGGGCACCGGGTCCTGGAGGGACTCAGGCCCAGCGGCAAGTGGGACACCGGCCTGCAGAGGGCGCTCCAAAGGCTGGAGAGCTAATTCCCTGGACGACCAGCGGGAGGCGCTGCACCGGTGAGTCCCGCCCCATGACACTGGCCCATAGAGAGGGCTAGGGAAGGATTAAAGCCCAAGTGCTACTGACGCCCACCCTAGTAATGCAGTGGGAATGCAGCTATTTTGTACTAATCCAATCGTTCTGTGCAGCTCAAGTGGTTTGCAGCATAACCGTTCTCAATCAAGAGGCGTTAACTCTAGTGTAGATGACTTGAGGTAAGGCTATGTTTATACATGTAAACCGCTACAGCCGCTCAACTGCAGCTGGGCCACTGTAGCGCTTTGGTATAGACATGCACTAGTGACAGGAGGGGTTCTCTAGTCGCTGAAGTTAATTCACCTTCCTGAGAGGTGCCAGCTAAGTCGACGGAAGAACAGATTTAAAAATTGTATTAAGATGACGTTAAAAAAAAAAAGTGAACAGAGTTTAAGCATGGAAGTTTCTGGTTATCAGGGAATAACGTACAGATTATCGAGGGTGCAAAGTTTGGTTTAAGATCAGGTGGCATAAGGAATACATAATCTGCAATATCCCTGATTGGAGGTAAAAGGTTGATGGGTCAAAGTACAGGCATTGAGATATGAGGGTATGAAGTTCATAGAGTGGCTATGTTCGGGTGTGGAGTATAAAGAGTAGATATGAGGATGAGGATGGATTGACCCTCATTTGGTGAGATTTAATGTTCAGGGAGTTTATGGTTCCAGTTCATATGATCCAACGGAGAAGGTCACTTGGTCCCTTTCTCATAGTGGGAGAACGATGTCACTCTGGCTCACGCCTCCTGGTACTGTCGGTGGCTGGTGATGTGCTCGATGTAGATGGCCCTGGACCATCAGATGGTGTCTGAGACCATGAGGCGCCGCATGAGCTGTGCGTAGCATCGACCGATCCCGCAGGTCCGCAGCACACACTCGTTGCAGGGGTCCCAGGCGCCCAGGGCTCCGACAATCAGGCGTCCATCTGCACCTTGTAGCCCTTCGCTCTCAGGGTGTCAGCCAGGGGGGCGTACTTTTCCAGCTTATGAGCTCGGGCTTTGCGAAATGCCGGGGTCCTGTTCTCAAAGGAGACCATGGCATCGACGAGGATGATCTTTTTCTGGGCCTCGTTGGTGACGATCACGTCAGGTCGTAGCTGGCTGTCGGTACCAGGAATGGTGCAGTTCACGGAGATCTCCCCCAGGCGTGGCGCGATGGCTTTCACCAAGCGGTTCTGGATGGCGTTGTGGCGCAGCTGCCAGGCTCTGGAGTGGGGTTTGCAGCTGCACAGGACATGGGGCAGGGTCTCGTTGGAGTAGCCACACTTCCTGCAACGCTTGTCTCGGTTCCTGTGGCAGACGGCTCCGTTGAGCGGGACGCAGTTGAGCCGGGCACGGTGGTTCGCCAGTCGGCGAAACAGGTGAAGCCGCGCCCGGCGAGGAAGTGGTTGCTGGCGTCCCACTTGCTGGTCAACTCAAAGGCTTTACCCTGGTCCGGTTTACACTTTAGGGTTTCCACGTACAGCAAGTAGATGGCGGCCTTCAGAGTCCTCTCCAGCAAGCCCCTGGCGCTCAGGGTGACGATGGTGTTGTCGTTGGACCTGATCTGCGGCACCCAGACTCCCACCTCCTGGCGCTATTCGCACCACTCCCAGTGGCAACCAATGTGCTTCTCTAGGCGATGCGTGGCGTTGCGAGTGCGGGACCACAGTGAAGTGATGTCGCGCCAGTCCTGTCCAAATTCCCCCTCCAGGGAGCCGCTCAGGAAGGTGGTGATGTCTTGGTTGGAGGGGGTTCTGCTGATCCGCTTCTCTGTCGCATCACGCAGGTCGTTCACTGCGATGTTCCTTACCGTGGCGTCAGGACATGTCAGCAGGCAGAAGGCCTGGGTGATCACCGCGACGTTGCACAGGTCACCCATGCGGGGGACGTTGGCGCCGCTGTGCCTGTGGGCGATGTAGAAGTGGATCTCTGGGGAAGGAACATCCACTTCTTCAGCAGCTTCCGGATGATCTTGTCTGCCTTGTTGATGGGCACCTTTGCCACAGCGGATCCCCTTAGGGTGAACGAGATGCATGGGATCAGGAAGGTGTTCAGGGCATTTATCTTCTGCCACAGTGCCAGCAGGGAGGCATCAATCTTGGCGGCGTCCTGCAAGATCTCCTGGATGGTGTCCTCGGGTGTCTGCCGGACACGGAAACCTGTTGGCGTGCCCAGGTGCTGGTATGCCTGCCCCTCTGCCAGAGGGATGACGGGCTCACCCTGGATCTGGAACCCCGTTGCCTGCACCGAGTCCCTTTTGCTGCCGTCAATGTGCAGAGTTGCACACTTCTTCGCATTGAAGCAGAGCCCCATCCACTCAGTAGCTCGGCTGGTGGCATCTAGCATACCTTGGAAGCTCTCTGGGTCATCCGTGGTCAGGACCAGATCGTTCGCGTAGGCCAGAATGCTGATTTTCTTGCCGTGCAAGTTGAAGCTGGTCTAATTTCTATGTCCCAACTGAGCTAAGATCTTGAAATCTGGCACATTCGTTCGTTATGAGTATCTGAAAAAAATCCAGTATTTGAAATCTGATCTTTACATCACAGGTCATCAGTCGTTTGGATGGATTTCAACCATTCATGAACCTTTACATATTAGGCTAATGACTTACAAACATGTTAATTGCTACCATGAACTGGTTCCTACTGGGTATGAGGCCTCCAGTTTGAAAAAATAAGAGTCATCTGAGGTCATGCATATGTTTATTGGGCAGATGACTATAAACATTTACAGTGATTTCAGTGGTCCCTGCTGCTGCGTAAGTGACAATGTAGTAAGTGACAATGTAGCCGTTCACGGGCAGCTAGTTCATGTATGTTGTGCTCAAGGCTGTTCAATCACAGGCTGATCTTATAGCCTCAAGGCTCAAACCTGCAAGGAGCTGAGCACTCTGGCCCTGATCCAGCAAAGCACTTAAGCACGCACTTAGCTTTAAGCATGTGGTAAGTCCTCTAAACTTTAGCAAGACGACTCCTATGATTAAAGTTCAGCATGTGCTTAAGTGTTCTGCTGGATCAGGCCAGAGTGCTCAGGATTGAGCCCTTGGTGACCAAAACTTCATGGAAAGGAAAAAGACCCGATCCCACAGGTTGCTACCATAGAATTCCCATACCTTTTAAACAAGGCATAAAGAGCAGTATTTTCTGTGGATAGTGATATGACCCAGATCAGCCAGCTTTAGTGAGCAGTGGACTCGTTTCTGTTTCTTCTTCCATACATCAAAAAATGTGAAACAACGTTAGGAGGCTGGAAAGCTGCATATTTATTTATTAATAAGGGATCGATGATGAAGATAAAAACCTCCCTATAATGATCCCAGGTTGCTCACTTCAATTAAAAATAAACATTGTCACAACTTTGGAAAGTAGGAGCTGACCTGTGTCGACTGTGTGCACAATCGACACGGGCACTGACAGCAATTTCTTCCCAAGGGGGCGGTGTTACAGTTCAAAGTTGGTACCTCGGTCTCTCCATGGGCACCCGTTCCGTCTCAGGGTGAAATCCTTGATTCATCCCACTTTTAGATTTGGCCCCCAGGTCACAGCACCCCTATTCATGCCCTCAGCAGGGCCAACTGCAATAGATTTCAGGACTTTGTGACCAGTGTGACAGTGCAGTGACAGAGATCAACGTGTTGAAAACCGAGTATTTATTTATCCCTAGGAACACAACACAGAGAGAAAGGGTTAAAACAACAAAAGGCCTCTACGCATGGTATCTTACCTAAACTTTAGCCTTTCCTTGCTAGTTTAAGTAGGTCCCACTTGTCCCAGGCATCCGCAGCATTGGGGCTGGGTGAGACAGGCGGCATCCCTGCAGCTTCTACCTCTGATGTCTAACCAATCAGTGTCTTCCACCTAGTTCACAGGCTGAGTGGAGAGCTCCAGCTGGAATTAACCCTTAGCCGTGGTCTACACTGGGGGGGAGGGAGGGGAATAATGTGAATAACGCAGCTGAAGTCGACGTACTTAAATCGACTTACCGTGGTGTCTTCACTGTGGTGACTTGACTGCTGCCACTCCCCCGTCAACTCTGCCTGCGCCTCTCACAGCACTGCAGTACAGGAGTCACGGGAGAGCGCTCAGGAGTCGATTTATCACGTCTAGACTAGACGCGATAAATCGATCCCCACTGGATCGATCGCTGCCCGCCGATCCAGAGGGTAGTTGTAGACATACCCTTAGTGTTTCATAATATTGCACTACCCTCAGAGACACATATAACATTCATAAAATGAACACAGATCACCCCCACATTCTTAACAATTGAACTGCTATAATCTTGTGTGAATGTGTATTAATAAGCATATAGTATAAGGTGTATGATATATCTTTTAAAATCTACAGAACTCCTTACGAAAACATCTGCCAGTAGATGTGCCAGAACTACTTGGCACATACAATTAAAGTCAATTAAATTTTATTAAAACTAATAAGATTAATTGGTTCTAAATCATGGTCATGGGTTAGTACTTGACACGGCATGCAATTCAGATATATCCCTTCATTAGGTTTCTTTATTATTATTTTTAGAAGGGATTTGTAAGTACCTTTGCTCTCAGAAGAGAAACCCCCTACTCATTCACACGTGAGCTCAACAATGCTCAACTTAAACTCAACACTTGAAATATTTTTAACTGGTACTAACAAAAGGTAATGGGCGGGATTTACAAAAGCACTCATAGTTGGCTTAACTCTGCTCTCATTGAAGTCCACAGCAATACTCCCACTGTCTGCATTGGGAGTGAAGTTAGGCCAATGTAGAGGGTTTTTTAAACCCCCACCTAATATGCTTATTTCTGTCTTATTGCCACTTAAATTAAAGCCAGGGATGTAAAACCATGTTAATTCTCAACAATATTTTTTATAAAAAAAAAACTGTGGGTAATATCTTGCATTACTATAGTGCCATTCATGTAAGGATTTCAAAATGCCTTGCACTTTATTTTATGCTCACATCAACCTTGCAAGATAAATACATATTGTCCCCAATTTACAGATAGGTAAATTGAGCCACAGGGAGGTTAAGTGACTATTAGAGTTAAGCTCTCCTGATTTTCCTTTTTACATGGTCGTGTAAAGTACCTCGCACGTCACAGGGCAGTGTAGAACAAAGAATGACTTTGTGGTGAGAACAGTAATACAAGCTTTTACACCTGAAACTCCAAAGGTGAAATCCCTGCCTACAGAAGTCATTGACCCCAATGGTGACCTGACAGTATTAACCAGCAGAGAGATACAAAGAGTGCGAGTCTGTACAGACACTGGGGCTTCGAGATGAGGCGATGCTAAGGGAGTGAGCTCTGGGACATACATCTGATCAGTAGGGTGGGACTCATGAAGGTACCTAGGCACCTAACTCCCATTGAAATCAATGGGAGCGAGGTGCCTAAATACCTTTGTGAATCCCACCCTAAAAAACTGAAGTATCCAGGCCCTAAGGAAGTAATAGGAGCAATAAGAGATTTAGACTCGCTAGGATTTGATACCATTTACTTATGATTTAATTTTCTTTTCTAATAACCTTTGCATTATTTACAATCCTTCCGGAACAGGCTGGTTAGTATAAAGCAGGGATCTAAAACACGCAGCCTGCGGGCTGCATGCGGCCCACAGGGTGATTTTCTGCGGCCCTCGAGCCCCTCGCGGCCCCCCCCCCGCCCTCCCCCAGTGTTTACCAGAGCGGCTCCGGCTGGACGTGCACCTAGGGTGACCAGACGTCCCGATTTTATCGGGACTGTCCCGATATTTGCTTCTTTGTCCCGCGTCCCGACCAATGTTTGGTCGGGACACTGGACAAAAAAGAAATTTTGCCCTCCGCTCTGGCGCTCGCGCCCCCGGCTCCGCCCTCTCCTTCCCCCATTGGCTCCCTCCCCAAATCCCCGCCCTGGCCCCGCCTCTTTCCCAACCACGAAGCATTCCTCCTCCCTTCCAGGCTTGCAGCATGGCGGCGCAAGCCTGGGAGGGAGGGGGTGGCGGTGGTGCCTGGATCCTGGAGCTGGTGAGTCAGCTCTGGCACCCGGGCACCTGGCGGACAAAGGGGGGCTGGCAAGGGAGGGAGACGGGGGGCTCAGCTGTGAGCCCCCTGCCGCGACAGAGGGCTCCTGCCCGGGCTGCTGCACCTGGGGCCGGGAGCGCAGCCTGGAGGCTGCTCCAGCCCTGCAGCACGTGGGGCAGCGTGGTGGGTCCGGGCGGGGGCAGTGCAGAGCGGGCAGGGGCCGGGTGGGCGGCAGGGGCCGAATCCCCGCTGCTGCTGCCGGGGAGCCCCGCGCCTCTCCCTCCTGCTCGCGGCTGCGGCTCCTTCCCGGCGGGACGCGCCCCCCAGCCTGCCTCGCGCACATGCAACGCGCATCCAGCTGCTCCTTCCGGGCGGGAGGGAGACTAGGCGCGGGGGACGCGCGCCGCATGTGGCCGGGGCGGCGGGAGGTGCGTCCCGCCGGGAAGGAGCCGCAGCCGCGAGCGGGAGGGAGAGGCGCGGGGCTCCCTGGCAGCAGCGGGGATTCGGCCCCTGCCGCCCACCCGACTCTTGCCCGCTCCGCGCTGCCCCCACCCGGACCCACCGCGCCCCGCATATGCCCGTGGTGGGCCAGGGGGCAGGAGTCTCCATGGGGAGGGCAGCGCGCGGGGCCTGCTAATGCCCTAGGCCCCTTTAAAACTCTTTTTTTTTTTGCTCTGCCCCCCCCCTTTTTTTTTGCTCCGCCCCCGTCCCGATATTTTATACTACTAATCTGGTCACCCTACGTGCACCGGGAGCAGGGCATGCTCCCTGCCCTGCCCTGCCCTGCCCTGCCCAGCTTCAGGAAGAGGCTGGAACATGGGGAAGGGGGGGGCAGAGGGGCTGTGAGTGGCTGTTGCTTCAGGCAGTGCCCCCAGCAGCTCCAATTGGCCAGGAACGGGGAACCACGGCCAATGTATGCCCCAATATCTTGCGGGGGCAAGGCAGGCAGGAAGCCTGCCCTGCCCCCAGTACGCACCGGACCCCCCAAACCCCTCCTGCAGCCAAACCCCCTGCCCTGAGCCCCATGCCGCACCCTGCACCCCGACTCCCTGCCATACCCTGCAACCCTCCTGCACCCCGAGTCCTTGCCTCACCCCGAACCCCTCCTGCATCCCAACCCACTGCCCTGAGCCCCATCCCTCCTGCACCCTAACCCCCTGCCGTACCCTGCATCCCTCCTGCACCCTGAGCCCCCGCCCTGAGCCCCCGCCGCACCCTGCACTCCTCTTGCACCCCAACTCACTGACCTGAGCCCCTTGCTGCACCCCAACCCACTCCTCTTGCACCCCAACCCACTCCTCTTGCACCCCCTGCCGCACCCACTCCTCTTGCACCCCAACCCACTGCCGTGATCCCCTGCCTCACCCTGCACCCCTCTTGCACCCCAACCCCCTGCCGCACTCTGCACCCCTCACCCCTTGCTGCACCCCTCACCTCTGCTGCACCCCTCACCCCAACTCCCTGCTCTGAGCCCCCACGACACCCCACACCCCTCCTGCACCCCCTGAGGGCAGGGAGGGGGGCAGAGTTGAGGTGGGGATTTCAGGGAAGGGGTTGAAATGGGGGCAGGGAAGGGGTGGGAAGAGGCGGGGCAGGGGCGGGGCCTCATGGAAGGGGTGGAGTGGGGGCAGGGCCGAGGGCGGCGGGGGGGGAGGTGTCAGTAATGCGGCCCTTGGGCCAATGTACTAGTCCTCATGTGGCCCTCATGGTCATTTGAGTTTGAGACCCCTGGTATAAAGCCAGGAAGTTGAGAGCAGAAGAAGGCTGAAGAGAAGGAGCAGGGCTTAAATTCTTAGAGAATTTCCCAGAACTCCCCCTGCTCCCCCCTGCTCCCTCCTCCGCCACATGGTATAAAAACTCCAGAGGGTTGAAAATATTTACTGAAGCTCTGCTCCGGCCAGCTCTGGCTGAATTTAAACGCTGGGAAGGAGTCTTTAGTTGCCTTCTGGGAATAGAGAGATGGTGAGGAGGAAGCCTAGGGGGACGAATAAGCCCTGGGATCCTAGCTCTGAAAGAAGGGTCAATCCAGCGAAGTTGTGGGGAGGACAGCCTGAGAGAGGCTGGGTAGGAAGATACTAGGGGAACAGCACTAAGAAGTGGGACTGTGCAGACCTTTGCTGCTAGTTAGCATCCTTGGAGTGGACTCCAGTGTAGAGGCAGGGCCTGGGTTCTCCTACCAGCTGCTGGCAAAGTGGCACGGGATCAAATGTTAGAACAGAAGACTGCCTGAGATGGCATCCAGATAGCTTGTCTAGTAGGACTTTGTTATTCTGGAAGATGGCGACTACATAGTGACCTGGCTGGAGGGCCAAGTCACAAAGACCCTGAGTGATGAAGAGAGAGGCCGTAGCATGAGTAACCGATGGAAGGGGGCACCAGATGGGACAAAAGCTAATTCCCAGACCAGGCCACAAGGAGGCACTCGTGCAGGTGAGTGAATCCCTTTACAGAGACAATCACTGGTGGGCACCTTGGACAGAAATTGAGCTCAGACCCCCAAGAAGACAGAATCAGCTGGAATAATGAGTTGTGTATAGTCACAAACAAAACAACTTTTAATGTCCTTCTCCAAACAGGCCAGGAAGGACCAGTGGCATGGGGAGAGTCAAACAACCCATTGATTACTAGGCATGGCTACAGGAAGAGAATAGACTCTTATTTTACTCCTTACATTGCCTATGTTGCAAAGCTCCCCCCAATCCACCTCTAAAATAGTACCATTAACTGAGCAGTGTATTTGTGCTTCAATGAGTGATATCAAATATATACTCCTGAAAAGTGCTGTGTGAACTTGCAGGTTTAAGGGCAGAATTCCCAGCCATGAAGATGCTGTGTCCATATGCTGAGAGTTTACATATCTGTGGCAAAGGGACTATGCCATTGCTAGTCCATATCTGGGTGGCAAGTAAAACTTTCTGTCTGTGCGTAGTACATAATCAGAATTTTGGGATCAATTAAATTAAACCACATGAAGTCAGTGGAGGAAAGGAAGGGAGTCTTTCAAAGGAAATGTGATGATGTGGTGGTAAACCTCAAGCAAAGGAAGCAACTGGTATCCATAAAGGATCATGATACTGATTATGTCCATGTGTCAGAACGGAACACAAGAGAGAGATATAACTAGGTATAGAGATATAGTTAGGCTGTAGCTCTGAAAATCTCAGGCCGCCTGTCACCCAAACACTTGGCTCTCAGACATAAGGGAATTCAGCTACTTTTCCCCCAAGAGCTCCCAGCTTTCTGACTGCTATTGTACCCCTCGCTTTGAATTCATCCTTTAGATAGGAGGCTTTCCCCATCTGCACTTCTGGGAACTGGCCTTGCAAATGTGAAAGTGATAACTAGCCTGTGCTTAATTTGTTCCAGGGCTGAGCCCCGGCACCTCTAGGTGCTTGGCAGTGCATAGCCTCAGCGCCCTGGCCTTGCTGCATCAGTTATACAAGTAAAAATAATTGCTTGAGCCCCGGCACCTCTTCCATTACAAATTAAGCTCTGCAACAAGCTACAGCCCGGCAGGGTTCATTTGGTCTCTGATTACTGCAGTTTATAAGTCCTTCTCTTTCGGTAAGTGTTCAGCTGCTTTTTGATGTTGGTTTTCTTGGCTTTCTCTCTTGCAATTTCAAGGAAGTTGGTTCAATCAGAAGTAGAGAAATCACCCCCAAGGCTGTGAGTTTGCTGGGGGAATTTTAACAAGGGACTTGTGAGATACCCTTCCAGCCAGGGCCGCCCTGGCGGTGGAGGGAAATGGGGCAATTTGCCCCGGGCCCCACAGGGGCCCCCAGTAGAATATAGTATTCTATAGTATTGCAACATTTTTTTATGGAAGGGGCTCCCGAAATTGCTTTGCCGCAGGCCCCCTGAATCCTCTGGGCAGCCCTGCTTCCAGCACATTAGTGTTTATCATGTCTAAAAGACCTCCATCACCCCTGAGGCATCAGTTCAATATGGATTCAGAAGGCAACACCACTTCCTACAGCAGTCTGAGCGTTTGATGGTCCACTGTCTAGCACCTTGTGAAGAATGCATTCTACTTACACTTTGCACTGGTGTGAATGATTATACTAGGTGAAAGACAGAGGGGAATCAGGCGTAATTTCTTATCCAAGTACTGACAATGCTCTTTGCCCAAAATCATGGACAAAAGAGGTGTGGCTTCAAAGGTCCATTTGTCTTAATGGGGGAAAAAAAAACCTCCCTCTTATGCTGTACTGCAGTATTCTTTGCACAATTACAGATGTAGTGGGAAACCAGTTGGCCTTTTGTAGAGCTGGTGGAAAGATGGGAAAAAAATTATCACCATTTTTTTTTTAAATTTTGAAACTTTCTATTTTGCCATGTTCAAAATGGACTGATCTTTTTTTTTTTCTCAAAAAATGTCATGATATTTTTAATCAGTTTTATTGAAAATATCCAAGTTGTTATAAAATTTTTGTGTCCTCAAAACCCAGTTTTCAGTAAAGATCTTGATAATCATTTAATAATGTTTAATAAAAACCTTTGATTAAAATGTCTCAATAAATTTCAAAACTCAGACTTTGGCAAAAGAAAATGTTTTTGAAAAAAGGCCATGTTTCAGTGGGAAAAACCCCTTTTATTTTTTAAAAAAGAAACCAGCTTTAATGTATTTTTTGCAGTGAGTAAAACAGTGAGGGATGTCCTGTTTTGAATCAGTTGCTGAGTGACCATTCAGGTCCTGCAAATAGGAAACACTATGCTGTACGTGAAATACTAATAATCATTCATGTTATCCAGAACCAAAAAACATCATCGTTGCTTCACTAGAAGTAACAAGCAGTAAAATGTCATTGTAGAACATGTTTTCTTTCCCCTTGTTACTTTCTAAATCCCAGCACGGTGAGATCTTTAAATGGATGCATTATGTCAGTCGCAAGCACTTTTAGAAATGGGAAACTTGCACAATTATTGTTCAATAGCTCACTATTAAAAGTAATAGGCATTGTTATAGCAATGCCACAAACTAGAGGGGGAAAAGAAATCTCCATTATGCCAAGTCTTTTCTGAAAGTGTCTGTCTATTTGAATTTTAATGCTGGCATAAACAGGAGAGTAAATTGCTCTCCATGGGTTACAAATCTCACCTATTAAAAAGGCACATGAGAGCCGCGTAGGAAAATAGACATGGGGGGAGGGCAATAAGCAAATATTCTGCCGTTTCAGACCTACCAGACTCTAGCGATATGGCTCCCAGATCAGAAGCCAGTTCTCAACTATGAAACCCCTACTGATCTACGCAAACTTTTCAAGCTGCCAACTAATGAGCTTAAAAAGAAGCCCTCCTGTTGTAGTTGCCTGATTTTTCTTTCCGCATCAGTGGCACTTTCCAAAAAAGGACTGAAATGCCAGGAAAGTGGTTTTCAGAAATGCCCTGGTAGCTAAACCACAGATGGGCATTAATAACACATTGCTGGGAGAGGGGTATTGAGGGAATCGTGTTTTCTAAGGCTGGTGTGACAAACTTAAGTGTTTGAATCCAGAGTTTGAAATGTCAAGCTACACCCCTCCTGCCCCAAGTGAAACAAAATTACCAGGCAGTTTGGACATACTCATATGTGTATACACACACACACACAAACATATAGATAGATATGTGTGTATGTGTGTGTTTATAAAGTTCACTTGTTGCCTTGTATAAAGCTTTGTCTTGGAAGCTGATTGCCCTGGTCTTTGATTATTTTAGAGGCAGTGTGGTCTGAGCTTTGGATTTGGACATCTGAGTTCTGTTCCTGACTCTGTCACCAGGAGGTTAGTGGATAGAGAGCTAGCCTCGGAGTTGGGAGACCCAGGTGCAGCTCTTTGCTCTGCCACAGACTTCCTGTGTGACCTCCCTGTGCCACAGTTCCCCATCTGTAAAATGGGTATAGTAGCACTGCCTGATCTTGCAGGGGAATGGTGAGGATAAATACTTTAAAGATTGTGAGGTGCTCAGATAATCTGGTAACAGGGGCTATATAAGTACCTTGGCTACCTAGAGAGAAATTAGGCAGGAGCCCCCAGTTCTCAGGTCCTGTGTTGTCAGTGGGCTAATGAGCAGCATGTTTCACCGTGAATCACCAGAGGCTGTCAGTGTCCTCCTGCTGCCAGGGTCTTCATCCCCAAAGAATCAGGATTGTGGGAGCAATGGACTTCATCTCAAACAGAGTTGGTTGCACGAATTAGGGACTGTCTGATGAGATGCTAAAATATGTTTGGAGGAGAGGGCTGGCTAACGTGCTGGTGGATCTCAGCCCAGTAGATCCCAACCCTGCCTACCAGTGACCTTGGGTAGCACATATATGCTCCCTGCCACAAACTGGTCTGCTGTAAAATGGGACTAACAATACCTACTTGCCCGCCTTACAGGAGTGCTGTGAAGATGAATGTTAGTGAGGTGCTCCAAGGATGAAGCCCTATATAGGGTGAGTGTTACATAGCCTTTATTTGTCACATTTAATATGTGGACTTTCTAGTAAAGAAAGAGCTTTAAATAATGCTAAGGATGTGAGGCAAGGTGGCAATTCCTGCTTGCACCGATGCTTTAGGCAGGTTGTTTGCTTTCTGTAGTGGGACTTCACTAGTCTGGGTGGAGGAAGCAAAGCATCAGAATGGCTGCCCGGGCCATCTCTGTTGTGCTCTTGTTAAAACGTTTAAAGCCCATCGCTGGCTCTTTCATGAGGTCATTGTGTCTGTAAGAGCTGAGCAGGGCAGATGGGAATGTTGCCCAGGTGCTGTGGGTGACATACGCCACTATTTGACCTGTGGCCATTGGGGATGAGAAAATTGCTCTTCCCAGCTTAACTTGCTGCAGATCATGCTCTACTCCTTTGAGGGAGCAGTGGTTTTTTCCGGAAGAACACAGAAGGAGGAACATAGTAACTAGGACCAGCTGCTTGAGCCATGAATTTTGTGGAGGGCTTTCTGGAAACCACATTAAATATTCCCATCAGTCCCAATATCAGCTCTGTAAAGTAATTTTCATATTACCAGCTGTGTGGATGAGTGATTTGTTGCAGCGTGGCTGCCATTTAAAGCTATGGGCTAGACACTCCTGCTGCAAAAGGCTGTACTAGTTGGTGGTGTTTTCACATTTCATCACTTCTCTTTCACCCTGAGGAATGCTGGTAGTACGTGTGGGTTAGTTAGATGAAATATTACTGGAAAGAAAATTCAGATGGTTCTACAGGACTCACCTAGGATATCAGTCGAATGTCTTTCCCTCTCATGTCTAGCCCCATCCTCTTGGCCACCAGAGTTCTCAATGTTTGTGATCTCTGGAGCTGATATTACCTCTCTTAGTGAGAAACTAGTTTTAAGGTGTTCTCCCTCCTTCCTGGGATTAATACCTAAGTGGATGATCATGCCAATGGGCTATGTTTTCTAGATGGCCCATTATGAAATAATTCAAGAATACACATGGGACCAAACTCTGCTCCCATTTACACCTTTAACCTCCCTCTCCTCCCAACCTCAAGGTATCCCATGGGAGGGCTTTAATATTTATTTCCATGTGATTGCATGCATGAAAGTGGAATCTGAACCATATAGCCATTGCTTAATTATACCTAATCTAGCAATCAATTGATCACCATATCCATTTCTTAATTATAACTATGTTCCATGGTTCAGACTCCGCTTTCATTTGCATGCATGCTACCCCACTGAAATACATTTGTTATCCCACTTTTAATTTATCTGATGATAGATTCCTTAATATATAATCTTTCAGGGCTGACTGACATTTTAAAGAAGCCAGTAACCTCTCTAAACAATACATAAATATTACATCAAATACCACCTCTTCCAAATACAAATTGCTTGTAAATATACCAAGAATGTATGTGCTGTTTCGTAGAGGTGAGCAATGCTTCTATTTGACCTTGTGTTTTTGGCACAATCTCTGGCTAAAGTAAGTGTGACATTATACCTCAAACTAATAGAATGTTTCACATTGTCTGGAATTTTCAGAGTGACTTTGGAATCTAGTTTTCCTAATTGTCCTTTGTTTTGCTGCTCAGTACACTTGAAGGGGCTTATTGTCAGCTGGAGGAAATTGTCAGATTTCTGGTTGGAAAATGTCAAGGCTACAGCATTCAATACTTCATGTTACTGGACAGCATGCATCCTAATTAATAAATAGCACAAAATGTCTTCATGATATTCAGTGCTCAGTTTCAGAACCCAAATATCTCACACATTTAGGTTCCAAATTATTTAATTTCCCTTTCCTAGCTGCTGTAAGTTCTCTTAACTCCTTCCTGTAGCCAGTGGTCTGAAGACAACCCAGGCCACCCAATGTCTACCTCAACACACTGACTGAGGCTAGTTCAATCCTGTGTATATTGGGAGCTAAACATGAGCACCTGGGCAAACCTCTCAGTTTGATTTTCTTCAGAAAGTTTTCTATCGCCGCTAAGCTGAGCCTGGAGCAAAGCTTCGGATCAAAATCCTCCACAGACTATGGAGAAGTTTGGATCAGATCTGAACTTCGTGCCTTGGGGCCAACTTTGTGTGCAGCATGTGACGCTGTCCTGGGCAAGAGTATTAGAAGCTGATCTCTGTGGTGTCTGAGGAGAAAAATGAAATTCGAAACAATCCTACCTGCCTTTAGACAAAAAGCTGAAAATCAGGTCTGTGTACATAATTCAGGTTTGTCAGGCACTCACATACTGCAGTGAGGGATGGAAAACAGCATGAAGAATTGGATAAATGGATCCATAGTGGACTTTCTCTTCTGTGATCCTGATTTTTTTTTTTACCTTTTGACAACCAATACATACACATAGCACTGAACTTGGATACCTTCCGGCTGTTGACTGAATAAGGGATTAGAAAGCACACAATCAAGAGTATGGGTAGCAAAATCATCGTGCTAATGTTGTGTTTGAGGCCTGTGATACAGTGAAAGCAATATCTTTCCCCTGTGTACTGTGCCTAGACAACAAAGGAAGCGCTAGTTTGCTGCAGGCACCTACCCTTGCTTAATTCAAAGTCTTGATACTTTGTTCCCCTAGCATCCCAAAAGCAGCTTTCCAAAAAGAACAAGTTGTTTCTCCTGTTTTGTTTTTGCTGTAAGGATATAATCAGACGTTAGTGTCAGGGCAGCTTGTGATGTTTGAGTCCCATTGTGCCAGGACAGTGAGCAGTGATTCTAAAGTCTTGCAGCTTTCTTTACGGAGACCTGAGAGAGCCTATTAATATTGGCACGGGGATGATGTTAAGAGATCTGGGTTTAATTCCTAGCTTCTTGTGTCACCTTGGACAAGTCATTTAAGCTCTCTTTGCCTCAGTTCGCTATCTGTAAAATATGGGTAATATTTCCTTTGTCTGCCTTGATTTCTTTTTTTAAGACTCTTGAGGGCAGGGCGTGTCTCTTACTATGTGTATGTACAGCCCTCGCACAACAGGACCCTGATCTTAGCTGGCATCTCCAGGGAAGTTGGGAAGTTAAGAATTTTTGTTTGGAAAGAAACCATTTTCCCCTAATGTCTTCCTTGTTTATATTTCCCCAAGGAAACCTAACGGGATGCTTTGCAGGGGAAAATATCCCTCCTCCCTCCACACACCTTTCTCCTCCCTCTCCCCCACCCCCAAAGAACTCCAAACCCATTCCAATAACCATTTAAACGAAAGTATTTGCTTTGTTGTTATTTCCCACTGATTTCATTGGTGGGATAGCACCAAGGGTATGTCTTTCGGTCAGTATCACAGGGTATGTCTACACAGCTGCTGGGAGCAAATCTCACGTCTGGATTGACAGACTTGCACTAGCTGGGCTTGGCCTAGCATTGTAAAATAGCAGTGTTGACATCGCTTTGATGTTCGGGCTCAGGTTGGAGCTCAGGCTCTGAAGCCTAGAGAGGCGGGGTGGACCTTGGAGCCCGAGCCAGAACATACACATTACAATTTTTAGCACGCTAGCTCAAGCCCTGCTAACATAAGCCTGTCACCTCAGGCTGCGAGATGTGCTCCCAGCATCTGTCTATTAGTAGACATGACCACAGAGATTGACTAGGTGCCAAAAGAGATGGGATGTCATGGGGAGATCAAAGAGCAGAAAGGGATGGAGCTGATTCTAAGAACTGAAGCTTTTACTTATGCTGAAAGCCCTCTCCCTTGTTTTAGCTCCTCCAGGCATAATTTGAATGACTAGTTTGAAGTCTCTGCTCTGTTGGCCATGGCATATATCACAGCTGATGTATTTATATAGGGCCAGGGTTTCAGGGTCTACAGTCAGGACCAGATTTTCAGCCCCATCAGCATGTTGGATGCTGAGTTTGTTTGAATCTAGGTGTTTGGCTAGAAGCTGAGCTCTCTTGGAAATCTGGCCCCTAATGCCTTTTGACCCACAGGATTCCGAAGTGTTGAAGAGTCTGTATAAGCAGGGCCATACCAAATTCATGGTCCATTTTGGTAAATTTCATTGTCATAGCATTTTAAAAATCATGAATTTCATGGTAACAGATATTTAAATCTTAAATGTTATGGTGTTGTCACAAATCAGGATTATGTATTTAAACATATAAACATATAAAGCCCTTAAATCAGCATTTCTCAAACTGGGGATCCCGACCCAAAAGGGGGTGGCAAGGCTATTGTGTGTGTGTGTGTGTGTGTGTGTGTGTGTGTGTGTGTTTGTGTGCACGGAGGGGGTGGGGGGATCATGGTATTACTACCCTTTCTTCTGTGCTGCCTTCACAGCTGGGCGGTCAGAGAGCAGCGGCTGCTGGCTAGGAGCCAGCTCTGAAGGCAGTGCCACCACCAGCAGCCGCACAGAAGTGAAGATGGCACAGTATGGTATTGCCACCCTTACTTCTCCGTTGCTGCTGGCAGTGGCATAGAAGGGTGCTACGATTTGTAAAAGTTTTAACAAGACCAATGTATGGGCACACTTTTGCACACATTGAAATTAATAAAATAAATTTAAAATATTGCCCCCGATGCTGCAACTGCCTGGAAATCTCAGAGCTCTTAAATAAGGCAAATGAGTTACGCTGAGATCAGCTTAGGCAAAAAGTGCTGGCATGCTAAGCCACACAAAGAACGAGAGAGAGCACCTACTGTGGCAGATTATTGGATGGAAATTGAGGTGATAAATAAAACGATTTGCATTTGTAATGCAGTAAGTCACTGCATAATACAGTGTATCAAGTAACATTTGCTGAGAGTCAAAGGTATATTACTCACAATTGTGCAGTAGTACTAGGATTTCAGGTAAGTGCTGTTCAGAAAGATCAAACACTATCCCCACACATGATACTGTCATCCTAAATTTTTCAACTGAAGTGTGTTGTGTACCCCTGCAAAAACACTTACACACCCTTTACATAAAGCTACTGCTTGCATAGGCATGGATGTAAGCAGTTCCCTGGTTTTTGTCCAGGAGATGCCTATTTACATACAATCATGTGTTTTTGTGTACACAAAAGGACATAACTGCAAAACTGTGCCCACACAATGTGCCCACACAATCTGGAGGCTCCTTGGAAAACATGACGCTGTCTGTGTCCAGTTACCTTTTCCTCACAGGCTACTCCTTCCAATAACTGCTTTGGTTTTTAACCTGCCCTAGAACACACAGCTAACTTGTGTGCCCGAAGTGGCATCTCTGGAAAGTCTGAAAAGGAAGCACATTGTGTGTCTGTGGGCTTCTCTCTCCCAATCATCACCACATTGCCCCAGTTGCTTATTTAGGGCTTGTCCTGCACCATTAAAGGCAGTATGAGGTAGGAATTGTGGGAGCAGGATGAAGCCCATCTTCCCCATCTCAACTTTCAAATGTCCCAATGGACTGTATTTAAGGCCAATAGCAGAATTCAGATTCATTGTCACTGAGGTGACGGAGAGGACTTAAGTTGTTTAGCCTCCTAAGTGACAGGGAAATCCCAGGATAAGTAATAACACTCATGCTGAATGTGAGAGGGTATAAGGAGGCCCAAAAGGAAAGGTTTGGCGTTCCATTCATAAAACTAACTCCTGACCAGCCATATTGTATCAAAATCCACTGAAGTCTCTCCATCCAGGCTGCAGAAGCCAGGAATTACTACACTTATGCATAATGCTAGGGAAGGAAGAAATGATTATTTGTTATTAATATTAATCAGTTTGTGTATAGCCGTAATAGTCTTGTGTTCATATGTAAAGAGATTAATGAGAATTAAGCTGTTTCTTCCAAATATCTGTTAATCTGTTGTCGGCCAGATGTTCCAGGACATGTGCAAATTACTGTATTGCATAGATAAATTGATATTGGCCCAAAGTGCTGTGTTGCTGAAATGTATGGCTGTCAGTAATGGGAGAACAAAGCCCGTGTGGAGAGAATTTGTCGATGCAATGAAAAGTCATTTCATGCAGTTGAGAGCACTAGAGTCATATTTTTACAATTGTGTTTTAGACTAATTCACAAATGAGATTGATAATAGTCTGCTCCAGGATGTTTCTTGGCATACAAATGCTACAGCTCCTCCCTCACACTTCGTTACACTCTAAAATTTAACAATTCATAATACAATACAATCCTTCTCTAATCAGATTAGTTAATTAAAATGCCTGAGGCCTGATCGTCCGCTGCTCATTTAAACAAGCTCCTCTCCACTGCTGCTGTTTTTTGTTTGTAGGGGAAGCTGGAGCTAGGAAAATAATAGTTAATAAATTGTACTGTTTCCTGCCAATCCCTAACTACTGGGCTTGATGCTGTAAAATCTGGCAGCACGGATTGTATATAAATGTTCTAACCTTCAAAAACTGTTCTGGAAGGGGTTTGTTTTTACATCAAGCTCTCCATGCACATAATTATGTAATTGCTTTGGATGCATGGATAACCTTGCCGTTTGCTCTAGAAACATTCACTGATCCATTCCCTCAGTATCAATCAGCTCGATCAGAAAAGCCAGACACTCTCCGGTTTTGCTTTCCTCCGAAATATTCATAGGCAGGAATATTTACCACCCACTAGTATAAACAAACCTGTAAGTCTGAACAAAAGTCAGGATTTCTTTTCTCAGCGAAGGGATGGAAAAATCTTGGATGGTAATATTGAAAGAGCATTTTATCTCCTCTGAGTCTGTTAGTGTATGTTTACAATGGACGCCCTAAGGAGTGGATTACTAAGCGCTATTATTTGCATGACAGCAAGGCCCCCATCTGAGAGTAGGAGCTCATTGTGCTGGAGGCTGTATGAACACATAGTGAGAGACGGACAGACACTGAACTGAAGGGTTTAAGGGCTTATAGACAGAAGACAGGAAGGGGCACAGAGACAGGTTGTTTAAGGCCACAGAGCAGGCCAATGGCAGTAGCAAGAATGCAACTCAGGTCTCCTTACTCCTAGCCCAGTGCCATATCCGCAGGGTCACACTGCCTCATGATAAGGTGTAGCAAAGTGTTTCCTCTGTTCATCTATGTCCTTAGGCCAGGCCCGCCATTGTGGTGTCTGAGCACCTCCGACTGGTATGGTTTAAAGGGATGGAGGAGGCACATAGTGTTATTAACTGTCTAGTCACAGATTCAACACTTAGCCAGACAAAACACATTATGATTGTCTGCTTTTGAAGCCGTACACTGCAGGCTTGAAAACTTTACTTGTGGGAGACCCCAAAAGGCTTTTAATGGGCTTCAGTGCACATGGATTTCACACTACTCGCTAGGCATTCCCCCTGTTTGATTACAGTGCAGCTGTACAGAGCTTAAAATGTAATAAAAGTGGGTTAGTGAAAACTGTACATAATGGTCCTTGATTTCCCTCTAGGCTTTGAAATCTCTCATGCCTGCAGGCCTGGAGTTTCTTTGCCAAGTATTCCCTTACTTATCCACAAGTCCCCCTCTGACATTTCAGGGTGTTATCCAGGCCAGTGAGGGGTTGTGTCATCGCCTGCCCTATAACCTGGGGTGCCCTTCAATGCTTTGCTGCTGTAATTCTCAACGTGGATAACTCACAATCAGCCAATAGTATGCAGATACCCAAGTGTCTGTGTGTAACTGCAGGCTGGCAACCACACTCTGGTCTCACTCTGGTTCTCGCCAGCCTGGGTTACTACTGCAAGGTGACCCCAACGCCCTCCCTCACCAAAAAAATGTATGTTCTGTACTGTCCAGCCCTCTCCTGGACCGTCTAGAGATATTAAGTCCATTGTCCCTCTAAGAGAACAAAACTTGAAAACGTGTCACCTTAAATGGAGTTACCCAGACAATTTAACTTTAACCCACTGGACTGGATTAAATAATAAACCAAGTTTATTAACAAAAGATTATAGGATTCTGATTACAAGTAATGAGGCATAAAAGTCAGAAATGGTTACAAGAAAAATAAAGATAAAATGCTTCCTAGTGCCTAACTTAACAAACTATATTTGATTGAAGGTAGAGTCCTTACCACAGCCTTCCAACAACATTACTGACCAAAATCTTCAGGTCAGGACTCCTCCCCAAAGTCCAACAGCTGTTTCTTTTGTCGTCTTAGATGCAAAGAGGGAGATGGACTGGGGGAGAGATACCTTGGGGTGTTTGCCCCTCACTTTTGTAGTTCAGCCCTCCTCAGAAAGTTCTATCCACCTGAGCAGAAGGAGACATGAAGTCTAGAGAGGAAAGATGTTTCGTGCTGTTTTCTTTCACCTGTGCTGAGATGCAGATTTTCTTTATTTTCTCTCTCGCTCCCTGAGGACTCTGTTTACAGGTTATATGAGGTAATCACATGTCCCTTTGTTTAAGACCTGCTTGACCAGTTGTGCCTTAATTTGTGCTATGTGAGTTTGAACATGTGCCTTTACCATTTTATAGGGGGGATTTCATAACTTTACACACAGTGCTGCTACATACATTTCATCATGCAGTTATTGACAGTGAGTTATTAGTTTTCAAATGATACCTCACCAGGCGCATTTGGTACAAAGATTATTCCAGTAGTGTGCAGGGTGTGAATACAGGGCTGCATTTGGTCACACCCCAGTGCATAATTTCGAAAGGAATTCCTTAGGAAGTGCAAGCCGCTTGTGTTGTGGAGATCAGCGTGGTTACAAAGCAGACATGTGTGAGCAAGTAACATGAGAGAGAGAGCCCCATGCATTATGCCAATAAACGGTGAGGAAAGGAGAGTAAAGGAGATCTTAGAAATGGGAGCCAATATTGTCTGTTCAGGCACAGAGTAAATACTTTCAGCGTTGATCTCAATAGATACATGTATGGTGACAGAAGAGGAGACTTCTGCATGACTATGTACAATGCCAGCTGCTCCCTTGGCATAAAGAACAGAATCTAACCCTATTGTTAAATGTTTGTTAATGAAACTCTTTCCTTCCCCCACTCATCTCCTATGAATATGGAGATAGCAGCAGCTTCAAAGACTTTTGTCCCTTAGCTTTCTCTCCTCATATTATAATTATTAGTATTGTTGGAGGAACTGATCACTTCTGTATATTAACCCAGACAGTCAATACATTTAGGGCCCAATTGGACTAGAGTATCAAATGGGGAATGGAAGCTGTGGGTCAGAGTCTCAGCCAATGTAAAATGACTTAATTCCATGTATTTCAATGGAGCTATGTCGATTTACCCCAGCTGAAAATCTGGCCATGGAAATTTAAATGTATGAAGTTTTAGTGGAATTTTTTTTCCTTTGGGGCAGGGGTGATGTGGACGGAAGGAGAAGTTATTTTGTGAAAAACAAATTGTTCCATTCTGAAATATACAAAATGGAAGCAAAGGTGTGGGTTTGTTTTGTTTTTTTGGTGAAACTATTTAAGCTCTAGTTTAAACCACCTGTGGGGTGTGTGCACTCTGTCAGTTTTACTCACTTGGCTCTGAAAGCCTGGAACATGTAGGCTGAGAATGCTACTTGCAATCTTGTCAACCCCAAGCATTCAAAAATCATAAATCTGACCTCAGAGATCAGGAGATTAAAAATAAATGGGATTCTTCTTATATCTTTTGGTTTCTGACTCTTTAGGGTATACTTGGGTCTGCTTTCAAGCTTTTCTCCACAGCCATGAGGGCTAGAATCGTCCTTAAAAAGAAAAAAGCAGAGATTCTCACCTAATCACGTGCTTCCTGTGGCTGGATCTTAAAGAAAAACACCAAATTTTGTGAGATTCAGGATAAAACCACAAGTTGGCAAATCAACTGACTCTTTGAAAAATGAGAGGATAATTCTGCTTCCTGGTCTGATGTTAAAGTTGTGTATGAAAAACAAACTGGAAGCTGTAGCATTGTTTATCGGCAGAGACTTTCATGGAATCAGTTCTCAAGTAATGCAGTGCTTTTGCATTCTGCTAGTGATGCTGGTGTCTTTGCTGAGATACAAGGATGATATAAGCTAATTAAAAAAACAGATTGTAGATTTCCTCCCCCTTTCTTAAGAATGAGCCGGCTTACTGGACCCTAGTGCATCTCTTCTACTGCCTCCAATTCAATGGTGTGCACTCCCACCATGAAATGGGAGGCGATGAGAAATGGCTGATCCAGCCAAGGTCCTATTCTGCTGAAGTAGTACAATTGCCCTAAGCAAATGAGAACTCCTAGGTAGGGTGACCAGATATCAACTGTGGAAAAAATGGGCAGGGGGTAGGGGATAATAGGCGCCTATATAAGAAAAAGTCCCCAAAAACAGGACTTTAAAAACGGGACATCTGGTCACCCTACTCCTAGGCAATAATACTTGAACACCATAATAAATGTAAGGAACAAATTATATTTTTCTGCCTTCATGTCTCTTCTGTGCCTCCAGTTCTGCAAAAACATATGCACAGGCTTGATTTGAAGTCTAAGAGCACTTAATGAGACTATGTCCCATGGAACTACTCTCTAAAAAGCTAAGCATGTGCATAACAGTTGGCAGAATCTGGGCCTTTTGTCTGCTGTATAGGGGCGGGGGCGGAAGCCAGCGGTGGAAGCAAACAAGCTGCCATTGAAACACTCATGAATTAACACAGCAAGACAGGATAATAGTAACAATGTGTCATGAGAGTAAATAAATACCTGAAAATGCACATTTAGACCATCATTTAAATGTGTGCTATTTACTCCATCATAACAGCTCTTGCGGAATCATTTCTGTTGGCTAAGCAGCATTTATACTCTTTTTAAACAGTATTATTTGCCTAATAGAATAAAACAATACAGCTCTGAAGGGTGCCAGTGTCAACTGTTATCTGGGGTGGTTTTATTTTACAGTACATCTTTTCGCATTAGTTTAGTCTCAATGCAAAAAGTGCTAGATCAACAGCCGTGTAGTCTGTTGCCCCACAGGACAGATGCTGCAGCCCACGTTTAGGGACAGCGGGGTTTACTTTCCATGCTTGTGTAGGACCAGGCTCTTATACAGGTGCATAGTTAGAGGGAAGCAGCAATGCAAGGAGTGCAAATCACAAAGCCCAGTCACAGTTGCAGTCATGACCTCAGGAACCTCTCCCTCCATACTCCCCAGTAGGTATTCAGTGTCCTTAAAAAGAAGTGGGGAGGAGGCAAGGCCGCCCATGGAGTAGCTGTAAGCAGGGGGCTGTATGCTCCTCCCTTTATAGGTGTGCAGTACCAGGCATGCTCCCACTGTGCACTGGGGCTCTCCAGGAGCATTCCACCTCTCCAACACAGAGTGCGGCTGTGCCTTTTTGAGTCCTCAGTGACTGGCCTCTCAGTTAAAACTCCTGATACAGCCAGTAGTTACTATGGTGGCAGTTTTGGTGATGTGGCCATATTCCCTGGGAAGTAGACACAGCCCACCAAACTTTCCTTTCACATATGCCACTAAACAATCTTTCAGTAATATCAGCCTCTTTCCTTGACCCAGCTAGGGTGGATTTGAACCAACGGCCTAGAGGTATCAACAACTTTATGTTCAAATACCCAAAAATTGCTTTAATGTTTGACAACATTTCTTCTATCCTTATCTTCTCTGCTGAAACATACATTGGATTTGTCCAGTAGCCCTGGATGATCGAAAACATGCAGGCTCCTCTCATGCAGATAGGGAGCACAGAGAATCGCTTGTGCATATTTTAGGCATGCATGAAAATAAAAGTTGTGGTTTTGTGCAGCCTTTGAACGCTTTGTGCACTGGCGGAGGTTAGAGATGACTGAAGTGTGTCCAAGGGCTTTTAAAGGCCACTGACTATTAAACATCTGGGAGACATACAAGGTTTCATGAAAGTAATTGGACAGAAACCTCTTACTAACAGTATTTTGAGGTTTGAATGGAAGCCCAGCAGGTTACGATGGCAAACTTCCTCTATAAAGTAGCCTGAAGTGGTTTGTATGGGAGGAATTCCTAGAGGAGATGCTGAATGAGTATTAAACTGTCTGATCATCCATTCTATGTGGATCCCAGAAAGGCAGCAGATCCCCCCCCCCCCCCCCCCCCCCAAACACACGCACATATAAATAATCTATGCTCTAGTACGCATTATTTGAATCAAATCTATTTGGACCATTTTCACATTTTAATAATCCTTCAAAAACCACAGGGGTTCCCAGAACACAGTGTCCATCTAGCACATGAAGGTCAGGCACTGAAAAGGAACGTAAAGGCGCTCCTAATTCCAATTCAGCAGTTCAGGGAGGTTTTTATGAATGACATTTAGCCTCAGCAAAGTGGTTTTCTTCTAAAGGCTGTCTTCTGCCCTCCACACCCCTCTCCCGATGTTCCCATACATATTCAGCATGCTTTCCTTCGGCCTGATTCCAATCCGACTGAAGTCAATGGAAAAGGCTCCCATTGATTTCAGTGGGCTGTGGATCAGGCCCCATTGTGTGGGATAACAAAAGATGGGAGTGCAGCCAAGTAAATAATCTGCATTTACAATCTCCCCCACAGCCAACCAGAAAGATGGTAAAGTTGAGTGAGAGAGGGCCTTGGGTGTGTTTTTTGTGGAGTGGGCTCACAGAACATTGTTATTCCAGCCCTTAAACCTGTGCCAGACTGTTAATGTCTTAATGCTTATTCAAGTGTCAGGGACTGCTGGCAGATGTCAGAGTAAATGGGAGGCTGTCAATAAGGAAATTACTTACCATTCACAGGATGATTGCTGCAGTCTGTCAGGTAGCATTTGAGAGGATGTCAGGCTGAAAGGGGGGAAAAAAAGAAGAGGGTGGTTATAAATGTTGTTTTGCTTTTTTAATCTTTGGGGGAGGGGGAGATAGCCTCCAGCAATGGCAACCATAAATCAATAACTAAACAGAAACAAGGATCCCAACGCCCAGCTAAAGGTTTTTTTATTTGACGACATATGGCATTGAAATCATCATGTGAGCCATCTGCAGCATCCACAAAAGCAGGAATGCCATCGGTGCAAAAACCACCTCACAGCCAGCAAGCATCAAATTTCCCCTGAATGTATTTATTTATATATTTATAACGTTTATATATATATGAAACAGAAAAAGATCCTAAATGGGACGCTTTGTTCATAGAATATTTTTAAAGATAATTTTAATTGCACAAAGTTTCTCTTCGGCTGGATGATCTGCCTTGTAACTAAGAATAACACCTAGTGCACACTCGTCTAGTGGCCTAGGGTAGGGGACTCCTGGATTCTACTCTTGACGCTAAACGCTCATTTGTGTTTGACCTTAGGCAAGTCACTTTACCCCTGTAGACCTTAATTCCTGCATCTATAAATTGGGTTTCAGAATACTTACTTGGCTGGCTCACAGGTGTTGTGAGGCTTACTTAGGCCTGGTCCCCACTTAGTCCGGACTTCGGACTAAGGTACACAAATTCAGCTACGTTAATAACGTAGCTGAATTCGAAGTACCTTAGTCCGGACTTACCGCGGTCCAGACGCGGCAGGAAGTCTCCCCCCGTCGACGCCACGTACTCCTCTCGGCGAGCTGGAGTACCGGCGCCGACTGTGAGCACTTCCGGGATCGATTTATCGCGTCTTAACCAGACGCGATAAATCGATCACAGAACATTGATGGCGTGCCGCCGGACCAGCCGGTAAGTGAAGACTAGGCCTTAGTGTTTGTAATGCTCTTTTGAGATACTTATGTGAAAGGCTCTATGAAGTGCAGCCTTTTATTATCTCACTCAAGAAGGTTTGTTCCTATTCAGGGCATGGACAAATGTAAGGACATAAAGAATGTAACTACTACCAAGGAAAAGGCTGCTTAGACAGTCCTACTTTTCGGTTTATCTCAGTCAGATACTTTTATCTGCCCTCTCTCCTCATAAAGGTGTCAGAGCTAGTGAAAATGCATTCATTCCACTGTATTTGCTTTGATAGGCTCAAACCTGCAAAATCTTTCTGAAAAATTAGATCATGGTAAAGTTATGTGTTGAATACCCCAAATGGAAAGGGACAGAGGGGCATTTACAACATAAAAAGGGGCCAAATTCTGATCCCCACCCTTACCGTGAGTAGCACCATACTCCACAAGTTGTCCCGCTGACTTATATGAATTCAATAAGATCCCCAGTTTGTGAACTGGACTAAGAAATGGTGGGCAAACTCTGTGAACTGAGGAGTTGATAACTTCATCATTCCTTGGAGCTCAAATTCTAAGCTTGCCCCCTCAGGCTACCACCGTCACTTCAGTCTGATCTGGATTGGGTCACAACTATCTCACCCTCAGCCAAGCCTTGATCCTGGGCCAAGGGGAAGATGACTTTTTAGGATGCAAGAGAAAGATGAAGGAAAGTATAGGTCCACTACTTAACAGGGAAGGAGAACTAATCACTGACAATGCCAAGTAGGCTGATGTGTTTAATGGTTAACTTTAGTCTCCACTAAAAGGTTAATTGTGACCAGATGCTTAATATAGTTAATCTTAACAACAAGGGGGAAGGAACACAAACCAGAAAAGGGAAAGAACCAATTAAAGAATATTTAATAAGTAAGATGTATTCACATCAGCAGGGCCTGATGAAATTAATCTAAGGGTACTTCGGGAACTAGCTGAAGCCATCTTGGAACCATTAGCAATTACCTTTGAGAACTCATGGAGAATGGGTGAGGTCCCACAGGACTGGAGAAAGGCAAACATAGTATCAATCTTCTAAAAGAGGAACAAAGAGGACCTGAAGAATTATACACCAGTCAGCCTATCTTACATACCTGGAGGGATACTAGAACCAATTATTAAACAATTAAAGAATAAAGAGATAAGTAAAAGCCAACATGGATATGTCAGAACAAATCATGGCAAACCAACATAATTTTCCTCTTTGACAGGGTTATTCGCCTAGTGGATGGGGGAAATAATAGATGCGATATATCTTGAATTTTAGTAAGGCTTTTGACACAGTCCCACATGACATCTCATAGCAAACTAAGGACACGTGGTCTAGATGAAATTACTATAAAGTGGGTGCACAACTGATTGAAAAACTATCCTCAAAGTGTAGTATTATTAAACCAGGAAAACATATCTAGTACGGTCCTGCAGGGGTCAATCCTGGGTCTAGTACTATTAAATATTTTCATTAATTAATTGGATAATGGAGTGGAGAGTATGCTTATAAAATTTGCAGATGACACCAAGCTGGGAGGCATTGCAAGCACTTTGGAGGACAGGATTAGAATTCATAACGACCTTGACAAACTGGAGAACTGGTCTGAAATCACCAAGATGAAATTCAACAAAGACAAGTGCAAAATAATATACTTAGGAAGGAAAAATCAAATGCCCAACTAAAACATGGGAATAATTGTCTAGGCAATAGTAGTGTTGAGAAGGATCTGGGGGTATAATGGAACACAAATTGAGCAAACAATGTGATGCAGTTGCAAAAAAGGCTAACATCATTCTGGGGTATATTAATAGGAGTGTCATTTGTAAGACATGGGAGGTAACTGTCCCATTCTACTCAGCTACCATTTCTCGTGGAAGGTGGAGTAATTAAGCTGATGGAAGAGCTCTTTCCTGTCGGTTTAGAGCGTGTTCATTGGATGCGCTACAGCAGTGCAGCTGCATTGCTTCTCGTGTAGATGGAGCTGTAGGCCTTGTCTACACTGGCAAGTTTCTGTGCAGTAAAACAGCTTTCTGCGTTGTAACTCCCGAGGTGTGCACACTGCCAAGTCTCTTACTGCACAGAAATCGCACAGTTGCAGCACTTTAAAAAAAAAAAACCCCGACGAGAAGCGTACAGTTTTCTGCACCGGGGCTACAGCCCATGTAGACACCCTGGTCGATTACAGCACTGTGATTGGCCTCCGGGAGGTGTCCCACAATGCCTGTTCTCGCCTCTCTGGTCATCAGTTTGAACTCTACTGTCCTGCCCTTAGGTGACCAACTGTCAGCCCCACCCCTTCAATTCCTTGGGAATTTTGAAAGTCCCCTTCCTGTTTGCTTGGTGACGTGTGCAATGGTCTCAGCGCATCTTTCCAGGTGCCCATGCCTGCTCCACGCACCAGGCGATTCCCCGATCGGAGCAATGCCGAGCTGCTGGACCTCATCAGCATTTGGGGAGAAGAGGCTGTCCAGTCCCAGCTGCGCTCCAGCCATAGGAATTATGATACCTACAGACAGGTTTCATGATGCATGACAGAAAGGGGCCATGACTAGGACACACTGCAATGCAGGGTTGAAGTGAAGGAGCTGCGGAACGCCTTCCACAAGGTGCGGGAGGCAAACCGCCACTCTGGTGCTGACCCATGAGCTGCCGGTTCTACAAAGAGCTGGATGCGATATTCGATGGTGACCCACCTCCACTGCGAAGGCCACCGTGGATACTTCAGTGGCTCGCGTGCCAGTCGAGAGTGGACCGAACCAGGAGGAGGAATGAGGATGGGAAGGAGGACCCAGAGGTAGAGGATGACTCGGAGGTCAGAGATGCATGCAGCCAGGAGCTCTTCTCTACCCCAGAGGAGGCTAGCCAGTCACAGCTGCCGGAGCTTGGCGAAGCACAAACAGGAGAGGAGGCCCCTGGGTAAGTGGCTTTGATTTGGGGAATCGCTGAGGCGAGTTGTTGGGGGCAGGAGGGTTGCAGAAAGCAGGCTTGTGTCTGTATGATGCACATACCACCACATGCCTAGTCTGAGTGGCAGAACAGGGTGTTGATTGACTCCCTCATTTCATGGGAATCTGCCTCAGAGATCTCCGCGAAACTCTCATGGAGTTACTGGGCAATCCGCTACCACAGGTTCTCAGGCAGAGCTGCTTTGTTTCTTACCCCATTAAGAGTAACTTTCCCGCGCCACTCTGCTGTCACGAAGGGATTGGGTGGGAGGACCATTGCTGCACACAAGCGAGCCACATAAGGGCCAGGGCGGAAGCCGCAGTCTTGGAGAAGACCCTCCCTTGATTCCCTGCTCACCCTCAGCAGCGGGATATCTTCCATAATGAACACAGCCTGTGGAAAGTGTGGGGACAGTAATGATTATAATCCTCCCCCCCCCAACCCCCATGCTGGCTCTCCCCAAGAGCCACGTGCCCAGTGTACAGTTCGGTCCTGGAACACTGATTTCCCCTGCAGTTACTATTTTGGGGGTCTTGTGGCTCATGTGTGCTTGCTTGGGGTCAGCCAGTTAGTGACAGGTATGTGAATCATAGAATATCAGGGTTGGAAGGGACCTCAGCAGGTCATCTAGTCCCACACCCTGCTCAAAGCAGGACCAATCCCCAGACAGATTTTTGCCCCAAATCCCTAAATGGCCCCCTCAAGAATTGAACTCACAACCCTGAGTGGCGCTGTACCTGCCAGTGAAGACATACCCTAGTCTAGTCTCAGCATGGAGGGGATGGATTTGTTTACCTCTCAGGGTCCCTTCCAGCCTTACGTGTTTGTATTCTATGATCAGCAGCCAGGTCTGATGAAGTATTGATTGTCATCTTCATATTGAAGACACCACAGCCCATTTCACCTAACGGTTCTCTACTACTAGCCTCACGTACACATATAACAGGAGAGGCAACAGAGTGGAACTCTGTAATACCTCACATGATCAAGACTCAGAACACATGAGCAATCACCCAGAACTACTCTCTGAGTCATCTTGGAGAAAGAAAAGAAAGAAAGAAAGACTTTAGTCAAGAAATACTGTCTGTCCCCTCAGCGTCCACAGCCATTTCAACCTCTTTGTGGTCAATGCTATCAAAGACAACAGAGCTAAAAGAAGAATCTTCATTTATCTCCAGAAGGTCATCACCACCTAACAAAACCACAGCAGTCCTATAGTGAGCTCAGATCTAAAATCAAACTGGCCTGGGTATTGAAAGTATTGCCTGGGCTGCTTTGACACAACCTTCTGTATAACCTCAGCAGTGTTGCCTAGTGGACAGAGCTCTGGACAAGGACACCTGGGTTCTATGCTGGTTCTGCCACTGGCCTGCTGGGTGACCTTGGGAAGTCATTTCACCGCTCCGTGCCTCCGTTTCTCCATCTGTAAAATGGGCATAGTGACGCTCGCCTCCTTTGTAAAGTGCTTTGAGATCTATTGATGAAGAGCTAGATATTATAATATTTTATTTTATTACTTCTTTAAAGTCTTCAGAGAGTTTAGTTGCCAATTGCTAACAAACCTCTACTGAGCATGTGCAAATTGAGATTTTTTAGAGGCTTATAACTTGGTCAGATTTTGACAGTTTTTCATGGGAATGGCAAAAAGCATAGCCCTGACCCCAGCGTGACCTCCCTCCCCCGCTACATCCCTGTGCCAAATTTCAAGTCTCTGTGCAAGCCATGGTGGTACTAGAGCTTCTCAACTAAAAGGTTGTAAGAATTTTTTTAACATGGGCAAAACAACATATTTCCCCCTAACCTTGTTCTTGGAAGTGACTGAACCATTTTAAGCTAAAACTTTCCAAAAAAATCAGCCTGAGGAAAACACCCAGTATAGAAAATTTCAGCCTAAACAGTTAAAGTTTGGCAAAGTTACAAATAATTGAAACTGGGGTCTTACAGTGGGAAGCATTAGGCAACTTCAACTCTAGGCAGCACACCAGCTCTGCTTATAATATGGTCTGGGGGTGGGGGGGGTTGTACACATGTATACTTAATATCCATGCACACATGCAGCTAGACTATTGTTCCAATTCAGCAAAACATTTAATACATGCTCGAGTCTATCTCTATTCAACAAAGCATTTAATCATGGGCTTAATTTCAAGCTTAAAATTAAGCATGTTTAAAGATTTGCTGCATTGGGGCCCATATTCTAAAAATCTGCAGTCTACCTATTTCTGAACTCTGAAAAAAGTGTTGGGCCCTGATCCTGGAAACACAGACATGCGTAATTTCATTCATGTGAATATCTCACTGAATTCAATGGGTCTACTTGTGTGTGTGTGTGTGTGTGTGTGTGTGTGTGTGTGTGTGTGTGTGTGTGTGTGTGTGTGTGTGTGTGTGTGTGTGTAAACTAAGCATGTGTATAAGTGTTCGTGGGATCAGGGCCTTACTCTGAATTTTGGGTCATATTTATTTTCTAAACCTGAGTGCTTCACCTGATCCCTATTAGCTATACTCTTTTTTGAATGTGGGATTCTATCAAATGCCTTTTAAAATCCCAAGTATATATGGTGCATTGCTAATATGCCATCTGTATGGTGAGTTAGGTGCTACTTTTCATTTATTCTGACCTACCCCTATTTAAAGCCACGGGTTCATTTTGGCAAGCCGTAATGGCTCTTAAATTACTTATAGTTTGTTTTTAATGTGATCCTAGTTAGATTCTATTTGAATAAACACGGGACTTAAATGAAACCTGATGTCTTCCCCCTTTTATATAGTGAAATGCTATAAACCACGGAGTTGGGATTCGTGTTTGCTCAACTGTGACTGGAAAAAAAAAATTAACTAGCATCAATTGCTCCCTCTCAGCCATTCCTTCCTTCCATCTGCAGTGGAATGGATGAATAGCACCCACCGTTTGGGTACTAGCTGATCATGCAGAGGGATTAGTTCACAGTAGTCTATAAAAAGAAGCCTCAATCCTCTCAACTCTTGAATGCAAATAGAACAATGTGTCTTCATGAGGTTAAGATTTTTAAAAATTGGGAACCTAAATTTAAGCTGCTAAATCCATGTGTAGATTTCAGTGGAACTAGCATGTACTTAAATACTTTGTGGACTCTGGGTCTCAGTACCTAAATATAGATTTAGGAGCTTAACTTTAGGTACTTGGTTTTGAAAATCTTGGTCTAAAAATATATCACCACCTCTGTTGAGATTAACCAAACTACAGAAAATAATAACTAACCTAGAGAAAAATATTGTTTTTTGTTTGTTTTTGTTTGTTTGTTTGAGCAGGGATATTGTGGATTCTACAGTTCTTTTTATTAGGCCATGCATAACTCGAAATGTGGGTGTCTACATAGGAGTTTGCAACAATTTAACTTGATCAGGTTAAAAATGCATTTAAATTAAACGGTTTCATCTCTCTTGTGTGGACACCATTATACTAAGAAGCATAGCCTAATAACTTTGTCTTGCAGAAAATTGTTTTCAAATTACAGCAGTAAAATTGGAAATCAGTCCTCACACTCCTCACCTCAATGAAGCACTAACTTCAAAGCCTAATTAAGGATAACATCACTTGGGACTTTTCAACCAAATATGGGCCCCTGCCAGACTATTTCATTACTCCTCCTTCCTGCTGCAAAGCCTAATGCTAACTAGATGGGTGCAGTGCTAAAACATGATAAAGGCTAGGGAAGGAACAGGGAATGTGTACAGACAGGGGTGGCTCCAGGCACCAGCGCAGCAAGCGCGTGCCTGGGGCGGCAAGCCGCGGGGGGCGGCCTGCCAGTGGCTGTGAGGGCGGCAGTCAGCGGCATGCCTGCGAGAGGTCCGCCGGTCCTGCGATTTCGGTGGCAATTCGGCAGCGGGTACGCTGAAGCCGCGGACCAGCAGACCTCCCACAGAAATGCCGCCAAATCCACGTAACCGTGGACCGCCCGCAGCCGCCTGACTGCCGTGCTTGGGGTGGCAAAAAACATAGAGCCGCCCCTGTGTACAGAACTGGTGCATGTTTATGTGGAGAGAGTTGGAGGAATAAAATATACAGGCTTTCTACTAAATAAAGGGGAGTGGAGAGGACTAGCGATATCATATGTGACGTTGTGCAGTCTATATGGTTTTATAAAAACATGATAATAAGTGAATATAATGTAACTGGGATAGTTTTAGAAAAAATATGGTAATAAGTGAATATAATGTAACTAGGATATGCTTCATGCAAAAGGTCTCTTGTAAGGTATCATTACAAAGCTAATAATATACTGAGTGTGATCATCCTATTTGTAGAAATGCACCACTCTTGTATCTAAAGCTAGAAATATAAAACATAACTCTGAGGGCCTATTGTAATTATGTAAAGTGTGGGCCATTAAGGATGGTTTGGAATCTTGATGACTCCCATTATCTGCAGATGGCTGTATTTACCTGCAAAAAGAAGAACAGGAGTACTTGTGGCACCTTAGAGACTAACAAATTTATTAGAGCATAAGCTTTTGTGGACTACAGCCCACTTCTGCGGATACAGACTAACACGGCTGCTACTCTGAAACCTGTATTTACCTGTGAGTCTTCCTGTATATGTGTGTGCTGGCAAGTGAGTAATGAAGTCTTGCAGTGACATGTGATCATGTCACCTGAACTGGAATCCATCTTTCACCTGGTGCTTTTCCAGTGAGGGGGGGGTGGAAACCAAGAGGGACAAAGGATTCCTGCCTTATGCAAAAGATATATAAAGGGGTGGAAGAGAACAAGGGGGGAGAGGAGCCATCATGAAGAATCCCCTAGCTATCACCTGAGCTGCAACAAGAGCTGTACCAGGGGAAAGAATTGTGCCCAGGCCTGGAAGGTGTCCAGTCTTAGAAAAAACTTACTGAAGCATCTCTGAGGGTGAGATTATTTGTATTCACTTTGATTAGGCATAGATTTGCGCATTTTATTTTATTTTGCTTGGTGACTTACTTTGTTCTGTCTGTTACTACTTGGAACCACTTAAATCCTATTTTCTGTATTTAATAAGATCACTTTTTATTTAGTAATTTACTCAGAGTATATATTAATACCTGGGGGAGCAAACAACTGTGCATATCTCTCTATCAGTGTTATAGAGGGCGAACAATTTATGAGTTTACTCTGCATAAGATTTATACAGGGTAAAAGGGATTTATTTGGGTTTAGACCCCATTGGGAGTTGGGCATCTGAGTGCTAAAGACAAGCAAACTTCTGTGAACTGTTTTCAGGTAAACTTGCAGCTTTGGGGCAAGTGATTCAGACCCTGGGTCTGTGTTGGGGCAGACGGGAGTGTCTGGCTCAGCAAGACAGGGTGCTGGAGTCCTGAGCTGGCAGGAAAAACAGGAGCAGGGGTAGTCTTTGCACATCGGGTGGCAGCTCCCAAGGGGGTTTCTGTGATCCAACCCGTCACAACCACTAAGGCCAAGTCAAAGCATTTAAATTGCTACCCTGTTTCCCCGAAAATAAGACAGTGTCTTATATTAATTTTTGCTCCCAAAGATGCGCTAGGTCTTATTTTCAGGGGATGTCTTATTTTTCAGAAATGAAAAATGCCTTATTATCGGTGGATGCCTTATTATCGGGGAGGTCTTATTATCGGGGGGATGCCTTATATTACAACGAGAGGCAAAACTGTAAGTAGGCCTTATTTTCGGAGGATGTCTTATTTTCGGGGAAACAGGGTAGGTGTGAGACTCCCCTTACCCTTAAAATGCAGCCAACTCTCGGATGGGAGCACAGCAACCAGGAGACAACTAATGAAAAGCAGTTTTGAACAAGGATGATGGAGGAGCAGAAGGAAAATTGTGGCAACTACCTCAAACTAATCAGATTAATTGATCCAAATCTGTTGTATTATATTCCTTTATGCATTTATAGAGCTTTGTCAGGTCTCCCCTCAATCAATTTTTATTATCATGATTGCTATTGTTTTATAAATGGGAAGAATAAATAAGTAAATTGACTGAGCAATCCAGACATGACCTGCTTTTGAAACCTTGACTGTTTTCCAAACTTCCCTTTAATATTTGTTCTTCTCTGAACTCTTGTCAGACTGTCACAAACTGCATGCATTACTCCAAAGGAGGCTTAAGCAATGCCATGCAGAGCAGAGGAATTACCTCACCTATTTAACACGTGATATTCCAGTTAATACAGACCAGTATGCTGTAACACTTGCCTCTTTTGCACTGTTGAGTAAGACACAATCTATCATTCACTATTATCTCCAGGTCCTCTTTTGTGGCACTGCTCCCTGCTAGTATTACTCCATTCTAACTTCATGCTTTTGATTATTCTTCCCTGTGTAAACCATTTGACGTTTCTTCCTTCAGTCCTGATTTTCATTTTATGGCTTTCAGGTCCTTTCTCTAATTTCTCAAAGTCACCCGTGTATCCTCCAAGGTGTCTGCAATGTGTTATTATTTATTACTTACATTACAGTAGCACTCAGATTAGGATTGGGACTGTTATGCCAGGTGCTATATAAACACATTTGTAGGCATACTCCCTTCCTGGAAGATCTTAAAATCTAAAGCCCCAGTCTTATGAAGCAGTTTTGTTGTGAGCAGATCCCCTTGCCTGCATGGAGCCCCTTTGAAGTCAATAGGGCTCCCTGCAGATGTCTGCAATGTAGACTTATGCCTGAGGCTAAAGTCTACACTGCATACTGCTGGCATAGCTATGTCAGTCAGCGGTGTGAAGAAATGTGATTCCCTCCCTAACTGATGAAGCCGAGCCAACAGACATCCCTAGTATAGATGCAGCTATTCCCAGGCAAAGCAACACTTCTACCTGTACAACTTCTTGCTTGTGGTGGGCGGTTTTACTATACCTGTACAAAGTACCAGTATAGCTGCATCCGCACTAGGAGTGCTTTTGCTGGTACAGTATATCAATATTCCTAATACAGCCATGGTCTAAGAAAACAAGTGACATAAGGGGGAAAGAGGAAGGAAACAACAAAATGTGTACAATTTTTATGTACAAATATATATAAAAATTCCCCTAAGTCTAGAAAAAGAAATTTAAATCCTCTTTCTTTTGCTGGCAGATTTCCTATAAGTGTTACAGCAAAAGTGGGTCTTATGGAAAGATTTAAAGGAGTAAAAGAAAATGTGTGTGAAACTTCAATAAGGAAAGTTAGTTGCTATGTAGCCTACATCAGATCTTTTGGAAAACAAACCTGGAACCTGGTTACAAACATCAGTGGACAGGGCCAAAATCCATTGGTAGCCAGGGGAAGTTGTGTGTAGCATCGTGCTTTTACATATGTTTGTGAGATTAGAAAGAGGGCCAAGACATGGATTTACTCTAAGAACTTTGATAGATTTTATGAAATCATTTGAGAAATAATATGTAATGTCATTAAAGATTATACTGCACAGAGTTAAGATTGCATGAAAGAGCAAAGTTAATGTTTCCACAGCAACTTTTTGGATACACAGCACATTTATCATCAGTAAGGTCACAGTCACTCATTAATGTCCTGATTCTGAAAGGTGAGCTGTGTTGGTGAAGGATCTCCTGAATCTGGGGCCATGTCTACACTAGTGTACCAATGCAGCTGCACCACTGTAAGATCGCTCGTGTAGCCGCTCTATGCCAATGGGAGAGAGTTCTCCCATCGACATAATAAAACCCCTCCACAAGTAGCGGTGGCGATGCTGGCAGGAGAGTGTGTTTTGCCAACATAGCACTACCCACACCGCACTTTTGTTGGTGAAACTTACGTTGGTCAGAGGGCTGGTTTTTTTCACACCTCTGACCAACAAAAGTTTTACAGACAAAAGTGCTTGTGTCGACAGGGATTCTCAAACTGGGGGTCCGGACCCCTTGGGGTCGTGAGGTTATTACATGGGGGGTCAGGAGCTGTCAGTCTCCAACCCAAACCCTGCTTTGCCTCCAGCATTTATAATGGTGTTAAATATATAAAAACGTGTTTTTAATTTATTAGGGGGGGTCGCACTCTGAGGCTTGCTATGTGAAAGGGGTCACCAGTACAAAAGTTTGAGAATCACTGCCTTAGTGTTTGCAGGATCTGGGCCAATGCCCCTGCCCCCAGGGTCTTCAAATTAAGGTCCTAATCCTGCAAAGTTTTACTCATATGCCTAACTTTATGCACTGTGATTAGTCCCAGTGAAGTCATGTGTAAAATTAACCTTAAGTCTTTGCAGGATTGGAGGCCATGATCTTCTCAACAGTGGGAATTGTTACTGGTATAACCCCCTGTATGGGAGTTTATTCTGGCCTGAAACTGGCTCTTTCTTTGTCGTTGAGCTTAGCCCCCTTCCCAAGCGACACAAAGGCCACCTAATCAAGGCACTCATCCCCCAATAAGAATGGCTACAGCGGGCATTATATAACGCTACTGGTTTAAAATCAGGTCATGCCGCAGATCCCCCTAGTATAATTTTCCCATCTGGACGCAGGTGCTGTAACAATGTGTATAGTGCGGGTGCCCAGAGCCATTGAACCCAACTGTAAACCCTGGAAATCACTCCATGCCAGGGGTGCCCCTCCCACACACCCCAGTTCCAGCACCTGGGTGTAGACACGCGGGGGGAGGGAACAAACAGCAGGGCCAGGGCGGCACAGCCCCACAGGGCTTGTGAGGGGCGGGGACCGGACACTCCCACCCTTACACCCCTATTGCCCAGACGCACCCAAAGCTGCAGCCGGGCAAAGCCGACAAGTTGCTCGCAGAGCGGCACGTTCCCCAGCGGGGGCAGGCGGCGCTGCGCCCTGGCCAAGGCCCGGCCCAGCTCCGGCCGGGGGCGGAGGGAGGAAAGGGGCGGAGCGGCGAGCGGCTCCAGAGGCAGCACAGCGAGGACGGGCGAGGAGGGAGTGGGACCGCGCCGTGGCTGCTGCGGAGAAGTGAGGCGGGACAGCGGGGTGAGTGACTTACCTGCTGGGGGGCGCCGCTCGCGCGGGGAGAGCCCGGCCACGCCAGCCCCGCGGCGCTGAGAAGAGGCGACGCCGAAGCAGGTCGCGGCCGCTTGCGGGGAGTTTCCAGTCACCGTCCGGCGGCTCCTGCTTCTCCCCCGGGTACCGCCGCGCGCGCGTCTCCTGCTCCCGGGGCCAGGGGCTCGCGGCAGCCGCGCGCGGCGACACGGGGGGATTTGGGGAGACCATGTGTTGCCGGGGAGCCGGCTCGCTGTGAAGCGTGGGGACCGGGGGGGGTACTCTGCGCCTCGGATTGCGGGTCCCCCCCCACCCCCCATCAACATCCTCCCCTTGGTCCTAGTAACCAGCATCTGAAATGCCTTCCCCGGAGCTCCTGCCCTACGATCCAGGGATGCCTTTTCAGAACCTAGAGCAGAGGCAGCCAATTGTTATTGTAGGGCCGAGCAAATTAAGAGGGCGGGAGCGTGAGATGTGCCTGAAGTGCGCTTATGGACTTGTTTTTCTCTCCAGCTGGAATATGACCAGACAAAACCTCAGATCAATGTACAAGAGGAAGCGCCGGCTAGCTTAAGTGGAGGGTGTAATTGCTGTTAAATGCCTTGAGCCTCTAGTGTTTTTCTGGTCTATTGCGTCTACGCGGGCGTTGTTTTGGTTCCCTCCTTGAATCCAAGGAGTCAGCAGCACCGTGCTGTGACTGCACTGTGTGTGTGTGTGTGTGTGTGTGTGTGTACATCTAAATATAGTGCTGGGTGACATGCGGGTCTGGGAGGCTAAGGGTGAGACAATACCTCCGCAGAGTTCACAAGGGGAAGGGTGAACTGAAAAGTCAGCCTCGGGTATGAATGAATGATTCATTTCATCCCACAGAAAACTCGGGGTATGTGAAAGCGTGTAGTGATTGTGGCTTTTAAAAAAATATTTTGGATGCGTGGTGGGGCTGCCCGAGTGGGTTGAATATGTATCTTGCTTAAAAAGAGAACACTTTTCTCAATAATATGGGAAGAGATTATAATATAAATATGTCATCAGTAGTTTCATTTCATTTGAGCTGTGTTTCAAAAGTCCAGTTGTAACTAAATCTGTGTCATTTTAAAGGAAGTATGGCTAGGGTGTAGACTTGTGCTGCAGAAACCTCACTTGAAGAGACTCCCGGTAAAATCTGCAGAGAGATCTTGGCGTAAGATAAACAGGCTAAGTGTACTGGGCAATTTATAGGATATCCAAGTAGCCAGTAACCCATGCTGGGAAACCTTTACTAATACCTAATGCACATAAGAACGATCTAACCTTTATTTCTGCCTTTGAACTATTTTGGACTTTAACACTTGGACTTTGAGCATTGTCCTGCTAAACCCAGGGTTGTGAGTTCAATCCTTGAGGGAGCCACTTAAGTATCTGGGGCAAAATCAGTACTTGGTCCTGCTAGTGAAGGCAGGGGGCTGGACTCGATGATCTTTCAAGATCCCTTCCAGTTCTAGGAGATAGGATATCACGTTCCCTGCATTGGCACTATGACTAATGGTTGAGGTGGTGGGGGTGTCTTCTTAAATAAGTATGACTGAAACAATCAGTTGTGGGTTTTTAACCCTTGGTGACCGATGGAAGGGAGTGCTGGTTTATCAGGGAGCATCGATTAGCTATTAGCACATTTTGTTACTAGCTCCCTGTCAGTTGCTTTTTTTGGTTATGATAAATGCCTGTGTAGTTTCATGCTTTACCAGTCCCTTTCCACTGAGCTTTCTGGAAGCAGTTATATGAATTCCAGGCACATGGTGTCAGACTGTCACAGTGCACGTCTGTCCCCAGCTTGTTTTGGTAGTGGCTGGCTTTCCATGTTCTTACTCCACTGAGAATTTAGTCAACATTTGCACCTGTTACTGTGGCACTTACAGTGCAGTGTCATTATAAAATAAAGAAATGATTTTACTGAAAGAGGAAATTTCATGTAAGTGGGTTAGATCTGGTCTACACTGTAACTTTTTATGATGGCAGGGGGGGGGGGGGATGGCTAAAATATGTGTACCGCATGTTTAAAATGTGGCTTAGTTTTGCAGTGAAGATCCTACAACCCATGCCTTAACCATGTTAACTATGCTACAGCACTGCAAGCATCTAATGTTTTAACTCCCAATATGGTGGTAGCTACAGGCTAGATGGGCCTTTTTATGTTTATCTTTGCATAACTGGATATTTTAATATGCAAATTAAATCTGTGATAAGCTGTAACAAAGCCAAACTTTTAAAACGGTTTAGTGTAGGACTGGTACTCTCCACGATCCTCTAAAACGATCAGTGGTGAAATAGCTAAGTAATGTTTAAATAATCATTAAGGGTTGGGATTTTTTCTTTTTATTCCAAAAGTGCTGAGCACTTGCAGTTCCCATTGACTTCCGCTGGCATCGTGTCTGCTCCGCACTTCTGAAAATAGGGCAATAGGTGTCACTTTTCACTCCATTGAGAAGTAGAACAGGAGAGGTACACAGCTACCTCTCTGTGTGTGCGTACACGCATGCTAAGACACCACTCCATTGGTTCATGCTCCAAAGGTTTTATTCACTACCAGGAAGCTTAGAAACTTGTCTTTTAAATGCAAGCTTAAATTCTGCATGCTCTGAGAAACCAAAACAATGTTCCAGCCAGTGCCGGACTCAGTCTGACTCCTAGTTAGTGTGAGTGCAGAACAAGAAAACATTACAAGTATTTTATCAAATGGTTTAGGAATGGAACAGCCCATAGGAATCAGTTTCACTCTTGCACATCTTTACTCTGGCCATGTTATTCTTTATTACTGTTCTCCCTTCTGTAGATTTATTTACAGTAACAGTAGCTCCTTCCCTCCGACTTGGGAGGACAAGCACGAAAGCACAACCACAGCAAATTAGTGGTTCAGAGAACTTATCTTAAAGTGTACTGTCTAGAAAAGCCTAATGACCCTTCAGCTGAGATAAAATATATTATTTCTTTTATAGAAAGGGCTTTACATTTTTACAGTGTTCCTAACTGAACTCCAGCTATGCCTTTGGTTCAGCACTATTTCCTTCCCCTCACTGCTCCTTCACCCCATTTATTATATTAATGTTCAGCCATGCAATCTAAAGGAAAATCTGTAACTTCAGAGTGGGGAAGTAGTTATCTGCATTTGAATAAGTTCTGCTGAAACTAAACTTGTGTGCACTTCTCACTTGGAGTTGTGTCTTTTAAGCACTAGAAAATGCTTGTTGTCATTTGGTGTGGGTGTGCAAGGAAATTCTCTATCATCTTCTTGGCCTGTGCTGGAAAACAAACTTGCAAACAAAAGTTCCCTAACAAATTTTATAGTCACAATGGGGACTTTATGAGCAGAACAGAAATAATCCACCTCTGGCCAAAAGGCATTGTTAAGTTCTCCTTTATTATTGCTGCTGTGAGGAGGAGTATTAAAGAAACTAAATCACTGCAGTAAGGTGCCTCAGTGTGACTATATATGTACTTAGAAAATGGGCACAATTAAGGGAGCAATCCAGCTAAGGTTTCCTGTGAAGTTATGGAACAACTACATGACTCAGGTATACTTATCGTTCCCATTTTTGTTAATTAATAATCTGTTTTCCAAATGGGAGAACACATTCCAAAGTGTGTGGTGTTTTGTTGTTGTGAGATCATCACATGCCTTCAGTATGTAACAAAGCATGGGGCCAAAGGTCAAGTGCTTTCATCACTCAAGAAGTGCTTCTCTCACTATACTTGTACACCCTGTAATAGGTGTTCCTTACTTTTAAGTATTCATAAACCAGTAGCCAGCGTTGATGATGATCTTTTCACCATCCGAGTCTGTATGTGTTTGTTAAATGCCATACTTTATGAATGGTTTCAGAGTGGTAGCCCTGTTAGTCTGTATTGAATGTGAATCACTAGATCAAAGTCTCATTGTCCCTTTAAACAGAGGGCCAGGATCCACCTTCTGTTGAGCATGGGAACTGCTACCAGTTACTAGCAGCTGAAATACGCTGTCAGACTTCATCTGTTGGTTTGTGCTTGTTTCTCTTCAAATAAGGCCTAGTCAAGACTAAGAAAAAGATGCTTTTTTCATTCGAACTAGCTTGAACTGTGTCCACATTGGTGTTAAGTGAGATTTTCAGGTGAATTAAAGTAGCTGATTAGAACTAACTAGTGGGGGGTAGGGAGAAGCACCCTTTTCCCCTAGACTAGACAAAGTCTAAAAATCACTGGAAGAAAATTCAGCCCTGGTATTAAACAAGTATAATTACTATAGATCCTGATGGAGTTGTACTTGCCTTCCCCACAGGTGAATTTGAACAATCTTTGCTTACCTTTTGGTCTAAACACAGTTTTTGTACTGATAGAATTATGGGCATGATTTAAAAAATACCCCCATACCTGAAATTGTTATACTAATACATCCCAAAGGCCTGGTCTACACTGGGGGGGATCGATCTAAGATACGCAACTTCAGCAACGAGAATAGCGTAGCTGAAGTTGAAGTATCTTAGATCGAATTAAAATTACTTACTTCATGTCCTCACGGCGCGGGATCAACGGCCGCGGCTCCCCCGTCGACTTTGCTTCCCCCTCTCGCCAGGAGAGCGATTGGAGATCAATTTATCGCGTCTACACTACACGTGATAGATCGATCCCCAATAGATCGATCGCTACCCGCCAATCCGGCGGGTAGTGTAGATGTACCCGTAGTGTGGATACAGTTATAGCAGTGTAACTTATTCTGTTTCTCATATGGGAATAAGCCAAACTAGTATAAGCACTTTTATACCAGTGTAACTGCATCCACACTAGGAAGGGTTGTATTGCTTTAACTACATCAGTACTGTATAGTTAAAGTGGTACAACTGTTGTATGTAAATAAGCCCTTAGAGGAAATACTAATTTGTACTATGCTATATTGTTTGTTTTGTCTCATGAGCAAATTCCTTACTCTTGCCTTAAGCTACAGTAATAGTCTCTCTCAGTCATGAATATTTAAGGTCTGCCCAAAGGGGAAAGGGGGTGAGGGGGAGGATTGTTAACCTTTTGCCTTACTTCTGGTGAAATAAGATGGCAATTTCTCAAACCAGCATTTAGCACTTTCCTGCATCAGCTAAGTGGAAGGGAGAAATTTGCTCATTAAATTCCTAGCTAGGACAAGTTCAATGTGGCTTTTATAAATGTTGTTGTTAAATCCTGTTACAGGTTGTAGTTGCAAATTACAACCTGCTTGTCAGTTGTGATTATAAAGGGGAAAATGGTGTACAAAATTCAATGTAGCTTTCACAAAATGAAGACAAAGCATGAACCAGCATTTTAGTATAAAGAGCAACATCTCTCTAATTCAATAGTATCTTGCTTTTGTGAGGTCACGGAAGGACTTCTCCCATGTGAACTTGATGTTCAAAGCTGGTAACATGTACCTGGCGTTAATAATATAATATGCTTGTAGAGCACCTTCTGTAAAATGATCTTGTTGTGTAAAGAATCGTAATAATCCTGTGAAATAACAAAATATAATTATCCCCGTTTACTGATAGGTGGAGAAATGAGAAAGTGAGAAATTAAATGACTTTGCCAAGGCCATACAAGAAGTCAGTGGGCAGAATCAGGACTAGGCTTTAACCTAACCTAACCTCATTTTTATTTCCGTACTGACTACATTTTAAATGGCTTTTTATAAAGCTCTCTGTCACTGCAAACAAATGCAAATCCACTCCTGTGATATAAGTGTGCTGATGAAACTGAACTTTATTTTTTTTTTTTGGCCCTAGTCAACTGACTTGGGTCATAGTTACAAAGGTTAGTGCCTCTGTCACATAAAACGGGTCAGTATTCATGGTATTAGTAACATTAGTTACTGTTATGACTCTGTGGTTATTGTTACTACTCTGATAGTCTCCTGTGGCAAACTTCTTATATCTTTGTCATGGTGAAAAGCAATTTACTGGACCCCACAGATGTTGGCTGTCTCTAAGGCATGTAGGCAGGACAGCAGACAAAACTTCACAACACGCAGGAGAAATGAACAGCCCATCCTTCCTATAGGAATTGAGGGAGGGTTAGTGTTTGTGGCGGAAGTCGGTCATTGACTTCAGCAGGAACAGTTAGTGGAATGCTGAGCACTTCTGCAAATCCTCCCCTGATTCCATCAAGTTTAGTAAAACTCACTCTGAGTAGACTATATATTTTTTTTCTTTGCATTTCTTTGAGTGCAAAGCTCTAGACGCCTGGCCCAGCAATTCCAGCAGAATTCTTACTTAATGTTTTGAGTCAGATAAATTGTCTTAGGGCAAAAATATACTTGTTTTTTATTTGGATAAAAAATAACCCAGACTAGGGAGGTGTTTATCAGCGTGCGCCTTGATTTGATTGTAAGGTAGAGCTATTAGGAAGAAAATCCATATGAGAAACTTTATGGAGGGGAAATACATTTTGAGCTACCAAAAAGCCCCTACCTTTTCCTCATCCCAATACCAATTGTCACCTGAAATTTCCTCTCTTCCAGTCCAGCTGCCTGATCATAAATAATGACATCAAAAAGCAGCTATTACTTGCTATGCAGTCCTGCTGTTCAGGAAAGACAGTATTTCATTGCATGCTTTAGCCAGGTTGAGGCCCCTCTGCGTGCTTTTCAAGTCCATTCATCCTGCAAATCACTACAGAATGGGCAGCAGGCTGAGCTCCAGGATCTTTGGAGGCTCATGATCCATAGTTACCTCTAGAATAACTCTGCCACTGAGCTGCTTCATCAGCTGGCCCAATCTCCATGGCATGGACCCTTCGTCTTTGATTGGTTCTGTTTTCAGATAGTTGCATCCAAGTGAAGTTCGTTGAACCTTGCGAGAAGTGTGGTGTTGGTGTTTTCAAGATGAACAAACAAGCTGCTTGCAGAACAGCTGTACTTGTGAATGAAAAACAAACAAACAAAAACAAAAATACACAGTATTAAAGGGAGACTGCTGAGATGAAACAATCACATGTAAAAATAATTCTCTTTCCTGTGTTTACAACTGAAAGACTGTATACTCTTTCCTTTCATTGATAATTTACTCTTTGTAGCTTTCTCTTCTTGGACGATGAAACTATTCTTATCAGTTTCACTTTGTTCCTGTATTTCAATGTCAGTGGCTTTGATTGGCATATCTGTTTTGACAAAGTTGATATGTCCAGTATTTGTGTGCATGCGTAGGACAGAGCTCCAAGTACAACAGTACAGTGGAACTTCTACCAGGTGGTTATTTTTGTAATTTATTCCATTTCTGGCCACCAGGAATTGATGCTGTTTCTGCAATCTTGTTCTCATCCACTATAGTACAATACTGGGGTGTTTGAGTCACCAACAGCACAAAGGGAATGTTCAAACTGTTTTGATCAGAGGGCTCAGATGTCCTGCTTTACTGGCACTGTAGTAGCATTCTGGCTGATTGTACTGAAATCTAGATCTATTTATTTATTTATTTTATTTTGGGTCCTGGTTTTAATCATTCCAGCCCAACACCTTAATGTGGCCTATGTGGCCTTCCCACAAGTGCTTGTACAGTGCTACTTCAGAACAGTTAGGAGTCCAGTGGCACCTTAAAGACTAACAGATTTATTTGGGCATAAGCTTTCGTGGGTAAAAAACCTCACTGCTGAAGATGTGATGTATCTGAAGAAGTGAGTTTTTTTGTTTTGTTTTGTTTTTTACCCACAAAAGCTTATGCGCAAAAAAATCTGTTAGTCTTTAAGGTGCCACCGGAATCCTTGTTGTTTTTGTGGATACAGACTAACATGGCTACCTCCTGATACTTCAGAACAGTTCTTCTCTTTGCTATTCAGGAAACTGTTCTCCCTGCCTCCTTGCCAGCTGCTTCTGCGGGAGGTATATGGAAGTGGGACGGATGAGCAGAAAAAGTATTAGCGCCTTTTTTTTTTTTTTTTTTTTTTTTTAGCTTGAGTCTGTTATGTGTAATTGCAGCATTTCAGTATTGACAGGACAGGAACTTTTTTTGTTCCTTTTCTCCTCTTCGGTTGGCAGACTCTGAGAAAATTAGGTCACTCTTTTATGGGCCATTGCTCTAACAGACATATTTACACACAACATAGCAATGTATGGACTTTTCTAAAAGAAATAGAAGACATTCCAATGACCCTGTTTATTCAGGGCATCTTTTTTAATCAAGGAGCTACTTTATTACTGTGTCACAGTTCTGATAGCTATGGGTGAATGTACATCTAACCTCTTTAGATTTTAAACATTCCCTGTTTACGCCAAGAATGAAGAAAGAGTCCTCTCCTATGCTCCAGGGGAAAAATGGCTTTAGATCAAAATAGAAGTCTTGATCTGTTCAGCACTAACCTAAGAAATTCTTTCCCCCTTTCAGCCTATTATCTTCTGCAAGTAATCTGTCATGAATTGTACATATAAGTTGTACAGGATCACATACAATTCCCAAGTCCTCTACAAATGTTATTTAAATCAACCAATGTCTCAGTTACTAACTTTTACATCATGTTTGTTAATATTGTGGCAGACAGACAATTATGAAAACCTGTGCCCTCTATTGGATGGAATGCTTAGGCGTGTGTGTGCATGATCATGTCTAGCTACTGCCTACAGAGAGTTCAAGCCCTGATACTACCACACAATGTGAGTGTTTCTGGGTTACAGACAGTTTTATTGTGTTAATCTTTTAGTACAGACAAGGGAATTCTCATCTCCGACCCCCTTCTGGCTTTGGCAATGATTGCATTGTGATCTTTCATTTTGAATGCGAAATGCCACCATTTACAATTCGGTGCCCTTAGAAAATATATTTTCTAAGGAATAATATTAAATATATCTCAGTAGCCTAATACAGAAGAAGAAACCTTGGATATCTCTTGGTGTCTCTTTAAAGTCATTTTGCATCCATCAAGCCACATTTCTGGCTGAGAATTTAGTACCCATTATTGTTATCTGTAACGCCTATGTTTGCTGTAACTTCAAGCTTTCAGAGAAGACGGTCGCTCCTTCTTGCAGTTTGCTTAGTTTGTGTGTTTGACAGCACTCCTAGGTAGAATCAGTAAGTGCTGCTTCCCCAAGCGCTGCGAGATGATGCTTACCAGGAACACAACAGCAAAACTGAAACTGAGGAGTTCTTCCTCTTCTCTTTGTGTTCATTCTAGGTTGCAGCACAACTCATAATAAATGAACCCCTGCCCCTTGCCAAATGCACAGAGAACATACTGCAGGGAGGTTGGAATGTGTGTTTTCTGTCACAGAATGATGTTGAGCTCTGGTGTAACATAGCTTTTGTTTCAAAGGGCTCCAGAGGCCTCATCTAGCTAGCATCAGTTGAAATTGGTGGGAGTCTTTCTGCTCAGTGATCACTGGATCAGGCCCCAAACACTTCACAGGTCTATATATACAGCCCCACCTCTGAGGTGGAGAGTGGCAACCAAAGGCACTCCATAGAACAGTAGTGAGAGGGAAACTTTGATGAGGGATAGGGAGTAAACCTCTACTCTTCTTAAATAGATATATATATTTAAAGAGATCTTTAATGACTGCATGTAATAGACATGACTACCATTTGGCGGGGTGGGTCATCGGGAATTACAGACCAGTCAGCTTAACTTCTGTACTGGAAAGATAATGGAGCAAATAATTAAGAAATCAATTTGCAAACACCTAGAAGACAATGGGGTGATAAGTAACGGTCAGCATGGATTTGTCAAGAACAAATCGTGTCAAACCAACCTGATAGCTTTTCCTTGACAGAGTAACAAGCTTTGTGGATGGGGGGAAGCGGTAGATGTGGTATATCTTGACTTTAGTAAGGCTTTTGATACTGTCTCGCATGACCTTCTCATAAACAGACTAGGGAAATAAAATCTAGATGGAGCTACTATAAGGTGGGTGCATAACTGGTTGGAAAATCGTTCCCAGAGAGTAGTTTATCAGTGGTTCACAGTCATGCTGGAAGGGCATAACGAGTGGGGTCCCGCAGGGATCGGTTCTGTTCACTATCTTCATCAATGATTTAGATAATGGCATAGAGAGTACACTTATAAAGTTTGCAGATGATACCAAGGGGGGAGGGGTTGCAAGTGCCTTGGAGGATAGGATTAAAATTCAAAATGATCTGGATAAACTGGAGAAATGGTCTGAAGTAAATAGGATGAAATTCAATAAGAACAAATGCAAAGTACTCCACTTAGGAAGGAACAATCAGTTGCACACATACAAAATGGGAAATGACTGCCTAGGAAGGAGTACTGTGGAAAGGATCTGGGGGTCATAGCGGATAACAAGCTAAATAGGAGTCAACAGTGTAACACTGTTGCAAAAAAAGCGAACATCATTCTGGAATGTATTTGCAAGAGTATTGTAAGCAAGACACGAGCAGTAATCCTTCTGCTCTACTCCACACTGATTAGGCCTCAACTGGAGTATTGTCCCACATTTCAGGAAAGATGTGGACAAATTGGAGGAAGTCCAGAGAAGAGCAACAAAAATGATTAAAGGTCTAGAAAACATGACCGATGAGGGAAGATTGAAAAAAATTGGGTTTGTTTAGTCTGGAAAAGAGACGACTGAGAGGGGACATGATAACTGTTTTCAAGTACATAAAAGGTTGTTACAAGGAGGAGGAAGAAGAATTGTTCTCCTTAACCTCTAAGGATAGGACAAGAAGCAATGGGCTTAAATTGCAGCAAGGGCGGTTTAGGTTGGACATTAGGAAAAACTTCCGAACTGTCAGAGTGGTTAAGTACTATAATAAATTGCCTAGGGAGGTTGTGGAATCTCTATCATTGGGGATTTTTAAGAGCAGGTTGAACAAATAGCTGTCAGGGATGGTCTATACTTAGTCCTGTTTTGAGTGCAGGGGACTGGACTAGATGACCTCTCGAGGTCCCTTCCAATTCTATGATCTTTTAAGTTTCATCTGAAAGTAGCATGACCTATTGGATTTCAAGCTTGCTCTCCCCAGGTAGTCTTTCATCTCAAATTTTCAAAAGTTGCTCTCTACGGCTGGTAAACTATTCTTTTTGGTGGCACTACAACCTTGAATAAAATGTTTGCACTTGTCACAAATACAGACCAAAAAAGTAAGATAAGGGCAGACTTTGTGGTCAGATCTCTAATCCTTCCTTCCTTCCGTCATGTCACAGTTAAAGCTCATTTTAACTTGTCCACATCATTTCCCAGCTGGAAAAGATAATGTTAATGTTCTTTACTACAGCCCTCATACTCCTTTGCTTTTACCAGCCCCAAAGTTTATAGCAGCCTATCTCTTATCGAAAGCCTATTTTTCAGCATGTTGGGAAGCGAAGCTCTGAAAGGAGACTGTGGGCTGAGTTCTGAAGTAGTTTTAGGGAGGCATGACTGCAGATCTGCTTCCTGCATAAGAAGGTAAAGATTCGGTGGTCTTCCTTGTGTTCAATCTTACTGTCTTTTGGCTGAAGGAGTGCAATGTGAGCAAAAATCAAAAGTGTGCTAGTACTGTAGTGTGCCTTCCATCTGTAATCAGGTTAGTATTGAATTCTGAAGTGACTCCCTCTACACAGACACAGGCTGACTTTATTTTGTAGATATGATGTGCAAACTGGTCTCTTAGAAGAGCAACGAAAACAGACCCTGTCCACTACGATTGCCAGTGAAAAGCTAATTCTTTTCTGTTGTTGAGGGTTGGATCAGACTCACTCAGTAGTAGAGCTGGCTGGGAATTTTTTGACAAAACGTTTATATTGTCAGGAAATGCTGATTGATTGAAACTGAAACTTTTCAAGGAAACATCTGCTTTGATGAAACTTTCATCAGGAAGGTTTCTCAGGATTGAACTGAGAGAGAGTGAGTCTGATACCCCACAACTAATTAGCCAGCACCTCAGTAGTTAGGGCACCTGGAATGTGGGAAACCTAGTTTCAGATCCCCGCTCTACCTGATTTAGAATAAGGACTTGAATGTGGGTCTCCCATATCCTAGGTGAGCTCCCTAACCACTGGGCTGTTGCCTATTCTGGGGAGGGTGGTGTGGGGGTGGTACTGTATGAGTATGGGTGTCTCCCATGTTTTGTGTGAAAAATTTCCAGAGGTTTGTTTCGTTCCAGGGTAGAACAAAACCAAACTTTGAAAACTCCAATTACTATTATTATTATTATTTTTGCAAAATGGAATTCTTGTTTTCTGACCAGCCCTATGCAACAACATGGAAGCTTTATTTGAATCTTTTGGGTTTGCCAAATTAGAGCTGGGGTACTGTGGGAATTGCTAGTTTTGCTCATGTGTTTTCCTGCTTCTGGCATTACACTCGCATGAAAGCTGCTTACTGTTATTTATCAAGCTTGAGATCCCATTATGCTATATGTTCTACAGACACCCCAGCAAGAGCAAGTCTCTTCCTTGAAGAGTTTGCAAATCTAAGTAGATGAGACAAAAGATAGAAGAAAAGAAGTATTGTTCTCCTTTTGCAGGTGGTGAACCAAGTCATAGAGGTTCAGTGACTGGCCCAAGGTCACAGAGGAAGTCTGTGTTGCCAAGCCAGGAAATGAACGCATATCTCAGTCCAGGGCCTTAATCACAAGACCATCCTTCATCCTAGCAACAACAAATGTTGTTTTTAAAGTTAACCAAACTTTAGTAAAAATGTTCAGTTTTAATTTGGGTGAAGGTTCGCAATTTTTTTCAGCTGCATCACTTCTTCAATCCCAATTCTAATATTTTCTTCTTCTTTTAAAAGCCCGTTCTACTTTGTAGAGTGTACCAATATTTGTAGATACTAGGACACCCATCCTACTTGTTTCTAGACTTCATGGACCAAATTCTGCTCTCTTCCTTCTATTCATCTCTGCTGAAGTCTGTAGGCAGAATTTGGTCCCATTATACAGATCTAGGGGAAATTAGAACAAGGTAGAATGCTTTTTATCTGTACCTCCTCACTAAATACAGCAAAGACACGATCAAGGTTAATAAATCACGCTGGAAAAGTGCATATGTTATGTGAGTCATCCTGTTGGATAGACTATATTTATCACCATCATGCTTTGATATCCTCCATTTCGTCACATGGACAATGTGTTCTGTGTCACATTCACTTACACCGAAATCCTCGTCTGTCTAAATATGCTGTATACAGTGCATCTCTTACTCAATACTGCTTGACATTTCATTGAGACAGAACTGAGCTGTCTGGGGCAGGAAACTTCTCTAAGTAGTTTAGAGACAGTCAGTACACATAACGTCACATTCCTTTCCACCCATATATATACACACACACGCACCTCAATTTCTGACCTTTGACCGAGTGGTTTATAACATTGTTAATAATCAACTATTAATGATTTTGATGGTTTTTTCCTCTTCATATAGTCACTGTAATAATTTTTCTAGGTCTTAAATTTAGTATCCATTAGAAACAAACTGACATGAACAATGCTGGTGGCACTCATCGTGCTAAGAATTAGAGGCTCTAAAGCACAAAATAAAATCTGTTTCCCTTGGGAGTTAGTTACTGAAGTTTAAGCCGCTTTCTTAGCTTTGATTTTTATTGTGCCTTTTTAAAAAAAAATACATACTATAGAGGAAAGCATACTCTTGGTTTTTGCCTGTTTACTCTAGTAAGCTTTTATTTAAATCGTTATTAGTTGCTTAGTGATGTGCCGAAACTGGACATTTTTATTGAAACTGTACAGCACCTCCAAAATTTGGTGGTAAAATGAGACATTGATCTGAAACATCTCTGATTTTGATTTGCAGAACCAAAATCTATCTGACTGGGAATTCGGATATGCAAAACCAATATGTGTCGGTCAGATGGGACGAAACGTTAACTTCTCTTTCAAGCCTTAAACTTGAGTGACTTGGATAAAATGGGACTTGGATTCAAACAAACGGCCATGTTTGTTTTTGAATCCAGAAACTTGGTGAAGAGTGGTTTTGCAGAACCAAATCATGGCTTCCTCAGCGTTCTCCATTAAGTGTATGTTGGGGGCATTTGGTCTTTGGATGTTTTGGTGTGAATGGCAGCACTTATACAGTTATTTGGAATACTTGTGTAATGTGACTTGATGGTCTTTCTCTCCTGTCTGGCTAGAAGTATACAACATAATGCCTTGCTCTGGGACAGTCACAGCAGCTGCTTCCTCTGTCAGTAGTTAATTGGCTTCTGAGTTAGAGCTGAAGAAACTGTCACCACAATAGCTTGAAACCACACACAACTCTCCTGCCTCTGGATTTTGTTATAAACTTTAACTTGAGACACCTTTCAGCAAAACTAGGGGATTTAAGACCCATGCAAAGCCGTACATTTTGTCTAAGCTTCTCTTTGAGTTCTTTGGTTTATCCAATTCAAAGAATCAGAGTAAAACTTTGGGTGGGACTGTACACAAAGTGAAAACACAGAATATGTTTACATAGTATCTGCACCTCAAATGGCCACATTTCATCCAGCTCCTCTCATCAACTTTCCTTATTCCTGGGACCAGGCTAGCTTGGCAAACAGTTTCAGAGACAGTCTTTCAGAAGGCTTTATCCTGCCAAAGATGGCTGTGATACGGCCTGCGTATCACCTGCTGTGCATCCATAATAAAGGAATCTTGTTTGCAAGAGTTCTGCACCTTGCCGCCTTCTGCTGTGGCACGTGCATTATTTTATTCTTTTTCCTCTTCCTTCCCAATTCACTGTGCTGGAAAGAATCAGATCCCTGGTTGAACAGCTGCATGGAGTGACTAATGTGACTTTTCAGACCCGGAGCCTCCTCCCCCACCCCATTTTGATGCTAATATCTTTTGGCATCTCGAAAAAGCAGGATTAGTGCAGGTCATGTAGGCCAGGAGCCTCCGTTCACTATCCCTCTCTGCTAAGCAACAGAATTTGGCTTTCTCTTATTGTTTACTTACTGAATCTTAGTCTTCTGTTGCTTTGAATGCCTCCATTGTCTGGACATGCTGCCAGAAGCAGAGTGTCTTTGGCTCTGTGTGCAGTGCATTATGTCCCCAGGAATCTAGCTAATAACTTAATAGCTTCTAGTCTCTACTGAGCTCACTCTGAAAAAGTGCTTTGTTATGAGTTGCAGAGCACACAGATGGAGAGAAGCTACTTATCTCCAGGCTGTCACATTACTACTTGTTCTCAAAATCAGGTGCCTTCACAGACTGAAGAGTGTGGCTTGAAAGAGAGTTTCTTTCCATATAGGATTTGACACAATGGAGAGAAAAGCAACAGCATCTGCACTTACAATGACGGCTCAGGGGCATGAAAGCTTTTCATAGACTCACGCACACGTGCTCTGCCAACCCACATGCACAGCAGCCGGTGCAAATTAGCTGTAGGACTTGGTCTCCCTTACCTCGTAATTGCTGAAAGGAATAGAAGCTGTGTGATACCTTACTGCATTGCCGCTCTGTTTATTTGGTCTCAGAATGTGACGTGCTTGCTAGAACTTACTGCGTGTTAACTACTATCCAGGTAGATAGAAGCACATTATTATGATGGAACTTGGGTGTGACGGTAACTTGCAATCAGGGATGAAAACCAGACATTTCCACCAACTGCCAGAGAGCAGCTATTCCAAGAGTGATTGTGTGGAGGAGGTGGGAAATTCAGATTTAAAATAATCAGAAGCTTTATCTTCTAGCTTTTCTACATACAGTGCAACTGAGAAGGCTTTGGGTGGTCAGTACAATTCTCCTCCTCCCCCCACCTCCCTTCAACTTTGATGGCATAGTGCTGACTGATTAAGGTGGGGGAGAGGGGGGTGGTTGTTTGTGAGGTAAGGGGCTTTGGTTCTCTGTGGCTGAGATGCCACCTTTTCTGGTTTTCATTTAATATAGAAAGAAGCTCAAGTTGTCAAACTCAGATTTGGACTTTGGACACCCAAAAATTTTAAAATGTTCATTCCAGTTCCTTCGCTGCTCAGGGGCTAGTTTGTGCATCCCTTATTTTTGTTGATGACCACCTATTTCCACAGGTAGTTCTACTGGCTTCAGTGGCACTACTGGTGTAGTAATTTACTACTGAACAAGAATGAAAGTAATGTAGTGGAATGTTCCCCTAAATGTTGACGGTCTACATTTTCCCCCTTGGTCACATATGCAGGGGTCTTATTGGACAAAGTGAATGCTCATCCAAGTATGCTGCAGGCAGAATTTGGCCCGTCACAGATTTTTGCCACTATATAGCAAATAGGTTTTATAGAAAGTTCTAATTCATAAAACATTCACCAACAACTCTCCTCCCCCACCCCTCCCGCATGCTGCTAACTACCCCCTGCCCAATAGATCCCGTTTCTAACATCTGCCTTCTCCCGATAAGGTGATAAAGAAATGACAAAAAACAAAAGCAAAATTTACCTCATAATCGTAACAGATAAAGCAAGGGCACCACTCGCAATTAGTTTTACCTCGGGGCAGTTCAGGTGTAGTAGGATTTGTGTGTGAGAGATGATTTAGCTTTTATCACTTTGTGTCAGGGTTTTATTTCCTTAGCCTGCTGTTGTGATACAGTCTTTTGAAATGGGTGTCAAAGGCCTGTTCTGACTTTATTGTGTGTCTCTTTTGTGCCTTCCTTCAGGAAAGTATGCCACAAACGCCTCCCTTTGCAGCTATGTTTGACAGCAGTGGTTACAACAGAAACCTGTATCAGTCAAAAGAGGACAACTGTGGAGGACTCTATTACCATGACAACAATCTCCTGTCAGGGTCTCTGGAAGCCCTCATCCAGCACTTAGTACCCAATGTAGATTACTATCCTGATGTAAGTCTATACACCCTGCAAATTAAATCAGCTGTGCTTGACACACCTTTGAATGGGAGGAATCTGGAGGGAAAAGCAAAATGTAATTTTTTTTACTGGGAGTGGCCCCGTAATGGGGGTGGGGTGAATGATGCCAACCACAATCTAAATGCCTCTGCTTTTGCGAGCCTTAGTTGAGTTCATAGTAACAAAGTTGGGCCACAAAATGTATTTTATTTTTTGCTGTACATCCCTGTTTACTGTTTATTCCCCACAGTGGCATTGCATCTAGCTTGGATTTTGTTTCTTGAGCTATACTCCATCACTCTGCTAGAATGAGTTGTGTGACCTATTAGTTTAGGTCACAAAGGTTTACTGCAGCGCAAGGGAAGAGGAGCTGAAATTGTGCTCTGAGTAATTCCAGGTGCTGAACTTTTATATACTGTTGTCACAAAGGGATAATCAAGCGAGCCCTGCCCTGCCATGGGCCAGCCTTGTTTTTGTCTAGCATAATTAGGCTCAAGTAGTGGCTATGTAATACTGTAGTGGCTATGGAGAGGTGACATTCGTTACAATTAAGCACTTACCTCTGCGGTAATATCAACCATTCTCCCCACAAGCCATACACAAAGTTGCGCTCTGAATGATAAAACATGAAAAATTGAGTTGAAAGTAATGTTGTAGTGGTGAGTATGAAATGCGTGATGATTTTGCCTCTCTCTCTCTTGCCTACAGAGAACGTACATATTCACCTTCCTGCTCAGTTCACGGCTGTTCATGCACCCGTATGAGCTAATGGCCAAGGTTTGCCATTTGTGCACGGAGCATCAGAGACTAAGCGAGCCTGGGACTGACAAGGTTAGGTCTCTTGCTAAACCTGTTAGGTCTCATTTTGTAAATCTGACTCAAAATGCTTTTTTCTACGCCAAGGTAGAACACTTCTGATCAGTGGGCTTGCTACAGGATTGGATATACTGAAAACCAATCATTAGCAAGTGTGATTTGCGGCTTGATTCTGCAAGGGGAGGTTTTGGCACTGAATTCAACAGAACCCTAATGAATGAAAACTGTCTCTGCTGAGACATTTGTTTCATTTCCCAAATCCCAGTGCACTATAAGTAACTTTTAGTTTTAACTTGTTTTAATAAAAGAAAGAGTAGGAAAAAGAAGTGCATATATTTAATAATATATATATGAGATCGTACTTTAAAATGCATATGGTACTAAAGATGTGCTATATACATCTTGACATGCTAGGCTGCAATCTTGCAAAGACTTAGGCACATGTTTAACGTTAAGCACATGCGTGTGAACTCAGTGGGATTACTTGCATGCTTCAGGTTAAGCACCTGCCTGAGGCTTGCAGGATTACTTAGATCGTAAGCTCTTTGGGACAGGGACTGTCTTTTTTTTGGTCTGTACAGCAACTTGACAATGGGGTCTTAGTCCATGACTAGGCTCTTAGGCTATCACAGCGTAAATAATTAACAATCATTAAATATATGTAAGTAGTCCCACTGAGTTCATACTCCTGCTTAATTAAGCATGTGTATAAGTCTTTGCAGAATTGAGGCCTTAGGCATTTCTGCAGATGTTATAACTAATTGTTAGATAATGTTTATAGTAGCTTTTGGAGACACTACCATATCTAGCATCTAGGATTTTTCTTATACTAATAGAATTTGCTCTTTTTAAATTGGCCAGTTCACTGATGGACCGGTCCAAAACCCAATGAAGTTAATGTGCTTTGGCATATTTAATCCAATGCCAAGTTAAATTACATTTCAAGTTTTAACTGACTTCCATGTCCTTATATTCCACAATTGCAGTAATCCATAATGAGTAGATTGTAATTCAATTGGTTTCAATATTTGTTTCATATAACTTTTTTTTTTTCTAGAGCCGGATACGAAAAATTGCACCCAAAATCCTTCAGCTATTGACTGAGTGGACAGAGACGTTTCCGTATGATTTTCGAGATGAAAGAATGATGAGAAACTTAAAGGAGTTGGCACAACGAATAGCCAATGGCGATGAGGTAGTTATCTTGAGCACAAGAGGGTTAGAAAGGAAGCACTAGTTTAATATCTTGGCTAGAGTAAAATATTGCTGGTTATTTATTAACAGTATGTAGCAGCTCTGGGTAGGTAGCATTGTTTATGGAGCTAATTTTATGAATGTGAATGTAATTTTTTGTCCAGTGCCTAAGGTGCAGATGAACCCTTAAAAAAAACTAGGTCCTAACCAGCCCTTTGTGCTGGGAACTCCTGGCTGAGTCCCAGTATCCATATTGCGTTCTTGGGAGAATATTTATTTTTGGCTACGGAATGGAATAATTGTGTGAGCAGACGCTGCTTGTAAGTTTTAGTTCCATATTTTATTTTAAGGTTTTCTAGGAGGAAGTTGGGTGTGACCCTGAAAATCCTTCCTGATGTGAACCTTTACATTGAATTCATGTGAGGAGGCTTTTCGGGATCAGGCCTTTGATCTTTAAAACCCACAGGAGAGGCATAGCAATGTTAAGGAGGATCATTTCTAAAGGGACAGTATTAACTAGGATAGGAAGAGTTGGCTTTGGCTTAAGGCACTGGCCTTCGACTCAAGTTCTGAGCTGCATTCCTGGCTCTGACCAACTTCCTTTGTGGCCTTGGGCAAGTTACTTAATCATTCTGTGTGCTAGTTCACAGCTGGAGATAATTCTTGTGAGGTGTTGAGATGCTAAACTGAGGAAGCCCATATAAGTACCCAGATAGAACCAGGCACAAAAGCTTAGGTTTTATAAACCACTTTAAAAAATCCATTATGAATAAGGCTATGTTTTAGTCACGGGTATTTTTAGTAAGTCAGGGACAGGTCACGGGCCGTAAACAAAAATTCATGGCCCGTGACCTATCCATGACTTTTACTAAAAATATACCTACCATGACTAAAACTTGAGTGGTGGGAAGGCGGGGGAGGGGGAAAAGAGTGTATGCTCTGGAGCGGGTGATGGTCCAGTGGTGCCATGGGTGTTGGGGGAGGGGGTCAAGGTGACCCAGGATCCATGCTGGGGGAGGCAGAGGGCGTGGCATGGACCCCCGCTGGTGCTAGGGGAGGGAGGGTTGGCGGGGCTCCCTACCCGGCTCTTCGTCCCTGAAGCTCCAAGGCGTCAGAGGCAGGGGCCAGGGCAGGAGCTCCTCCGCTGCTCCCACCACAAGTGCCGGTTGCTGCAGCTCCCATTGGCTGGGAACCGCAGCCAATGGGAGCTGTGGGGGTGGGGCCTCTGAGCACTGGTAGCATGCGTCATGGAGACCTCGCCCCTCCACCACCTAGATGCTGCAGAGGGGGCCCCCAAACCTCTGCCCCCTAGCCCTGAACCCCCTTCCACACACCCAAACTGCTGCTGCTGGCCCAGGGCAGGCCCTGGGCCAGCACCAGCCGCTGCAGAAGTCACGGAGGCCATGGAAAGTCACGCAATCCGTGACAGACTCGCAGCCTTAATTATGAATAAAAATATTTTGGTGAACTCTAAAAAGTTGAATGAAAAGAAGAGTCCTTAAACAAACAAACAAAAACCATGAAACCTTTCATAAATTCCTAGATGCTAAGGCTGGAAAGGAGGGACTGCCGTGATCATCTGCTCTGACTTCCTATATCTCACAGGGCTAACAAGAAATACCTGTAAAGGTGATCAATCTAAAAGAAGCGAGACACATACACAATACAATCAGTATGAAAAGTGAAGAGAGAGTCTATATTAAAATCTAATGTAGATCTTTAAAAATCTGTGGTGGTGATCGTAACTCTTGAAAGGGTGGTATTGGTGGTTTCGTTAATGAGTCTTAGGTTAATGTTGTCCCTTTAAGGATAGTGCATGCTTTCGGGTGTATGATGTACAGCAGGTGTCATCAGAGAACATACTCACATGACAGGATTGTCCAGGAAAGAGTACAACATGTACCAGTGTGGCATTTGGAAGAACGATAAACAGAAAATACTGACTAAGTGGCAGCATGTTCATTGACATTCCCAGTGACTGGTGTTCATCCCGGTCTTTTATAACCTCCTGCATAATGTGCTGTTTACTCCCTCTTCTGCATAATTAATGAATTTTTCAGATGATAATAAATTGGAAGGAATTGTAAATACTGCTAAAGACATAAAATTACCTTGAGAGATTGAAAACAAGGGCAGAAGAGAACAAAATTTGGCTTAACTTTGAACTAAAAGGGAGGATAGCTCAGTGGTTTGAGCATTGGCCTGCTAAACCCAGGGTTGTGAGTTTAATCCTTGAGGGGGCCACTTAGGGATCTGGGGCAAAATCAGTACTTGGTCCTGCTAGTGAAGGCAGGGGGGCTGGACTCGATGACCTCTCAGGGTCCCTTCCACTTCTAGGAGATAGGTATAAGAGCAATAGAAAGATTTGGGGCCTAAAGGAATTGGTTTGAGAAAGACTGATGAAATAACCAAATATGTATAATTTTGGTTAGCATTTGGAGCACATAAAATAAAAGGAGAGAAAGGAATTATTTGGGGTGGTGTAAGGAGTTGGTGCCAGTTGAAGAAAATGAGTGAAATTAAGACTGGGAAAGGTGGAATATTAGAGAGCGTTTCTGGCAATGAGATGTATTAGTCTGTGGACTCATCTCTCCAGGGAAGTGATAGAAGCTCCATCACTTAATACATTTACAACTAGACTGGACACAATGCTACAAAATGTGCTGTAGGGAGCAATCCTGTCCTGGCTGGGAGATGGACTGGATCATCTAATAGGTCTCTTTCATCTCTGCTTCTCGGAATAGCTTAGTGATTGCCTTTAAAAAGATGGGGAAAGCAAGTGTGACAGTGGAGTTTTGCATGCAGTAAATTATTAGTGAAATTGGCTAGTGGATTGCTTGGAAGGATGAATGCAGGCTACTCGGACCTTGCTTCTATCTAACTGCACTGCAGATTAGTTCAGTATCACATGGATTGTGTGTGCAAGCCAGGGTCTTGAATGATGGGAAATAATCAGTTTCCTGTTCTCACTCAGTTTAGCTCTTTGTTTCAAAGTCCCATGTGTCACTGCTATTAAAACCTATCACGGAGAGCCTAATGCAGACTGTAGCGAGCTAGTAAATACAGCTATGGAGTGCTCCTGAAATGTGGTGATTTAATAGTAATGGAGACTAAAGTCCTCTCTCACCTCTGAGTTTCCTCTTTATAGAACTTCCCCACACAAAAGGTAAGCTTCCCACAATGCCCCAAACTTTTCTGGAAGGAACCACCCCTATGAGCAAGAGAGTAGTTCATACTCAGTGGCTCTTTCAGTGCTTGTCCTCCCTGCTGAGGTGATAGATGAAGACATAGGCAGCCACAGGGAAAAACTGGTGGGTGCTCTGCACCAACCGGTAGGTCCCTGTCCTCCTCCCCCCCCCCCCCCCCCCCCAAGCTCACCTCCGCCTCTGCTTCCTCCCTTGAGCCGGCCACCGCATCCTGCTTCTCCTCCTTCCCTCCCTCCCAGTGCTTGGGCCACAAAACAGCTGTTTCACGTGGCAAGCCCGGGAGTGGACGGGGGGAAGAGGGGGAGCGTGGCGTGCTGGGGGAAGGGGTGGGGCCATGGCAGGGATTTGGGGAGAGGTCTAATGGGACAGGGAGGGGCAGAGTTAGGGTGGGGCTGGGGGCGTGAGCACCCACTGGCGCAGAAAAAAGTTGGCTCCTGTGGATGAAGATACTAATGAATGCTGATTGCAGCAGTGGATCTTGGGATGTGGATATTTATCCACTAGGGACTGAACCATAGGATCTAGAAATGGACTCGACTTAATAGGCTTAGGCCATATCCCTGCTGGTATAGGATTGTTCCCTGTTCTACATTTATTAGAGGTTTTCATCCAGTCTCGTTCAAAATGTGCAAACGAGTAAGGTTTGTTCCATTTCCTTTGCAAGATTATTCATCAGACTACTAGAGCTCCCTATCATTAGGTTTGTCATGATATTGAGCCTCAGTTTTGTCTTTCATAATTTCATTCTATTGTTCCTACATCTACCCCTCTCCTTCCTTGGATTTTACACTCATCAAGTATTTCTAGACTGTTAACGCTCCCATCATCATTGGAAAAACTGTGTCCTTTTAGCTCTTTTAATCTTTCCTCATGGGTCATTCCCTCCAGTTTCTAATAGATTTCTTTCTGGTCTCTGTCCAGTTTGCAGTTTCTTTATGATAGAATACTTCATGAGCATGTGCAGTCTCACGAGAGCCATGTGTGAAGGGGGCTATTACCCCAAATGTGATGCCTCTACATTTGTAGCCCCGAGTTGCATTGACCTTTTTTTTCCTACCATATCTTGTATCTAGATTGACAACACAAACTCACTTTATGTACACCATCAAACATCCATCAGAAAGTAATGACTTTCAGTCACTATCCGTGTAGACGAGCTATAAGCAGGTGACCTAAAGGTGGAAGGCTCCATATCCATCACAATCCCAAACCCTCAAAACTTTCTAAAAATAAATAAATCAATATCAACATTATCCCTTTGTTTCGAGGCTTGATTCCTCCCTTCATTGTTCCATAACAGACTCAGTAGTAGTGGTCCAAAATGTGATGGTGCCATTATATTTAAAAGGGCCCTGCAGAAAAACTGAGACACAGAACAACATGAGTTATGAGAGTAATCTTATTTTTCACAACTTGGGTTGCTGCATAACTTATGAGCGGAGAGACAAGTCAGCAATGTGGTTGATGAATTGAAATAAAACTTGTATATTGCCCAAGGGGTGATATATATGTGGAAAGTTCAAATATGCTGAGTGGCTGAGAGTTGCAAAGCATTTGTCTTGTTATTGTGTAGCACAGAAAGTATGTGTATAGCTCTTTCTGTTTTACGTAAGTCTTCCATATGTGATCATGCTATTTATGTGTGTGGTGAGGGAACTTAATAAGGCCTTTTTTTAAATGCAGAATCAAAAGTCACACTACAAAAACTCATCAACTGTCTTATACGCAACTGGGTGAGAGGAAACTGAGCTGTGATTAGACTGACAAATGGACTGTTTTTTTTAAAAAGTTATGTTTCTAGTTAAATCATGTATATTCCATGGTTTAAGGTAAATACACCTCTACCCCGATATAACACGAATTCGGATATAACACGGTAAAGCAGCGCTCCGGGGGGGCGGGGCTGCGCACTCTGGCGGATCAAAGCAAGTTCGATATAATGCGGTTTCACCCGTAACAGGCCTGCACAACATGCGGCCCGTGTGGGCTCACTGTGTGGCCCATGGGGGGTGAGTAGGCAAGCGGCGGGTGAGGGAGGGAGGCTAAGGAGGCGAGCGGGAGGGTAGTGGGGACGGGGGTGCAGGTGAGCCGGCGAGCAGTGAGTTTGTGGCTGACCTGGTCTACTGATCTGGTCTGGCTCCCATCCCCTCTCCAAGGGTTGCAGCTGTCTGGAGGTGCCTGCCTTCCATGCCTTCCTCATTCATACATCATTCATTCAACAGGGCAATTGATTACAAAGTGGTGGGAAGATCTTATTCTACTTCTAGCAAAAAGACATTTTTCTTTTACCTTAATTATACTACCTTACGAGCCCGCTATAACATATTACAAAGGTTCAATACCGCTGTTTTGGTGGGGCGGCGCTGGGGAAGGAGGGTTTGTTTCTGCGGGGCGGGCAGCGCGGGGAGAGGTGTTTCGGGGGGGCTGGGCGGCGCTGGGATGGCAGTGTTTTGTAGAGTATCAGAGTAATTTAGCAGGCGTATCACCCCCTGCCTTTTAGCGGAGAGACGTTCACTAAGCTGTGAATGAAGATATGACTGCCATTTTGTAATTATTGTTAGCTCAACTGTGGATTAATTTCCCCGACTGATGTTAAAGACCTGTGCAAAGCTCTGTATGTAGATTTGCAAACTGCTTCCACTGAGGCCAATGGCAAAGACTCCTCTTGACATTAATAGGAGCAGACCTAGACTTCATGGGATTAGTCTTGATTTACACCAGAGAAAATAGAATTAGGTCCGTAGCATCATAGAATGACTACACTTTAAACTCCTGGATTAGGTTTTTTCCTTACTGCCTTAAACAGTGGGAGATGGTATTTTACCCAGATGGACAATGCTTCATTTTACACTGTTGGTGAAAGGTACTTTCCCTTTCTGTTGTGGCTTGGACTGGTGAGAACACCACTGAATCCCTAAAGCAATCAAACCTTAAATTAAGCGCTCCCAAGGACTACATGTTAAATGCATGCTCTTTAATGTACTGATTTGGCAGTGGTTGCTGTAAGAATACACTTGGTTCTGTGAGTTTCTAAGTTGATAATGAATATCCATCAGAACGAAGCTATCTTAGTGCCATCAGGAATTTAATAGCCTTTCATATTCTGGGAATATCCTTTGCTTGTCTTGTGTCATGGCAGATGTATCGGAAGAACGTACAGCAAATCATCCAGAGCCTGATCCGAAAACTTGCCTCTCTTAGCCAGTATGAAGAAGTACTTGCAAAAATCAATGCAACATCCACAGATCGACTGACAGTCCTGAAGACCAAACCTCAGTCCATACAGAGGGACATAATCACTGTCTGCAATGACCCTTACATGTTAGCCCAGCAGCTGACTCACATAGAGCTGGTAAGTTGTTGCCAGGTCATTCATATATGTATTTTCCAACCACAATTTTATTCTGCCTACTTTTTGCTTCTGTTTGAAATACAAATTGGCAGAGGAAATGATTGCTTGCTTTCATTTTTTTTTAAATGTAGGAGAGGCTCAATTACATTGGACCAGAAGAATTCGTCCAGGCGTTTGTACAAAAGGATCCCCTAGACAATGACCAGGTGAATGGAGGGGAACGAGAACAGTTGTAGAACTGGAATGGTATCCTATACTGACCCGTAAGCACTATACAGGATAGTTAGAATACTCTTAACTCTAGATAGATATCAGCATGAATATGCTTGATAGCTGAACTTTTAAAAAATATCCGCTTTCGGGTTTTACTTTGTGTGAATCATTGTCCATTTAGGGAGCAAATCCAGCTCCTGTTCCGTCTTTGCTCAGGCAAACAAACTCCCATTCACTTAAATTGATTTCAGTGATTTTTACACCAGCTGAGGATCTAGCCCTGGGAATGGTTTCTCGTGACCATCCGTTCCGTGGTCTATAGCCAAGATGAGATGCATTTCAACCTTGACGCTTGCCCCATCCATTATTCCCCTCCTGTCCTTTTAGGAAATTGAGCTATTTGAAACAAACCGAGGAAGGTCAAATTGCAGTCCTTTTTGCAGCTACAGTACAAGATGTATTGAAGAGAATTCTGAGTTATAGAATGAAGGGCAAGGACAAAGTGCTTTTAACTAACTGTGCTGGAGCTGTTACCTCTTTCGTTCATGTTCCGGAGATGCTTATGATCCGCATGTTGACTGTGCCATGTAATTTGTACTGTAATTACCTGTTCTCCTCAAATGTGGCAAACAGAATATAATAGCTTTTATCCAGCTGGGATTCTGAAATGCTTTTCTATAGATAATGAAAATCTCTCCACCCACTGCTACTCAGACCCTCTGGGATGAATTGTGGGAACTGTTCCAATGCACTACCTAATAGCACAGCACAGAACAGGAAAGGAAGAATAAGACTCCAGCTGAAATTACTGGGAGAATTTTAAGAAGGCAGAATGTAATCTGCTGGTTGGGCTTAGACGCTGGAATTGACATGCCAAATGAGTGGTCAGGACTCAATTTTATCTCATTCAAAATCCAGCACCACAGTGTCCCCTTGCATTATGATTCAGCATTGCTTTAGTCCTGATTCAGCAAAGTGCTTCAATGGGACATAAGCAAGTGCTTGACGTTGAGCACCTACCTGCACATGTGCTTTTCTGAATCAAGGCCTCCGAGAAATGTCACCTGCTGAATCACCAACACCACTTTTCTGCATCTCCTTGAGTTTTCTTTGGCGATTGACCCTACTTTTACCTTATGACTGGGTGAAAGTTTAAGGTGGCCAGGTTACAGATTAGGAATCTCACTCTCTCAAGGAAGAATGCAGAATAAGTTAACAAGGTTGTGTTTTCCCTTTCTTTCTTCAGAGCTGTTACGCTGATCGAAAGAAGACCCGTAACCTGGAAGCCTATGTAGAATGGTTTAACAGACTCAGCTACTTAGTTGCTACAGAAATCTGCATGGTGAGCAAGTCCCTTTCCTTCGCACACAACAATTTTCTGTTTTTGAAACTATGAAGCATCATTAGCTTCATTACTCTCCCTTTGGCTTTCTCCCACTCTCCTACACCCCCACCATCATATGTTCTCCTTTATGCCTAGAAGAGCCTCTGTCCCATCTTGTTTATCAACCACCTTCTCTCTTCTTTAGATACCTCCCATCCACAAATCCTTCATAAGGCTCCTTCTCCAATAATTCCCCAGGCCCTCACTGTCCTGAAGTTCCTTAACTCCTTTGGTTTGTCTTTCTCCTCTCAGAAGTGTTTTGGAGTAAGAAATGCCACTTGCTCTATTTGTAGAACACAGTGTGAAGTTGCAGCACCTACAGAAGAGATGTTTAACAATAGTGTCATCCCTTTTTGGAGTCCAACGGAGGTCTCCCTTTCCTGCTAAAGAATAACACTATTATTTGTGTCTCGCAGCCTGTGAAGAAGAAGCACAGAGCAAGAATGATAGAATATTTCATTGACGTGGCCAGGGAGTGTTTTAACATTGGCAACTTTAACTCCTTAATGGCGATTATTTGTGAGTATAAAGGCTGGGGATTTATGGGAGAGTTTTTCCTTGTCTTTAATCTAAAGCTTAAAAAAAAATCATCATTTGGATGCTTAAATATGGGAGCCTATTCTCTAGTTACAGTACCCAGCAGGGTGGGAAGGGAAGGAAATGATGGAGAGTAGATAAATATCTTTGTTATATTATACATTTATAAAAGATTGGAAAAGTGTTCTAGTTCAAGCTACCGTTACCTTCAATTACACCGTTAAAAAGAGAGGACGAGAGAGATGACTTAGTGTTTAAAAGACTCATTGGATGATATATGCTTCAAAAAGCTCAGTACCTTCCAGCCCCATTCCCTGGAGCATACTGGGTTCTTGGCAATGGTCCTAATCCTCCTGATCAATGGTATTACTTATAGGTGTAAAATTATTTTTATGCTCAAGTGTTTGGAGTAGTGGGGTTGAACCTATCCCCATTTTGAAGTAACTCAAAATTCCTGTTGACTTCAGGAGGAGTTGTCGTCGTCTCAGGCTCCACTGACCATTGTATATAATAGTCAAAGATACCCTATATATTGAAAGAGTATAAAGGTGACCCTTCACTTAGCCTCATTGCATCTGCATAGGGGAGGTGAGATGTAGCATGGGCAGCCCCTACTTCTAGATTTCCAGTGAGAGGTCTATCTGTTCTGTACGACGTAGCTGATGTTGCTTGGCTTGATGACTGCATTGCATGCAATAGAAGCCCACAGACTTGTATTCAGAAAATTTACTGACCACACTTTAAGGAGAATAATGAGGTTGTCCTCAATTTTTACACTGTAACTTTTCAGCTCTCATCACCCACTTTTTTAGTAAACTCTCATCCCAAAGTATCATAATGGGATACCTTTTATTAATCTCCTTCCCTTATTGGACATGGTCTGGGGTTAAAATACATGGAACCCATCCCCAGCCAGACAGGGAAAAATAAAGATCTATCAATAACATGTAGAATTGATGGGTACTGCTGTTTCTATTATACTGTAAATATATTGGTAGTAAAAATACCTAGAAATGGCTATATCTCCTATGAAAAGCCTTCTTTTGTTAATAGCACTTTCATTGTAGAATTACTTTGAATCTTAGTTACTTTGTTTTTCTTACACTAGTTTTGTTCTATTAAATTTTTAAATTGTCTTTCTCTTATAAAGCTGGTATGAACATGAGTCCGGTCTCCCGGCTAAAGAAGACCTGGGCAAAAGTCAAGACGGCCAAATTTGACATTCTTGAGGTATGTTTAACTTATACGCGGTCACACTGCTGTCAACAGTAGGTTTGTCTTGTGAGTCTTACTGGGTCTTGTCCTATTGGATATTGAATGAAATTTTATGTGTGCATGTCCCTATGCAAATTCATGCACTCTGTTGGAGTCCTTCAACTGACTTCTGGCCTCTGTTAATTCCTGCTAGGTCCCTTTTGGGTTTAGAAGAGCCAGCCGCTCAATATACGTTGCAGTTTTATTGCAAAACCTACTTGCCAACTGGAACTAGTTGAAATGTTTTCAATTGGGACTTGAAATTGTGGGTAATTCTTCTTAGCTTAGAGGTGTGCAATAGGGTTGTGGTGGGAGAGTAAATAAACCAAGAAAAATTCTGCTTTCAAATCTGAATGGTAGAATTTAACCCTTAAGGGTGTGTGTACACTAGAGTTGGGAGGTTTTTTGTATCTCAAGTTCATTGACTGCTAACGAACTCAAGGTAGCTAACACATTTGTAGAGGGCAACATGAGCATTCTAGGTTACAAATTTGTGTGCTACCCTAGGGATTCAGATTTGCTGTTACCAATGTGTTAACTATCTTGAATTAATTGGCAATCCAGTTGAGATTTTTCAAACAATTTGTATGGTAGAAAATGTGACTCTCAGTACATGTGTGCAACTCCTATTAATCTCACAGCAAGTTACACACACTGGAAGAGCCGAATATTGGTCTCCTGATTTGAGACCCATTGTATGGCTCTGAGAGCAGAATTTTAGCCTTGGAATTTGAGTTGATAGTACAGGTGTTTTTTTGGGAGGAAGTGTGACAAGTCTGACTGATGCACAGTATTGCTTCTATGAAAGCCTGATTTGTACTTGCTCACTGGGCACTCTTTAAAAGTGAGTTTCCATGTGTAAGGATCTCACAGAGCAGTAGATTTGTTTTAGCTGTACTTTAAAGATGGCATTTGTGATGCAATTCAATAGACATCTTGGGTTCTAAACGTAGCCTCTCTAGTGAAAAGCACTGTACATGTATTGGCACTAAATTTCCGAAGGTCATTATTTACATTTCTTCCCACTTCTAGCATCAGATGGACCCTTCTAGCAATTTTTACAATTACCGAACCGCTCTGCGTGGAGCAGCTCAGAGGTCCTTGACGGCGCATAGCAACAGAGAGAAGGTAGTTCGTGAATCACTTAGATTAACAAGCACATTTCATTACTGTCCGTTTGCTATGTGGTGAGCTGTTCTTGAGCTATTCAAATTCTAAGGCACCAACCTCAGTCAGCTTCCTTTAAAATATGTGCCTCAACATTGGGTCTCTGTCCTCCCATGAGGCTTGTGTAGTGGATCACCAAGAACAAGACTTTATCCTCTGGTATGGTATCTGAGAACAGAACAGGGAAAGAAATGGGAAATCTTACAGGGTTAGAGAGCTTGGGATAAAGATCCTTTCACCTCATGATTTCAACTGGAAGCCCAGTCCAGGTTCGTACTGACTGAAAGGGGTTACTATCTTCATATCCTAAATGAAGTAGGATTAGTGGTCTCAGCACAGGTCCCAGTGGGTAGGTGCCTACATCCGAGAGAACATCACGAATGGCACTTTGGTTCCATTGTCAGCAGTCTAGGTGGAAAAGCCAAGGTTTGAAAGGAAGAGTGGCTGAGCTACTATGTTGTCCTTATTTGTTGGTCCTTCCAGATCAGAGCCAAGGAGCAATAGTGGGGCAGTGTGAGGAAACGTGCACTGGTGCCACTCATGCTGTGTGCCACCCTCTAGATGAAATTCAGTCTCAAGGAGTTTCAATCTGACTCCTTTCATGAGCATTTCATACACTATACTTTTTTTTTTTTTTTTAATTGCCCCCAGTGATTTTTCTTCCATTCCCCTATTCCTCTGGACACCAGTGTTTCTGTGGAAGGGAAGGAGATCTGGGAGAGGACCTTTCGGTACCAGCACCTCCAGGAAAAGCCAGTTAGCATATCTGCATATCTGCAAGCAATGAATGCTAGTACAAAGGTGACTAGTCTGAACCTGAAGAGCCCTGAGAAATGTCATAGGTTTTGGAGGCAGAAGGCTCTCTTGAAGGCATTCCATGCTATTTGCATGCGGGATATACACTAAGAGAGTCAGATTCATGTTAATGTAGGTCTTGAACAGGCAGAAAGAAAGTGGAAATTTTGATGAGTGCCCCATAGGGACTGGTAAACATGAGAAAAATAAATAATAGTCTAATGCAGGGGTTCTCACGACCCCAGGAGGGGGGACTGAAGCCTGAGCCCACCTGAGTCCTGCCACCTGGGAGGGGGAGACCAAAGCCCAAGGGCTTCAGACCCAGGCAGGGGGCCTGTGACCTGAGTCCCGACACCCAGGGCTGCAGCCTTTGGGCTTCAGCTTTGGCCCCAAGTGGTGGGGCTTGGGCTTCAGCCCTGGGCCTCCCAGCAAGTCTAAGCCAGCCCTACCCACTTTGAGGTCCCGACCCACAGTTTGAGAACCACTGGGCTAGTGGATGCACAACAGGCTTTACTCTTATTCTTTTAAAAAGTGGCTTATTTAATATTTTTTTAAACAACTTAAAAACCCCATGAAGAAAATGATTTCTATCTACACGTCTGTCTTGCCGTCTCTGTTTTGCCTGCAGTGGCAGACACAAATATCCATTTTACACTGCTGCTGTTTTTTTTTTAATTCCTCTTCATTCTGCTTTACAAAAGGATCAATTTTTGAGAGATTCTTTGCAGCAAAATAACAAACAAACAAAAAAACAGGATGAGAGTGCAAGCAGTTAGATGGACTGAGGCTTTTTGGATGAAAGACACTGGAGGGAAAAGCTCGGTGTATCTTTCACATATTGCCCTGGGTCAAAGATGTGTTAGACAGAAAGTTTGCTCCCTGCTTAGTACCATTGTAGCTGTTTTAAAGTGCTGTGTATCCTTGGGCTTTGGTAAAAACAAAAAACTGTTTCAGATCCCATGGGATTTTATTTGTGTTCATATTAAGAAGTGCTGTACTCCACAAATAGTCCGACTGATCTCAGTGGGATTATAATGCTGGTCCGGGTCCTCCTATGCACATGTCCACCCATATAGATCATATCGAAGCCCAGTTCCCTCACTGATTTTGCATGGCCACGTTTGTCCATGTGGGTCAGCCTTGCAGGATCAGAGTGGTCAGTAGCATAATAAGATCCAGAAGGATTAATTTTAATAATAATGCCTTAGATGAATGAGTATAGGAAGAAATTGCTGCCATTGTATTGCGTATTATTCAGTTTTACTTTCCTCTTCTCTTGTTTTGAAATGGGGATTTGGGCAGGCGGGATGGAAATTGTGTAAAGATTACCCTGTTCCAGTGTTTGACTCTGCCTAGGGTAAACCACAAACACTTGTGTCCTAAACCCCAAATGTTTGTGTTTGGAATGTCTAGACTAGCATTTCTAGTCCACTAGTCAACTCGAGTCAAAATGGGGAACGCAAGCATGAATCTAGACATTCTTCTAAACGTCTCTTCTCTGCATGACCTTTACCAGTTCAGCTTTAAAGGTGCCTTGCTGGGGTTCATTAGTGTGAATAGCCAAGAATAACGAAGTATCCTTGTGACCTAATCAGGTTAGGCCAAGAATCCTCTCTTGAAACACAAGAGTAGCTGTAACATTACTGAGAAATGGAGGCAAAGAAAGATACAACCTCTTTGCAATAAACCAGTGTTTGAGAAATAACCAGGACTTGGACATACATTAATGCAGAACCTTTGTTGCATCCCTTGAATTTCTCTTGGAAAGGAGCCAAATAGCTTGCTAACCTACCTCCACTTAGAGGCAAGTTACTAAATAATTCATCAACTTCTTATAATATTGGCTCTGCATGTCAGGATTAATAAACCCGATCTTCGTGCTTATAGAATAAATTTAACTATAAGGCAGGATGATACTTATACGTTCTGCTCGCTCATGCATGTTTTGCACTTAAAAATAAAATATGGGTTTTGAGAGCTAAGAGCCTGTTTGAATACAAATCAAGGTGTAAAATCCTGCATACATTATGTAGATTCAGGAATCCAGAGAGTTTATTCCTATATATTTATTTGTAGACCTGAGTGAAATTTGGAAATTCCAAATTTCCACTATTGTTTTTGTCCCAAATTGGGACAAAAAAGTTCAGAATTTCTGTTATGATCAAACTTAAGAAAATTTTTTCCTAAAGAAAACATTTTGACATTCCCAAAATCAAAATGTTTCATTTTGGTTTATTGAATTGACCCGGAATCTTTCCCCCCCATTGTGGTGCATGGCTTCATGGGAGCTTTAGTTCAGGACCCTGGTGCCACCATTCTCCCAAATGGGCCAGGTTCCCTAGCCAGACCTACATCTCCTTTGATGCACCCAGTCTTGTGACTCCAGCGATGTGCCACGGAAAGCTTGGTCATAAAGAAATCTGTATTGTATTATGGCAGATTTAGTCCTCCAGGGAGCCCAGCCCAATATAAAGAACGAGAACCCCATAGCGAAATAGTTCTGTTGAATTGTTTCAAAACTAAACTTTTTGGGTTAGTTCAACAAAATGAAATATTCTGATTTGGATCAAACTGACCCACAACAAAGTTCAATTTTGTTCAGTTTTCCCATGGAAAAGTTTTGATTTTTCAGGAACTGCATTTTCTGTCAGGAAATCATTCCTGACTAGCTCCATTTATTAGCCATTGGCTGAAACAGAGTCATATGATCCTGTCTGGGTTGGAAAGAGGAGCCCTTATAGAAGGATGGAAATGTAGGGCTGGAAGAGACCTGTTTTTTGTGAGACGGGACCAAATATACCTAGATGATCCCTGACAGGTGTTTACCCTGTTATTAAATCTCCGATGATGAGGATTCCACAATGTCCCTTGAAAGCCTATTCTAGTGCTTAAATATCCTTACAGTTAGGCAGTTTTTCCTAATAACTAATCTAAATCTCCCTTGCTGCAAATTAAATCCATTACTTCTTGTCCTACTTTCAAAGGCGATTGAGGGGCATAGAGCAGATCTATAGGAAAAAATATTCCTCCTTGGTTGCAGAAGTGACCTCCATATGGCAACATTACCATCAGCTCTTTGGGCTTTATCGCTGTTGATGTGTTTTTTCAGCTCTCCACAGCATTCTGACTTGGGCATTAACATCCAGATACCTGTTTATAATGCACAAACAAGAAGTGAGGTACCTCTGAATGTATACATTCTAGAGTCTGCAAGCATGGGTGAGGAAAGGTCAAACTAATGAGGGCCACTATAACAGAAACGGAGCACGTTAGGCAGACAGCTGTCATTCCAGAGGTAGTGAATGTACATTGTGTGCTCAGGTGACAAGTATGGCCATGAAAACAGATGGATTAACTGCAATTCTGAGAGCGCTAGAGGCTTTCCAGAGACACAGTGGATGGAAGGAGTCTGGGACAAAGAAAGGAGGTGGAACCGAGATGAAACTAAAGAGACTAGACTGAGTGGGGTGATAACTGACTTTACTTCATGTATTCTAAAATGCAGCATGCCCATAAGATGAAAGGAACACTTGCAGACTTTGCCTTTTCAGTATGATGTTTAGTTTTTATACAAGGTGATTTAATTTTTCATACATGTGGTACTACTGTTGTTTCTCGATTCTGTGTCCGACTGAAGGTGGACTCTTGTTCTTTCTTTAGATCGTGATACCTTTCTTCAGTCTCTTAATCAAAGACATTTACTTTCTCAACGAGGGCTGTGCCAATCGCCTTCCAAACGGCCATGTCAATTTTGAAGTGAGTAGAACATTTTATTTAGAACTGGATATTACTTAATTGCCACTCCTTTAACTCCCTGATCAGAAAACATAACCCAGTTCTTGATCCTGCTTTCATTGGGAACAAAATTAGGCCACAAGTTTAGTACCAGTTATTACTAGAGATGGTCAGAAATCTTGATAGAATGCTTTTCTGTCAAAAAATACAGATTTGTCAAAATCAAAACATTTTTGTAGAAATGTGTCAATGTTGCCAATTTTTAGATAGGGATGATGGAAAAGTCACAATGATCAATTTTGATAGTTTCAATTCATTTTATCTAAACTTAAATATTATATTATATTAATGTAACTATTTATATATTTTAATATACTAGAAGTAAAACTTTTATTTCGCAGAAAATATTGATGTTTCAGCCTTTCTTTCCAAATTGGAACAAACTTTTTGAAACATCAGAATTTCCCATGAAATGGAAATTCTAATTCCCAACCATTTTTAGTTGCTGCATTCCACTGCTTAGTGGAGTGTTGTATTAGCTGCGTGGTACAAGTCAGTCTTTCGGGGGTTCTGCTTTTTAAATTCTCCATGTGGTGTGAGCGTGTATACATGATCGCAATATATTAATATTATGTACACATACTTTCTACTTGTAGGAAATACTATAGCACATAGATGCACATTAGTTTCAGTAACCTTTTCTGAACCTGAATCGTATGATCTGGAATGCCCTGGTGTTCAAGGCTGATCGAAAAACTTTTTAAATGAAACATTTTACTGTTGGAAAATGATGTTTTGTCAAAACTGGAATTTTACATGTGGAAATATCTATTTTAGCAGAACTTTCCATGATGGAAAAATCTGAACTTTTCAAGTCAACAAACTGAAACTAAACATTTGAATTTGGGAACATCAAAATGTTCGGTTTGGATCAAAAATGTCAAAATGAAACATCCAGACACTTCCAAAGTGGCTTTTTTTCTAAACACTTTGTTCTGCAAAAGGTTGTGATATTTTAATATGGGTTTTGTCTCAATTTGGAACAAAAGATAAATATCTAAATATTGGAATTTCCCCAGGAACAGAAATTCAGTTTTTCCACTCCTCTTGTGTTACTGCTTGAAAGTCTGACTGGAAATTAGCCTAATTTAAACCCAGATTCATTTATCTATGTTCAATCAAGCACATTGCTAAAATTCATACATCTTGTGTTTTTGTTTGCCCCCACTCCCCATTTATAGAAATTTTGGGAGTTAGCGAAACAAGTGAGTGAGTTTATGACATGGAAGCAAGTGGAGTGTCCGTTTGAGAGGGATCGGAAGATCCTACAGTACTTGCTCACTGTCCCAGTCTTCAGTGAAGATGGTAAGGAATACACTGTGCTCTGCTTTTCAAATGATTATGTGCCAAATATTGCTCACTCTCTTCCTGTGTTAAGTTATCCCTTTGATGAAGGACGACCTAGTCCTGGAACACAAATCTAAATATGATCTATAAGTTACAGTGGACCCACAGAAACACAGGGAATAAAAGTTACCTTTTGAAAGTGTGTTTGTTCTCTGAAACGTGGCTTTGGCCCCTTTTCCTGCTTTAAAATAAAAGAATATTTTTAAGTAATGGAAAAACAAATAAGAATTGGGAAGCAAGTCCACAAAAACATAATCCAAAGTGTATGTATTTGCTTTGCCTTTAAGAAGGTTTTGACCTAGGGGATGCTGCTAGAAAAACAATTTGGGACTCTGCCTTTAGTTCAAAAAGCAATATTGCTCTGAGCTCAAACCTTTCTTTTGCAAGTGTTCGCTTCTATCTTCCTATGTTTTAGGTTTCCTCAGCTCTTCTTCTTTTCCCTGAGGATAGTCTTTGTTCTCATGTACTTTTTGTTAGTATTGACTGAATACAATTGTGAGTGACGATGTACTTGGTAATGGAACTATGGAGCCATAATCTGATGGATGGCTAATATGAAGAGATTTTATTTTGCTGCAGGACACTGTAGGAGAATGGTGAATTTTCAAAATGCCAGTAGCACTAATATGTCATTCTTCCCTCTGATTGCAGCACTTTACATGGCTTCCTATGAGAGCGAAGGTCCTGAGAATCACATTGAAAAAGACAGATGGAAGATGCTAAGGTTTGTGTCAAAGGTTATTGGCATCAATAAATCAACAGAGTGAGATGTAATTCTAGCTTCGGACAGTTAAAAACCAAATGACACATTATATGCTTCAACAGATGGGACGGAGTATCAACTTAAAACCGTCTCTGAGCTTCTGGATTTTCTGGAAGAATTAGTACAGCCACTTCTTATTTATCTTGCCCCAAAGGGATTTGGAATGCAGCTTAATTTTAAATTAGGATATCCTGCCCAACTCAGTTTAGAAAAACCTCTCTGAAGTTTTAGAAAGCTTGTCTCGCTGATACTGTGAGCTCAGTTTTTCAAACAGAGGTGCCTGAGTTAATTGTCCCATTCTGAACCTGGGCTCTCAAACCTAGAGAGAGTTTTTGGGTAACTCCATGTGAAGATGGATGACTTAACTTAATTAATTAATAAATAGGTATATCTCCATTTATTAATATATAATCTCCCAGATCTGGAAGGGACCCTGAAGGGTCATCAAGTCCAGCCCCCTGCCTTCACTAGCAGGACCAAGTACTGATTTTGCCCCAGATCCCTAAGTGGCCCTCTCAAGGATTGAATTCACAACCCTGGGTTTAGTAGGCCAATGCTCAAACCACTGAGCTATCCCTCCACCCAGGACTGAAGATCTCGGGCTTCGGCTCCAGGCAGTGAGGCTTGGGGTTCAGCCTGGGCCAGTGTAACACCAGCTCTAGTGACCCCAATAAAACGGGGTCGTGACCCACTTTGGGGTCCCGACCCACAGTTTGAGAACCGTTGAACTAGGCAATAACCTTATTGTAACGTTCGATGCAGGGCCAACCTTAAGGATAAGCAACTGCTTGGCAGCCTCAGCAACTCATAGCTCACACTAGTTTCTGTGGTATTAGAAGCAGAGGGGAAAGCTCACAAAGCCTGTTGTGGGGTGGGCGGGTTGTTGTTGTGTGTGTGGTTTTTTTTTTTTTTTTTTTTTTTTTTTTAAAGCTGTTTCTAGTCCCATCACCTCACCCCCAATTCTTTCCAGTGGCAAAAGAACCCAGGACTCAATTTTCTCCAGTATGTCCCCTGGCAGTACCTGCCTTCCTCGCTTGTGGTCCCTCAGAGCATAAGGCCATCTCTGGTGTAATACATTTACTGCTCTTGTCCACTCTTAGGGTCCCAGTGGGCGTACTAGAGAGTATTCTGCAGTGTAGAGTTCTTTATGGTTTTGTTTCCGATGTAAGCAGATGGTTGCTGTTCAGCTAGCTTCTTCTGTAGGCACGTTTTTCTTCTCACTTGTGCATCATGGGAGACTTAACAGCTCAATGGGACTAGTGCCAACCCATTGGGGAGGGAAAGCTCTTACTCTGCAAATGGATGGCTGGGGATGCACACACCCAGTGCTGATTATACTCAGACAAAACAGAGAAAGAGAGAGAGTCTGGCCTTGAAAACCTGCCAGAACACGTGATAAGAATGCAGAAAACTGAGGTCAGCATTATGGGAGGCAGTCTGAGCCTATCTGGGGATAGTTGCATCATTGTAATGAATGCTGCTATTTACTCTTTCTCTCTCTCTCTTTAGGTCAACACTTTTAGGCAGAGTTTAACATATGAGATGCCTGCTGCTCCTGCCGCTACTGTGTGATGTGGACTAGGAAGGGACCCGGTTTGGTTTATTTTGTGTGTGTACTGAATGGCATCGAAGTGATGGGAACTGTGCAGTCAATTGAGAAGACATGTCAGCAAAGATAAAAACAAGTTAACTCAAGAACAAACAGGCACCTTCTCAGATCGGACAGATCAGGTTAAATCACAACTCGCTTGGCTATTGATTGAGGACAGGAATGACAGAATCCTTTGAAGATCTCAAAATTCCTTGTATGAATCATTTCATAACACCTGGATGGGATTTTTCTCTTTGTTTTGTTGGCGCTTGCTGCTACTACGACTTTCATGGTTTGGTACTGGATTATAGGGCTTTCCGTTCCTCCAGCTGAATCCCAAATCTGCATTAGAAGAACTTCCACTCCCAATATGCTGAATACAGCCAGGAGCTCAGCTTGCGTCAGCATTGCCAAGAAGGGATAGGACTGGATTAAAAAAAAGCAAAAAACTGGCTGCTGTGGGGACTCCCCCTCCCCCATTTTAATGATAGTTATTTTTTTGTTTTGTTTTGTTTTTCCATAAAGTTTTTGAGTTGGCTGCTGGTTGGCAAACTCGTTGTCATTCTAAGTTATATTTTTAAAAAAGTAATAATAGAATCAGTGCTGTGGTAGGAAATTCAGGCACTAGAAAAATACAGTAACTATGTAGCTGCGACCATCTTACATCTTCTAGTAAGGTGTTTTGGTTTTTTCTTTCAACTGTTTACCACCTTTTTCTAGACATTCTTATATTTTTACTGTAGCCTTTTGTTACTCTAAATTTCCATCTTGATGACTACTTCCTGTATTAAGTTGAGCAATCTGATTGCTTTTGTTTTCTTGAATTCTACTTGTGAAACCACTGCACAGGCTGCATTACAAATAATATCAAATTCTGTGTTATTTAAGTCGTCGTTTTTACTTTTGCTTTTTTTTTTTTTTTTGGTAACAACTGGACTATGTAATCCAGTTTGACTGAAATGGTAAGATGCCAAGAAACAAAAAAAGATTGTTTTTGTTCACAGCTGTAGTCAAAGAGAAATCTCCTTTGTGTTTGCTTCCTGGATTATCATTGTTATGACTGTGAAATAGCTCACTTTGTTACACATCTAATATGTCTGTTGTCACTCCAAATACTTACCCACTCTATTTATCCTAGGAAAAATCCTGGGGAATAAAGAGAAACTGTAGATTTAGTCTGCCCTGGATGGGAAGTCACATGCTAAACAAAGGGACATGTAAATACCGTGCCACTATTTAAAAAATGGAAAAAAATAAAATCATGTATTTATGTTGCACTGCATCTCTCTAGACTTTCAGATGTGTCTACAGTGTGCCCTTCTAAGCTACCAATATAGGACCTGGCTTGGGACAACATTGAAATATGTGCTTCAGTCCATCCTGATTCAGACAAGCAATGAAACATACGCACAAGGATAAGCACATGTATAAGCACCGTTTCTGGATAGGGAAGTTGTCCTGAATTGCCAGCTGCTGAATGGTACAAGGTGTTGGAAAGGACTGATTGGTATATTTTAATGGGGCCAGATATTAAAATGCAAGGAACTTAGGTGGTGAAGGGAGGGTTTTTTAAGAGGGTTGGTGGGAAGAGGGAGGAAGATATTGGATCTTTCCTGTTAGTCTGTCTCTCTTTTTTTCCTTTTGTTCATTCCTTCAAGCAGGGGCGGTCTCTGCTGAGACTAGCAAACATAGCTTCCAGCCATCATCAGTTGACGTCTTGTCAGGACTTCTGAGGAACCTTGAAATGTCCAAGGCATTTTATATTTCTAATGTTAGAATATTGGGAACATTGTTACAGTCTTTCCTTTTTAAATACAATGACATGGTGATGTGATCATAAGATACTTAAAGGAAGGAAGTTTCCATGTTGAAACACTTGCTGCCTGCAGACACTCACTCTTTATTTGGTTTTGATTGCAGGAAAAGGGAATTGTGTAACACAGCTAGACTACTGGGCTGGCTTAGACATGCATTTCTAATGTATGTAGTTGGAATGAAGCCTTTGTAAATAAAAGAAGAAATAGCATTAAGCAACGTCGGCCTGAAGCGTGGGCTCCGTGTTGTGTATGTGTGGTGTTCCTATTGTGGAAAGGCAGATGCTATTAACCAGGAGGCTGGGCGGCCTCACTGCCCTGATGGCACAAGAGCAGGTGCAGCGGCCTGGGACTCCGAAGTAAAAGTGGATGCAAATTCCACTGCCCCAGGCAAACTGGAGGCCGCTTATTGTGAATGTTAATGAACTTTAGTTTTTGATGACAGGGATGCGAGTCTCATCACTTTCCCTTCTCCTCCCATGCAGCTCTGCTGTTCCCGTGTGAAAGGCAGAGAATGCCCTGGATGCAACGGAAAGGGAAGGTGGGGTGAATGCCACTCTTAAAAAATGGTAAGAGGAGGAGGCAGCTGAGGAGTTGGGCTCTAAATGCAGCCTGGGCGCTGTGGACACAACTTCATCAGCTTTCACAGGAGTTGTGCTCACTTATGCCCCAACTGAATTTCGCCCCCTGGCATTTTAATGTTCCCAAATCCAACACAATTGGATTGACTATGAGGTATGGAGAGCCCTGACATACCAAGCTAAGGTTAGCTCCATCCTTAAAATATTGAGTTCTTTCAAAGGGATGCTAGCCTCTGGTCAAGCATTGCACGCTTGGCTAATGAGAACTGGTGAGTGGCTGGAGGGGAAAGATAGAGACGGAGAATCTTCCTTTGGCAGTGGCCAACTCCTGATACTTCCGAAACAGGTGGATCATCCTGATCTTATGGCGCATGGCTAGCAGAGCAGGAGTTTTCAAGTCATCAGACTACTCAAGCACCTGAAATGAAATGCTACACACCTCTGAAAGGTGAATAGTTCTCAAAACTCTCACTTAAAGCCACTGAATCCAGAGGAACTATATTCACTGAGCAGTCCACCAGCTCAAAAGGGCAGAGCCGTGGAAAGGGAGTGAGAGCAGCACACAACTTAAAGTGAAATTACAGGGGTGATTTATCTGGAACCTGGATATCCATTCTCCAGTAGTGCCAGTGGGGATAAGATGATTACCAGGGCCTTCAGGGTCCATAGACAGCAGTTTCTCCAAAAGGGAACCTGTCATTTGACTGATGGAGCACGTGGTGACCGAAAAAAAACAAAGATAAAGCTAAGTCCCTTGCTTTGGATGCAGACTCAGCATTGACATGAATGTAGGCATCATCTGTTGTGTGTAATAAACGGTGAGAAGCTTGTTTTATAGTCTCCATCTGTGATCAAGCCAGCAAGAGAAAATATATCTTTGATCAGCATGTGGGATAAGACCATGCACCACTGTTTCTCTTGCGACTCCCAAGACATCTAATCTTGACAACGATTGAACTAAGATTCCACCGAGAATTCAAAGATGCATCATTTTAGGTAAGAGTCAAAATGGTATCAGCCTTGCGAGAACACTCTCAGTAGGGTTTCCTCTACCACCCAGGACGGTAGCATCTAAATGCTTTCTAAATTAATTAGTGATACAAAGTGAGCTTGCTAGTGTACCGCACTGAGAGGTCTGCTCTCTTCCTTTCCCTCGTAGAAGAAAACTCCTTGGGTTGAACCAGTTAGACCATGCCCCATTAGTTCCTCCTCCCAATTGCTTCTTCCTGGTTACGGAGGGAAAGTCTTCTCACACAAGAGGGCCTTGCAATGGGGCTGGAAGGGAGTCAGACTCTGGATTAGGCTGCTGTCAAAGAGCTCATTCCAGACCCTAACCAGTCTCTAGCAGCACTCACTCATTGGCTCTGGATTGCTTCCATTTGCAGCCATGCGCTTTTAAACCAACCAATCTGATTTTTACCTCCCCTGTGGATCTCACCCCCTTTTCATATTTTGATTGTAAAAGGCTCAATTCAGCTCTCATTAAAATCAATACCTTTGCTTCTAATTGAGAGCAGACTCCAAATCTCTTGATTAACATGGTTAAAAAAACCAGTAAATATTTTCAAAGGAGTTTAGGCCCTGATTCAACAAGGTGCATAACCGCACACGTATCTTTAAGTGTAGGCATGGGCACAGTGAGGGCAATGCTTCAAAACCTGACTGAATCAGGGCCTTGCGGCCTCATCCAAAGCTCTTTGACATCGATGAAAGCGAGCCCATTGAGTTCACTGGGCTTCACCGAAAGGCCTGAGCTACTTAGAAAACCACTGAGGACCAACACTGCGATCCTTCACCAAGCCTGAGTTAGGCACCTAGACTTACTATACACTGAATGGAGAGAGGTAGGTGCCCAAGTATGCACTCCATAAAAGCCAGCTGGCAAGGCAGGGAGTGGCCTAAGTCAGGCAGTGGGAGATGCGGAGGACAGAGGCGAGTGCTAAGCCCCACCCCCTCTCTGAGATAGGTGCTTGGAGTCAGGCAGCTTATCAAGAGGAGGAGGCACTCACCTTATACCTTTTTAAAAGTGGTTCGAGCACTTGCCTGGAGACTCTGGCTCTGGCTCTCTATCCGAGGGGGAGAAAGGATTTGAACAGGGGTCTCCCACCTTTCAGGAGAAAGCTTTCACTGCTGAGCTCTGGGATATTCTGAGGTGGGGCTCCCTCATCCTCTCCTGACAAACCTGTTCCATAGGTGAGCTGTTCCACCTCCACCTTCCCCTGCTGCCGGTAGGCAGTCTCTGCCTATGCCTACCAGACAAGTCACATGTGGGGCCTGAGGTAGCCAAATGCCAATCTCTCCTGGTTGTGACTCGCTATGGGGCTTAAATGGGAGATAGGTGGCTGGATGCCAAGAGGGAGGTGGCGGTGCACACACCCAGAGGCAGAAGCACAGGCGTGTAGGGAACTTTGAGTTTGAAAACTAGGATGCAACCGGAGTTTTGTGGATCACAGTGGAGCCAAAACTGGGATTTAGGCCCCTAAACCCAAGACTTATACAGCTGAGTACTTCTGTGGACCTGTGCCTTAGTGTCTGAACCTGCAACGTGAGAAGTCACTGGAAGCTTTCCCACTGACTTCAATGTATGCAGGATGAAGCACTTAATGAAATTATGTCCCTTAAAAAAATTATTCAAGGTAGAGGCCAGGTGGAATAATATATGTGGTCCCCTGACTCCTCCCTCACCTTTCATGGGTTATTTTCAAAATGGAATATAACTGAAATGTTTAAGATAACCAAGAACAAAGCCTGACAGCTGCTATCTACCTACCTATCCTAGGTACTGGTATAGTCTGCAGTAGTCTCTCAGTACCTGACACGCTCTAATCTATCAATTCTCCCAATGGCCCTGAGAGGTAGGGAAGAGCGCCCACCCCCTTCGGCTATCTTCTGACACAGCATAGCCAGAGGCTAGCGACTGGTAAAGCACATGTCCGTGGAGAATGAAAAGAGCTATACAGCTGCTCTGTTCTGACACAGCTGTATAAAGGGAACAGGGCCCCACTCAAGGTCAGTGCTAAAAGGCCTGTTGACTTAAGTGGGAGCAGAGTTCAGTTAGGCCAAGACTGAGTAGGGCAAAACCAGGTGAAAATACTGCTCTCCCTTGTAAAGCATCATTGAACAAAAACCAAATACACTGGGTTGTTAGCAAAATTGTTGGCCAAAGCTCATTTCCAAGAGTGGGGCCTGTTATATTGCTTTCCAAACACTCCTCCACAGAGGTTCATGGCATGAGCTTTCTCTCCAGCCCTTTGCCCTCCCCCTCCCTTTGTTAAATGAGGGGGAAATGAGCCAGAACTGAGTGACTCATGTGGGAAAGGGAGTTCAAAGAAACACACCTTGCCTCAACCAGACAGGTAGGGCCACGCTACACCTGGTGACCTGGCTCTTTCTAAAGCTTGCACTAAATGCACTGAGAGGTTTTCAAAAGCGTGTGGGGGAGGCATTCCATTCACCACTTGTATACTCTTTTTGTCTTGTTGAATTGAACCACAGGACGAGTGTGTGTGTGTGTGTGTGTGTGTGTGTGAAACAGGCAAACAGGCACACCTGGCCAAAGTCTGGTTCGTTGGGCTTTATTTTGCTGGAGGAGGGTTTACTTTTTCTCAAGGACACCCCAAGATATGCTAGCATATCTCCTTCACAGAGAGTCAAAATCCTGAACTGACTCAGCCCAATGGATAGTTATATGTGGTATAAAGCAAAGCAGAACGCAGCCTACTGCATACAAAAATAAAGATGACTCTGCTGTTTGTTTCAATGCTTATGCTGAAACTGTTCTTCAGCAGGTAGGGTGACCAGATGCCCCAATTTTATAGGGACAGTTCCCTATATTTGGGGCTTTGTCTTATAACTGCCTATTACCCCTACACCCTGTGCTGATTTTTCACACTAGCTGTCTGATCACCTGATCAGCAGGAGCCAGTGGACTGTGGAAAATGTGAATTAAAGCTGGTGGCTGGTTTGTTTCTTCAGGCTGAATGAGGGTTTCTTTAGAACTTCCCGTCCCTGCAGTTTTCTGACCGCTCTGGCCAACGTGGAAGAAGCTGGCAAAAAAGGAGGAATAGAAGATGAAGAAAAGGAGCGGGGACAGGGCAGCACAAACAGCAGTGAGCCGGGCAGGACTATCCTTCCTTTCTCCAGTTATTACTCAGCAAGGCAGGATCAGAGTTAGCTTCCAGGGATGGTTAGCCCCAGATTTTTCAAAAGCAAGCAGCACCCACCATTAGCATCATGCACTGAGCTCTCTTGAAAAGCTGGCCCCAGGGTAGGTGCTGAGCGCAGGACAGTCTAGACCTGGGGTGTTAATGTCAAGCCTGAGTACTGACACACTGCAGCTGTGGAAGCCCTGGTGTTGTCTGTGGAGCCCTGAAAAAGCAGCAGGTGGGTTAGATGAGACCTCCCTCTCCCCCCGAGTAGGGAAGGGAAAGAGTTTTGTTAAGGAAACTTGTTTTTCTGTAACTCTGGATTGATAACAGGAAATCTGGTCTGTTTATCTGGTGTGGCTGTAGCCTTCTTTTCTTTTCTCTGCTGGCTGCCTACCTCCCCCTTCCTGTTGTCTGTGGATGGAGAAGCAATTAGGGTAAGGTTGTGTTCTCTTCAATGTAGGGGATGTTTTGGGACTATGCTTGGGAAAGCTTTCATTGCAGTGCAACTCCCTTCTGAGCCTGCCCCCGATCTCTGCCACCCTCAGGGGGAGGGGGGGGGGGCAAAGTCCAAGGGCTTCAGCTCCAGGTGGGGGACCTATAACCTGAGCCCCACTGCCCAGGGCTGAATCCCTTGGGCTTTGGTTTCTTCCCCAGCCCCGGGCCCCAGCAAGTCTAACACCAGCCCTGGTGACCCCATGAAAATGAGATCATGACCCGCTTTGGGGTACTGACCCACAGTTTAAGACTCACTGAGTTAAGGGCTCAGAACAATGAGGAGTAACTTAAGAAAAGCAGTAAAGATCATCTTGTGTTTAAAGTACAGGGTAGGAAATCAGTGGATGTGTGTTCTTCCTCTGTCCTGCTGCAGGCTTCCTGTGTGGTTACAGGCAGGTCATTGAACTTGGCTGTACCTTATTTTCCCAGTCTATAAAATGGGGTTAATATTTCTCTACCCCCACAAAGCTATTATGAGACTGGATGCCTGGAAAGCATGTTTGATCCTTAGAGAGAAGGTGTTTTACAAGTGGAAGTATGTTACATTGTACTAGTAAAGTTCTGTTGTTTGGTTGCAAGCAAGGAGCTTGTTTGTCTCTGTTCTTGCATTTTTCTATAATAAATGCATCTTGTTTAAGGGTCTGGGATTCTATATATCATGAGAGCAAGGAGGAAGAGGGTGGAATTCAGGAGAGACTGAGATGGAGTCTAGGGAAGGAATGATAGAAACATTCTGGAAACAGAAAGCTAAGTCTACAAAGAGCAAAGAAGGTGGGAAGAAACCATGCATTGTGGGAGAGTGCAAAGGGGATAAACATCTCAGACTCAGCATAAGAGGAAGGGACTTGCTGCTTTTTTCTTCCTGTGTTTCTATTTTCCTTTCTTTGAAAAGAGAAGAAGAATAATTTTTTAAAAATCGCTATAAAGAATGGAGGAAAAAGAAAATGGCAGGGAGATGATGATGAGTTAGAACTAAAAGGAGAGGGGGAAAAAAGACTGGGCTAAAGAAATAGAATAAGGAAAGCAAGACTTGTAGGGTAGAAAATGTTCTTCACACTTATTTGATGGTATTTTCTTTGCAGACATCTGGTATCTGCACACTTTGGGGCAAGGGATGGATTGCCTTTTTCTGCAGTTATTTATCAATCGACTCTAGAAATCATGATAGAGCGATATGCCTGGGGTCTGTTGATAAATAACTGCAAAAAAATGGAAAGGAACCTAAAATTCAAGCAAATACGCCAGCAGATGGAAACCTAGCTGTTTATTTGGAGAACTGTGCCTGTGCAAAATTGACTTTACTGTTGGTGGCCATGCTCTGAAGCCGAGGAAGTGGGTAGCAACTCAAAGATTAATCTCCTCACACGCATCTGTTTGTTTAAAATTAGTCAATTAAATCTGATTAGGCTTATTTCAGTGCTTCACTCTAAGGCCCTAATGTGAGGAATTGAGCACTGCCACTACGTGCTCTGTAGATACACTGAGGACTACAGGACACCCACCTGAGTCTGAGGAAGAGTGACCCAATGGCTAGGCCACTAAAAGGAGTTTGGAGACCTGCGTTCGGGACCCTTCTCCATCAGCGTTCCTATTTGATTTTGGGAAAATCACTTGCTCTCTATGTCTCAGTTGTCCATCTTTAAAACGTGGATAATAGCCCTTCCCTGCCTCACAAGGGTGTAGGGAGTACATTAAAGATACTGGGGCCCTGGAATTACCTTAGATACATGACGGAACCCTTTTCCTGAACACTACACAGGCTTTATTATAAATATTTTCATATGTACTCGAGCCCGGGCCTCCTCTTGAAGGAAATAGGACCATTTCCAGCACTTTGCCCACAGCTTTGACCAAATGTTTTGGTAATTTCCAAGAAGCTGATACAAAAATGAATGTACATTACCATATGTAACACTTTCTTTTTATTGCTTCTTGAAACCAAGTGTTTGTACCAAAGAGATGATATGGTACACTTGGGCTAGGGACAGTTTTTATGGGGACAGTCCTGATATTTGGGGCTTTTTTCTTGTATAGGCTCCTATTACCCCCCCCCCCCCCGCCCCCGTCCTGATTTTTCACACTTGCTGTCTGGTCACCCTAAGTTGTGCTGTTGCATAAATAACAATAGAAAAAATCTTCAATAATTGAACATAGTTGGGGGAAGGCAAAGGGATAGTGATAATACCACCAGTGGCGTCTCCATCTTGAAAATAAAGACTTGAAGAGTAGATGGATCCAGTTCAAAACCCAGCTCTAGGGTTACTTGAAAAATTTCTGTTCCTCCTTTTTGATGAAACATTGCGTTTTTGACTAAACAAATTATTTTGTGTGGAAAGCGTCTGCTTTTCTCAAAAAATGTGGTTTCCTGCCCCAGAAAACAACCCCCCTTAAAACTGAGTGAGGAGGGGCGGGAGTGGGAAACATCTGAAAATATTCAGAGTTTAGTTCCCAAAAACTGGGGGAAATAACAACTTTTGGGTTTTAATAATATTTTCTATGGAAAACCTGACAAAAAATGAAAATTGTTTTGTATTAATCAAAAATGGTGGGGGCGGGAGGCATTGGCACGTGTTCTGACTAGTCCTTGGCAGCTCTTCCCAGTCATAGAGATCCAAACCACTCTCACAGAATGTTTGCGTCTGGACCTTGGGTCCATTTTTAATCATCATAAAGGAAGAGCAGCAGTAAAGGGTACTTTCCCCTTGATAAATAGGGAATGTGTCTTAGAGATTCAAAGTGTGTGCTTGCTGCGTTGGGTCAAGGCTTGGAAAAAGTGAAAGGCTCATAAATTCATACTTAGCACTGCTTAAAATCAGATGGGTGTCTGTGCACCCAATAGCTCCCATTGATTTCACAGTGTCATTGTCTTCAGTGGGAGCAGCTGGGTGCTTAGTACTTCATAAGTGGGCGGGTGAGTAATGGTGGCTTGAGGCGGCTCTTGTTTTTGAATATCTTCGCTCTGTATTTTTATTTTTTAATCATCCCCAAGAAAAGATTTCTCCTTGTCTTTTACTGCTGAAATTTGTGGCCTGCCCTCTCTCTTTCATCATGGGAAGTCTTATATGAGATCCCTCAAGTTCAAGCTGCAGTGGAAGTAGGGTGACCAGATGTCCCGATTTTATAGGGACAGTCCCGATTTTGGGGTCTTTTTCTTGTATAGGTTCCAATTACTCCCACTCCCTGTCCTGATTTTTCACTCTTGCTGTCTGGTCACCCTAAGTGGAAGCAGAAATCTGTAGAGGCTTTATCTGCCTGTCACTTCCTGTTGACACTAGTTGTGCTGCTGCAAATTGTAATCGAGTCTTTGGAAGTCAACGGCGGGGTGACAGTTTATATCACCCGAGGAACTGGTCCCCGGTGTCTTAGTCTGGGTTTCTGAATGGGATCACTTCTGCTCTGCCCCATAGCCTAGAAATCAGGCTGGAGGATTGAGGAGCAGAGCAGAATTCACTCTTGGATGGATCACAGTCTGTTTCCCCCATACCTGGCATTACTAGCAGAAGCATATTCTGATCACACACACACAATATTTCCTGTGGGGTCTAATAGCACCGCCTGGCATTGCAGGTGTGGGTTGCCGCTGTGCTTCAGAGGAGACTGTCCATGACTATTTGTGACCAACCATTACAGGAAATACTCTGGGGTTCTTTGCAAGATGAAGGGTATTTAATACTCTAAAAATTCTTCATGGTAAAAGCAGGTCTCAGTAGCAATGAGTAGTAACCTCTTTAGTGAGGTTAATGGACACACCCTCTAGTTATCTCTCGGTTTCCAGTTCTCAGACTGTCTAAACGCAGCCTGTGCTGCTGTGTATCATCACACAAGGTTCCTCCAAGTCCTGGACTCAAATAAGCAGTCATGGAAGGGATTTCTGACTATATTACAAACCCAGTTGCCCTAACTAAATTCCTATATTCCTTCTGCAACTTAACTGGATGAGGTATTTTGCTCTCTTGCTTCAGTTCCTCTCTTAAACTGTTTTGTAGTGTTACGTGATGTTAAACAGCTTCTGCGTTCTACCCCAGAGGTGACTGCATTTCACTGGTGAGTAAAGGGATTACTGTCCCACAAGCCTAAACTTGCTGGATCTTTCCCAGCTGGGAACTGACAACAGAAGCAGGTGGGTCACAGCCCACAGTTTGTAGAGTACTTTGGGATGAAAGGGACTGCATGCACTAGTGGAAAGTATTATATAGGGTTTTCCATGTTCAACAGCAATTTGCCCATTGACAAGAAAGAGACAAGTTTCTCTCTGACTGGCCTTGGTTTTGGGAAAACATTTCTGCAGTTTTCCAGAAGCTTATATAATGTTTCTTGTCATTATTTCTTGATGTTTCCCGTGCCATGAAACCTCATTTGTGTCTTGAAATCCTGTGTCTGTGTGCACGAGAAATGACACAGCACAATTACAGTAAGGAAAGAAAACAAGGTTTGCAATTTAACAATTTAAAAGAGAGCAGAGAGGAAGGAGAAGATCTTGTGGTAATGCTTGTGGTAACAGCTACTGTATTGCTGTTTTTATTTCTATATTTACGGCACCATTGTTCTTCTTTGGCTGATTCAGCAGATGTGACAACATAAACAAAACAATTTGCAAGTGTTCCCAGGGACCTGTAAATCAGGCAGCATAGATACTATCTTCTGCAGCAGTAGGGGAGAGAGTCTGTGAAGCAGAGCAAAAGCAAGTGTGTTGCTTGCAAAGAGTCATTAGAGCCACCTGGTGGTTGTGAGTTGGAAAAACGCAAACACTTCACTTAAGAAGATTCTTAAAGATTCAGATCTTTCTTGTAGTTGTGAAAGTCCAACAGTTGGTACTAAAACAGCACCCTTTGCCCAGGGCCAGCTCTAACTTTTTTGCTGCCCCAAGCAGCAAAAAAAAGCGCCGCGCCACACCGCCGGAGCCCGCCCGCCCCCCCCCCCCCCCCCCGCTGGCCGGAACCCACCCTGAGTGCTGAGCCCCGAGCCACCCCCCCCACTGAGCGCTGCCAGAACCTCCCCCCTCCCCCCGCCAGCGCCGCGCCCGCACCGCCCCCCCTGCTGAGCGCCGTGCCGCCGGAGTGCCCCCCTCCCCCAGGGAATGCCGCGCCGCGCTCCCCCCCGCCGCCCCTTACCAGGTGCCGCCCCAAGCATGTGCTTGGTTGCCTGGTGCCTCGAGCCGGTCCTACCTTTGCCAAGCTAAATATAACAGTACTGCATTAAAACTGCACTCCTGGAGAAGTAGCTATTAAAATATCCATGCTATTAGGTTTCTGGGAGATCTGAAGAGTTTAAAAAATAAAACATTACGTTTCACTCAGCTACAGCACATATTTGATGGCATTTTGAGGTCCAGTATAAGTTTGTTGAAATGTATAGGTTATTCTTAGGTTTCAGAGTAGCAGCCGTGTTAGTCTGTATCCGCAAAAAGAAGAACAGGAGTACTTGTGGCACCTTAGAGACTAACAAATTTATATAAATTTATAGTATAAATTTGTTAGTCTCTAAGGTGCCACAAGTACTCCTGTTCTTCTTTTTGAGGTTATTCTTAGTTGTTTTGTACATATTATAGTATGATCTGCCCAATTAATCTTATTTTTAGCTTATTTCCTTTATATAATAATAAAATACTCTGCAATTATAAAGCACTTCCAAGCATTCTACTAAGGTGAGAGGAGTATTACTATTCCTAAATAAATCCCCCCAGAATTACAACAGATTACACCAGGTGAGAATCCATCCCAAAGCATTACAGGAGCAAGTTACAAACGCTGGTTTGAGATAGACGTCATGAGAAATGAATGTCAAGCAACTATAGTCTCACAGTCCATGTCCCTTTGTGACAAGATGCTGCCCTGCATAGTGTGAATTTCACAAACTTCATGTTGGAAAATGATCTCGCACATAGAGTAGTGACTGTAAGAGACCTTTTCAGAGTTGTAGCCGTGTTAGTCTGTCTCAGCAAAAACAACGAGGAGTCCTTGTGGCACCTTAGAGACTAACACATTTATTTATTTTGTGAGTGAAAACCCACTTCATCAGATGCATGGAGTGGAAAATACAGTAGGAAGATATGAGTGAGTGCACCAATGGTTGGAGCAGGAGTCAGGTCTCCTGGGATCTGTTACTTACCTTCTTCAGAGGGGTAATAATTTCATAAATGTTTCCAGAGATCTATGAAATCAAGTGCAATGAAGTATAATACTCTGCAGCTATAACTGCAATGATTCTTTCCTACATTCTACCTACCATGGAACAGTCACATCTCCAAAGACAAAAGGAAATCCATCCCCATCCTCATCCTCATCCGGTTTGGCTCTTCCAGATGAGACCTGTTCCTCTCTATCCCCACCCACCCCTTCAATCAAGTTTAATTACATGTACCAGATCTTGGGCTCTCACTAGTGTTCCCAGCTCATAATTTTTCCCATGAAGTTGTTGAGGAGAATAGTAGTGTATGCGGACAAATGATGCCCTCTTGTGATGAAAATGAGAAACAAATGAAAAGATGGAAGGAAAACAGAAAAGCAGTAGTAACGAAGGCGCGCAGTTACTCAGCTCATAAAGGAGAACATGGAGGAACTTTTAATGAGAATATCCTCCAGCCCACAAAACATAGAGCGCACATGCTGTCTTTCTTCTAGAGACCACTTCTCAGTAGACTTAGACTGAGAGCTAGTGGGATTTTGGCTATTGTGGACAGGAAAGTAAGTTGTTGTGTAACCCAATATAATTTCACAGGGCTTTGTGCCTGGTGTGGACTTGGCAAGTCATCTTATATATGAGTTAGCTGATCATGGTGAACTGTAGGCTCCCTGCTAGGCTTAGATATCACCTGAGAGTGCTATTATATTCAGGAATTGGCACTTGACTGACAGCAGAAAAGACGACTGAAAAGCACCAAGTAACGTGTCAGGACTATTTAGGGGTCTCTCTCTCTCTCTCTCTCTCTCAAATACCTACTCTTAGCAGTTGTATTCAGTTGTGGTGTTTTGGTAACTATTTATTTGGGGAGCATTAATGGGTTTACAAATCCTCACCAGAAACAAAAACCATAATCATTACAACAGTGATAAATAATAAATTTGTTAGTCTCTAAGGTGCCACAAGTACTCCTGTTCTCATTACAACAGTGTGCTTCTTTATAGAGAGGCTATCCAGGAATATAGTCATCAGAGCTCTCTGTTAAAGAGGGTATTACCATATTGCAGGGTGGGAATCATTGCAATACCCATGACATGTCGTTTTCAGTGACTTTTCTTACATTGAAATCTCTGTGTAACCAGGCATGTCTATCAAATGTAAATATTTTTTTAAATGCATAGGCGTGCTTTTTTTGGCATGTGACTGTACTGCAGCTGAGTAGTGAATAAATAAGAACCAAATATCTAAGCGTCTATTTGTCCTTTGTCTATTTTGCTGGGCATGTAATCGGTGCACTAATTTTTCTATAACAACCTCCTAGTGTGTGTGATTTGAACCAGTTGGATTATTTTCCTTTCTCCAATGAGAGGCTATACATAGCCTAGCTCAACTGCTTATTTACATGCACATGAGCTCTGACAATGGGTGAGCGGAAGTGGACCCATTTTTCCCTGGAATTACCATTATTTACATTCTAGGCTTTGCTGCCTGTGCGATCTGTAGTGGGGACTGTGGATTCCCTGCAGTCTGCAGAAAACAGCTTTCCTCACTTAACAGGACCCAGTGTGACTGATCCGGTTTTGGCTCTGCAAAACAGGCAGCCCTGACATGCTGTCCATGCAATGGTGATGCTGCTGTTCTGTTCACGTATAAATTTGCAGCACCCACATGGTAAGGGATGTTAACTAAAGCTCCCAGTGATGCAAGCTGCAATGCTTGGCTCTGCATCAGTCAGCGCTGGTGGTGTGTGCGAGCACGTTGCCGAGGTTTGCTTTCTGAGGGGAAGAGGTAGCTGTGATACCTGGAGCGGTAGTGATGACTGATGAGGTTCAACAAGGACAAGTGCAGAGTCCTGCACTTAAGACGGAAGAATCCCATGCACTGCTACAGGCTAGGGACCGAGTGGCTAGGTAGCAGTTCTGCCGAAAAGGACCTAGGGGTCACAGTGGACGAGAAGCTGGATATGAGTCAACAGTGTGCTCTTGTTGCCAAGAAGGCTAACGGCATTTTGGGCTGTATAAGTAGGGGCATTGCCAGCAGATCGAGGAATGTGATCGTTTCCCTTTATTCGACATTGGTGAGGCCTCATCTGGAATACTGTGTCCAGTTTTGGGCCCCACACTGCAAGAAAGATGTGGAAAAATTGGAAAGAGTCCAACGGAGGGCAACAAAAATGATTAGGGGTCTGGAGCACATGACTTATGAGGAGAGGCTGAGGGAACTGGGATTGTTTAGTCTCCAGAAGAGAAGAATGAGGGGGGATTTGATAGCAGCCTTCAACTACCTGAACGGGGGTTCCAAAGAGGATGGCACTCGGCTCTTCTCAGTGGTGGCAGATGACAGAACATGGAGCAATGGTCTCAAGTTGCAGTGCGGGAGGTCCAGGTTGGATATTAGGAAACACTATTTCACTAGGAGGGTGGTGAAGCACTGGAATGCGTTACCTAGGGAGGTGGTGGAGTCTCCTTTCTTGGAGGTTTTTAAGGCCCAGCTTGACAAAGCCCTGGCTGGGATGATTTAGTTGGGAATTAGTCTTGCTTTGAGCAGGGGGTTGGACTAGATGACCTCTTGAGGTCCCTTCCAACCCTGATATTCTATGATTCTATGACTGCTGCTGGCAGATCTTTGTGTTGGGCCATGGACTTGATCCTGCAAGCCTTGTTCATGTGGGTAATTCTTACTCGTGCAAGAAGTCTCGTTGTTTTCAGTGGCACTACTCACTCGAGGAAAGCTTAGAGCCCTTACTGTTCCTTGCATAAAGACTGGACCGTAGGCCGTCTCTTGTATGCAGAGCCCATGCATCGGTTAATACCAGCACGTAAAGTGGAGGGATTTTTACCTGTGCCCTGGATCTCACCACTTGAAAGAGGGAGACGAGGAAGAGAAACCATGAAGAGGCATTTTTGAGAAGCGGTGACTTCCAATGATCCCTTCTCTTTTGAAGTGCCACTCTACAAAACTTTGAAAGAAAGAGCACGAGGTTCTGTCAGGAGAGGGTGAGTGAAATAAAGACAACAGCCCTCTAGAGTTCTTAATCTTTTGGAAGACCAGCCCCTGAAATTTTGGACTCCCCACATTGTAAGATAATGACATGCAGAAGCCACCAGCACTGAGCCTAAGGTTTTCTAGTCCACAACGGGGGATCCATGGCAGCACCAAGTCTTGTTATCATCTTGTTTAAACACACAGCAACCCCGAGGAGAACTTGGATGGTAAGCTTTTGGAGGCCGGGACTGCTTGGTGTTTGTACAGTGCCTGGCACAAGGGGGTTCTGGTCTGTGACTGGCTCTCCGAGGTGCTGGGAGAACACACATAGATCATAGAATGCTATATCACTCCTCCCTCTTTCGAGTATTTTTATATGCTCAGTTCAGGCATCTGAAAGAGGGAGGTGGGTCCAGAGATTAGAGTGTCAGCCTAGCGTTTGGTAGACAAGGGTTCAAATTCCTGTGGTTTCTTGGGCAAGATCTGGGTTCAATTCCCTGCTCTGCCGTCGACTTCCTGTCTGGCCTCGGGCAGCCCCTTAGTGTCTCTGTGCCTCGGTTCCCCACCTGTCAGGTGGCTACAATCCCAGTAAATCACTGCGTCCCCATGGGAGGCGCTGCACTTCCCGAGACGAGCAGGGTCAAAGTGGCTTTAAACTCCCATTGTGCCATCTGGCTTCTGCAAGCACCCAGGGCTGATTTGGCCACCGGCATAAGTTAGGAGTCCCAGTGCTGCTCCATTTTATGACTGTCTCTCTGTGGCTGCTCTGCGGCCCAGAAGCCCGGCTATAGTTCCGACTCCGACTCCTCCTCCTGCCCTGGCATGCCTCTTCCAACATCAGGGGCTGGAATAAGTGGAGGGAGGGGAGTGTGGAGCCAAGTCTTGGGCAGCTCCTGCACTAGGAGAAATTCTTCCCTCAGCTGTTGCGGGCCTTTCATCAGGCAGGAGCCAGAATCTGGTTCCTTCTCTTGCTCTTTCCTCCGCACTCAGAGAAACTCAAGGTTTGTCATAGCAGCTCAGACCACTGGCTCATCTACACTGACAGCAGCTGGCACCAGATGCTGCAGAGGAAGGTGCAAGGTGGACACTTGTTCTGTAACCTGCTATGCTCAGGCACGTGACGCCTCCTGCGTGTGTGTTAAAATTGGCCAGCTGTGAGAACTAACATGCGAGCCCTTAAAATGTGGCTTTGCACGTGCATTTGTGCTGGTCCTAGCGATTCACAGAAGGCCCGCGCCCGAGGGGTAGGAGCAGAACCAAAGCACGTTCCCTTTACACGCTAATCGAATGTTCATGGAAATCGTTCTCCTGTTACAGCATTCGCCCAGCCCTAGGGACAAGGCACTTTGCCACTCCCAGGGTGGGAGTTAGCTCATCCCCTTCTGCAAATAATAATAATTTTATTGTTCCGCAGAGGGGGAAGAGCAGGGGATTGGCTTTGGGCTGCGAAGGCAGCAGTGGAGTTAACAGGGGATAATATTTCACTGATTTCATCTGGGGCGGCAGCCCTGCAGAGGAAACTGCCTCTTAGCCAGTAAACTCCCGAGAGCTGCTCCTCTACAGATGTGTTGTGCGCAGTGATGAAGGTAACCACAGACCCAGTTGCCAGTCAGTCATGATCCAATTAAAGCAGCGCTGGTCAGGAATTGCCCACTTTCCCAAACAAAGGATCAATCCCGTTCTGCCTCCCTCTGCTCGCTTTTCAGCCTACAGGGCATCTGGGTACATGCAAATCTTCTAGTTAGGCGCATTTGATGCGAATCGATGGCAGAGCTGTGATTTTAAAACATTTTGAACATAAATAGCACATTGGGAACTGCCTGCATTGAAAGGTCTCTCCCCATCTCATTGTGTCACATCGCATTACTGCTTGGTATTTCACATTAGCATAGGTTATGGTCTACTGCAGCAGGATCTGACAGGTTAAAAAGTGTGCATGGGGAGGGGTGGGAGCAGGGACAGATAGACAAGGGATTTGTAATGGGTTACAGAGCCTTTTGCCTCTGCCATTGATTCAAATCGGACCTAGGTCGGCAGTGTCTGAAAGTCACTGCTCTGGGAAGGCTGATCTACAAGAAATGAGCCGTAATGGCTGTAATCTAGTTCCTAGTGTCCCCACCATCACAACCTTGTTAGCAGTCTGAGCCCTCTAGGTCCTAGGACCATTTTCAATTGTCCAATATCTGTGCTGAGTGGGATGGGTGCAGAATCTGAATAGGGAAAATGGTCCATCTCTGGTTGAAGGGGGGAGAAAAAAGAGGTTAGCCTGTGTCGTATCATGTTATATAAATTAGAATGAAATTGTATGTCTAGCGGCTCCCCGCCCCCCCACCCCAATTGGTCTATCTCTTGGAGGTTTATAGGAAGAAAGATTCTCTAGAGGCAGGTTATCCCATAACTGCTGTTGCAGGGTTTCTTGCACCTTCCTCTGAAGTATCTGGTACCGACTGCCGTTGGGTACAGGCTGCTGGGTTAGATGTACCACCGGTCAGATCCCGTACGGCAATTCCTATAACTAGTGACACAAGGCAAAGCTGAAGATCATTAATGTCCTAATCCTGGGATACTAAACCTGCGGCTTTTGAGTGACGTGTGGCTAGCCCTGTATGTGGCTCTCTTGGAGGGTCTGAGTGAGGCATTGCTTGAAATCCAGTCAGTAATACAGGGGTTGCATGGAGGGAAGGGAGAGGGCAGGACATGGCAGTTTAGAACAGAGTGACATGGGCCCATGTAGCAGAACAGGCTGCTCCGTCTCAGGCCCTGAGCTCACAGCCTTTAATAGCAACAATGCTCTGGCGAGAAACACAGCAATGAAATCAGAACATCCTCTCTTCCCATCTAACTCGGTACAAGTCCTTCCTGAACGCTCATTGATTGGTCTGAGCTCCCAGGCCACACGCAGGGAAGGTCAGTAGCTTATGAGGAGGTCCTTTATTAGTAGGGTAGAGAGGCTCACTTGCTCAGCTGCTGCCACTCTTGGCTGGATCTTTGCCATAGAGATTGGACTAGCAGATTTTTGCCCAGGGACTAGATTTAGTGAGAATGGCATGGTGGGCCCTGAACCCCAAAGGGCCGGTACGCCCTATTGCAGCCTGACTTGGATCTCAACCAGGAGTAACTCCGTCAAAGCAGATAGCTGTATTGGTGTGAGAGGAGAATCAGACCCCACGGTCCCATGCAAAGCTGAGAGGCTTATGAAGACAGATGGGTTAAATCTGTACGTGTGCTGGTAGCAAGTTAAATTATATAACCTTTCAGGTTTGTGTGGGTTCTGGCTCATATTCTAGCCCTTTATTTAACTGTTCTGATGAATGTAACCATCATTAATTACCGGAATTTCTTGCCTGAGGTAAGCAGGACTCTGCAAGGCTGGAATACATCTTTCTGACCCTTTGTGAGCCCGTGAGATGGAAACGTGCTGCCTCAGCTATTGGAGGTTGACTGCCACCACTTAAGAATCGCTCATTAATAAATAATGGCAAACAGATTATTGCTGCAGTGCTGAATCCACTGGCTGGCGGAAGGAAAAGTAAAATTGTTTGACTGTATGGCAGTGGGGTGTATACCCTGCTCTAACAATAGCACAAAGAGAAATATGACGCATCCGAAGGCCTTACTCCGGGTCTTTCCTGAAAATGTTAAACGAGAGCAAGCAGTTGTGAAAAGTAATGCAATGGAAGAGGAGAGTGATGCCGTGGCAGGGGTGGGCAAACTTTTTGGCCCAAGGGCCACATCTGGGTGGGGAAATTGCAAGCAGGGCCATGAATGTAGGGCTGGGAGGGGGTGCGGTGTGCAGGAAGGGACTCAGGGCAAGGGGTTGGGGGGCAGGAGGGGTGCGGGGTGTACAAGGGGGCTCAGGGTGGAGGGTTGGGATGCAGGAGGGGGTGCAGAGTGTGGGTGGGGGCTGAGGGCAGGGGTTGGGGTGCAGGAGGGGATTGGGTGTGGGCTCCGGCCCGGCACTGCTTACCTGGAGCAGCTCTGGGGTGGCAGCGGTGTGCAGTGAAGCTAAGACAGGCTCCCTGCCTGCCCTGTGCCTCCCCATAAGCTCCTATTGGCTGTGGTTCCCTGTTCCCGGCCAATGGCAGCTGTGGGGGGGTAGGGGGGAGGGTGTGCTTGAAGGTGAGGGCAGCGCACGGAGCCCTCTGCCCATCCTCCAGGGGCCGCAGGGACGTGGTGCCGGCTGCTTCCGCACCACGGGGATGGCAATCCTGTGGTCGGATCCAAAGCCCTGATGGGCCAAATCTGGCCCGCAGGCTGTAGTTTGCCCACCCCTGTGGTATGGTGTGAATTGCAATTATGTTTCTAGTGAGGCTCTCCTGTGCAAGGGATCCACTGCATATACACAGGTATATTTATTTGATACCAATGGGGGATGGGTATAGACTTGTGTGTAGACTTAAAATTATATTGAGGAGTATAAACCATAGGAGCTGCTCCTGCTCTAGCTCCTGCTGAAAGTTAATGGGAGATGACAAGGGAATGCTGGTCCATGTTTGTAACACTTTCACTCGCTGATGAGACAGGACCTGCATAGCTACTGGGCTGAACACATGCACAGGAAGCCAACTGTCAGGGAGATATAAGAGTTGCATTGGCCACATGGGGACAGGGCAAGCAAAGGTAAAAGCAGAAAGAGAGAGATCTGTCAGTTAAGTTATGTATATTGACAAAAGGGGAAATCCCTCTCTGTTGGCTGGCGATGTTAGCTTCTGATATCTTAGTACCTATCACTTCACTTTAATTTTCAGCTGCGTGAGCAGGAACTGCTGGTGTATCTCCAAGTTCTGCATTGCCCTGGAGTTGTGGCTGTGTTGTCTCTGAAATAAGGGACCCATCCTGGCAACTGTGCTCTGGGTTGGTCATACAGATTTGCAGCTGGTCACCTAAGCTCAGGTGTAGGGATACTTCATTACCTTCCGGGTCAGTGATGTCTGCCCCCTCTCTGCAATCAATTTCCTCCCATCTGATCAGAACATGATTCCTTTTGTTTTCCTCCTGCTGCTACTCCCAGCTGTTTCACTACTTTATGCTGATCATTTGTTCTGAGTGGATAAAAGATCTCTCAATATCTCGTATTCACCTGCCATTATTCTTTTTGCTGAGTCGCATTGACTCTTATAAGTGACTATCTCCCAAATCTCTTGTAAAATGAGTAACCTCGGTGGATCCTCCAAATTTGTTGCACTCTGAGTGGAAGTGAAGGGTAGGGATGAATATACAGACTCCATAACATTAGCTTGAGATGCTGGACAGAATTTCATTGCAATAAGACTTGAAACTGTCACAGAAATTTCTGGTGCAGGCAGGGGCTGTACTTGCTATAAAAAGCTCTGATTTACTCTTGAATCTTTGAATGGAGCTTCTCTGAATATCCAGTAGTTGTCTTCCTCCATCCTCATTACTCCAATGTCTCACTCCCTCTACTGGTGTGAAAGTTAAGGAGGGTAGAATAAGTTTTGAAAATTTAGGTAGGGTCCTGAATTGGAACTGTGGATCCAAATATGACATTTCCCTCCACCTCACCTTCCTACCTCCCAGACTTTGGGAAAATTTGAATCGGAGTCTGAATCCAGACTTTATAGCTTGACTCCATTTCTAGCATCAAATAAGAACAACCTAGAACCACAGCCAAAGACTGAAACTGATTTTTTTTTCTTGGATGTTCAAAAAAGTTTAGTAAACTTAAAAACGTACTCATTGTACTTCCTGGTCCCAAAAAGAACCAAAGAGCCAAAATGCCACAAGAACAACTTTTCTGGTGGTGTTTATGGCACAACCAGAAGGTAACACTTGTAATCCCCTAAAGGGTTTTTGTGAGACCCCTTGTTTCATGCTTCAGATCCTAACCTGAATCTTTATATTCAGCATCAGAATCTCTGAGGGCTGCACTGAATCTCGGAACTGTTTAAAGTCCATCCGTCACTGCTGAGGGGGCCATGGTTTTGGTTGGCTTTGCACATGTTAATTCTGAAGAGCCCTATAATATAGTCATCTCTTGATTTGATTTTTTTTATAGTGTGTTCACATGACTTCATGGTTCATCAGAGAGTGGTTTATTTCTCCTTCTAACAGCTGTGGAGTTTAAGTGTAAATCTGTGAGTCTGAAATCTTTGGCCAGTTTTCTTTATATTTATAGGCACACAAGCACTTTTGGCCTTTGAACAAGATTGGATTGATTAAAAGATGGCCGTATTTATGACACTTCTGCGTGTAATGTTGTCGCTTATTGGGAATGGCCAGAACTACCAAAGTGTTGATTCATTGCAAAGCCCAGCATCGGACACACACAAAATGTCTTTTGTAACATTTCATGACTGGTTGGTCATTATTAAAGGTAGTTTCTAGTCTTTTTAAAAAAGGATGAAATGCCCTGGGGAAAATGGCATTTTCCCACATGTTTGGGGGAAAGGTAGCTAGGTAATGCCTTCTGATGTGCCTGTGACCATTGATAATACATGCTGATCATGACTGTAAAATTCTCATGACATTTTATTAAATGGTTAATATGTTGTTATATCTGGAATTTTAACAGAAAGGGTGACCACAATTTCTTTACAAGAGGTAGCTGATTTGTCAAATCAATGAAATTAAACTTTACAACGTGTTTTAAAGGGACAGAATGACAAGTGGCCAGAGCAGTGATTCCTGACTCTGAAAATGACTTCTTATTTGGCCTTTGGTAAGTCACTTCGGATCCCAAACCACAAAGACTTACCCACATACTTAACTTTACGCAGTGTGCTTATGCCCGTTGACTTCACTGGGACTGCTAACAGTGCATAAAGCTAAACATATCCACGAGTCAGTGCAGGGTCGTGGCCCGTGCCTCAGTTTACCTATCTGTTAAAAAAAATAGAGGGGGGGCAATAATACTTTTCTCATGGGATGGTGGTGAGGTTTAAGTAACTAATTGTAAAGCACACTGAGATTTTCATATTACATGCACTCAAGGTACTAATTAAGACTAATAATCTTAAATAAATGAACTTAATTCCCAAAGGTTTGCGAGGTAAGAGGCTTGAGTTTCTGTTGTATCTCTTCCAGAACAGAATCCTGAACACCCCTTCCTGCCTACCCCACAATAAAAGCTGCTTTTTATTTGGGAATTTGCAAGTTGATGAAGAGGTCACGCTCTCTTTTTTAGTGCTTCTTTGTGGCCTTGATCATGCAATGAGCTTAATGCAGGCAGACCCCTGTGCCTGAACAGACCTTCGATGAAGTCAATGGGGCCCCACCTGCCTGGAGCTTGCTGCAGAACCGGGGCCTGAGATGGAACAGTTTATTCTTTGCTATGCTCTCCTCCTTTGCTATCTGGCTCTTTAGGTGAGTCTGACAGTGGATGTTGAACAACCGGGTTGGCTGTGCAGTTCTCTCTTTGGTCAGGAGAGCTGAGTTCTCAAAGCAGCTGCCCTTATAACTGCATTAGTGGCGTATCTGTAAAGCTTTTCTCATCAGTGACCGATTAGGCAAGCCCTGAAATTTTCTTAGGGCGCATTTCAGGGGTGTTTGTGGTGGGGCATAAACTCATTGCAAGGGGCTGATGTATTTTTTTAAAAAAAAAGCTCAGGTGAGCTTTGCCTTTCCCCGTGCCTCTGCTTCCATTCCCCTCTCTCCTCTATAGTTCGTTCCCAACCATACCTGCCATGGTTTTCCCCGAAGTGTTTATGTTGCACCTGCACATGAGAATTTGATAAGAAATTCCTGCAGTGATAAAAAATGCTCCCAGGTCAAAGCTGCAGTGGTAAAATTAATTGTTCCGAGACCATGTGTCTCAAGCCATCTATAAAAGCCGTATAATTTACTGCTTGCAATACCACCTGTGTGATGCAGCTGTCTCAGCCACTTTCCTGACAGGAAAAAAAATGATATTCAGGAGAGGTTTTATTTGGGTTCAAGCCATGCTCTCTGGAGGTTTTGTTTTTCAGCTAATTGAAAACATCTACAGTACTCCTGCCAAAGAGATGCTAGCATGAGCCAACCTGGCTAAGAGGGCCCCTCGTCTCGAAACTATGAATCACTGATGATTGCGTCTCAAATCGAGACCTGAATATAAGGCTCTGCTTATCAAATAAAAATAGTAGCAAACAGCAGGATCACTGGGGTGACAGCTTCTTGAGCTTGATCCAAAGAATTGTCATTATATTCTTGTTCCTGAAATTATTTTCTGAAACGAGAAGAAACTTGGCTGATTTCTACTACATCCAGAAAGGCATCTGTTTCCATAGGTACCATATTGGCCCTCTTACTTACAAGAATAGGCTCAATGACTTCAGTGGTGCTACTCACTTGAGTAAAGGGGTTGGAGTATTGGCCCTAGGTGCTTTATGAAGCAGAGATTTGGTTATATTTGTAAATTGTTTCATCATCATTAACCATTTTATTTAAAAGGACGGATGGTCTGATGATAAAGCGCTGGTCTGGGACTCAGGAGATCTGTTCATGCTTCTCTAAGACTTCATGTGTGACTTTGGGCAAGTCATTTAATTCCTCTGTGTTTCAGTCCCTCATCTCCATTTTACAAGTAGTATTTCCACTCTCCAAAGCAGGGGTTGTCTTTTACCATGTGTATGTATGATGCCTAGAGCAACGCACCGTCAGTCTCAGATTGGTGTTGCAAAACCAAAATATAATAAATAACCTAAAAGACAAAACCCAAATGTAATCCATATACAAAACCCAGAGCAAATGTTAAAAAGCCAGAGTTAGCAAAGCTTCCGGATATCCCTCTGCAGTGCTTTCTGGCTGTGTCTGGTAAGGGCAATGTGCACTTTTTTTCTTTCGCCAAATTTCTGATCCAGTTGCCCTTTCGTCTATGGAAAACAAAACAATCCCTCAAATACAAACATTTCCTTTCTTTCTTTCAGAATGCACACCAGAGATACCAACAATGACAGGGCTGGTAGTGGGCAAGGAGGGGACTTGAACATGGGCAATAGTTTCAAAAGTGCTTGAGTGTCTTAGACCCTACAGTCGGGTTTAGAAAGGTATTTAGAATGGATTTATAAAGTTAGGTGCCTAACTCCCAAGTCACTTGTAAAACCCATGAGGCAACTATCTGAACCTTTAGGTGCCTGAACACCTTTGTGTACCTGGCTCTCGGTTCTACTTCTAAGGCCTGGTCTCCACTAGAAAATTAAGTTGGTGATAGTCAGGGGTGTGAAAAATCCGAAGTCCCACTGTGCTGCTGTAGCATTTGAAGTGTAGACAAACCCTAAATCACTTAAGCACTTTTGAAAATATTACCCATATCTTTAAATAATGTTCCTGTATTCATTACCCATTGGATTTGAAAGCCAGAGTTTTCTATTCTGTGGGGTGATTAGAGCAGAGGGAAACACTGTCAGCAAATAGTAATTTCACTAAAAAATACTCTTCTCAGGGCACCAAAAATAACTTATGAATTCAGGTCTTGTTCAGCAAATCGTTTTGACTGGGGGGGAGGGGGGAAATTCTGAAATGTCAATGTTTTGTTTCACGTTTTTTTAAACAATGTTTTGCCATATTTTGTTTCAAAATGACACGTTCAAAACAAAATGTTGTTTCACATCAACATTTCGTCTAGGAACGGTGTTCAAAATGTTTTGTTAGACCCCAACAAAATATTTCCTGTTTATTGTTTGGCAGGAGAACCTGAAAAGATTCAGTTTAGATTCAAAACAAGCCCATTTCCCCCCCCCCCCATCTATATGGTTTTGGTTCTGCCACTCAACTGAAAAAAATAGATTATTTGCTCAGCTGTAGGAGCGTTAGTCCTGCTTTTATATCACTAGCGAAGTGTGTTACTGGCCATTATGAGAATTTTTAATGATGAATTTAAAGAATGTGGCAAGGGGAATCCAGCTACTGAATCTGAGTGGCATAGAGGTGGTAGTCTCCTTTAACCCTTTGGTTCACTCAGCAGGAGAATAATCAAATATGTGTAACTTCACAGACCCTGTATGGCTTCACCTTGCGGTGGGTTTTCCACTTTCTGCTGCTGTTTTTTTCTAAAATCCATTGTCTTGTCTAGTTTGCCTTGTGGCGTCTTCTCTCACAGATTTGGTTTAAAGGGGAAAATGCAGTATATGGCCATAGAGCTATGATAAGATCACTGGATTCTGCAGGCATCTGTAGATCACGGAGATGTAGGACTGCACAGACATGGCACATGCCTGGTCTAAAGCTGTTCATACGTTGTAGAGAAATGAGACAGAATTAACTGAACTCTGCTATAACAATCTTCCTCACAGGTGCGTCACGAGGGGTTAATTCTCTTTAATGTTTGTTTAAAAAAAAAAAATTTATCCTCCGATGAAAGCTTCTCAGCTAGTGTAGAGCAGCATAGCTTCTTTGAAGTCAATGGAGCTATGCCAATTTCTATGTGCTGAGAATCTGGCCCAGACTGCCTGGGGGTCAATGGGAAAGGCAGCATTTAATAGTGAAGCAGGACTATAATGGAACGGGTTCTGCTGTTTATGATGAATAATGCAGTATTACCAAACACAAGCATTCAAAAATCATTAGTCAGGCCCCCCCAAAACCATGCGACTGACTTAAAAAAACATGAGATTTTGAAAAATAATACATGTTGGGTAGTTTTTGTTTGCCTTCTGGTTTTTGAGCCAGTAGAGTCATGTTTTTAAGATTTTTCTCTGTAGCCATGAGGTTTTAAAAATGTACTTTATAAATGAAAACAGAGATTCTCTGGTAATCACAGAATTCCAGGAGCAGGGATATTAAGAAATCTACCAAATACCATGAGATTTGTGATAACATCATAAGAGTTGGCAGTCCTGATAATGCTAGTTACCAGTTACCCCTTTTTGAATTAATTAATCATTCACAAACTGGCCCTAACTCACTGAATAGTTTTGCAGAATAAATTTTTGCTTTGGCATTGTTTGAAATCCATTCCCTTTGACTATTTGCTATTTAATATTCATGTTATGTGGTTGATCACCTTAGCCGCCTGGTATTGTTTTTGCTCCCTGACTGGTCAATCTCTGGTTAACAAGTTTCCTTCATCCAGTGATGAATAACAAACCAAACACTTCCCAGAGGAATTCTCTCACAAGCCATTTGTGTTAAAGTTGATGAAACTTTGAGGATTCATGAAAATTGTTATGAGTTCTGACTAGACACTACACACGTACACAAGAGGAACATGGTCTCTGCCCCAAAGAACATATAGTCTTGAATGAGGTTTATCACTATTAATCCAGCTCTAACTAAATTATAACCCAACTCCAAAATATATCAAATACACAGAAGAGTGCATGTCATGGTCATGCAGAAAGAAACTTTGGGCTTCTTGTGAGTCATACAGGTTGGATATTTGTCACTGCAGCTAGTTGCTGTGAAAGGTTGCGGTGAAACTGTTACCGTCTGGCTAATGGACGTTTAAACGACGGAATGAGCTGGGTTTTAACTGTGTCACTGAAATGTTTGTGTGCGTGCACACAGTCCTGGGAGACCAATTTTAAAACTGTCCCAGAATAGTGAAGGAGCTTCCCTCCAAATGAGCATGACTTGGCAGGTTTTTTGCGCGTTAGTCCCCTGATTATTTAAAATAAGCCTGATGGTCTTTTTTTTTTTTTTTTTTTTAAATGGTTAGGGAGTTTGGACTGACTAAAACTTTGCATGGGAGGTATCTGATGTCTTGTGTTAGTATATTTGTCTTGCATCATTACCTCTGTATGTTCTTCTGCGTGGCCCCCTATACTTGGTACAACCTCCCTGAGTGCCTCCGCCAGTCTCTACTCTGCCCATATTTAAGTCCCTTATCCGCCATGTTGCATATGGGACTTCTCACCCACTCAGGATCCAAAGAGATTTTTTTTCTATTATCAGGCTCATTCTTTCTCACATATGCACCTGCACGTTGCATAATTAGGATGGCCTTGTGGGTCGTCTTTTGTATGCATCACAATCGATATCTAAATTGTTGAGCCCACTAACTGCTGCATCGTCAACGGTTGCAAGAGCTTGCAGTCCACCCTCCAATCTTCTAACTGTGTCCTCCTCCACTACATGTTTGACTGTCTGCATCGCTGCCCTGCAGTCACATTGTGAAGGTAGGACTATACCAAATTTCTGCATTGTGGCAGCCACTTTGTCTGTTTCAGTTAGCAGCCTCGTAAGCCTACTCCAGGATCTGTGTCCCAAGTTGCAAACAGGTGGATGTAAGATAGGGCTTCTGAAATTCATCAGCATGCTTGTTTTATTATCCCATCATGCCATAGTCCCTAAAACTTCATGGGAAGCTATGACTGATGAAAACAACCACGGCACGCAAGGCATACAATGGTTCCAATAGGTGCAAACAGGCAACCCACATTTCCTACAAGATGATCTGCCACCTCCAGAAGAGACCACCTACATCTGTGGTTTCTCAGGCCTGGTCTACACTACGGGTTTAGGTCGACTTTAGCGGCGTTAAACCGAATTAAGCCTGGACACGTCCACACAACGAAGCCCTTTCTTTCGACTTAAAGGGTCCTTTAAACCGGTTTCTTTACACCACCTCTGACGAGGGGATTAGCGATAAAACCGGTCTTTGCGGGTCGGAATTGGGGTAGTGTGGACGGAATTCGACGTTATTGGCCTCCGGGAGCTATCCCACAGTGCTTCATTGTGACCGCTCTGGACAGCACTCTCAACTCAGATGCACTGACCAGGTAGACAGGAAAAGACCCGCGAAGGTTTGAATTTCATTTCCTGTTTGCCCAGCGTGGAGAGCACAGGTGACCCCGCAGAGCTCATCAGCACAGGTAACCGTGATGGAGTCCTCCCAGGATCGCAAAAGAGCTCCAGCATGGACCGAACGGGAGGTACGAGATCTGCTCGCCATATGGGGAGATGAAGCAGTGATAGCTGAACTCCGTAGCAGTAAAAGAAATGGAAAAGTATTAGAAAAGATCTCCAAGGCCATGAAGGACCGAGGCCATAACAGGGACACACAGCAGTGCCGCGTGAAAATTAAGGAGCTACGGCAAGCTTACCACAAAGCCAGAGAAGCAAACGGAAGGTCCGGGGCAGAGCCGCAAACTTGCCGCTACTACGCGGAGCTGCATGCGATCCTAGGGGGTGCAGCCACCACTACCCCAACCGTGTGCTATGACTCTCTCACTGGAGAAACACACAGGGAAGACGGTTCGGGGAACGAGGAGGATGATGACGATGGAGGTACTGTAGGTAGCTCACAGCAGCAAGGAAGCGGAGAAACCGGTTTCCCCAACAGCCAGGATATGTTTGTGACCCTGGACCTGGAACCAGTAACCCCCGAACTCACCCAAGACCCTCAGGGCACACAGGAGACCTCTGGTGAGTGTAACTTTGTAACTATTTGTAAACATTACAAAAAAAAAGCAAGCGTGTTTAATGATTACTTTGCCCTGGCAATCGCGGCCAGTACATCTACTGGAAAAGTCTGTTAACGTGTATGGGGATGGAGCGGAAATCCTCCAGGGACATCTCCAGAAAGCTCTCCTGGTTGAAATGGGGTGATTTTATTAAGGGGACATTCAGAGGCGCCCGTTCCTGCTCTTCTGACCAGAAATGTTCCCCGCTGTTAACCACGCGGTGGGGGGAGGGGTGAAGTGATCATCCCAGAGAATCGTGTGTGTGTGTGGGGCGGGGGGGTTTACTTGTGTTTGTGCCGCATGTTAACCGGGAAACCGCAGCCACTCCTTTTACATTGAAACCCCATTTTAAATGGACAACCCAATTCATCCTTGATATGGGAAATGCGCTGCTGTTTGCAACCTTTCCCGCATGTTAAGAAGGTTAAAAAAGCCAAAACACTGTGGCCTACGATGGCTGCCTGCAAGCCGAAATATGCGACCTTGTAATGAAAGAGTGTACCCATTGTTCTCTAAAATGTGTCTTTTTTAACCACCTCTCCCTTCTCCTCCGCCAGCTGCAAATGTTTCTCCTTCGCAGAGGCTCGTGAACATTAGAAAGAGAAAACGTAGGACGAGGGACGAGATGTTCACGGAGCTGCAGATGTCCGCCCAGGCTGATAGAGCACAGCAGAATGCGTGGAGGCAGTCAATGACGGAGATGAGAAAAGCCCAATATGAACGAGAGGAGAGGTGGCGGGCTGAATCGCGGGAAGAACAGAGCAAGTGGCGGGCTGAAGACGATAGGTGGCGTCAGCTTGCAGACAGACGGCAAGAGGCAATGCTCCGTCTGCTGGAGCATCAAACTGATATGCTCGAGCGTATGGTTGAGTTGCAGGAAAGGCAGCAGGAGCAGAGACCGCCGCTACAGCCCCTGTGTAACCAACAGCCCTCCTCCCCAAGTTCCATAGCCTCCTCACCCAGACGCCCAAGAACACGGTGGGGGGGCCTCCGTCCACCCAGTCACTCCACCCCAGATGATCGCCCAAGCATCAGAAGGCTGGCCTTCAATAAGAGTTAAAGTTTTAAAATGCAGTGTGTCCTTTTCCATCCCTCCTCCCCCACCCATCCCAGGCTACCTTGGCAATTATCCCCCTACCTCTGTAAGGAACTAATAAAGAATGCATGAATGTTAAAAAAAAATGACTTTATTGCCTCTGCAAGCGGGAGGGGAGGGTGGGGTGGGGTGGTTGGTTTACAGGGAAGTAGAGTGAACCGGGTCGGTGGGGGGGGTTTGGAGGGTTCATCAAGGAGAAACAAACAGAAGTTTCACACAGTAGCCTGGCCAGTCACAAAACTCGTTTTCAAAGCTTCTCTGATGCGCACCGCGCCCTGCTGTGCTCCTCTAACCGCCCTGGTGTCTGGCTGCGCGTAATCAGCGGCCAGGCGAGTTGCCTCAACCTCCCACCCCGCCATAAAGGTCTCCCCCTTACTCTCACAGATATTGTGGAGCGCACAGCAAGTAGCAATAACAATGGGGATATTCTTTTCGCTGAGGTCTGAGCGAGTCAGTAAGCTGCGCCAGCGCGCTTTTAAACGTCCAAATGCACATTCCACCACCATTCGGCACTTGCTCAGCCTGTAGTTGAACAGGTCCTGACTCCTGTCCAGGCTGCCTGTGTACGGCTTCATGAGCCATGGCATTAAGGGGTAGGCTGGGTCCCCAAGGATCACGATAGGCATTTCAACATCCCCAATGGTCACTTTCTGGTCCGGGAAGAAAGTCCCTTCCTCCAGCTTTCGAAACAGAGCAGAGTTCCTGAAGACGCGAGCATCATGTACCTTTCCCGGCCATCCCACGTTGATGTTGGTGAAACGTCCCTTGTGATCCACCAGGGCTTGCAGCAGCATTGAAAAGTACCCCTTGCGGTTTATGTAGTCGGTGGCTTGGTGCTCTGGTGACAAGATAGGGATATGGGTTCCGTCTATGGCCCCGCCACAGTTTGGGAATCCCATTTCAGCAAAACCATCCACTATTGACTGCACGTTGCCCAGAGTCACTACCCTTGCTATCACCAGGTCTTTCATTGCCCTGGCAAATTGGATCACAGCAGCCCCCACTGTAGATTTGCCCACTCCAAATTGATTCCCGACTGACCGGTAGCTGTCTGGCGTTGCAAGCTTCCACAGGGCTATCGCCACTCGCTTCTCAACTGTGAGGGCTGCTCTCATCTTGGTATCCTGGCGTTTCAGGGCAGGGGACAGCAAGTCACAAAGTTCCATGAAAGTGCCCTTACGCATGCGAAAGTTTCGCAGCCACTGGGAATCGTCCCATACCTGCAGCACGATGCGGTCCCACCAGTCTGTGCTTGTTTCCCGGGCCCAGAATCGGCGTTCCACGGCATCAACCTGCCCCAGTGACACCATGATTTCCACATTGCTGGTGCCTGTGCCTTGTGAGAGGTCTATGTCCATGTCAATTTCCTCATCACTCTCGTCGCCGCGCTGCAATCGCCTCCTCGCCTGGTCCGGGTTTCGCCTTGGCATGTCCTGGCTCTGCATATACTCCAGGACAATGCGCGTGGTGTTCATAGTGCTCATAATTGCCGCGGTGATCTGAGCGGGCTCCATGATCCCAGTGCTAGCTATGGCGCCTGGTCAGAAAAAAGGCGCGAAAGTAGTATCTGATGGACCAGGAGAAGGAGGGAGGGCGGGAGGGAGGGAGGGCCGAGTGACGACATGGCGTACAGGTACAGGAACAGGGAGAAACACAAACAACTGTCACACAGAATGGTCCCCCCAAAGATTAAAATGAAAACCCTGGGCTTAGCAGGCCATTGATTTCACGGAGGAAGGGGAAGCATATGAATACAGAACAAATCTATTTTTTACATCTTAAGGTGGCAGCCGACGGTGCAGCATGAGTGACAGCCATACCAGTACGACGATGACGGATACCAATCATAAAATACCATCATCTGCCAAAAGGCAAGGGGCTGCTGCTGTGTAGCAATGCAGCCCCACGTCTGCCAGCCCCACGTCCGCCAGCACCCAGCATCGCCCTCGGCCTCTTCTGGGTGCTTAGCAGACAATACTGGGCAATTGGCAGAAAATAGTATATTACGACTGGTAGCCATCATCATCGAAACAGTAGCATGTCTGCCCAGGTGGCCATGATTGACAGCCACACCAATACGATGACGACGGATACCAGTCATAATATACCATCGCCTGGCAAGGGGCTGGTGCAATGCAGCCCTACGGCTGCCAGCCCCATGGCTATCACTCATGCTACACCGTCTACCGCCAAAAGGCAGTTAGCAGCTGCTGCTGTGTAGCAATGCAGTCCCACGTCTGCCAGCACCCAGAGGACATATGGTGACGGTGAGCTCAGCTGAGCTGAGCGGGCTCCATGCTTGCCGTGATATGTTGTCTGCACAGGTAACCCAGGTAAAAAGGCGCGAATCTATTGTCTGCGTTGCTGTGACGAGGGGGGAGGGGCCTGACGACATGTACCCAGAACCGCCCGCGACACTGTTTTGCATCATCCGGGCATTGGGATCTCAACCCAGAATTCAAAGAAAAGGCGCGAACCGCTTCTCGGCTCTCTGAGCTGTGGCGCAAACGTAGTATCTGACGGACTAGGGGAAGGAGGGAGGGGGGCCGAGTGACGACATGGCGTACAGGCACAGGGAATTAAAATCAAGAACGGTGGCTGTGCATCAGGGAGAAACACAAACAACTGTCACACAGAATGTTCCCCCCAAAGATTAAACTGAAAACCCTGGGCTTAGCAGGCCGTTGATTTGACGGAGGGAGGGGGAAGCAAATGAATACAGAGCAAATCTATTTTTTACATCTTAAGACGACGGTGCAGCGTGACTGATAGCCCTCGGCATCTTTCTGGGTGCTTGGCAGCAAATACGGGGCGGCGTATGACGATGGTCTTCAGGCCTATTGCACAATCGGCTGCTCGGGGAAGACTCTGCTAATGTGCGATGACCCGACTTGTAATAGGACGGCTAATAGTCGTAATACACCATTTACTGCCAAAAGGCAAGCCCCACGGCTGCCAGCACCCAGATCGCCGATGAAGGCTACCAGTCTACTGCACCGTCTACCGCCAAAAGGCAGTTAGCAGCTGCTGCTGTGCAGCAATGCAGTCCCACGTCTGCCGACACCCAGAGGACATATGGTGACGGTGAGCTCAGCTGAGCGGGCTCCATGTTGTCTGCACAGGTAACTCAGGTAACCCAGGTAAAGAGGCGCGAATCTATTGTCTGCCGTTGCTGTGACGGGGGAGGGAGGGGCCTGACGACATGTACCCAGAACCGCCCGCGACACTGTTTTGCATCATCCGGGCATTGGGATCTCAACCCAGAATTCAAAGGGGCGGCGGAGACTGCGGGAACTGTGGGATAGCTGTGGGATAGCTACCCATAGTGCAATGCTCTGGAAGTCGACGCTAGCCTTGTACTGTGGACGCGGTCCGCCGACTAGAGCACCTAGAGCATTTTATTGTGTGGACACACACAATCGGCTGTATACAACCGATTTCAATAAAACCGGCTTCTATAAATTCGAACTAATTTCGTAGTGTAGACGTACCCTCAGATGAAGAATGGCACATCAAGGCCGACAGCCATGCCCTCACATGGCAGCAACTCTGGGATAGGCCTTATGGTTAAAGCATATAGCCGGAGTCGGGAGATCTGGATTCTATTCCTGGCTCGGCCACAGACTTCTTTTGTCACCCTGGGCCAACCCACCTGCACTGGGCTACCATGGTCTCTGGCATAGTTACAGGCTTCCATACTCTTACGTTGTTCTGTGCATGCTACCAATAGTTCTTTAATTATGCTAAAACACTGTGGCACAGTGTAGGTTATAGACAAATAATAACATAAGGGAAGCTTCGTGTCCACTCAGGAGGTATGTTTCACACTCATGATGTAGAGTTGTGAATGACTAATGAAATTTCATACCAGCCTGTTGCCAGATACCATAGTGATGGATACATTACAGACAGATTAACAACTAGCTTCCTAAACAGAATAGGTCTGAACTACCGCTCTTAAGAAGTTAAAAACAAGCGCCTTTGATTTTGTACTTGGGCCTTTCGTTTATTTTTTTAGGCTGGGGCTTTCATAAGTGTCTTGGGAAGTCAAGTGCCCAGTAGGAATCCCATTGAATCTTGTCCATCTCCGTGTGAAGCGGAGAGGTGGATCCAAAGCTCTCCCTGCCCCTCCCTATATAACCTCCAACCCCCTCGTTCTGGGGAGGGTGTCAACAAGGGAGCAGTCTCACTTATTCCTGGGTGCCTGGATCAAAAGTCCCATTATCCTGTGCAGAGATGAAATGGGAGGTTATTCCCTTGTGCAGACAGGTACTTTCCTGTCATGATCTAACCCTATTTGTGAGGCTTTGAGTTGCCCCTTTCCTTACTTAGTGGCCTTGGACTACATTATCCTTTGATACATTCCACGGTCCATTCTATTGTTATGCCAGTCGTGTTCATAAAAATGATAAACCAAATGTAGGTAATCTGTTAAAATGGGGCATTTGAACCCCACTTCCTAGACCGTTGGGCCGTTCCATGCTTGAGTTAAGCTCATCTTCCACCGCATGGAATTAAAGTTCTACTTCCCCAAATACTCTCAGAGAATATATTCATATATATAAAACAATAAATCTAATTTAGCATTTTTATTATGGCCCTGAAGAGAGATTTGAAGGCCGCCCGTTCTCGCTGATTTCTTTTTTACAGCTTTGATAATCAGTGAAAGATTTTTTTTGGTCTAGCTCCCCAAAGTGCCTGTGGTAACATAGCCCGTCCATATATCTACGGCATTCCCTGCCAGGCCTCAAGCCCAAACCCAAACCACCTCTTATACGTTAATATATGAGGGTCATAGGCAGGGATGTTCCCAACATCCGCTAAATTAAAAGTAATTGGAGCAGGTACGTTTAAACAACAGATTTACAACAAGCTTCAAATGAAACAGGGATCTTGCACAGCTGTGCCACATCTGCAACCAATTTTCTCCTATCCAAAGTATATCGAAGATAAACATTCTTCTCCTCTAGCCCCCGCCTTTCCACCGCTGTGCACACAAATACACAAAGCTCTATGGACTTGATCCTATGCTTATTGGAGTCAATGGCAAAGCTCCCATTGACTTTAATGGATCAGAATCTTTATGTGAGGATATGGTGAAAGGAACTCTGACAACAGCTGATACTGCATCCTTACCTTTTGTCCACTCCTCCTAGCTCAGATCTGCTTCACGGCACTGGCACAAGTGATCAATGGAGAGCTATTTAGAAGCTCACCGTATTATGTTGGCTATATAAGAGCTGACACTAAGCTAATTTGTGTAACACTAAGAGCAGAGAGTAGCTGTTACATAGCACAGCAGTTATATTATTACTCTTGTACTGAAGAATAACTTAACTTGTTGCAATGACATACATAGGTGGTATAAGTTTGTTGAATTCTCTCATGACAGATCACAAGATATCATATTGTGCATGTCTCACAGTAACTGTTAAGAAAATGGGTTATATCTACAGATAGGCTGAAGCTAACACACTAGCACAGAATATTCCTTGCAAAAGAAGGATGGATGTGAAGCCAAACCCAGATCTGGAATTATGTTTTTCATAGCTTAGCTCCTCTCTCTTTGATGGGCCAAACCCAGAATTCAAACACCCGTGCGGTGGTAAGAGTAGATGAGGTGCTAAAAATCCAGATCTGAATGTTACAGATTGAACTCGCCATTAGTTCTAGCAAGACGTGTAATACTTCAGAAGTTAATGCATATCACCGGTTTCTGTAGTCAGAGAGGCAATGGAGTTCCAAAGGGTGTAACTCAGGGCAAGGGAAGGGAGTGAGACTATATTTCCAAAGGGTGTAACTCAGGGCAAGGGAAGGGAGTGAGACTATATTTGTGAATATACTGTATTCTCAGACATTCCAGTAAACTGGAGTTAAGGTTGACACCATGTCAGTAAAGGCGGGGAAACAAGAAAATTGTGGTTATCAAAAAACATGAGAAGGCCAGAAAATTCAGGTCCCCCATATGCCAACTGCCTTTCTGACTTGCAACTGCAGCGTTTAATCATCTCTAAAACACAGTTGTAAACTTTTGGTCCTGTGCACTGTTTCTCAACTAGATGAATTCAAGAAACCACAGCTTAATTCTCTCCCCCTTTCCAGTTAGGATGCAGCCAAAACAACAAGAGTTCTCTAACTCTTACAAACATCTACTTTATACCTTAGTAATAATTTACAATCTGCTTGTCTTATTAAAATGTCAGTGTTGATGGAGCAATTCTCCAAGGGCCATAGACCACCCTTGCCAATTTGCTAGCCTCAATTCCATTGCTTGTGGATTTTGGAGGTGGGGGGGGAAGTGGCAAAGTTGGTGCATTCCTGCCTGTTTAGGCCACTCTGACCATGTGAAGAAACAGCCAGGTGAGAATTTTCCTGGCATGAGGAGCTGGTGCGGAGGCAGTGTACCCAGCCCCAGCGGAAGGGGCATGTCAGATGTGGAGACGGTGTGTGGCCAGTATGTGGTATACTCTGGCTATTTTTAGGGACCATTATCAACTGGTGGAGTTTAGAGCCGCTCAGGGTCTGCTCTAAAGTACACTGGGGTCAGGATTGATGCAGAACCAGCTTGAGAATTGGCGAGCTATAGCCTGCTCCCTGCTGCTCTCAGTGGCTCTCTGTGCAGCAGAGAGTAGGGTCTAATTATGGGTGATGGTGCTGCTGCCCCATAATATTAACCCTCAAAGGAGTCAAGGGTTTAAGGGACACAGAGGCAAGGCTATCCTCTGGGCCGTAGCACTGGTTGCTCTGTGTCAGGATTGAGGCATGCTGGGGGCAGCTCGCAATGTTTCCGAGGCTAAAGAAGGAATCAGGACTGTCAAACCAGCTCCTTTCAGAAACACTAAATAAAAACTGTGATGGGGTATGGGGTGGGGGTGGAGGGACACCATGCATGCAGGCAGGGGAAATGTTTTAAAACCTACACTGGGGGTGTGTGAACCCCCAAAGGGCCTGGTTTAATTACAAAAGGCTTGAACAGACCCCAGTATTAGTTTTAGCAGAACGCACTAGTTTTGCACTATTTGTATAGTTCAATATGTTCCCAAGATGGGCGTTTGTGTAGCTTTTCTTAGAGAGAGAGTTTGTGTATCACAAACAGGTATTCAAGACCATAAAGAAAACCAATCCTAGAGAGACCGCATTAAGGTTAAAGGTCACCCTAATGGCTGCTGGGAGGGGTTCTCTTTTAGCAGCTCACAGCTCCATCCTTGGTTGACTCATGGCTGAGAGGACACCAAGGCCCAAATGCAGCTAACCAGCCATTCAGACAGAACCTCCTAAAGGAGAAGTTGTGGAGGTACCTGGTGAAATTGTTTTGTAGAGGTGAGGAGGAAGAATGTGGATCTCTGAGGTCTGCCTACCTTAATTTGTACGGAAGGTGGGTGTGGCTGAGGCAAGCATTATGTTGGTTTGTTGGGGGGAAAACATAATAAAGATCTTGGAAATTCTTCTCTCATTCTTGGAGGAATGATCCAGGTTCATCCATTTCAACCAACCCTTCCCCCATTCTCCCCCCAAAAAGGTGGGGAGGGGGCAGCCAAAATCCAGATGCAGAGTCTTGGGATGAAATCCCAGTGTATTGAAATCAATGGAAAAGCTCCCAATGACTCCAGTAGGACCAGGATTTTACCCTGGAAGCTTTGAATCTACTGGGCCTTAAAGAGCATTTAATTTTGGATATGGCATAGGCCTAGATTCAGCTTTATAGTGAAGGGATAAATTGTGTCTGCACAGACTACATGCTATGCCAGGGAGTAAAGATTGCCCCAAGCCCCTATGCAGGCTTGGAATTTGGGTTCAGGTGTCTAAGAATAAGCCAGTCCTGCTTCACTGCTTACTCCTGTAAGGGCACAGAATGAGCAAGGCCCTTTCTGTCTATAATGCTTATATGGCTCCTGTTTGTGTGGTACTGGAGCACCACACCTTCTTGAATCTCTCCATCCTCTCAGCCCTCCTGTGAGGTAGGGGCATTATGCCCATTTCACAGACATGAAGGTAAATGGGCATTATGCCCATTTTACAGGAAATGAGGCACAGAGAGATGACGTGACTTACCCAAACTCTCACAAGCAGTCTGTGCTAGAGCAGAAAATTGAACCTAGATCCACTGATTTCCAGGCTGGTACGCTAATCACTGGTCCTCTTTGCTGGCCCTCTGCTTCTCCACTCTCTGGCTAGTGCAGCTCAACACAGTAATTTGCTGCTCATCTAAGAAGAACAACAAATTAATACCCGGCAGCATCTCAGATCAAGGAGGGAAGCAGGGAAGGAGTTGTCACTCAGGGCAGTGTCTGAGTCAGAAAGCCTCCTGGGATAATACATTTTATGCACCACCCCATGCTCTGCACTGTGCCCAGTCTAACACATAAACATCAATTACCCCTGCACATAAATCATGTACTCCATTTGAAAGGTCTTTGATCTTTGGGTTAGACCAACATATGTTGCTTAGTCACTTTATGCTGCCAATACTGTTGAAAGAAAGTTAATCATTTTAACCTAGAATATCTGAAGGATCTACAGTAAATAGATCATCTTTAAATAGATCAATTTGGACTTCATATGATTCTGTTTTAAGCTACTGGTCTGTGTGCCATAGAAGTTTGGCTTAAATACTATCAAATAATATATCTAAGAAATAAAATATACGTTAGTTTGGGTGGGGAGGGGGGTTAAGCCAAAATAATCTTTCAGGAAGGTATTTGAGAAAGGTAATCTGTGGAATTTTATTATCTCTGAAACATTTAATTTACAAAATTATCTTAGTTATCTTTGAAAACAAACAAAAACTTTATGGAGAAATGGGATGATCCCCTTCAAAATTAAGAGGATGGACTGGAATTAAGAATTTATAGTCAGTTCACTCTTGAAAAATTGTTTTGCTGGGTTGGCCTTCTATCAACAGTGTCGGCTCTGGAGCCATCTGATCTCACTCCCCTGCCTGTGCATAATATATTTTTAAAAATGATTGAAAATACTGTAATGTAGTCACCAGTAAATAGGGATGGAATTAAATGCTGAAAGGACTAACATGAAAACAAAACTCTTAAAAAGAACTGCTAGGTTTTATACACAGTGAAGACTTTAAATCATGATTGAAGGATTTCAGTAACTCAGCCAGAGGTTATGGGCCTGTTACCGGAATGGGTGGACGAAGTTTAATAGCCTGCAATGGGAAGGAGGTCAGACTAGATCAGGGTTGGGCAAACATTGGCCTGCGGGCTGGATCCAGCCCACCAGATGTTTTAATCTGGCCCTCGAGTTCCTGCTGGGGAGTGAGGTCTGGGTCTTGCTGGGCTCCAGCCGGGAAGCAGGGCTGTAGGCCACTCTGTGCAGCTCCTGGAAGCAGCGGCATGTCCACACACTGCCCCCGCCCCAAGCACCGCCCCCACAGCTCCCATTGGCCAGAAACCACGGCCAATGGGTGCTGTAGGGGCAGCGTGCAGCAGAGCCGCCGGAGTGGGGGATGTGCTGCTGCTTCCGGGAGCTGCTTAAGGTGACCTAAGCCACCTCCTCTCACCCCTGCCCCAGCCCTGATCCCCCTCTGAAGTCCTCAGTCCCAACCCAGAGCACCCTCCTGCACCCCAAACCTCTCATCCCCAGCCCTACCCCAGAGCCCGCACCCCCAGCTGCAGCCCTCATCCCTGCCCCCGCACTCCTCCACCCTTCCCCAGCCCAGAGCCCCCTCCCACGCCCTGAACTCCTAATTTCTGGCCCCACCCCCGAGCCTGCACTCCCAACCACAGCCCTCACCCCCTTCCGCACCCCAACCCCAATTTCGTGAGCATTCATGGCCACCATACAATTTCTATACCCAGATGTGGCTCTCAGGCCAAAAAGTTTGCCCATCCCTGGACTAGATGACCAGGATGGTCCCTTTTAACTTTAAAGGCTATGAGCCTTCTGTAAAGGAGTCGTTGATTATGAAATATTTCTTAGCTGAGCTTTTGTATTTTGGGTTCTGGGAGAGTGTTTCATAAAAAGAAATGTTAAAAAAAGGTCAGCCATCCTAAATTATAACCAGAACACCTGCTTAGGAGATAGCTACAGAAGCATTATATAGCTCAGATCTTTGAGGGCTAAATATTTAGAGTAAAATATTTTATTATCGAGATGTCAATGAAATAATCTCTGCTCATAGACTTTGATGGAATCTGCCCCAGTTATTTCCTAGTTATGAGATGCTACCATAGTTTGTGTTTTGCCCTTGTTCTTTTCAACTTTTTCCCCTCCCTTACTTTTAACAAACACAGTCTCGGTGTTAACACACATAGTTGGTATGTGATTAAATGACAACCTCCTTTGGTCGGGGATCTTGTTTTCTTGCTTGCCTATAAAGTACCATGCACAGTTATGTCACTAGACATCCAACTTAGTAAAAATAGCACAAAACTAACAACCAATGAGGTAGTTTGTTGTTCTGGAATTTAGATGAGAGAGACCCTTAAACATGTTAACAGTGGATAGAGGTGCGGTGGGATTTTACAGATACGCTCTGGGTTTGGGAACAATGCAACCCTTCTGGGATGTTCCTGAAGGGAGGAAAGTTGTTTGAAAGAAGGAACAAGATGAAGCAAGTAAGAAAGAAATGATAGAGGCAGCATTAGCAAAACGAAGGGTAGATCTGTGTTATAAGCGCTATAGTAAGAGTTGCAGGCACAGCACTGTAGACACTTGCTACAATGATGGAAGGGGTTTCCCCATCACTGTAGTAAATCACCTCCTTGGGAAGCAGTAGATAGGTCAACAGAGGAATTCACACCCCTGAGTGACGTAGCTAGGTTGACCTAAATTTTTAGGTGTAGACCAGGACTAAACTTAGAGAGAGCTAAAGGGTTGACTTAGTTATGACCTTCTTTTTTGCTTGTTACTAAGTGTCTAACAGCTTTCAACATTCGCGGGGGAGGCGGGAGCTTTAAGGTCAATATCTTTGGTAATTTTATCTACACTACTCAACATGAATGCATAATTCCGCCGCTTCCTATGTTTTTGTAGGCAGATTCACCTCTGGTTTACATTGACTTGTGCTGGCATAAATCAGGGTGCATAACTCCTCCTATCCTTTTAGAGGTTTCTCCTGACCAAGCTCCTGTGGGTTCTCTCTAGGGACTAAAGCTGTCCATGAGTGATGGTGGTGGAAACTGATCCTCGCTGTCACGGGGAAGAGCAAAATGCATCTCTCCACACCAGGCGGGATTGAGCTAGCCTATTCTTGGCAATATAGTGACTCTACTATAGTAATGTGAGGGGGGAGAGGATAAGAGTTTACTTGGCAGACAAAGCTCACAGATACAGTGTCTGATCCTTCCATGCCTTGCACCTTGAGTCATCATTTTCTCCTATTCATCGAAATGTAAGGCTGGAAGATATCTCAAAAGGTTACACTGAGGCAGGAACAAGTAAACCATGACCATCTCTGCTCATGACAGGTGTTTGTCCAACCTGTTCTTAAAAACCTCCAATTCCACAACCTCCCTTGGAAGCCTATGCCACAGCTTAACGGCCCTGATAGTTAAAAAGTTTTTCCTAATATCTCCCCTAAACCTCCCTTGCTGCAGATTAAGCTGAGGATGGACTTGTATTTCCTTCAGTGGACACAGAGAACAGTTGGTCCCCATCCTCCTTATGACACCCCTTAACATATTTGAAGATTATGTTCCAGGTTCCCCCTCAGTCTTCTTTTCTCAAGAATAATCATGCCCAGCTTTTTAAATCTCTCCTTATAGGGCAGGTGTTCTAAACCTTTTGTCATTTTTGTTGCTCTCCTGTGCATGCTCTCCAATTTATCCACATCTTCCCTAATGTGTTGCAGTCAGAATTGGATGCAGTTCTCCAGCTGAGGCCTCACCAGTACCAAGTAAAGGGGGACAATTACCTCCCTTGTCTTACATATGACACTCTTGTTAATACACCCCAGAATGATACTAGCCTATTTCAGAACTGCATCACGTCGTTGGCTCCACTGTAACCCCAGATCCTCCTCAGCAGTACTACTTCCCAGCCCGCTATTTCCTACATTGTAGTCGTGCATTTGATTTGTCCTTCCTAAGCGTAGCTTTGCCCTTGTTTTTATTGGATTTCATCTTGTTGATTTCAGACCAATTCTCTAATTTGTCAAGGTCCTTTTGAATTCTAATCCTATCCTACGAAGTGCTTTCAAGCCCTCCCATCTTAGTCATCTGCAAATTTTATAAGTATACTCTCTACTCAATTATCCAAATCATTAATGGGAAATAGTGAATAGCACCGGACCCACACGGCTGACCCCTGCAGGACCCCACTAGATACACTTCCCAGTCGGACAGCGAACCATTGATTAACTACTCTGAGTGCAGTCTTTCAACCAGTTGTGCACCCACCTTCTAGTAATTTCACCTAGACCATGTTTCCCTAGTTTGCTTATCAGAATGTCATGAGTCAAAAGCCTTACTAAATTGGAGATGTATCACAGCTACAGCTTCTAGGCCAGTAACCCTGGTTTTAAAATTGGTTTAAAATGCTCCCATTTTGATTTTAGTGGCATTTGATGCCCATGTCACACAGGTGTAAATGGCTATGCAAGGCATAAGGCAATGGACAATCAAGCCCTGCCTAGCATACATACGGTAAACCAAAAGAAGCCATCTTCTTGCAAGCAGAGTTCGGAAGCACCCCCATGTGGTTACGCTATTAGTTATTGACTCGGATGTGTTTGTGGCTGCCCCCACAAGGAGCTGTGTGTGATTTCCAGGCATACAAGAAGAGATGTTCCCTGCCGTGAGGAGCTCATGTCCTAAAGAAGGACAAGAGACTGAGAGGCTTAGGTCGGGGAAGGGGTCCAACAAAAGGTTCGATATATGCCATCTGTCACAATCTTCACCTGCTAGGTCAGGAAAAGAGGGAATGAAGTCATGCATCCTCTGCTACCGGCACTGGCAATTCAGAATGATCAATACATGTCTTTTCTGCTTGCATATGTGCCTCATTTTTTAATTCTTTAAATTTGGGAAGTACCCTCTATTTCAGTGGTTTTCAAACTTTTTTTTTCTGGTGACCTAGTTGAAGAAAATTGTTGATGCCCATGACCCAACGGAGCTGGGGATGAAGGGTTTGGGGTGTGGGAGAGGCTCAGGGCTGGGGCAGAGGGTTGGGGTGCAGGAGGAGGTCAGGGCTCTGGGATGGGGGTGCAGGCTCTGGGGTGGGGTGGGGATGAGGGGTTTGGGGTTCAGAAAGGGGTTCTGGGTTTGGGGTGTGGGAGGGGCTCAGGGTTGGGGCAGAGGGTTGGGGTGTGGGAGGGGGTTAGGGCTCTGGGTTGGGGGTGCAGGCTCTGGGGTGGGGCTGGGGATGAGGGGTTTGGGATCAGGGCCGGCTCCAGGCACCAGCCTGGCAAGCAGGTGCTTGGGGCGGCCGTTCTGGAGAGGGGCGGCAGGTCCAGCTATTTGGCGGCAATTCGGCGGACGGTTCCTCACTCCCTCTCGGAGCGAAGGACCGCCCGCCGAATTGCCGCCGCAGATCGCGATCGCTGCTTTTTTGGGGGGGGGGGGCAGCCAAAACCCTGGAGCCGGCCCTGTTTGGGATTCAGGAGGAGCTCTGGGTTTGGGGGGGCTCAGGGCTGGGGAAGGGGATTGGGGCGAGGGGTTTGGGCACAGACTTGCCTCTGGTGGTTCCAGGTCAGCAGCGCAGTGGGGGTGCAGAGGCAGGCTTCCTGCCTGTCCTGGCACCACAGACTGCACTGCGCCCCGGAAGCGGCCAGCAGCAGGTCCAGCTCCTAGGCAGAGGCGCGCAAGTGGCTTTCACCCACAGGCACACCCCTCCCCCCCACCTCCCATTGGCCAGTTCCCAACCAATGGGAGTGCGGAACTCGTGCTAGGGGCAGCACACTGCCTAGAAGCCGGACTCACTGCTGACCACTTCCGGGGCACAGCACGGTGTCAGAACAGGTAGGCACTCACCTGCCTTAGCCGGGCAGCACTGCCGACCGAACTTTTAACATCCCGGTCAGCGATGCTGACGAGAGCGACCCAGTGCCTTACATGCGGCGACCCGCTACTGTGTTGCGACCCGAACTTTGAAAAACGCTGTTCTATTTTGTGAGTGAGGGTTATAGCAGAGAACTAAGTAACTATTGGCTCCTTCGATCTCTGAAACGGCTGGTGTTGCCTTCACCACCTCAGCCACCAGATGTCAGCACTGCACAGAAGAATAAAAATATAGTGCCAGGGAAAACAAGAGCATTCCTGAACGGGAAGGAGAACAAAGATGTAGCAGGGAAAACATTAAACAGATGTGCAAGGTCTGGATCCCCCGCCAAACTTCCTTCAAACTGGGGGTGCTTGGGGCTTTGTCTAGTTCAGGTCTAGTTTCACATTCTTGTTTCCAGTACCTGGAAGAGCTGTGCCAGAGGAGATAATCCCCCTCTCTAGGTCCGCATGTGGACCTGTTCACATGCGGATACAATTTTGGGGCCATATTGTGCCAAGCTTTTGCACGTGTGCGTAAGGAAGGAGGAAGTGCAAGTACCAGACATCTTTCCTTCCTTCCTCTGCATGGCTATGGAGAGGCTGGACCCAATAGTCCTGGAACTCAGTTGCACACAAGGATTGCAAGAGGCTATTATGATATAGTAATATTGAGGCTATCATAAGGATCCCACTTAGCTCTTAGGCAGCACTTTCATCCATAGATCTCAAAGTGATTTACAAAAGGAGGGAAGGGTCGTCATTCCCAAATTACACATGGAGGAACAGAGAGAAATAAAGGGACTCGCTCAAGGCCCAACTAGCAGCCATTGACAGAACTGGGAACAGAACCCAGGACTCTTGAGTCCCAATCCTGGGATCTATCATTCAGGCAATAGCAGCTCCAGTGGGTGGGGGTAGGCATGTCCTTGTGCTCTGCTGTGGCTGCCCAAGGAGAGGTACAAATGCCATACAGTCTAGTGGGGGTTAGCAATAGCCAGGCTCACAGTACGCATCCGGGAGCATCAGGAGGCCGTTGTTCCTCCTTTATGCTCTCTGGACCAACCACAATGTTGGACAAGGGCACAATCTTGCCCTGGGTGGAAATATATCCTCTGACTAACTAGGAACCCTTGACACTGAAAACGCCTTGAAGAGGAATGTCGAAACAGTGCCCAGCGTGTATAGTAACCTAAAAGCACTGAGCTTTCTCTGTGACTTGCAATACTGCCCCTGTGTGTGTAAATGTTGTCTTCCTGTTCTTGCTCACAACACAGTTTCTCCTCTTGCTTGACTCTGCAATGTAGTCATAATAGGGCACTTACGACATCCGTCTGTTGCCGGGGAAATAATTGTTATATCAGTAATTCAACATTTTATCTTCACTGTGGGATGGAATGGGAGAAGATGGTTGTTAGGGAGAGAGGCCAAACACAAATATCTACAGTCTAGGGCCAGACCTGAACCTCCCTGAATTCTGAGACAGGATTGGCTCTAAGTGCCTGGCTCCAAACTTCCCTTTACTATTTTGGTTCTGGGCAGAATCCAAAAACTGGAAGGGAACCAGAAGGCCAGAAATTGTGACAATTATAGAATCATAGAAATGTACGGGCTAGAAGGGACCTTGAGAAGTCATCTAGTCAGCGGTCCATCCCCACCCCCCGACCAAGTAAATCTAGACCATCCCTGACAGGTGTCTGTCTAATCTATGATGATGGGGATTCCACAGTCTCCCTTGGAAGCCTCTTCCAGATCTTGGCTATTCTTATATTAGAAAGCTTTTTCCTAATAGCAAATTAAGCTGATTATTTTTTGTCCTACCTTCAAAGGACATGGAGAACAATTGATCATGTCCTCTTTATAATTCCCCTTAACATAGAATCATAGAATAGAATATCAGGGTTGGAAGGGACCTCAGGAGGTCATCTAGTCCAACCCCCTGCTCAAAGCAGGACCAATCCCCTAGAGAAAGATAACTGGCACTGCCAAAAGGTCTACAGCTAAAGGACCCAACTAAATCACCCCAGCCAGGTCTTTGTCAAGCCTGACCTTAAAAATCTCTAAGGAAGGAGATTCCACCACCTCCCTAGGTAACCCATTCCAGTGCTTCACCACCCTCCTAGTGAAAAAGTTATTCCTAATATCTAACCTAAACCTCCCCCACTGCAACTTGAGACCATTACTCCTTGTTCTGTCATCTGCTACCATTCAGAACAGACTAGATCCATCCTCTTTGGAACCTCCCTTCAGATAGTTGAAAGCAGCTATTAAATTCCCCCTCATTCTTCTCTTCTGCAGACTAAATAATCCCAGGCTGTTCAAAGACTATCAGACACCTCCCTTTCCCGCCCCTCCACCCCCCGGTCTTCTTTTCTCAGGCTAAACATGCCCAGTTTTTTAAATCTTTCATTATAGGTCAGGTGTTCTAAACCTTTTATCGCTTTTGTTGCTCAATGACTCTCTCCAGTTTGTCCACATCTTTCTTAAAGTGTGGTGCCACTGCCCAAACCTGTACACAGTACTGTCACGAAGCAGAGGATGAGTGGACATTGCTGATATTTATTTACCGGTTTATATCTTGGGACGGGGTGGGGTCTTTATGTAAGAACATAAGAATTCCTTACTGGGTCAGACCAATGGTCCTTCTAGGCCAGCATCCTGTCTCTGACAATGGCCAATACCAGAGTTTCAGGGGGAGTTTACAGAACAAGGCAGCTGGAGTGATCCACCCCGTCTTCCCCTCCCAGCTTCTTGCAGTCAGAGGTTTAGGGTTGCATCCCTTTCTTGTCTAGTAGCCATTATCCTCCATGGCTTAGCTAGTTCTTTTTTTAACCCAGTGATACTTTTGGCCTTCACAACGTCCCATGGCTCTGAGTTCCATGGGTTGGCTGTGCATTGTGTGAAAATGTACTTCAACCTGCTGTACTTCAACCTATTCATTTTATCAGGTGACCCCTGGTTTTTGTATTGTGGGAAAGGGTCAAGAACATTTCTCTAGTCACTTTTTCCACACCATTCATGGTTTTGTGTGTCTTAGTACCATGAAGTTCTCAGACTAGCCTGTGTAATTGTGTGTTTTTATCACTGTTACTATACGACTTCCTTTTGCAAAGTCATTGGAATTAATCCAGATTTTCACTGGACAGACTGTGGCCCATAATAGTGCCTGTGAAGCAAATCTATTTTGGTACTGGTTGTCCAAAAGGAAACGGAGTCAGCTATTTGACACTCCTAAACGCCCTTTATATTTATATATATTATATTAAACGCCCTTGTTTAATTAAGACTTATAGACTGTTGTAATATCCCACAACTGTGGATCAGATTGTCCACAAAGTATCTCCTACAGGAGGGAGGGGGATACTGCTTTTCTAATCCGTTTAAACATGTCAGCCTGATCTATAGTAGAGAAAATTGCCCCATTTTAAAAATTCTACCCAATTTTCAAACCACCTGCAACTGACGTTAGACCAGAGCAGAAGGCTGATCCAGTGGTTAGGGTACTAGTTGAGGATTTGGGAAACCTGGGTTTAATTCCTTGTTCTGTCACAGACTTTCCATATGACCTTGGGCAAGTCACTTAACCTCTCTGGGCCTGAGTTTTCCCCAGCCATAAAATAGGCATAATGGCACTTCTTACCTTCATGTTGGGCTCATAGCTAGTCTATATAATAATGTATTCATATGACTGTTTCCTCCCCAACTTCAATAGACTAATACCACTATAAAACGGAAGCATGAGAATGGCAAATCGGGCTCATTGTTGGACTCTCTTCTCTAGTTTACTGCATACAAATTACTCCCATTTAAATGATTGTAAGTGGGTGGCACACAGGCCTGAAGAATCAGGCTAGGAACAGCAATACTAGATCAGCTCCACTGGTCCTTTGTGTCCAGTCTATTGCACAGAAAGACCAGTAGACCCTTGGGACTCTTTTTGGCAGTGCTGGCTATCTTTCTCTAGAGTCAGCGAAAACCCTTCATCCTTGTCCCTCCACCCCCTTTTAATTTGTTTTCCTTTTTATGGTCGTTAAGTGGGGAGGAAAAGTGCCCGCTAAAGCACCTTTAACACTGCAAATAAAACAAAGATCTCTGACAGATGTGCATGGTGGAATGGCTGCATTGTGAAGCAAGGACCCTCTCTGCCCAATTTGTTTCACCCGCTCTTGTGCTGGACACCTGTCGCATGTTGGCAATGCACTTGTTGGACACATGAGAGCAATGCAGGTTCAGAACTAGCTGGGTGAAACCTGTTTATCCCATGTTCAAGGCGGAAATATTGCTGCTTGTCATAAATGCAGCTGGAGAGAAATATTCCTAGATAAAGACACACAGGCGTGCAGTGGTGTGGAGGACCTTTCATGAGCGTGGAGTCGGCCAGCGTTGTCACATGGTTTATAGCTTTAGAACTAAATTAACACCGCACACAGGTGGCTGTGTAAGGCTGAGAGCCATTGACCAAGCCCTGAGTTGTCTAACTGCAGCACAGCTACACAATCATTTGTGCTGATCACAAGAACTGTGTTGGTACTTGTGAAATTAAATCCATAGGGCCAGATCCTCAGCTAGTGTAAATGAGAGTAGTGTACAATGAGTCCTAAATGTGTAATTACTTATTTATGTATGTAAGGACTATATGCATGTAAGTACAGATTTGCAGGAAAGGACCCAAGTTCTCGGAAAGTATCATTTTTCACAGTGGCTGAGTAATGTATTAAACTGCAGTGTTAAAGGATAGTAGAATTATTATTATTATTCTATTATTTCAGCTAGTCAAAATTTGGGAGAAATTTTGAAACTGCTTTGGAAGGTTTGGAATAAATCCATTTTCTTTTCCTGTTTTTTTTTTGAGTTTGAGATCTTTTAAGTTTTTATCAAAATCACATTCTAAATCATTAACAAACATTTTCATTGACCCAAAACAGCATACTTTTTTTTATTGAACATGATTTCGATAAAAATTTGAGACAAAAATATAATAAATATAAAACGTGAAAAATGAAAAATTTCAAAAATGTTGACAACTTTTTTGTGAAGTGCCTTTTTATTGTTGAAAATATATTTTTAGGTTTAAAAAAAAATTCAACTTACTGATGATCTGATCTCAGTCGTCAAACTCTTAAACTTCCTTGTTCAACAAGCTGTCAGGTTTTCTTCCTGTTTTATGTCCTACATAGCATCCAGACACCTGATTATCTCAACATATTTGATGTTGGCCAAGTGAGGGAGAGTAGAACCGTGATTACCTATGTAACATGCAACTCATGATGCAGTGCTCCTATCTACAAAGGCTACCATGGTCTCCTTTATGCATCACTGTATATTCTTTCATTTCTCCATGCATAGTAGATTTAGTACATTTTTTTTAAAAGGGAGCAAATAGATTTAACAAAGTTTTATATTCCATCTTTCTTACAAACAGTAGGGTGGGCTTTGCTCTCACATTAGTTTGACACCAGTGTACCTTCAATGGAGTGACTCACAACTTATACTAGGATAAGAAAGAAGAGACTCAAGGTTATATCGAAAAATACTTCAGATTTCTACAATACAAAACAGTAGACAACGTAGGGTATAAGTTACAGAAAGATGTGTTGTATACTAACCAAATAAGAGCATTTGGTAATCATCATGCCACTCACAAAGGACTTGACTCTGCCACCCTTTCTCATAGAGTCGCTTCCTACTCTGTAAGGAGTCCCATTGATTTCCCAATGTTTTCTGTTTGGAAATAAGGGTGAAATTCAATTTCCTCTTGCATAAAAGCCTCTTAATGTCATAAACTTTTATTCTCTTTAGCGAGAGGAGTAAACTGCTCAGGACATTGAAATGCTGGTCAATCTATTGATGAAATGTAAAGGCAGGGCAATAAACTGTGATGAAATTTGCCCAGTGCTCTAATTAGTGAAAGATTTAAAAATTCAGATGTAATAAAAACACGGTGATTAGAAGCTGCCATTGCTGAAAGCCGGCAGAAGAGAGGCTTACTGGCATATGCTAGTAAAAGAATAAACAAGCAAAATCTCTCATTTTCTCTCAGCTAATATCAGAAGAACTGCACCTCAAGGCAGGATCAACAGTGCAATCTTCTGACCGAAAGGAAGATGAGTTCATAGGTCAATCAAATCTGTTCTAAAATATGAACAATAGCCCATGCAGTTCACAGTAGTGCAATGAGTTACTAGCACTTGTATAGTTTAGCTTATTTTAAGAATTTAAAAAGAATTGTGGAAAGTCATATGTTGTAGGAGAGGAGGCCATGTGTTGTGTTTCCATATTGTTGCAATTCTCTGATGCCCCCTGGCATGTCAGTGATAAAAAAAATTCCTGATTTACCATTCAGAATGCGAGTTTTTCAAATCTTGGTATCCAATAGTACAGCCAAATCAGAAGTGGTACAACCTTGGAGGGAGATTATTGGTATGGAAAGTTCTATCAAAGAAGACACCCAGACACATACACATGGGGCAGGTGTCCTTGAATGGTATGTGCCACATTTACCCAAATTTAACCTGAAGACCGAATGTTGCCCATTGCTGACCTCGTTTTGAGTTATGAAGGGTGACTGACAAGTCTTGGCATACAGTCTTTGTTCTTGATCTAAGCAAGAGTCTATTTGGGTCAAGAGAGACTACTGTATGCTGGGACCTGTCGTCTTTAGGGCTGCAACTCCACACTCAAGAGGAGAGCATGAAATCTGCCCTTTAACAGGAACATTTGGTGTGTGTGTGTCAGCTCCTGTGTCAAGTTGGGCAAAAACGAGGAACCCGGCCCCTACATTAGTAGTTGTGCCATTACACTTTCACTAAATTCAGTGGGGGTAATGGAATTAGGCCCTTGCCTGGGACAAGGAGAAGTGTGGTGGCTGCCAATACATAGTGTGCGTGTGGTTTTTGACAGAAACGATGAAAGGGGTTTTAAAGAGAGGAGATGTATTTGAATACAAGGCCAGTCAATAAGTAGTATTCCTGAATGCCTCTCTGTACCCAGCATCGCTGATATTCAGCTTTGGAAACCAAATATAGAAGATTTCAAATAAAAACAAAAGGAAAAAGAGAGAGAAGAAAACACTCTCTTCCCTGTAATTCAGCATATTGCTTGGAAAATCTGTGTTTTACATCTGGTTGTCATAGAAATCCCTTGTGACCCGTAGAAACAGATTGCTGGAAACAGGACGCTGTCTTGGAAAGAGGCAAGTATATGTACCTCCTCTTGGGTAAAAGTCAGGCAGTTTAAGTGATGTGGCAGGAGAGCTTTTAGGGATCAGACACAGAGTCAAGTCAGAGTCTGAATGATTGGTTACTGAGGAGAGACATGAGAGCAAAATCCTTTCAGATGAGCTGTCAGACAGCTGATATTCACTTACTGTATTGGGCTCCACAGAATGTATTGGGCTCTAAAGACAAGGCTAATACAGGAACGAGGAGCTCCATCTGTCCCACTGTCTGTATTACTGGCTTTATGGTGATGGATATAGAGGACCCAACTCTCCCTTCACTTCTGCCTAAAACTTTACCGAGTGTGTGCTCCGGTAACTGAATGAAGTCCCTTGGTTTTCTTGTTTGCCTCCTTGATGCTAAAGAGGCTGAACCGAGCAGAGCACTTCTTGCTAATCTGTGAGCGCGTGAAGTATTTACTGCCTTTTTTTATGTCAGTCTTCACTAAACAGGGGAATTGTGACCCGGGGTTTAACAGAATTAATATTAACAAGGGAGAAGGGTTTCGGGCTAGAATAGGGAAAGAACAGATTAAAGAATACTTCAGATCAATTAGATGTGTTCAAGTTAGCTGGGCTGGATGAAACTCACCCTAGAGTACTTAAGGAAGTAGCTGAAGCAATTTCTGAACCATCAGCAATTATCTTTGTGAATCATGGAGGATGGGCGAGGTGCCAGAGAAGGGCGAACATAGTAACTGTTGTCGAAAAGGGGGGAAAGGAAGACCTGGGGGATTGTTGACCAGTCAGCCCAACTTCGATACCTGGAAAAATACTGAAACCAATTATTAAACCATTTGTTCAAACCTGGAGGTGATAAGTCATAGCCAACTTTGCTTTATGCTGGCTGGTGACTGGGTAGTCATTGCCATTGACAGAGCAGAAATGCAGGTGCCAAACTGAAGTCAGAACTGCTGAAGCGATCGCAGTGATTTAAGGTTCTAGGGGTCCCCACTAGAAGATGATGGGGTGGTCCTGGTCAGAGGTGCCATTAACTAGGGAACTGGGGCAATTTATATGGCCCTTCTGAGCGCCTCACAATCTTTAAGGTATCTCTCCTCACAACACCCATATGAATAGAGCAGTATGATCATTCACATTTTACAGGTGGGGAATTAAGGCACAGAAAGGAAGCATGGAGCAATGCAAGGACCAGAACCCAGGTCTCACCAGTTAATATCCTAACCACGATACAATCCTTCCTCTCAACAGGGCAAGTTCATTCCCAGGGCAGTATCTGCCGCTGGGGCTGCAGTGTAGCACCCAGTGGAATTTAATGCTGCCCTCCCCGATGTAAATTCCTGAGAGAAAAGGGGTGCAGTGGAAACTACTTGTCATCCTCTAGTTTGAATCCCCCCACCCCAGTGAGCAGTGGCACCTGCTGGTACAGGGAGGTGAAACTTGCAGTTCTGTACTGTGAGGTTGAATCTGGCCTGCTGTAAGTGGTGATGTGAAATAGCTAACAGGTGGCAAAACTGGATAGAATTTGGATATGGAAAAAATTATTGGGGCTAAATTTTTCCCTTGGGTTCATGCACTCAGATTCCAAGATTCCATTTATTTCAATGGGAGTTGTGTGCATGTTTGCAAAGGAAGAACAAGACTTTAGTTATTCAGACAGATGTATTTCTTTCTTATAATAAAGAGTAAACGAGAACTTGGACAACACGCTACATTTACATCAAATATCCGTGCTGCACTCTTTACTACTTAATGACAGTGCTGGGATTTTAATGTCTATAGGGGGAGAATACTGTATGCAACGGACATTACAATAGGGCCAGCCCAGTGGCTTGGCAGAAGCTCTGCTAGCTGTAGTGTGGAAGATCCAAGCTTTGTAAATGAGTTTGGTTGTTTCCCTCCCTGGGTTTTAGAAATCTAAGTGCAAGCGGGGAAGTGATGAGTTGTTTCTACTTAAGCTGGCCAGAGCCTTTCACCCAAGTCTGTTTGGGTAGCAAAATAACTTCATAACCATTGTCTCATGAGGGGAAGGGGTTAAAGGAATGAGGATGTGCCTCAGGTATAGATGGGAAGAGAGCAGGTGTCCCCATCAACAAAAACAAAGTTCAATAGATATAAGAGAAAAGTAGCCAGAAGGAGGGAGTGAAAGTATTGAAGAGGTCACTCTCTAGCAGGAAACAACTATAGGACTAACCACCAATGGTCTCATTCATCCCTCACTCACACTGGTGTAAATCCAAAGTAAACCCATGGAAGTGACTGGAGTTACACCAGAGTAAAACCAGATTAGAAAATCTAACATGACCATAAAGCTACATTTTTATGTATGTTCTTAACCTAGTATAAAATAAAAAGGGGGAGGGAGTGGGTTCAGAAAGCTATGGAAACGATAATGGACAACGTAGAGGAAACTTAAATGGATCAGTGACATGCATATTGTTTCTCTAAGGGCCTGAAAGAGCAGAAAATATCCTGCTTTTTCTTATCTGAGCAAACACTGAAAGGCTGTGCATTCTGGCTCTGCTGCAGTGTGATTTACTCAGCACAAAGCAAAAGCCCCAAACGGAACAAACCAGTACTGACCTACACAGAAGACAGTTGTGCAGCTGCCTTGAGGTCATGTACATATTAGTTCTCTGGCTCCCATGGTCTAGTGCTCCTGATTTTCAGACTTTTAAACTCCTCACTGCTGCTGCTGCAAAATGCTTCAACTCTAGGCTTAGGCCTTTGCCATTGTTGGTTTCTATTTCTGTGTTAGGGTGACCAGATGTCCCGATTTTATAGGGACAGTCCTGATTTTTGGGTCTTTTTCTTATATGGGCTCTATTACCCCCCAACCCCCTGTCCTGATTTTTCACACTTGTTCTCTGGTCACCCTATTCTGTGTCTAACTCCACTGCGCGGCTGCCTGCCGTTACGGGAATGTATAGACAGAGTTAAGATGAGACTTTCATGGGTGCAGATTACTCCTCAGCTGGCCCCTGCAGCGTTTGGTGGCCTTTCCTCTGGAGCAGACAGTACTGGAGATGATACTGGACTAGATGGCTCACAGGTCTGATCCAGGATGGCCGTTCCTGTGTTCATCTGCTGCTAGACTGCATATAGACTTCTTGGCAGGGGGAGCAGCAGTACTTAAAAGAAACTGGAAATGACAGGAGTAACTGTTCCATTCCTACCCTGACCTATAAATAGATCTGGCTGTGCATAGCCCTTTTCTTGCTCATATTTCCAGAATGAAGTTGTCAACCAAGGTAAACACCAGTAGTTTTGCCCAAAAGCCGCTTTCAAGCCCAGTTCAACCAGGTACATAAGCACATGCCAAACTTTAAGCTGGTGAATAGCCCTATTGGCTTCAGTGGGACGACATTTGCATTTAGGTGCCTTGCTGAATCGGAGTAGAAATTTCTTCCTCACCTTCTTGCCATGTGATTAGTTGAGGAAGAACTGCGCAGCAGGACTTTTAACTACACTCAGTGGAATCTTCCTCTGGCCTCCCAAAATCTGATTGTCGGATGTAGAGTCGTTATGGAAGGCTGAATTAAGGTACTTCACAGCTGCAAGAGGATGTTCCCTATTAACACATCCTTAGAGTAAAGATTAGTCCAGGAGGCCATAAACTTTCCATGGGGCAAGAGCCCCAGAGGCAAATCCTGCTGGGTTAGGCCTTTGAGGATTCCCTTATTATAAATATAAAAAACACTACTGTATTTTCCTGAGTAGCGGTGCAGCATCAGGGTCTGAAGGGACGTTGCTGTTAGCTGTAGTGTAAAACAGCCGTATAGACAGCACTTTGAAGCTGCAGCTTGGTCTGGAGCATGGGCTCTGAGGCCTGTGGAGGGGGTGGATGTCAGAGCTTGAGCTCCAGGCTGGCCTGCAACTTCAAACCCTTTAAACTTGCCTGACTCAATGGAGTCCTAGAAACCAGAGCTTTGGAGCGGAGCCCGGAGCTGGAGCCCGGAGCTGCAGGTTTTTGTCTGGAGCTGGAGTGGAGCCGGAGCACAGCTCCAAAGCCCTGCTAGAAACATCAAACTTTATGATAACAAAGATCATAAGTGGCAGTGCTTCCACTTTTCAGAGACAGCCCTCCAGGTGTGGAAAAGGAACGGGCATTGAGGATGGTTCTCCCTACACAGGAAACAATGCTGCTTTTGAAAGGAGCAGGAAAAATAAGAAAAATAAAATTAAAACATTGCTGTCCCTTCAAGACAAATGCAACGAGTAGAGTAACTGTGGGTCTGTCTGCACTGCAATATATGCTCAGGGTTAGTAGAACTGAATTTAGCAGACTCTGGCTTCGTTAACCTAGGACTTGAGCAGCCTTTGTAACCCCGGGTTAGGAATTGTTGAATCATGGGTACCAGTCTGGGGCTCCAGTATATGTGCCGCACTATGCAGGCTCGAGTCCAAACACCCAGATCCAAGAGTTTGTAGCACCCTCCCCAAATGTGGCTGCTTTGGCCCCTTGTTTGTGGCGCAGTGTGGGAAAACTGGACTGTCCATCAAACTTGGCTGCCCAGAGGACAAAGAAAGTCGGCCCACGGGGTATTTTGGGCAGATTCCCAGAGCACAAGTCTAGTGGGGCTGTGTCTATACTGCAGAGCAATAGGGTTTGAATCCTGGGTCCCTGCTTGACTCAGGCTTGGACCCTCCACCTGGGACCCTGGGTCCGAGCCTTGGGTTAGCCTGATTTGTGTGTAGACAGAAGTGGTGGGTTAGGGTTGAGCCTGAGTTTGAACCCTAGGCTTACGTTGAAATGTAGACATATACAAAGTCTATTCTACGGCTTTCTATTGTTGTTTGCAGTGTTGTTGTAGCTGGGTTGGTCCCAGGATATTAGAGAGAGAAGGTGGGTGAGGTAATCTCTTTTATTGGACCAATTTCTGTTGCATAGCTCAAACGTGTGTCTCTTTCACCAACAGAAGGTGGTCCAGTGAAAGATATTACCTCACCTACCTTCTCTTTCCATAGCTTCTAGGCAGAATTATGGAAATCTCATTTCCTTTTTTCAAAAGCACTTTTAGGTTGTCATTTTCTCCCTTCCGCTTGCTTTCTTGTTATCCAGGTGTCTAATTCCACAGCTCCTACTCACTAAAATAACCCTTTGATGTCAGTGAATCTGTTCATGTAACAGTCATGGGATCACCCACTAGGGGTGTGATATGTGCCTTGAGGAAAATCACAGCCATAAGAGTTCAGAGTATTTGGGAGAATGGGACTCGTCACAGCCTGATGATAATAAATCATTTGCAATGGTTTATTAAGTCTGCTTGTGGAAGTTTTATAAAACGCCAGCATCATAGTCTCTACGCAGAACTCAAGCTGCAAACATTTTATTTGCCAGTTTGGGCTTTTTTCTTGCTTCAAAAACAACGGGAATATCAGGTATTTAAAGTGCACCCCTAAGCCGTTGATGTTCAACCTAGTGATTATGAGCACCATTCAAGCGGCCAACATTATTTCAAATTATTTTTTGCCCCAAGTCAAACCACGACAGGATATCTTGCTGTACTGTGTATATGCTCCAATGGAACTTCAAGTCTTCATACAAATATATTCCTAAAACAAAAGTTGGCAAATAAGACAATAGAAAAATTAACTATTAAATACTCTATTAGACCATTATAATATATTATCACTTTCTAAAGGTCAAAATCTGCTTGCCTCATTCACTTGAGTAATCCTTTCACTTCACTAGGACTGTTGGTGTGAATAAGAGACACAAACGTGTCCCATTAATGTATATCAGGTTAAATCCACACATTGACTGAAACTGATGTTACAGCAGGGATGAGTTTGGCTCTAAAGACCAGATACTTAACTGGTATAATCAGCGTTTCTCTGATGTCAATGGAGTTAAGTCAGCTAAGGATCTGGCCCTAAATCATTAGTTTTCATTGAGTCTGATCCAATCCCATTTAATTCAGTGGGAATCTTTCCATTGATTTCAATGGGCTTTGAATCAGGCCCTTCATTTAATTTTCTACAGCCACAATTTTTATGTTTTAAACGATATTCACTACAACATGAGCATAATTGGGTATATTTATATGTATAAGTGTTTCTAAGATAAGTGCATCTTTGTAGGTTACTAAAGTTGCAGGCTAGCTACCAAATGAAAAGCCCAATTCCCTAGGGATACTTAAAAATATTTCCAGAAACAGGAAAGAAGTGGTACTGGTATTATATAAATCCCTAGCTGCTCGATTCACAGCTGCAAGGAAAAACAATATTTTTAATACCATAGAGTTTATTCTACTTTATTATATAACAATACAATGGAAAGCAAGATCCCACTTTTCCCTACTGTGTAGGTAATATTTCTCTGATTAATTTCTTCATAGAGACAGCAGTGCAATGAAAAAGATAAAATGTGGACAGTTGTACAGTATTTTATGCTTTTATTGTCATCATAGCGGTTTGAGAACAAGAATGAAAATTAGGTATTAAAACCTAATTATTTACATCTTTATAGGGGCTGATGGAGAGTTAGAGGTAAATTGGTTTTTTAGAGTGATATCAGTTCTGTCTGCCTGCTTTTGAAAGGCCAGTTATGTGAACTTTATAATACTTCTTTCCCATCACTGTAATAATTTTGAGTCAAGAGGATGCTAGTGAGTGTCTTTTGAATCCAAGAACTCCTTTTTGCCTTTTCCCTGTACCATCTTCTGGGACACCTCTCTGCTTAGGTTTTGGTTCACCTGAATGCTGCTGGAATACCCAAGGCAGTATGGGAGGCTGGAGGCATCTGAAAGGAAGCAAACTTGACCTTGTTGAATATATCATAGATGTCATATTATACACGTTTTGTGCACCCACTAGTTATGTCTATGCTTGGAGCTAGGGGTGTGATTTCCAGCTCACATACACATTCTCGCACTAGCTGTCATCAAGCTAGCATGCTAACACTAGTAGCACAGCCGTGGTTGCATGGGCACTGGCGAGCAGCGGCATGGCCTAGCTGCCCTTTATACAAACCTGCCCAGACTCGGGGCAGCTCGCCCGGGCCACCTGGCTACACCACTATTTTTAGTGTGCTCGCTCAACAAGAGCAGGTCTACTCAAGCTGGGAATGACAAGTGTAGACATAGCCACTGTATAGACTGCTCCCGCAGAGCCACCGTTGAGTGTTCTCAGTAATCTCAACAGCAATAATTGCATGGGAAGGAGCTGAGAGGAAGTGAGGGAGCTGATGAAGAAGGTTGGGATGGTCATGTGCATAGATGAGACACAGAGAAGAACCGCCTGAGGGAAGCTGACAAGAGAAACAGCTCACCACCTCCACTCATGTCCCTGAGTGAGTGATCTGGTTTTCAGCCTAAGCTGCCAGCTGTGCTTTGGAGAGTGTACATACCATGGAGTAAGGGCAGCGAGTGAGGAAGGAGGAAGAGTCAAAAATGCAGCAGAAGAAAACAGGGGAGACACCCAGAAAATGGGATGACAGCCATACTTGTAGGAGCCCTACTGGTTTCAATGGTTTCTGCAAAGGTGCGGTTGTCCATGCTAAAAGAGCTGATTGCAGGATTGAGGCCTACATAAGTGAATACAGTCTAAACACTGCACACAACAAGGCCGTGGGCTATCCCAGCCTCCCATTCCGTTAACCAGGTATACTATTCCAATGACCATCCTGATTAATTTAATGACTGGCCCAGTTACCACTGATATTCTGGGTAACTATTCCGATTTATTTATTGAGAAAAATATCACTGGAACTCTATGCAGTGCTTTGAAAATGTAAGGGTTGAAATCTTTAACACTGCAAAGGCTGTTTTGGCCAACTGTGTATGTTGAAGAGAAGGGAGTTACCTCACAAGTGGAGAACCAGTGTTGACAGGGCCAATTCGATCAGGGTGGATGTAGTCTACTCCCAATAATTGAGGAGGAGGTGTCAATTTTTGTGAGGTAACTCCCTTCTCTTCATGTGTCAGAATAATAAGGACTGAATCTGTAATTTTCACTCCCTGCATCTGAAGAAGTGGGTTTTTTACCCATGAAAGTTTATGCCCAAATAAATCTGTTAGCCTTTAAGGTGCCATCGGACTCCTTGTTGTTTTTATGGATACAGACTAACACGGCTACCCCCTGATAGAATTGATGGAATTTGATTGGTTTCAATTTTGGTTTACAAATGCAAAACTTAGCTCAGATTCACTAAGGGATTCACAAACGTTTCATGTGACCCTAAAGCAGCATAGGGTTTTGTTTGATAACCACACCATGATTTTGAGGCAAAGTCTGGAGAAAATTAGTGGTTTCACCTGAAGTTTATTTTGGGAGTCTGTGGGCGCCCCATATTCAAAGCAAAATTCCAGGGAGTGTAATCATGTAGACTAAAACTGGACAAAATGGTTTAGCACCGCAGTACTACCACGGTGAGACTTTATCTATAAAATTAAAGCCTGGAACTTTGTGGCCCAGATCATGCCCCTGAATAACAACAGTGAAAATGCTGAGAGCTCTTTGAGATCCTTAACTACAGCATTATAAGCTTATTGCTGTCATAAATAGGTGTTGAGGTTGGAGTTGCCCTCATGCCCATATTTGACTGAAGTACCATCCATGGGTTGCTAAGTGATGTTGCAGGAATGGAATGCATGGTCCCAATTCAGGACAGCACTTATGTATGTGCTTTACTTTTAAGTGGCTGCTGTGAAAAGAGGCAATTTCCTTAATCTTGGCCTCTGTTTGTAAATCAAGGACATCAAGAACAGCCTGAATTCCCTATTTCATGTGAAAATCATAGAACAGCTTCATGAGAACTGGACATAATTCAAGATATAATTGATTTGGACCAAGGGTACAATCTTCCACTTGCAGAACTTTATGGAACTGTTCTTTAATTCTTACTGCAGGTGGGAAAGTCAGGTCACACCATCAATTTTTGTCTATTGATATAAAACAGTCAGGTTTCTTGGTGTTTCCTTATAGGAAAAATCTGTGCTAGTTATAATCTTTGTTCATTCTCTTCAAGAACACCTTAACTGGAGTATGGTTATTTTCATTACCACATTGGACGGCAGCTGAGTCTGAATCCAGCTATAGGTTAACTTAACAGGCTTTCCTGACTAGAAATTTGATTTCCACCAATGTCCGTTATAAAAGGCTCTTTGGATTTGTGTGTGTTGGCAGTGTTATAGACCCTCACCCTGACTGAGGAAACAAAGGCCTCTACATCTGACACCAGTTGCTGGCTCCTGGTTTTGACTACCTTTCCCATCTGCTCTGGAACACGAAGCTATTTCTCTCCATTGCTTTAAATTCAGGTGGGCCACCTCTGGCATATCACAAAATCATAGCTGAGCTGAGCATGTAACAAGAGAACAGTGGTGTCGAACGTGGAGGGTTGCAATGCCTCCATGAATGGCAGCCCACAGAAAACATGCTTTATATTCGGATATCCCAAACCAGCACAACTGATGTGGAAATGCTTGCCTTTGCCACACCCAGGTAATGGATGAGAATCTTTTGGTGACCTCCTAGGTCATCGGCATCCCTGATAACTCATGTCTCTGCCTTGGCCTTTAGGTTCCTCCCCTTATGTATACATAGTCTTCTGCAACACACCCTACCGGGAGAGGACACCTCAGTCCATGTCCTTTTGACTGAGAATAATGTGTGGTTTGGGGCTTCAGATGTACCTATTTGCCCTGCCTCTCTCTCCTTGGAAGTTTTGAAAGACTTGGCTTTGTTGAGGGCGGATGGCATGAAACAACCATACGATAGTAGTTTTCTTAAAAAACAAAATGCATTAAAAATGGAGAGATTAAAACAAAAAGGGTTGCATAACATACCTGTGCTGTGATGGGGTTTACAAGCCCCACACAAAACACAGGCAGGAAGGGGCTAAGAACCCTCCCGGTCTGCATGTAAATTAGGAAAGACCGGCCCGCAACTGCTGTCGCTAATGAGGGCAAGCCCTAGTATAGAGGCTGGAACAGGAAAAGAAGGGCAGAAGGGATTGAGATAGCAAGGGAACAGCACTTGCTGCCAGAGGAGGTAGCACCAGACTGCCTGTGAGAGACTCAATCTCCTGGAAGTACAAGGGCGCTAGCTGGAGATGGAAGCCCTGATGACCAGGGATTTTTGATTCATTTGTTATGTTTATGAACTCTGCCTTTTTTTCTGGTTGATTTGATTTAAGCCACTGCTGTTTGGGTCCAGGATTGATCCAGGCCACTTGAGCTGGGACTTTGCACAAGGCAGTGTCCATCTCTGCTGACAATGTCTCATCTGAATACTTGGTAAAATCCCAGTGCGGCAGATTCCATTTAGCTTAGCTACAGAAAAGAAAGAACAATCTCACAAGCGTAGATAACAGGTCTCTTCTCTGACCTCCCCTCATCATGCTGACAGCCTTTCACTGCTGTGTCCAGACAGCTCCCTTTTTTTGTCTGTAAGATCTGCTTATTAACCCCTCGATCCAGGGCAACATCCCTTCTAAAACAATTTTCTGAAGATAAAACACACACCAGAGGTTAGTGAGCAGTTGCCTTCCCTGGTAGATTGTTTAGGAAGGGGAAGAAAGTTTTTTAGCTGTGATTAATAGCTGCTTTTCAAATAATTAACTACTGAAACCAAGATCACACATTTCACCTGTTTCCAGTTAATCCAAATCTCTCTTTAAATTTTAAAATACATTTTCCTTGCTTTGTAACTTAAATTATTGATAAATCCCAAGCCCTCTGTTGCACCCTCATCTAAAGTTGCGTGTTCAGTTTTGATAGACTCACTTCAAGGAAGCGGTGACTTCAAAAAGGACTAGAACAGAGCAATGGATGGGTATTGTGGGTCTTAGAGCTGGGATTCATTGAGATTGCTTGCATGCTCAAACTCCGATGTTTGCATGAACAGACTGCTATTAAGGCATCTCAGTGGCTATTTCCAAGTGTAAATGCCCAATTTATGAAGCCAGCCACAGCATCTATGTGCATATTTATGCACAAGAATCTCATGGTTTGGAAAATCTAATTCTAAAAAAGCTAGTCTAATATATTTTTATTATAGGGTTAATTCAAATTACCACAGAGCAAAGAGAGAGGGTAACTCTCAAGTCATTAATTAATAAGGATAATAATGAAGATTAATGTTATAGGTGTTTTTAATGGATCTATTAGAATGCTAACTAGAAAGAACAGTCTTGCTGTTTGTGAAAGAAGACCCAAATTGTGGACAGCAATCCATGTGCACTAACCTGTCCTGAAGGAGGTATGAGACAAGGGGAAGGGAATAAAACTAGAACCAAGAAAAATGTAATAAGTCTAAATTTGTATACCAAATATCAGTGCCAGATAAAGTTCTTTCCTAAAGCTGCATCAATCAAAGCATACCCAGAAATGTATGCACTCATCTTGGGGGAACTAAAGAAAATGATCTGAAAATATTTTTCTCCTGAAGCTGACCTCAGTAACTTATTTAACTGTCTAGTTTGGTATTTCTAGAAATATTACCGCCTTTGAGAGCTCTGTAATAATTCTGTACCAGGCCACTCTCTGCACCATATTATTCTGTCTCTCTAAATTAATTGCTTTTCAGTTCACAGATGCTGCTGTGGGTAGTAATCATTTTCAGCATAACATGGAGAATTTTCTGGCAATTACACTATTTAATGATTGGTTACAGATAAATACACGTTACAGAAAGTAAGAGAAAAACATGCAGTGTGTGTCCTTTGGGTAAATCATGCTATCCCTCTGTTTCCCCACACACGCTTTGTCTCTCTTGTCTAGTTAGGCCATGTCTGCACTACAAAATGATGTTGGTCTAACTTTCATCGGCATACAGCCACCAAGGTTATAAAATGGCTTGTGTGTGCGCACTTGGTTCTTTGTGCTGGCGGTGCACATACTCACCAGGAGCGCTTGCATCGATTGTACTGCCAGTGTGGAGCATTGTGGGACAGCTCCTGAAAGGCAGTAACAATCGATGTAAGGAACACAATGTCTAGGGTGACCAGACAGCAAGTGTGAAAAATCAGGACGGGGGTGGGGGGCAATAGGAGCCCATATTAAAAAACAAAAACAAATATCAGGACTGTCCCTATAAAATCGGGACATCTGGTCACCCTACCTGTACACTGAGTCGACCTAATTACTGTGATGCTACATTGCTTGGGGAGGTGATGTTACTAAATCGGTGTAGAGAGGAACTTATGTTGGCAGGAGCCAAATTTAAATGAAGACACTTGCACAGCTAGGTTGATACAAGGCCTCTTACGTTGACCTGATCCAGTAATGTAGACCAGGCCTTAGATTGTAAACTCTTTAGGGAAGGAACTGTCACTTACAGTGACTGTACAGCACCTCGCACAATAGCGCCTTGATCTTGGTTGGGAACTTTTGATACATATAATAAAATATGCAGTAGACATACAAAATATTTCCAAAATCAGATTTCCAGAAATGTCTATATGCCAACCTTATCATTCCAAGTACTGCCTACCTCCTGATCCTAAGTGATCTCTAGGCCTCAAAATCCTGGCTTTGCTGGGTTTTGCCTGAGTCCTGCAAACATCTACATGTGTAGAAGCAATGGAATTACTCACAGTAGTAACGTTAAGCAAGTGCATAAGTGCTTTTAGTACCAAGTCCTTAATCTGAGACTGTAACTGCCATTGATCTAAGTGTATGATTACAGATAACAGACTATGAGGCTTAGTTAAATGGGTGCCTAAAGATAGGCCCCTAAAACTCTATGTAACCACCTAAATAAGAGACTTCAGTAAGTGTGCAGCACCTCTGAAAATCAAGCCACATACTGGGGAGTCTAAATATGGTGGTGGATTGCACATCACTCCCCCATCCATTCGCTGTGATGCTGCAATCCTCCGGGAAGTCCAGCAAATTGAGGAAAACCACGGAGGGCACCAATCCTTAGGTCTTGTCTGCTTGCTGGATCAAAAAGAAGGCCGTCAGCCATAAACTGGTTACGTATCCCAACATCCTTTCTTTGTCTGCTTTGTCTGGAGAATCCCATTTGAATCTTTGAAGAGACCGCAAATAGGAAATCTGTCAGACAGTGGGTCTCCTGCGCAGGGCGTAGGCGAAGCTTTGAAGGGCTAATAAGTGGAGAAATTACATTAGCACATCCCTTCCTCTAAGAGAAGTTACATACAATGTCACAATAACACAATTTTATTTTTAATACAATGGACCCTAAAGGTATTAAAGTTAATTCAGTAAGATTTAACTTAATTCAATAAGGTTTGCCCATCATATCACAGGAAATTGCCACATGTCCCACTAACTTGGCTACAATGCTACTTTTATTCACTGTGGGTAAATTTCACCTTAGTTGCAAGGCTTTCTGAACTAAGTTCTATCACATTAGAGCTACGCTTAGGGTTATAGATGAAGCCATTTACAGGGGTTCCTCTTCACGCCGTGACAGAAGGCCTCTCTAAATCAGCATTACCCTCATAGACTCTGTTATTCTCTCATTCTGCATTGGGTCTTTCACAAGGTATTTGTTTGTGACTTCTTGTGAACACCAGTCAGCTTTCCAAGCTTCATCAAGGTTGAAGTCACATTATCGAAGGTTAAGCGTGCGGGTCCACAAGGGCTGGCGCAACTTCAAGTGATGGTGAGGGACATCACTGAGGTCCTGGTGGATGGGGAGACATTTGTTTTCCTCAATTTGCTGGACTTCCCAGAGAGCTGTGGCATCATGGAGAATGGGTGGGGGAGTGACGTGTGACAACACGGGTAGTCAGGCTGTTGGGGTCGACTTGTGGGCTCCAGTGACGCACCACATTACAGTGTTCAGTTGGACATCAACAAGTTGAGCGTGGCTACTTCTGGTTCATACCGGTGCACAGTACTTGGCTATGGAGTACACAAGTGCCACTGCTGAAGTCTGTAGCACTGATGCTGATCCTCCCCATCTTGCCAGTTTCTGGACCAAGTGGACCCTTGTCTTCATCTTGGTGGGGACCTTCTCCAGGTGGTTGTGAAAGGTTAGCATGCGGTCCAGCTTCACTCCACAATAAGTCGGAATGGGGTCATGTCACAGTGTTCCCACGGAAGCTCACTTTCAAGTTCCGTTTAGTATTTCTGGTATCAACATGGAATTCAGTGACTGTTGTTTTGTGGGGGTTTGGCTTGAGCCTCCATTTCGGAAACATTCCTCCATGGTGTTTAGGTCCCCATTCAAAGCTGACTCGGTATTGTTGAAGCCGGTTGCTTGTGTTGCCAGGGCAAGGTCATATGCAAATTTGTGCAACTTCATTGGCAGCATGTTACTCATAGAGACATTGAAGAGCATGGGCGTGAGTACTGAGCCTTGTGGCAGTCCGTTGTTGAGGAACCAGGGTGAGCTGACTTTGTTGGCTCCAAATGGACACATAGATGCCTATTGCTCAGCCTCATCCGTAGCAGCTGGAATGTTTTGAGGCAGGAGATGATCCTTGCAAGCTTCAGCATCAGGTCTTTAATTCATGCTGTAGGCCAATGACAAGTCTACAAAAGCTGCACCGGTCTTGGATTTCTTCTGGAATCCAGCCTCAATGTGCATTGTAAGGGCCAAAACTTGGTTGTAGCCAGGGCCGGCGCAACCCATTAGGTGACCTAGGCGGTCGCCTAGGGCACTACAATTTGGGGGGCGGCGACTGTGGCGGTATTTCGGCAGCGGGACCTTCCGCCGCCTCTGTGAGGGGCGGCATTTTGGGGCAGGACTTTCCGCCGCCTAGGACGGCAGAAAAGCTGCCGGCGCTCCTGGTCATAGCATCTGCATTTAGGCCAGAATCCCGCTTGTTCTTTGGGAATCACTGATTCAAAGAGAGGGCTGATTTTCCGGAGGATGATAGTTCCAGAAGTTTGTAAGTCATGCACAGGAGTGATATTGGCCTATAGCTTTCCGGGTTATCACTCTGCTTGTCCAGTTTGAGTATAGCAGTGACCATTGCCTCCCTTCATGCTTTTGGGATGCATCCGGATTCCATGGATTAGTGTACAACTTCACCAGCCCTTGGAGTCCCTTGGGGCCTAGATGATGAAGAAATTCTTCAGAGAAAACCATCTCCGCCAGCTGCCTTCCCTTTCTTCATTGAGACGAAACCCTCCTTTACTTCATCTGTGCTTATGGCGGTGGGGTCTTGTGGAACAATTGAGGTCATTGTCCAGTGTAGTTGACGATGGATTTCTTGCTTGGTGTTGGGCCTTTTGGGCTCTCCACCAACACAGGGAATAATAGTGAACTAATGAACACTGTGTCTGCCACACACACTGGTAAGGGCTTCATGCTCCTCTCTGCCTGAGGATCTGTCTGCATTACTGTAACTTAGAATCTATAAAACTTTGATCAGTCTGGTTCCCTGAACGTCTGTCTATTCATATAAAATACAGACAGCTGTTCAAAAAAATAAACTTATGTCTTAAATGATGAAAAAGCATACATCCCTTCACTGCATCCGAATGGTTTAATTCCCCTCATAGATTCACACAACAGAGATTAACTTTGATGTTCTTTCCTTCCCTCTCTCACCAAAGCATGGGCAAATTGTAAGAAAGAGGAGGATCTAAGCAACACTATTGAATAAGTTAACAGTTAGGAAACTGTAACTAGAAACAGCCATTTTACTAACATCTCCTTTCTAACTGAAAAGATCACTTCTTACTTGAGCAGTAGAGGGAAGAGTGAGCGTTTCATGCTTCTGTTGTTACTATTTGTTTTATCTCTGCAAAGCTGACATCAGGATTTCAGTTTCATGTGTGAATTGCCTGGCAGCTGCTCTTAGATTGTTGAACATGAGCAGCAGGTAACACAGACCTTTAGTTTGAAATGCTTAGAAATGCTCTCTATATATACATGTCCCTGCAGGATTAAAAAAAGGAAGAAAAGAGTTCAAATGTCATTTCCACTTCTTACAGAGTTTAAAAAAATCAATGTACACCATTTTCATCAGTTAAATGTTAAACTCTTTGGTTGTCATCCAATTCTCCAACCAGAAAATAAATATTAAGCAAAAGTACCACTGTGTTCTTTCCTAGGTCACTGGGTAAAATGGGAAACGGCTCAATGAAACCCAAGCAACTGAAGTGGGCAGATAGACATGCAGCAAACGTCTCCATCAGTTCTTCTGGCAACAGCAAGTTGTTGGAAGAGCCAGCATTGGGCATCCACGCAACAGGGAGAGCTGATGTTCTTAGAAGTAAGATTCTGGAGCTGAGAAGAAAAGAAGAAGAGTTGTGAGAGAGCAGATGTCGCATCGCAGAGCTCCAGGAGCAGCTGGCTAAGCAAACCAAAACCATTGCTAACCTCACCAAGAAACTTCACAGCAAGTGTCCCCAGATGAACAAGCTGTTAACACCTGGGCAAGGAACTCCCTCCCTTCATCATAAAGTGGTTGTTAGGATCAGCCAAGCTGTCTCGGACTTGTTCTCTGTTAACAGGAGAGATGCTAAGGAAGGCATATCTGCAAAGCCAAAGACCAGGACGTAGGATCTGAGCACACAACCCAAATTTTCCTTTCAAAATGCAAGACTTCAGGTGAGCTCCTTCCAGGGCATTTGTAATTCTCTGGTCACATCTACCATTGCATTTCCTCTTCCCATGAACTCACTATATTTCACAGGGCACCTTCGCTATACGTGATGGCTCAGTGTATCCATCTGCCTTAGATTTTCACATCATGCTTCTCACCATAGTGTCTAAGCGCTGACTAGGTTTACATTTTGTGCCATGCAATGCAGTGAAACAATTTGGGGCTTTCATTTCGCCTCACTGTTCCATAGAGTTCACTGGGCCCCACTCTGTTTGTCAGCATTAACGCTGAATTTTGACAAGAGGATATGAGAGCTACGTAGGGCTAGATTATGTCTTTAAAGGCTGATCCAAAGCCCACCAAAATCAATGGGAATCTTTCCACTGGCTTCTTTGGGCTTTAGATCAGGCTGTAAAGGCCCAGCCCTCTGGAGAGGGATTGTAGGAGCTTTGCTGCAGTAGGAGCTCTGCCACCCTTTAAACACGTCCCAGCCATCTCCAGCAAACTCTGCAGACTTAGAGGGAAGACGCAGTTCCTTCCACGGCCCTATCGCTTCCTCCCTTTGAGGGAAGCCACCACTATCTGGCAACAGAACCTCTGTTCCTCGGCCACTTTGTGTCTGTCTCAGGGCACAAGGACGAGCAGGGGAGAAGCCCGTTTATATCTCCCTCACTCTTGCACGCCAGTTCAGATCTAATGGCAATGTGGCCCTTTAAACAGCAGGCAGCTACCAGCATGCAGGCTGCAGTCTGTCCTCCCTCTTCCCCCAAATTGTACATGCATCCTGGATTTTCATTTTGTGAAGAATTCATCTCTTCTTTGAATCTGTACAGTAAAAGATGTGATTAAAAATGGTCATGCTGGATTTAGCCCTCAAACATGCCCGGCATGCTATGTTAGAGGGTCATGCGTGAGCCAGAAAGGATGGATGAGTCATTTCCCAGTAGCTGATGATAATAATACAGAATAGGTTAACACGAGTAGCATCAAGCTCATAAGTCCTTTGCCATTAGCAAAAATATTGGTGTTTTGAAGGAGGGTTTTCTCCCTCGCTGCCTATCTTCTCCCATCTTGATCTTGGTAGTAATTTCAGAGGCAGGGAAGCTAGGGTATGCGGAAGGAAGGTCTGACTCAAACACATCCATTACCGATAACAGCAAATAGAACACAAACAAATACAGTTCAAGTCACCCTAAGGGGCCAGGGTGTCTATCCCCCTTGAACGAGCAGTACAGCTGGAAGGTAGCCATCATTGGTCCCATCTGGGAGACGTGTCAGTGGGTGTCTCCAGCTCCTATGCCCCCAGAGTAAAGGTTGCAGGGGGTGTGCTGGGAGCAGAGGCGGATTTCAGCTGCTCTCCACCGATTCTCAAGGGGTGTGCAGTCCTTTTGGGTAACAGAGGCAGCGTGGAAGAACTAGAGCAGCCCCTTGGCTACTCCTACTTATGCTGGGACTGGTAGAGACTCACCCACAGCTCTCACTAGCTCCTTGACCCGACCCCCTCCCCCACTCAGGTGGATCTAGGTGCAGGAAAGAATCTAGCCTGGGCCATGTTCTCTCTGAGTTTGCTCTAATGTGAAAGTTTTCTTTTAAAAGTTGTAGTGGGCTTCTGAAATCCTTCCATATGGGGCGAGGGATAGCTCAGTGGTTTGAGCATTGATCTGCTAAACCCAGGGTTGTGAGTTCAATCCTTGAGGGGGCCACTTAGGGATCTGGGGCAAAATCAGTACTTAGTCCTGCTAGTGAAGGCAGGGGCTAGACTCGATGACCTTTCAAGGTCCCTTCCAGTTCTAGGAGATGGGATATCTCCATAAAAAAAAAAATGTCTATGTCGATCTCCTCAATAGATGCATTGAGTTATGAAAGTGTCGTAGAGGAGTGTTACTAAAGATTTGAGTCTGAGCTGCACTGATGAAGACATTTCTGGCTTCTCCATCAGGCCTATATCCTGTAGCAATGAGGCCATGGAAACCTCAGAGGCTCCATGGCCAGAAATCACACTTTTTGCGTGGCCGGGAGCCTTTCGGAGTGATTTTGCAGTATGGTTTGAGGGAAACTGACCATGCAACTCCTGTTAAGTTGCGCTTCTAATTTCACTGCAGTGAAAGTGAACTGGCCATAGAATCAGAGGTAATGATCACCTACAATAACAGATTAAACAAGAGCCTTGCCTTTTACTTTGCAATGTTGAGTTCTGGTTTTAGGGGGGATGGTTCTGTATGGCTGTTGCTCTAACAGGCAGAACGGAGGACATGGATATACTGGAGAATAGCAACGAGTCAGTTTAGATAAGACAAAGAAGGGGGGAAAAGTGAAGGGTAAATAATTAGTTGTCTTTTTTTGTTTTTGTTTTTTGTTTTTTTTACAATATGCCTGGCTTAACTGCCAATGTGCATGCTGCCTCTGCTAGCTGCAGAACAGGGAAATGAAGTCAAAGTTTTCCCTTACAACGTGACAGGAATTGTTAGGCAAAGAGAAGAACTATGTCTCAGAGGAGTGTATCTTTTAGGAGGAGAAACCATGGCAGAACTATGATTTATATGGTATTATAAAAAGTCCTGTAGCATCAATGGCTCATGAAGAGATACATTTTCCCACATTTCTGACTCTATAGTTTAAAATTGCAACCTTAACATTACATTAACAGTGGGTTTGATATACACACATTTGTTTCTAAAGACTAATTCAAAATGTTACATTCATGCGAGTTACTTTGAGTTACTTCACCTTCTAAAAGATGATTACCTGAAAGGGAAGAGGAGGGAAAGGAGCTGAAAGAAAACCTAGTCCAGCTGCGTGAGAGTTCTCTCCCTGCACCAGCCCAACCCCTCAGCCTGCATCACTCTTGTGTGCAAAGTTTCTTTTTAATTAGTTTACAGGCTAAATTTTTACTATCTCGCAATAGGGGTTTTAAAAAAAAAGAAGAGAGAAACTGAAATGTTAAAGTTAAAACTAAAGGATTTATATACCTCTCTCTCAAAATGTATTTAAACCTTTGTTTTGTTTATTTCCTAAATGGTAAGTTGGATGTTTAGTTGAAGGCTAGGACTTATTCCATCAGGTTTGGTCAGAGGAATTGGTCTTCAGCTCTGGAACAGATGTGAGAAGCAGATCACTGAACTGGGTCCAATTAAAAACCTGGATCTGTAAATTCCCAACTAAACACACAAGTGAAAAATGAAAATGGCAATTGGGTGTGTGAGAGAAGGTAGTGGGGGGAAATATTGTGCAGTTGATGGAAAAAATAGAATAATAGGATCTTGCTTTTCTTTTCATCCCAGGCCTGGTAAATCCTGACTGAGGCGCTGGGATCAGCCCTTATTTTCATGCATAAGCAGCAGAAAAGTGTGTGCAGATATGCAAGTTAGGGGTGAAATTAACCGAGAAGCTGCACAAACCCATTTAAGTCATGTCAATTTCCTTCCTCTTGGTCTTCAATAATTAATTAGCCCTTCAGAACAAGGACTATGTGGCTAACATCTCAGGATTCCGGATTGGGTGAGAAACGCAGACTGAATTTGTTTGACATCATGGTCATGCAAAGAGCAGAATTCCTGTGAATGTCAGTGCTATTCACAGTAAGTGCTGAGGTATGTGTACCCCTGCGAACTGGACCATACCTACAAAGTCTGATTTTAGGTGTACCAGACTTGGCCATGTCCCCAAAGCATTAATTTGAAGGAACAGGTGAAATCAATAGGTAAGGAAGAATATCTAAATCAAACACACTTATTACACGTATGTATTTAGTGAGATTGACCAACAATGTTTACATATTTTAGTAACACTTATTTAAAAATATTTTTTGGATGCTGGAATGTAAGAGACTTCAATAATGCAGAAGAGTAGTGCATATAAGTGTTCTCAGTACAACTTGGTTGATTTATATACCTTTTTCTAGTTCAGGTGAAGTTACAAGCCAATATAAAACGCTCATTTTTATAGTGCACGATACCTGTTTTCTTTTTCCTAAAGGGACTTGGTATAACACAGCTAAATAAAGCAGAAATTATTTTCCTTCCCTATAATTTTTATTTCTTTCCTTTCTCCTTTTTTCTCTCCCCTACCCCAATTGTTTTAATCTCTGATTCAAAGTCCATTGAAGTCAATGGAAAGACTCCCATTTATTTCAATGGGTTTGGGATTGGACCTTTATTTTTTTCGTTTTGATCCCGGTTTTACTGAAGTCAAGTGTTCCTTTTGACACTGACTTAAATGGGAGTAGGATAAGGCCTTTTGTTTGCTTTTGAGCTCTTTAATTTCCTTCCTTCTCCCCTTTTGTTATTACTTTACATTTGCCTTTACAGTAACTCCCCACTTAACGTCCTCTCGCTTAACGTTGTTTCGATCTTACGTCCCTGCTCAATTACAGAACATGCTCCATTTAAAGTTGTGCAATGCTTTGCTATAACGTTGTTTGGCTGCCTGCTTTGTCCACAGCTGGCAGCCCCCCTACGCCCACCCCAGCGCCTCCTGCCCCCCAGCAGACCCCGTGGATCAGCGCCTTCTCCCTCCTCCCCCTCCCTCCTGCCCGCGGCCAGTCAGCTGGCTTGTGGCGTTCAGGAGGGAGGGGGGAGGAGCGAGGACATGGCACGCAGGCTCCCCCTCCCTCCCCTGCCTCCTGAACACTGCAAGCCAGCTGATTGCCGCGGGCAGGAGGCGGGGGGGAGGGGGAGCCTGCGCGCCATGTCCTCATTCCTTCACCCCTCCCTCCTGCCCACAGCAATCAGCTGGCTTGCGAAGTTCAGGGGGCAGGAGGGAGGGGGGGAGAGTGAGGACATGGCACGCAGGCTCCCCCCGCCCCCCCCCGCCTCCCGAATGCCACAAACCAGCTGATTGCCGCGGGCAGGAGGCAATCTTACCCTTTTGCATACTCAACTTTTTGAAATCTTCATCATTTTTAACAGACTTTTGGATGGTGTTTCCTAAGTTCATTTCAAATGGAAAAATCAAAAATATTCTGTCACATTCACGAGCTAGCTTGAGAAGATGGGTTGTGTTCTATTCCTGGCTCTGGGAGTGGAGTGCGGTCCGGGTGTTCGAGAAGAAGAATGATCAGTGGTGACAGTTAGGATTACGGGGGGCTATTTTTGTATAATGATGCTTTGTGCTTATATAAAGCTGACTCACTGGCAGGTCTAAAGCACTTTAAAGGTGGGTGTGCAGGAGCAGCTCCATTTTACGGACAGGGTAGCCACGTATGTCAATTTGGCATATTTTGTTTGGACAAGGGGACAAAACTTGAGTCTGTCATATTACCAATTGTAACTTTCAAATTGTTATTCTCCTACAACCAACCTAACATTAGATTTGTGTCCATGCTAAATTTCAGGGTTCAAACTTCAGCTCGTTGCCCTTTTCATTTTGTTTAGAATTTTTTTACAAAGAAAAAACGTATACTTTTTTCTCATTCTTACCTTAATTGAAAATGTCAAAAGAGATTTTGCTCGATCTTTCTAGGAGTGTAAAAAAAAACCACAACACCCCACCTTTGGGCAAGTATAGTCAGTGTTAGCCCCCAAAGGAAATAATTTGGAAAGTTATGAGGTGCATGACAACTGTCAAAAAAACTGTGTTACAGACATAAGGATGTTGTTATGAATATTTATTATCTGTTGGTATTATTTATTCTATATATTGTTAAGGCACCCATCACCATAAAATCATAGAATTAGAGAACTGGAAGGGACCTTGAGAGGTCATCTAGTCCAGTCCCCTGCACTCAAGGCAGGACCACAGTATCTGGGCACCCTTTAGAAGCACTAGAGCAACCAAGAAACAACTCTTCCTTCTCTGTCAGAATTGCTTTCTTAAATAGATTAAATCCAGATCGTGACCATCTGTATGACCATTTCCTAATGATTCAACAGCTCTGGGGAAGGCTAGGTATCAGGCCTAAAGATGGCAAAGCCAGGATTCAGGTGGCTCTCTGGAAGGAGCAAAATCCATAGACAAGGACTGTCCATTGAATGTCCCATCCACTGTAATTATAATTGTAAAATGATATTGATGTGCCTTGGTCTTTGCTGCAGTGTTAAAAACATGTACAGACAAACGGATATAAATGATTATTTTTCATTAGGAGCCATGTACCATACTGCAGTCCCACTTGTATCAAATACTTGCAGAATATTCCTACCCAATTATGGAAGAAGCTATTTCAGCAGGAAGGAGGACCCACATAAGAAATATAATGTAAAATCAATAATAAGTTCAGACTCTTACAAAATGCAAACCACCTTCTGAACAAACTATAAAAACACACGTCATTATAACAAAGTTCTTGTATTAAGTCTTCAGGACTTTTGAGTGCAACCTACTGTACTGTAAGTAAAAAGAGATTATTTTTTGAAGGTGATGACTGAATGTGAATACTTTTTATGAGAGTTTGGAATCTTTCAATGACTATTTTAGGTGTGAGGTACATACAAAAATGAATGGTTCTGATGGCTTTGATTTTCAAACCTTAGCACTAGAGAGAGAGAGAAAAAATGTCTTCTCCTCCCTCTGGAAAAATTGGATTTTTTTGTGGAAATTTAAATATCAAAAAACTCTGGCCAAAAACCAAAATGTTTTGGGTCTGGGGACATTGTTTTGTTGAATGAAAAACTGAAATTTTTCACAGAAAGCAGACACTTTTCACAAAAATAAATTAAAAATCACAAGTCACTTTTGATGGAAAATCTTTTCCTGGCCCTACCTAGCATTTTGACTCCAGTTATTCATGTCGTATAATGGAGGAGCAACATTTTGGGGAGATGAGGATCACAGATGATTCCATTTGCCCCCTCTCACTTGTGAAGGCTCTACCTTGCAGTGACTGTCCTCCCCCAACCAGTCAGCAACATTTAACATGCCTACCCGAATGGGATGATAAAGAGCAGTGAAAATCTATCCCTTTGCTGAAGGCTGACAGCGATGATCCTACTTCACGTACCGTCTTTACCCAATCAGGAGCAAGAGATCAAGCTTAACACTCAATACTTTGATCTTTCAAATAACCAATGGTTAGTGAGGCCGCCTTGTGCTTGATTTGTAACTGACGCTGTGTGGAACATATGATCTCTCAAAACATTGTTTAGCATGGAAACAATCCTACAGGTGAAGCTATTGCTACAGGATAGGTGTGCCACACCTCTGTACTTACGGGCATTTGAGGCACTTTATCTATCATAGAAATCATCACCCAGAAAATCCTATTCTCCTATGAACCAGGTTCTCAGCTGGTGTACATTGAAGTCAGATATCAGAGGGGTAGCCGTGTTAGTCTGAATCTGTAAAAAGCAACAGAGGGTCCTGTGGCACCTTTGAGACTAACAGAAGTATTGGGAGCATAAGCTTTCGTGGGTAAGAACCTCACTTCTTCAGATTGAAGTCAGAGGAGCTCGACTGATGTACACTGGTTGAGAATCTGGCCCCAGGTTTTTATGGAAAATGTGAACTATATATCTGGCATCCCACACTCAGTAGAAAACATCACTTTTACAAAATAGCGTATTCTAATTGCATTCCAGAGTAAAACAGATAGCTTTGGAGGAACCTAAACGCTTGCATAGAAATATCTGTTTATCAGCCACCTCTCTTTATTCAGCTATTATGTGCATGATCTAGGAAAGTGCATGCTCACCAAACAAGGTTTCTAGCGCAAAATGAAATGTAAAGATTGTATTTTGATATTACAGCATTGCTTTAGGGAAAAGCTACATTCTTCGGATTTCTAAATCAGCACATAAGTACAGTGATTACCAGGCCTGTTTGATTTTTTTTTTTATCCTCTTATAGTTGCCATTACTCATTTTCAAGCATGCAATGAATAATGAAGCAGATAAATCAAACTCCTAATGGGAAGTGATCATTCATTCTGAGATTGCCCTCTGAAGATCCTCCGACATGACCTTGTCTCAGAGACAGCTTTATATCCTTTTATGAATCCAAGCCAGCATGGACCTTGGAGGCTTTTGCAATTCAGTGGTGGGATTTATTTTGTTAGACTCATGAATGCATAATGACAACACGAGGACTTTAGGACATAGGTTGCCCTTCTGTTGAGCTATGGATTAAGATCTGTTCAGTGATGGATCTGTAAAATCCAGATTATTGCCCCACTCAGTTTATTGTATATTCCGGTTGGCATGTGTGCAAATCTGCTTTAAATCTAGTGCTGCCTAGGAAGGCTGGAGGCTAAGTGGTTGTTTTCTGCATTGCAATGTTGTAAGCCCCAAGTTTTGATTCTCCTCCAAGTCTTAATTCCTTGATCCTGTAGGGGCTGAATAAATTCATGCTGGGTACTGACAACCATCCCTTGAGCTGATTTGGGAGTGGCATTGATTGCATGGTGGTATATTTTTCCCACCCCTCTCCTCTGAATGGATTCACCCAATGGTGACTTCTTTCCATCCTGCCCTCCCAACTGAAATCCAAATGCTACTTCTACAAAGGTGGCTGAATTATGTCATGTTCTCCTCAGAAACGACTCCACTCATCCATCATCATTTATTAGAATTGGAAGTTGCTTTGGGAGCACTGCCCCTTTGTCACAGGTCTTCAGATTATGCACACTTTGCTTTTTCCCCTTTGACGGTTCTAGACACTGGGTAAGCCAATTTCGCCAGCCTCTCCCTGGACAGCAGTAACTTGCTATTGGCAGGCATCTGCATTTGGGTGTGACATAATGCGAACACATTACTATATACCCAAGTGTCCTGTACAATAATAGGGGTGTTTGGATCTCAGATAGCAAAAGCCTTATTGGTAATGGATGATTGTTTACATATGTGCCGGACCTAGTCCTCCCTATGTCGTCCTGTACTTTTCAACTCCGAGTGTCCAGAAAGGCAGGAGCAGGGTCTTTTTGTGTCAGGCTCTTCTCTTCCCTCAGAAGATCCATTTTTTCCCATGTACGGCTCTCTGGGTGGTGTCAGGCAGACAGGGAGCAGCAGGCCCGCCGATGGGGTGGGAGGCAAAGGGAGCAATTGCCCAGGGGTAGCAGCAGCAGCCAGCAGCCCCGGGCCCTTTTAAATCACCCAGGCAGCCCGCTGGGCTGCTAGGCTCACGCGGGGTGGTACCGGCGCAGCGAAGGCAGCCGGGCAGACATGCGGAAGCCCTGGCCGTGCCGGAAGAGCGCCCATTGACTGTTCTGTCCTAGGACCCGGAATTGCTGTTGGTGGGCCTGGGGAGCAGCTGAATTCCTAAATTGAGGGTGTTTCTGTAGGAGTTTGCGGTGGAAGTGAATGCTGCTGGGATCAATATTAAATACCACTCTGCCTTGCCCTCTCCCTGTGGAGAGGGAGGAGGAGTCAGGCTTAGCAAGGTTGGGAGGAGTTGTGTTTTTCTGGTAGGTAGACGGCAGAGAGCAGTATGAAAGGAATCAACATGGATTTCCCTAGATCTACGAGTTTGGAGCTTCCTTTACCTCACGAGTTCTGGGCTCTGTGGAGCATGGACCCCTCTCATTACCCCAGGACCACAAGCCCTCCTGAAGGGCACATTAAGCAGGCACTCTGCAAGGTGACCTCCCAGAGTTTCCTGAGTCATGTTCAGATGTTGTTGTCATTAGCATGGAGGGATACAGTGTAGATGTCAGTTCACAGGCACATGGGAAGCTCTCTGGAGTGGGCTTTTAACCACCTCCCATGAGATTTGCTACACGGTGTTTCTTGTGGACCTGACGGCATGCTGTGTAGTGACTTACTGCACCTCTGGTTCACATTTTCCTGCATTTCTGCTCCTTGCTTTCCTCCCCCTTGCCCCCCACTCAAGGTTCAGTGTTGTCAAAATGTATTAGAGCCTAACTTCCCCAGAAAAATATTTATTGGAGGTTGGAAGGTAAAATATAATACATATTAGACTATTGGAGAAATAGCTGATCATGAGATGTGGCCATGCCTCATGGTATTGCCTGAATATCTTGAGATGAAGGTATAGAAGGTGAATAAAGTACTCCAGTGCTGCTAAATCCCAGTTTAACTAATTCAGCTTTTTGGTTGATACCAGTGAGAAAAAGCTCATCACAGATGCCCTGAATGAAGAGATTGTACCCTCAGCAGATCCAAGATACAGTGGAATGTATTATGGGAGAACAAACCAGCAGGGTAGCTATATACTCAAACAAGGAGACCCAGGCAACCATATTTCTGTGTTGGCAGGTTGGTATCATTTGCTTATATGTATTAATCAATGATTATGATGTTCTCCTTTGTGTTCTAATCTATCTGAGGAAGATACAGCACACATCACTTACTGAGCAGAATTAGGCCACTGATCCATGCTTCCAGGGGGTCTTCAGAGAAGAAGTGTGTGGGGCCACAGCTATACAGGAGTACAAGGGTCCCTTAAATTCCTTGAGATCTGCCAGGTTTGGAGTTAGGCCTAGAGACCTTTTCTATGAGGAGGAACTACCCCTTCTACATACGAAAAGGGTTATGTGTGTAGAGGAGGGATCTCTGCAGGGAAGTGGAGAAATTCTCCCTACTTTTTAATCACAAGAGGGGACAATCTAGGCCATAATAATATTTAACGAAATGTATCAATGTATCTCTTCTTTGACAGTGTATTATTTATAGCTTCAGGGTTTGACATTCCCCTTTGCAGTATCCTTTTTGATGTTGGAAAATGTTTTCTAAGACGCTGAAACCCTAAATTAACCAATTGGAATGTATATATCAAAACTCTCTTTTTCGCTCCTGTTTCAAAGCATTGTTTTTATATTTTGGTGATATCTCAGCCTGTGGAGAAACCAGAAATGTCTTAATTTGCTTTTCATTTGAGCTGTGTGATGTAGCTCAACTTCACTGCATGTTCTCATGATGACTTTTGACAGAGGGCAGGGTGGAGGTCTTCCAGCAGAACAAGCTACTGCCATCAATCCCTGAGTGGACAACGTTTGGTGAACTAACCATTTTATATAACTGCACAAGGACAGCTTCTGTGAAAGGTATACATAACTCATTATTAAAATGCTACCAAAAACGAAATCAATGTATGCTGGAGTGAAATTTTCCTTGTATCCAGGTTTATCTTGAAGTTATCATTTAATATACACATACATGTCCTGACTGTACCTCTGAGCTTAAGTATTTCCTCTTTGAGTTCCTATCTGGAGATATAATAATACCAAGACATGAACATATTTCCTTCTCCAGTATGACATTAGGTAAATAGTCAGGCATCTCCAAAATGTTCTTGCAAGCCAAACATGTACCAAGATATATGTTAAGGAAGGATTATGTTTAATGGTTGAATGATTTAGTAGGAGTGATGGTCTTCTGTTTGTAAGATTTTGTTCAAAATGCAATCTTGGTATTTAAATTAAAGAAAAAGTGGACTCTTGGTTTAAGAACCTTCTTCTGTGGTATTTGTGGTTTAGATAAAAACAGCTCCAGGAGAAAAGAAAAAAAAGTGGAGGCTTGTTGCTCTGGACTTCCTTAAAAGGTCCCATGTTACCAAACAAATATAGATCTAGCCAAATTCTTAATTAGAACAATCAGAACTTGGTGTTACTTTGTATTTGAGCTCCTTCTCCTTCTCTGCTTTTTCTATTGGCTATTGGAAGTTGTGTCTCCAATTGACACAAACGATGCTGGCTATGCAAATGAAATTATTGCATTTAGTCTCTCTTCTTTGCAGCTGCATAATACACAGAACGGCACTGATAATGTGATTACGCTTCCTTACTAATTCACTGCTGTATTTGATTGTGTTCCGCATTCTTCCCTTTTCCACGTTTTGTACAATTATCGTTAAGTTTTTTGTTTGTTCTGGGTGATTGGGTTTTTTTGCATGTTAAACTGTCACGTTATTTTAGAGTCTTTGTTAACATGAATTAGTTTTGAGGAAACCCACTGAGAACCAGAAAGGATTTATGAATAGCTAAATCATTGCAAGAGCTCCAATGTATGGTCTGCCTGAGTTTCTTCTGGTGAAAGATGTCATGCAGCTCTCCCTAACTGGGCACCCTCTATGAGCAGGGTTTACTGGGACTATGTCTAGTGAAATCCTGCCTTTCTAGCCAGCCTTTGAACAAAAGGAACCGCTCATCCCAGGCAAGCAAGGAGTGTACCCAGCCGGAGAGCTTAATGCATCTGTGCTAAGACTAGCCAAGACTATCTGCAGATACAGTAGCTGTACTTGAATCGTTTGATCTTTTTATGTAATTCATTTCCCCCTCTCCTCTCATAGGCTACAATTCCCTTACAATTGCTTTACTCATAATTAAGAGACTAGGGCTAGGTTCCCAGCTGATGTCAGTGGAGCTATGCTTATACATGTCAAGCAAAACAAGTTGTTAGATCTGGTAGCGGGTAACTGCAGAAGAAAAACTTCAGCGGAGTGACCCTGATTTACACCAGCTGAGAATCTAGCCCATACCTCTGTGCTAAATCCAATGGTTTCTAGTCTGTAACAGGCTTCAAAGGGTTTATGAAGCAGATGGAACCTTCTAAGTAACTTATCCCCTTGTGCTCCATTACACACCACACATTGTTCTTTCTAAGTAAAAATGTCTCTGTGTTCCTGTGATAAAATAACTTCAGTGAAGTTTTCTTCTGAAGTTACCCTACCCCAGCATCGAACAACTTGTTTTATTGTGTATAAAACTGCTGCACCTAGTCTAGCATCGCTATAGTACAACAGCCAGACCTGACTATTTTATAGTATATATCACAAGCATTTGTAAAAGGCAACAGAGAGTCCTGTGGCACCTTTAAGACTAACAGATGTATTGGAGCATAAGCTTTCGTGGGTGAATGCCCACTTTTTCGGATATACTTCATTGTACTGAGTCTAAATTACAGATGGATCCAAGCCAAAACACTAAAAACCTAACCCCCACATTTGAAAATGCAAGCCTGTCTATTTTGAAATTAGCTTTTTCACGGGCAGTATAGAGCAGAATTTTCAAGTGAGATCAGTGCCCATAATCAGGGCCGGATATTTCACAAGAGTTCAACTCCCATTTAAGACCAAAAGAAATGGTCCGTTTTTCAAAGTAGCTCAGCGTATCGTGGGAACTGCTGGGTGCCAAGCACTTTTGATAATCTAAATAGGAGGTGGCTAAATGGGAGCTGAACTCTCCTGAAAATCTGGCAGCAACTGTGGGTGCAGAACACTTGAAAATCTGGGCCCTGATCTCTTTTGAAAATATGGCTCTTTACTGTACAATACTCATAGTATCATGCCACAATATCTTCCACTGAGTCACTAGACAAAATGGCTTTTTACCTTTTCTAAAGCCATCACCAAGGTCAAGACATGGGCATTGGACAGAGAGGTGTTCCAGAACATCATGAGAATGACAGCACCATAAACAATGCAGAAAATTCCTTAGAAGCTAAGTGTAATGTAGATCCAGAAAACAGCTTAAGATACCAGGAGTATTCTTGAAGATCTTAAGAGATACCTGTGCAGATACAATGACACAGTTAATACAACTGATTGTCAAATAGCATAAATTCAGCTGTGTTACATTTTTTGGATTCACAGAAACAATTTTCTGATTTTGATTTTTGATATGTTATAAAACACAAAATATATTTGATATTGGATGTTCTTTAAGCTAGTAGGCAAACTGCACAGCAAGATCCAATAGTTGGAAGTTGAAGTTCATAGAAATTCAAATGGAAAGTAAGACACAACTTTTTAACAGAGAAAGTAATTAACTATTGGAACAGATTATCAAGGGAAGTGGTAAATTCATCACCACTTGGGGACTTTAAAATCAAGACTGGATGCCTTTCTAAAATATTAGTTGCTTCAAATACAAGGTATTGGGCTTGAAAGTCTTCACGTATGATGCAGGGGAGAATAATTCCCTCAATGGAAGGACTCCCAAGGTGAAATGCTATGACCTGTGTTACGCAGGAAGTCAGATGAGATCTTCACAATGGTCCTTTCTGGCTTTAAAACCTATTCATCTAGATTTTAAAAATAGGAAATTGAGAGCCAAAGCAAACATTATTTTAAACAATTAAAAAATTGAGTTGCTTTGTGACCATAATTAGCCAACATTATTAGTTTTTCTTTTTTTAATCTCCTGCAAAAAGTGGACATTTAGGTATAGTTCCAAAATGAGCTATCAAAACTGACCCTGTATAAGATGTCTTCTGGGTTCATTCTTTCATTGCTCGTCTCTGTATTTGGCATGCTTCTCTAGATCTTTTTCTCTTGTGACCCATTTGTCCTGATCCTTTGTCCTATGTATTTTTTTCGTGTTGTCTGCAAGAGTAGTAAGTTATCATTGCAGTTGGATTCTGTTTTAACAACAATCTTACCTTTGGTTTGACTCTGCATTGTCTTGAATGCATTTGAATACACTAGAGGGGTAACGTGTTTGTTTATATTTGACATTCAACCCCTGGATTCTTTGCACATTTTAAACTACAAACCAGTCTGTGCTACTACTAGAACTTTTTTCTCTCCAAATACAGATTTTTTTTTAAGATACTATGTGCTTTTAACTTACTTTGTTTGATCAGGGTATAATCCCAGAAAATGCATGTGGGATTAACACTTGAGCCATCAAAGTTAGTGGCTATTACACGTTGTACGCTTTTCATTCTTTGTGGGTATTTATGCCAATGTTATACTTATTATCATTCTGCTCGAGTAGCATTTAATGATTCACCCCTATACTGCACTGATGTAAACGACTACAAGGATTTTGCCTTACTTAGTAAAACGATTGATACAAAAAACAGCGTGGAGAAAAGATCTGGAGGAAAATACAAAGGATAACGACTAGAACTAAGTGTTTTGTTTTGAAGATAAACTAACCAAGTGTATAGACTACTTGCAGTGATAAGAGATTTTAAAACTAAATTAAAGATTCTAATGTACGTATTTTCAAAAATAATCAACGTTAGCCTAATTACAGCATTAAGCCATACAGAGGTATAAGTACCATTGTTGGCACAATAAACATGAAACCCAATTATTATGATTTTCAAAGTCCAAGACGAATTCACATTTGGAGTTAGGGAAATGCAAATGAAATAATTTTATTCTGACCCAAGTGTAGTCTATGCTATTCCTCCTCTCTTACATCTACCGTTTAGATTTTAGTTAAAGACTTCGGAGATTTTAGTTAAAAAGCCCAGAATCAAACTTCATATATAACCACACCTGTTATTCTGATATAACATGCTACTGAGTTTATTTATTTGATTTAAAAGCCTATGTAATTTGAGAGCCTAGGAATTGCATCATGGTACAGTATAAAGTGCCTGTAAGCTGTCACATTAAGAATATACTGGAAAACCCTTCCTGTAAGGTTGGCTAATAGTAAGTCATGTTTCTGTCAATCATAAAATATTGTGCAACATAATAATTCATTGATAAGTACACATGAACTATTTTTTACTTCAGTGTAAATCACGCCAGCAGAATTCAGTTTACAATTCATGGAAGCCTTTCCCCGTAGTTTATCAGGCATATGCAATGATAACGCTGTTCTGGCCTCCCGAGATTTCAATTATGAAGTCATTTTGGATAGAACTGCTTGCCCCTTGTCCCCTGGGTATGTTCACTCTGTAATATAAAACTATCACAGGTGGTACAAATTAATAATTCATCTTAATTTCAGATTTTTTTTGTATTCACCAAAGAGGGCAATATTTTTCTTTTAAAGGAGAAAATGTGTTTCTAATATAGCATTCGTAGAGAAGTCAGAGGGGAAATCCATGCTGACAGCAAATAATAAAACGTAGCGGCATTAAAAATAAATGTTAGTTTGTGATATCTCTGGCATCTACAAGAAGTGCAATCATAGATAGGAGCGTTTAAAACCCAGTATTAATTAAAATCTAGTGCCAAGTTGCTGCTGTCCAAGGACTTGATTCTCTGATGCCTTAGCCATTTGCACCTGTGAAAACTGGTTTAATACACTACCATTTGCATCAACATACTGTGTGAGGTAGTGGAGAATCTATCCCTAAGGCCGTAATGTATCAAACCAGCCTTAGGGAAGCATCCACAGTATTTAGAGGGCTGGATCCACAATTGTGGCCACGCTATACTCAGGCACAGGGCAAAGGCACCTTTATTATAATTTATTATTTGTCCTAAGTTAGCACCCGAGAGCCCATGTCATGGATTAGGACCCCAGTATGCTAGGCGCTGTACATTCACTGGACAAAAAGACTGTCCCTGCCCCAACAAATTTAGAATCTAAGTATAAGATAAAAGACAACAGGGGGCTGCAGACAGACAGACTGACAGGGAAGCACAAGTAAACAATTAGACAATGCCAGTCATCATGGTAAGAGCAACAGCTGCCTAACCAGTCTCCGATATATTGACATAACACAGTTAAAATCAATGAAAAGGCAGGTGAAATGGGAAAATATCTGCGCTTCTGCTCAAAGCCAATGTCCGTTGTTCAGTTTCACATATGTGCATTAAATTGTTATGGGTTGACTATAAGTGGGTCCTGTGAATGCTTTGAGGATTTGTTAGTGTGAAAAATAAATCTCTGACATCCCATCGTTATTATAAAAGGAGGTGTAAGTTTATTTACAAAAATATGCAGTGGGAATTCTCACAGAATTTAATCAAAAAAATTAAAAATCAGAGTATTCAAATTGTCAGTTAATTTTGCTTCCAGGCCCCCTTTGTATTAATCCTCTGTGAATATTTGTGTAAAAGATTGGGTGAGGATTGAGCCTTGAATGCAGGGCATTTTGTCTCTCTGGATCACAATTCTCTATTAAAAAGGGGGCGGGGGCTTCAGGCTAATTATGTATGATACCAAGGTTCTTGGAAAGTTGCTGCTGCGGGTCCTGATCCTAAGCCGATTAAAATCATTATCATTGACTTCAATGGGCTTTGGCTCAGGTGACTTCCTTAAAGCAAATGCTATTTTAAAGGAAATACAATACATTGCAATGAATGGGAAAATATCCCCTTTTGGAATCGTGTGGTATTCTTGGGAGTGATAAAGTGCATTGCGATTGGCTCAATAATATTTATGCAGAAGGAAAATATTGTGCACTGGGCATACAGGCTGATGAGTCACTTATCAGTATTCGTTTCTAAGCTACAGCCAAAGGGACCCTGCCATAGCAAAGCATGAAATGCTTCAAAACAATGTGTGGTTCTGATGTGCTTCTGAAATCTTTCTAATCTATTTCAGTTCATAGCGATGATGTCAGGTCAGGAAACAGAATTGCAGAGGAAAATGATGTGCCGTGCCTTGTTATAGATAGTGAGTAAGTACCATATTATTGTTGAACAAAAGAGCAACCTTTTCTTTGACCACTTTCTCATAGAGTACATGTCCTGTTTCACTTGCCTACACTTTGAGTCCTGTGATGAGATCTGACTGATTAAATCAGGAGTTCTCAAACTTTTTCCATGGTGTAGACCATGTCCCAATGCAGAGATTATCTTATGGACAGCTACTCTCCCATCCTTGATTGTATAACAAACTACAGGAAAAGGATTACCTGGAAAAATAATGTTAAGAGAATATGTATTTTAGCTCCCTTTAATGAAATGAGTGGACATCTATAGAAACAGGTGGAAGACAAAGAACCAGGTGACCTGCCAGCTTTCCAAAAGCCACCGTTAAGTGTTCTGCAAACCACAAGCTGTCCACAGACCACACCTTGCAAACTGCTGGGCTAAAATCTATTACAAAAAATATCAGTCTCTTCTAAATTATAGAAGCCCATATCTGCCAGAGATCTATATTGTATAGTATCTCTTATGATATTTGTTTATGTATCCTAAAAGTATGCTTATAATTTGCAGCTATTTTCAAAGAATGACCATGCAACATTGTCATTAAAAAGGCTGGGTATACCTGTCGCTGTCTTGTCCTGACTGTTAGTTAGTGTTGACCTACGTAATGTCTGAGGTGGCAATTGGATAGAATATATATTTTGCTTGCTTTCTTTTCTTTTTCTGGACGCTGTTAGGTATCCCCAGAAATGACTGCATTTAAGTGACTAGCAAAGTGATTCCTCTACATAGTTTCTGTATGTTTTCTAAATTTTGAATCCCTTTGGGGTGAAAGGCCCAATATAAATATATTGGTATTTATTAAGACTAAAACCAATACAACTGTTTCCCATTAGGTGAATGACTGATAGTTATTAGAAATTAACCACACTTAAAATTTGAGTATATACTGAGTAAGCCCAAAGATTAAAGCAATAGCCCTAGTAGGCAATTAGGTTTATTGCTACTGGAGGAAGTAGCTAAATGAGAAATCAGATGTAGAATGAAATAATAATCAGACATTCATCATTTTTATAGCAGTGACTCATCCTTTAACAGTGAACCAGCACCATCTAAAGGATAATGTCTCAGAGTCTGTGTCAAAAGACTTGGGCTTATGGGGCTGGTTCTGCAGGGCTAAAAATAGGCATGCAGACGTTCAACCTTGGTATGAAGCCAGGGCTTTGAGATCCTTCTCCACCCCCACCCCCGGCTGGGTTTTAGCACCACCTTGATGATGGGCAAAGGTTGCAAAGGTGCCTTGCAGCGTTCCTTTAACCACTTATGCTTTGACATAAAACACAGCACTTACAGTAATCTTTTACTGTCTCAAACATGTGAGGCCAATAGAAATTTGAGCCTCTCATGGGTTCTTTCCACCCCTAAATGTCCAGCAAAAGGGGCAATCGTGAGCTACCTGCAGCAACCCTGTCATATACTAAACAGGCACAAACACCTGCTTGCGCCGTTTTTTTCTCTATGGGGCCCTCCCTGTACAACAAACCTCTTTCTAGGAAAAAAAATCTGCCCTTTCCTTTCCACGCTGGGAGCTGCATTCCTTCCCTCAAATTCCCTTTGAGTGTCACTCAAGTTCAGAGCAGACTCCGGCAAATCAACGGAATCTTCAAACCCTTTCTCTGAAGACCACCTTTTCCTTTCAGCTGGTGAGGGACCGAGTGCATTTCCCGCCCCTCCAGCCCTTCCTGCTGTCCACAGACTAGTAGGGTTACCAACTTTGGTTGTACAAATTTCTGGAGGTTTCATCACATGACATTATCTTTAATTAAAGATTAATCTTTAATTCCTGGAGACTTCAAGACAATCCTGGGGGGTTGGCACTCCTACAGACAAGCCAGGCAAGGCAGAGCCATGCTCCTTCTGGCCACAAGTTATGCTATTAACCTGCTTTAAGCATGGCTAATATAGCGTTACCAATTAAACCATCATTGAGAAGTAGATATCTAATACCCACACCAAGAAGTCATTTAAAATTCTCGTACTCAGGGTAGACGTTGGCCAAAGGTACAGTTACAGGGAATTCAGCCACAGCTAATAGACTGAAGTTTTACCAGGAATTCTATCTTCCTCCCTTACCAAACTTTCCCTGACCAACGTGACTCGGGACACAGTGTCCCTCCAGCCCATACAGGCTATGCCAATTACCTTAGCATTTTTAATACATTCTTCATTACCCTCCCAGGGCTCAGTCCTAATCTAGTTCACGAGGATTTCCTCCTGTCCACCACTGCCTATGGAGCAATGGTGGTGGCACTCACGGGGGAAAGTGGGGTGTGTGAATTGTGGGGTTACTTTGAGCCTCAGGCAATTTAGTTTTATATGGCCAGGAGCCGCACAATGATGGCAGACTAATTGCTTTCCCTTTTGATGAGGTTCTAAACCCTGGGCTTCCTTGGGTTTTTTTGTCCAAGTTGGGGTTTACGTTTATTTCCAAACCCCTCTTCCCATTTAACTTGGTGACATGAGAATTTCCCTTCTCCTGGGGTTTGTGTCCCCCATGGGCCCTTGATTCTACATAGTCATCAGCAATTTCTGCAGCCTCTAAAACTGTGGGTGTGTTTTGTCACAGATGGCTGCCTTTACTTCATGTGTAACTCTCCATAATGATTGCTCCTGGGCTGATCAAACGGTTTTCCATAATCGCCTTCAGCCCCCATGACCCATTTTCTCATAAAATTACACGTTGATGTACATATTAAACATGAGTGACACTGTCAAACACTCTGCGCTTTCTATACGTCACTCGATAGGGGTAATCTTAAATCTTTTCAATACATTTTCTTTAAATGTCTTGTACACCTCAGCATCACCCTCCTCCATATCACTAAAAACATGTCTTGCTTTCCAAGTTAATCTGACTCTGTTTATCCTCTGGAATATTGTGCGTCCCACATAGTCTCTGAAAGGTGGACAGGTTCTCTTCTACACAGTCACTTTATAAATTGGGCAGACTTTCTCCCACTCCCGTGTGTTTGGGGAGGGGGGGTATATGCATTGGATGAGAAGCCCCTTTTGCTCCTCCAGTATTTTGAGCTGCATTGCTGGGGCTTCCATCAGCCTCCTGTGTGCCTCTCCTGAGCTTTTTGGTTGGCCTTGACTGTTCCATGCATCTCTGGTGGGCTCTCTCCTCAGCGGCCTGGGATGCTCCGGTCTCCCTGATCCACAATTCCACCATGAGTCTCTGGTGGTTGCATTCTTCCTTAGCTCTCAGGTGCTGCAACTGGACCAGTTCCATTGCAGTGGTCACCTCTGCAGGGTCTGGGACAGGATGGTTCTCACCTTCTGGATCCGGCTCCATCTCATCTTCTTCTCTTTGCACCTAATCAAATGTATGAGCAAAGCTGTCAGCTCCTGATCTGGGGGTTTCCCCTTAAAGGATATTCCCACTGCAAACATAAATAGTTGAAGTTTCACCCTAAAGACAAAGCTTGTAGCCAGTCCTATATGAAGATTTATTAAACAGGAAAAGGAAATTAGAGAGCTATTTACAAGGTTAAAGCAAGCAACATAGACACACAAATGAATTAGTCTTAGATTTCAAAGTTATTATAGGCTTCTATAATCAGTAAACTCTATTTGTCCTCTAGGGCTAACCCTAGCTAAGCAGCTGGGGATCTCCTGTTTATGCTAGAAGCCCCGTGCGCCCCACACACCCTGAGTCCAAGCAGCATAGAGATGCTTAGATCTTTTGGTTTGGGGATTCATCCCCCTCCTTCCATGTGCTCTGAGCTGCAACCTCATATGATGGGAGGAGTCCACTTGCATGACTCATCTTCACGAGGAGGGGAGCAGAACAACTACAGTCTTTAGTCCTTTTGTTGACGGGTTTTCAATCCAGATGTAGGGAGCTTCCAGTTGTAAGACCCAACCCTAACCCATCTGGTATTGAAGGGTTTCCTCTGTGGGGAGGGGCATAACAATGTCCATAGAAGAGCAGCTCCTCACACTAATTCACGCCCCTCTCCTGTATGGTGATTTATACAGTTACAGAGGCTCACAATATGGAACACAGATATTACAAGTAAGATTAATGCATTGTTGGGGTATCATTAAAAGTAACTATATACCAAGGCCTAAAACACCCAGAGCACCTACAATTTTGTAACAGGAAAAGCATTGATAAGATTTGGCTGTACAACATTTTTTGGACTTTGAGTAAAATAAAAAATCCCCTGACAAATTTGTATTTGCAGAAAATAAGAGATGTTAACATTAAAGAATCATAGTGTGCTCTCTAAAATTCCCTTCTTAACAGACTAAGGGGGAGCGTAACATACAGAGTGATCTATAACATTCAAATGAAGGGTTGTTAATGATAAGATTTCAAAGCTTGGTTAGCTATATTTGTAATGAATTGTAATTAGGGATATTGAGAAAGTAGAGATAAGGTAACAGTCAGGCTCAGGTTTTGCTGGGGATGAGTGTATTTTTGTTAATTTCTTTTTGATATAACTGGCTGATTTGTTTAAAATGCTGTTGTGAGCAGGATAACTAATGTCATGTTAGAAGATGTAACTAAGATACAAACATGTAATGATCAACAACATCTTCCTTTTTCTGGGAAACTTAAAAACTGGATGACCCAGGGCAAAAGGACCTAGAAACTGTACATTCAGCGGGAAAACTGTGGGCATTCGGTGATTAATGTTTGTGCATGTGTAATATACAGGTTATGTAAAATTCAATGGATAATGTGTTCAATGTGATGGGAGGAAAATTAAGTAGTGGAGAATGTAAAAATGTGTAAGAATATGTGTAAAATGCCCCCCCAAAACCTGGAGAAACACTGGATCAAAAACTGAAGAACAAGAGTAGAGGACCCGAGGGAGCTCAGAGCAGGTGACGAATGTCATGGAAGAAGGATGGACTTCTTTGTCCCTTGGAATGTGGTAACCTGAGCCCCTTTATCTATTCTGTCTTGTCTGTTATTATGTGTCTGGCATGAATGTATGTGCCAGACACGAGAAGTGGTGATAATTCTGTCTGAAATTGTATTAAATAAAGGCAAAACTGATTAAGCCTAAATTGGGGGGCGGGGGAGTAGCGTGAGACTCGGTTTCCCACTCTCTGCTCCCCAAAACATGCCACAGCTCACAACCATTCCCAACCCATTCTTATACCTATTTCATCAGTCCTAAGCCACCAGTGAGCCAGACATGTTCCAGCTTTGTATTTGGCAGTGTCCAGTTGAGACAGGGGGACCTCGGTATGAGCTGGGCCCAGCATCTCTGCAGAGACCCCCAAGGCAGCTGATTTGAGCTCACGGTGGGGTGGTTTTGTGATATGGTCACTTGTTCAAAGGGAACTGGCCTAAGATCCCCATACTGCCATCAGGGGATGTGACCTTTTGGCTAGGTGACTTGGGTTGGGTGTGAACCAGTCACCTCAAGAAGGCTCTGTATTTCCTAGCCAACCAGTTCTCCTCCACAGTTCGAATGATACATTGTAACGGAAAGCATCAGAAAGCTGCTAACATTTTCAGTTTCTTAGAGCAAGAAAGCGAACACCAAGAGCACAGCACATTCCGGGCCCCTCTTGTGGCTGTGGGGTCTTCCTGCTGCCTCTTGACCCCTGTTCAAAGAGAGACACGGGTGGTTATAAGGTGCGAGCTGTGTGGGTACCTGGAGCCTGTGGGTACTGACAGTGCACACACAGCTACCCTGGGAAGCTTGGCTGCTCCCTGACATTCCCTATTTTTCGAGCACTGATCGTTTTTGCCTCCCTGAGCCCCAGCTTGGAGCATTCCACTGGGCAGGTGTTTCCAAATGAACTGGACGAAGGAGGTTCTGCCCAGGCACCATCCCTGATCTGGGCAGTGCTGTCACGTTCAGACCAGTGTGGGATGGGAGATGAACACCCCCTTGTGCACTGAGAGAGGCAGAACTTCATGGACACCAAAGTACTTGACTTGCAGTTTGAGCAGCAGCTGTGGGTTAAAACCCCTCTTGCCAGCAATCTGCCACGGGGATCTCTGCCTAACTTAAAATACCCGTGGGGGGTGGCAGAGCTATGCCACACATCTGGGAGATGTTGGAGCGAATTGGTTACAGGCTGATCAGTCATGTTACCAGCGCTCCCAACACCCAGTGATGTCTGTGTCCTGCTCTCCGCTGCAACGTCTTCCCTTCCCTCACCATGTGGGTTCCCCGCTATGTACCATCTCTGCTGCCCCTGCTGTTGTTCTAGAGGCTGCAAGATTCGCAGCATGGACTGTTCCCCGTTTCTGAAAGGGCTGGGGGAGGCACGCATCTTGCGGGCTGGTGTGTGCAGGGTGCTAATGACACCAAGAATGGGGGCTGCCTTTGTGTAGCTTATGGGATCTGTCTTTTGTCTGAATGCTGTGGACAGTGGACAAAAGAAGAGGGAGGGAGGCAGTCAGGGGCTGGCTCAGTGGTTAGACTGTGCTGCTAATAACAGCAAAGTGATGAGTTTGCCTCCCTGTGCTTCCTTGGTGCAGTCCTCCGATTGTAGCTACTGCTCTTCTGTTGATACTCAGTGAGAGGCAGACAAAAGAAGAGGGAGGCAGCCAGCAAGGAGCTATTTTCTGCTGGCGAATGAGGGACGCAGGCCCGTTACCGCTCCATACTAAGCAAACACTCTACCATTGAAGCCTTGAGCAAAGTGATCAGCCAGGTCCCGCTCCCCTGCTGCAGCAGAGCGGTCTGGAAAATGGAGGCATCGAGCCCGTCACGTCTCCCATGGAAAAGGAGTGCTCTGCGGTTTGAGAGAATCCACCAGGCACCAGCCAGTGCTCACTGTGACTGCCAGGCAGACAAGGGCCAGGGCTGAACTGCTTTTCTTAGCACCCCACCCCATTTCTTGCAAGGAGGGAGGACGGGGGGCTGGAAACGTACAGCCCACAGGCTGGCAATGCCTTCTAAAAAGGAAAAGCAATCAACTGGCACCCCAGCAACCGTCTGCTGGAAAATGCCGTCAGCAATTCCATGAGCTTAGATAGGCGCAAGGAGCCCTCTACGAGTTGGGCTAACTCCCTTCACCAGAAAAATATCCCGCTCTGCTGATGTCAGCTCTTAGGCTGTTGGTTCCCAGGTGCGGCCAGTTGCTCATATCAGCAGTGGCCATCCAGCGGCGGGCTAGTCCTGGGCTGGGTCACTCAGTTGGGTAGAGCAGAGTGCCAACACCACCAGTTCTGGGGGTTTGAGTCTTGAGGTAGGTTATTTAGCTAGCTGCCTCTCCGCAAGCTTCAGCCTGTGGTTTGTGCTCTTTCCCCGGAGGGCCATGCTGGGGACAGAGGGCCAAAGATGGCAGAAGAGGTGAGGCCGACCCAACCATCGTGCAGGGAACTGGTGAGCTCCACAGGCCCAGAATGTGGAGAATGAAGACATCGAATCAAACACTTCTTGCATGTAAAGCAAGTGCTAATCCCCCAAGGAGAAACTGGCCCTAATCTGCCCTTGTTGTGCCAGAAGCCACAAAGACCGAGGGGTGACCCATATCTCCTTTACAAAATAGCTGTGGGAGGTGGGCTGCTCTTGGTCTAGCTAGCTCAGCTGGTTAAAGTGGGGTGTTAGCAACCCCTGTATACACTTGCCTTCATGATGCCTGGGTGACCTCCAACTACCTCCAGCCTAGCTTGCTATGACCCCACGTGACTGCACTGCATTGATACCCAGCCAAACTGATCCCTGTGTGACACATTGACTCCAGAACTGTGTAATGCCAATGTCCCCTGCGTGACCCTCACTGACCCAATTCATGACTGCTCCAAGATAATGATCAGTGACCCAAGTGAGACTCCGCTGACAACAGCCTAACCCTCACTAATGCCTGTGTAACTTCACCCCCAACAACCAGCTTGAGACCCCCTGCCCTAGATGACCCCGACTGCCTCCAACTCTTTACTTGATGACCCTGCATGCTAGCCTTTCAATCAGAGATAAGTAATCCTTAGCCTAATATGACCTCACTGACTTCATATGTACCCTCACTGACCCCTTCATGACCCCAATTGCTTGTAAATTCAGCATCTGTGACCCTAGATGAACCAACTGATGACAAATTTTTCATTGATGACCCCAAATGACAATTCTTAATCAGAGCCTTTTGCTACATCGCCTCATATGACCTCACTGATTTCACACGTATCCTCACTGATCCCTTCATGACCCCAAGGGCTTCTAAATTCATCCTCTGTGACACTAGATGACCCCAAATGCCTCCAAACTTTTACTTAATGACCTCGTATGACCCCCTTAATCAGAGCCTTATGAAACTTGAACGCATATGACCTCAGTGACTGGATTCCAACCCTCACTGACCCCGTCATGATCCCAATTCCTTGTAAATTCACTTTCTGTGACCTTAGATGAGCCAGCTGATGCAAAAAAAAAAAAAAATACATGACCTCGTGGGACCCCCGCCTCTTAATCAGAGGCATACACTGCTTGTCCTCATATGACCTCATGACCCCTCCATGACCCCAATTGCCTGTAAATTCACTTTCTGTGACCCTAGATGACCCCAAATGCCTCCAAATTTTTTTTGATGACCTCGTATGACCCCCCCCCTTAATCAGAGGCTCATGCTACTGGTCCTCAGATGACCTCATGACCCCAATTGCTTGTAAATTGCCTTTCTGTGACCCTAGATGACCCCAACTGCCTCCAAATTTTTCCTTGATGACCTCGTATGACCCCCCTTAATCAGTGGTTTATTCTACTTCCCCTCAGATGATTCATGACCCCTTCCCGACCCCAATTACTTGTAAATTCACTTTCCGTGACCCTAGATGATGCCACCTAGCTCCAAATATTTTCCTTGATGACCTCGTATGACCCCCCCCTTAATCACAGGCTCATGCTACTTGTCCTCAGACGACCTCATGAACCCTCCATGACCCCAATTGCTTGTAAATTCTCTTTCTGTGACCCTAGATGACCCCAACTGCTTCCAAATATTTTCCTTGATGACCTCGGATGACCCCCCCCCTTAATCAGAGGCTTATGCTACTTGTCCTCATATGACCTCATGACTCCTTCATGACCCCAATTTCTTGTAAATTGACTTTATGTGACCCTAGATGACCCCAACTGCCTACAAATATTTTCCTTCATGACGAGGTCATTTCTGTGAGCCTAGATGACCCCAACTGCCTCCAAATATTTTCCTTGATGACCTCGTATGACCCCCCCTTAATCAGAGGCTCATGCTACTTGTCCTCAGATGACCTCATGAACCCTCCATGACCCCAATTGCTTGTAAATTCTCTTTCTGTGACCCTAGATGACCCCAACTGCTTCCAAATATTTTCCTTGATGGCCTCGGATGACCCTCCCCTTAATCAGAGGCTTATGCTACTTGTCCTCATATGACCTCATGACTCCTTCATGACCCCAATTTCTTGTAAATTGACTTTCTGTGACCCTAGATGACCCCAACTGCCTCCAAATATTTTCCTTCATGACCTCGTATGACCCCCCCTTAATCAGAGGCTTATGCTACTTGTCCTCAGATGACCTCATGAACCCTCCATGACCCCAATTGCTTGTAAATTCTCTTTCTGTGACCCTAGATGACCCCAACTGCTTCCAAATATTTTCCTTGATGACCTCGTATGAACCCCCTTAATCAGAGGCTCATGCTACTTGTCCTCAGATGACCTCATGACCTCCTCATGACCCCAATTGCTTGTAAATTGACTTTCCGTGACCCTAGATGACCCCACCTAGCTCCAAACATTTTCCTTGATGACCTCGTATGACCCCCCCTTAATCAGAGGCTCATGCTACTTGTCCTCAGATGACCTCATGAACCCTCCATGACCCCAATTGCTTGTAAATTCTCTTTCTGTGACCCTAGATGACCCCAACTGCTTCCAAATATTTTCCTTGATGACCTCGTATGAACCCCCTTATTCAGAGGCTCATGCTACTTGTCCTCAGATGACCTCACGACCTCCTCATGACCCCAATTGCTTGTAAATTGACTTTCCGTGACCCTAGATGACCCCAACTGCTTCCAAATATTTTCCTTGATCACCTCGTATGAACCCCCTTAATCAGAGGCTCATGCTACTTGTCCTCAGATGACCTCATGACCTCCTCATGACCCCAATTGCTTGTAAATTGACTTTCCGTGACACTAGATGACCCCACCTAGCTCCAAACATTTTCCTTGATGACCTCATATGACCCCCCCCTTAATCAGAGGCTCATGCTACTTGTCCTCAGATGACCTCATGAACCCTCCATGACCCCAATTGCTTGTAAATTCTCTTTCTGTGACCCTAGATGACCCCAACTGCTTCCAAATATTTTCCTTGATGACCTCGTATGAACCCCCTTAATCAGAGGCTCGTGCTACTTGTCCTCAGATGACCTCATGACCTCCTCATGACCCCAATTGCTTGTAAATTGACTTTCCGTGACCCTAGATGACCCCAACTGCCTCCAAATATTTTCCTTGATGACCTCGTATGACCCCCCCTTAATCAGAGGCTCATGCTACTTGTCCTCAGATGACCTCATGAACCCTCCATGACCCCAATTGCTTGTAAATTCTCTTTCTGTGACCCTAGATGACCCCAACTGCTTCCAAATATTTTCCTTGATGACCTCGTATGAACCCCCTTAATCAGAGGCTCATGCTACTTGTCCTCAGATGACCTCACGACCTCCTCATGACCCCAATTGCTTGTAAATTGACTTTCCGTGACCCTAGATGACCCCAACTGCTTCCAAATATTTTCCTTGATCACCTCGTATGAACCCCCTTAATCAGAGGCTCATGCTACTTGTCCTCAGATGACCTCATGACCTCCTCATGACCCCAATTGCTTGTAAATTGACTTTCCGTGACACTAGATGACCCCACCTAGCTCCAAACATTTTCCTTGATGACCTCATATGACCCCCCCCTTAATCAGAGGCTCATGCTACTTGTCCTCAGATGACCTCATGAACCCTCCATGACCCCAATTGCTTGTAAATTCTCTTTCTGTGACCCTAGATGACCCCAACTGCTTCCAAATATTTTCCTTGATGACCTCGTATGACCCCCCCTTAATCAGAGGCTCATGCTACTTGTCCTCAGATGACCTCATGAACCCTCCATGACCCCAATTGCTTGTAAATTCTCTTTCTGTGACCCTAGATGACCCCAACTGCCTCCAAATATTTTCCTTGATGACCTCGTATGACCCCCCCCTTAATCAGAGGCTCATGCTACTTGTCCTCAGATGACCTCATGACCTCCTCATGACCCCAATTGCTTGTAAATTGATTTTCCGTGACCCTAGATGACCCCACCTAGCTCCAAATATTTTCCTTGATGACCTCGTATGACCCCCCCTTAATCAGAGGCTCATGCTACTTGTCCTCAGATGACCTCATGCACCCTCCATGACCCCAATTGCTTGTAAATTCTCTTTCTGTGACCCTAGATGACCCCAACTGCTTCCAAATATTTTCCTTGATCACCTCGTATGAACCCCCTTAATGAGAGGCTCATGCTACTTGTCCTCAGATGACCTCATGACCTCCTCATGACCCCAATTGCTTGTAAATTGACTTTCCGTGACCCTAGATGACCCCAACTGCCTCCAAATATTTTCCTTGATGACCTCGTATGACCCCCCCTTAATCAGAGGCTCATGCTACTTGTCCTCAGATGACCTCATGAACCCTCCATGACCCCAATTGCTTGTAAATTCTCTTTCTGTGACCCTAGATGACCCCAACTGCTTCCAAATATTTTCCTTGATGGCCTCGGATGACCCTCCCCTTAATCAGAGGCTTATGCTACTTCTCCTCATATGACCTCATGACTCCTTCATGACCCCAATTTCTTGTAAATTGACTTTCTGTGACCCTAGATGACCCCAACTGCCTCCAAATATTTTCCTTCATGACCTCGTATGACCCCCCCTTAATCAGAGGCTTATGCTACTTGTCCTCAGATGACCTTATGAACCCTCCATGACCCCAATTGCTTGTAAATTCTCTTTCTGTGACCCTAGATGACCCCAACTGCTTCCAAATATTTTCCTTGATGACCTCGTATGAACCCCCTTAATCAGAGGCTCGTGCTACTTGTCCTCAGATGACCTCATGACCTCCTCATGACCCCAATTGCTTGTAAATTGACTTTCCGTGACCCTAGATGACCCCACCTAGCTCCAAACAATTTCCTTGATGACCTCGTATGACCCCCCCTTAATCAGAGGCTCATGCTACTTGTCCTCAGATGACCTCATGAACCCTCCATGACCCCAATTGCTTATAAATTCTCTTTCTGTGACCCTAGATGACCCCAACTGCTTCCAAATATTTTCCTTGATGACCTCGTATGAACCCCCTTAATCAGAGGCTCATGCTACTTGTCCTCAGATGACCTCATGACCTCCTCATGACCCCAATTACTTGTAAATTGACTTTCCGTGACCCTAGATGACCCCAACTGCTTCCAAATATTTTCCTTGATCACCTCGTATGAACCCCCTTAATTAGAGGCTCATGCTACTTGTCCTCAGATGACCTCATGACCTCCTCATGACCCCAATTGCTTGTAAATTGACTTTCCGTGACCCTAGATGACCCCACCTAGCTCCAAACATTTTCCTTGATGACCTCGTATGACCCCCCCCTTAATCAGAGGCTCATGCTACTTGTCCTCAGATGACCTCATGAACCCTCCATGACCCCAATTGCTTGTAAATTCTCTTTCTGTGACCCTAGATGACCCCAACTGCTTCCAAATATTTTCCTTGATGACCTCGTATGAACCCCCTTAATCAGAGGCTCATGCTACTTGTCCTCAGATGACCTCATGACCTCCTCATGACCCCAATTGCTTGTAAATTGACTTTCCGTGACCCTAGATGACCCCAACTGCCTCCAAATATTTTCCTTGATGACCTCGTATGACCCCCCCTTAATCAGAGGCTCATGCTACTTGTCCTCAGATGACCTCATGAACCCTCCATGACCCCAATTGCTTGTAAATTCTCTTTCTGTGACCCTAGATGACCCCAACTGCTTCCAAATATTTTCCTTGATGACCTCGTATGAACCCCCTTAATCAGAGGCTCATGCTACTTGTCCTCAGATGACCTCATGACCTCCTCATGAACCCAATTACTTGTAAATTGACTTTCCGTGACCCTAGATGACCCCAACTGCTTCCAAATATTTTCCTTGATCACCTCGTATGAACCCTCTTAATCAGAGGCTCATGCTACTTGTCCTCAGATGACCTCATGACCTCCTCATGACCCCAATTGCTTGTAAATTGACTTTCCGTGACCCTAGATGACCCCACCTAGCTCCAAACATTTTCCTTGATGACCTCGTATGACCCCCCCCTTAATCAGAGGCTCATGCTACTTGTCCTCAGATGACCTCATGAACCCTCCATGACCCCAATTGCTTGTAAATTCTCTTTCTGTGACCCTAGATGACCCCAACTGCTTCCAAATATTTTCCTTGATGACCTCGTATGAACCCCCTTAATCAGAGGCTCGTGCTACTTGTCCTCAGATGACCTCATGACCTCCTCATGACCCCAATTGCTTGTAAATTGACTTTCCGTGACCCTAGATGACCCCAACTGCCTCCAAATATTTTCCTTGATGACCTCGTATGACCCCCCCTTAATCAGAGGCTCATGCTACTTGTCCTCAGATGACCTCATGAACCCTCCATGACCCCAATTGCTTGTAAATTCTCTTTCTGTGACCCTAGATGACCCCAACTGCTTCCAAATATTTTCCTTGATGGCCTCGGATGACCCTCCCCTTAATCAGAGGCTTATGCTACTTGTCCTCATATGACCTCATGACTCCTTCATGACCCCAATTTCTTGTAAATTGACTTTCTGTGACCCTAGATGACCCCAACTGCCTCCAAATATTTTCCTTCATGACCTCATATGACCCCCCCTTAATCAGAGGCTCATGCTACTTGTCCTCAGATGACCTCATGACCTCCTCATGACCCCAATTGCTTGTAAATTGACTTTCCGTGACCCTAGATGACCCCACCTAGCTCCAAATATTTTCCTTGATGACCTCGTATGACCCCCCCTTAATCAGAGGCTCATGCTACTTGTCCTCAGATGACCTCATGAACCCTCCATGACCCCAATTGCTTGTAAATTCTCTTTCTGTGACCCTAGATGACCCCAACTGCTTCCAAATATTTTCCTTGATGACCTCGTATGAACCCCCTTAATCAAAGGCTCATGCTACTTGTCCTCAGATGATCTCATGACCTCCTCATGACCCCAATTGCTTGTAAATTGACTTTCCGTGACCCTAGATGACCCCAACTGCCTCCAAATATTTTCCTTGATGACCTCGTATGACCCCCCCTTAATCAGAGGCTCATGCTACTTGTCCTCAGATGACCTCATGAACCCTCCATGACCCCAATTGCTTGTAAATTCTCTTTCTGTGACCCTAGATGACCCCAACTGCTTCCAAATATTTTCCTTGATGACCTCGTATGAACCCCCTTAATCAGAGGCTCGTGCTACTTGTCCTCAGATGACCTCATGACCTCCTCATGACCCCAATTGCTTGTAAATTGACTTTCCGTGACCCTAGATGACCCCACCTAGCTCCAAACATTTTCCTTGATGACCTCGTATGACCCCCCCCTTAATCAGAGGCTCATGCTACTTGTCCTCAGATGACCTCATGAACCCTCCATGACCCCAATTGCTTGTAAATTCTCTTTCTGTGACCCTAGATGACCCCAACCTCTTCCAAATATTTTCCTTGATGACCTCGTATGAACCCCCTTAATCAGAGGCTCATGCTACTTGTCCTCAGATGACCTCATGACCTCCTCATGACCCCAATTGCTTGTAAATTGACTTTCCGTGACCCTAGATGACCCCAACTGCCTCCAAATATTTTCCTTGATGACCTCGTATGACCCCCCCTTAATCAGAGGCTCATGCTACTTGTCCTCAGATGACCTCATGAACCCTCCATGACCCCAATTGCTTGTAAATTCTCTTTCTGTGACCCTAGATGACCCCAACTGCTTCCAAATATTTTCCTTGATGACCTCGTATGAACCCCCTTAATCAGAGGCTCATGCTACGTGTCCTCAGATGACCTCATGACCTCCTCATGACCCCAATTACTTGTAAATTGACTTTCCGTGACCCTAGATGACCCCAACTGCTTCCAAATATTTTCCTTGATCACCTCGTATGAACCCCCTTAATCAGAGGCTCATGCTACTTGTCCTCAGATGACCTCATGACCTCCTCATGACCCCAATTGCTTGTAAATTGACTTTCCGTGACCCTAGATGACCCCACCTAGCTCCAAACATTTTCCTTGATGACCTTGTATGACCCCCCCCTTAATCAGAGGCTCATGCTACTTGTCCTCAGATGACCTCATGAACCCTCCATGACCCCAATTGCTTGTAAATTCTCTTTCTGTGACCCTAGATGACCCCAACTGCTTCCAAATATTTTCCTTGATGACCTCGTATGAACCCCCTTAATCAGAGGCTCATGCTACTTGTCCTCAGATGACCTCATGACCTCCTCATGACCCCAATTGCTTGTAAATTGACTTTCCGTGACCCTAGATGACCCCAACTGCCTCCAAATATTTTCCTTGATGACCTCGTATGACCCCCCCTTAATCAGAGGCTCATGCTACTTGTCCTCAGATGACCTCATGAACCCTCCATGACCCCAATTGCTTGTAAATTCTCTTTCTGTGAACCTAGATGACCCCAACTGCTTCCAAATATTTTCCTTGATGACCTCGTATGAACCCCCTTAATCAGAGGCTCATGCTACTTGTCCTCAGATGACCTCATGACCTCCTCATGACCCCAATTGCTTGTAAATTGACTTTCCGTGACCCTAGATGACCCCAACTGCCTCCAAATATTTTCCTTCATGACCTCGTATGACCCCCCCTTAATCAGAGGCTCATGCTACTTGTCCTCAGATGACCTCATGAACCCTCCATGACCCCAATTGCTTGTAAATTCTCTTTCTGTGACCCTAGATGACCCCAACTGCTTCCAAATATTTTCCTTGATGACCTCGTATGAACCCCCTTAATCAGAGGCTCATGCTACTTGTCCTCAGATGACCTCATGACCTCCTCATGACCCCAATTACTTGTAAATTGACTTTCCGTGACCCTAGATGACCCCAACTGCTTCCAAATATTTTCCTTGATCACCTCGTATGAACCCCCTTAATCAGAGGCTCATGCTACTTGTCCTCAGATGACCTCATGACCTCCTCATGACCCCAATTGCTTTTAAATTGACTTATCGTGACCCTAGATGACCCCACCTAGCTCCAAACATTTTCCTTGATGACCTCGTATGACCCCCCCCTTAATCAGAGGCTCATGCTACTTGTCCTCAGATGACCTCATGAACCCTCCATGACCCCAATTGCTTGTAAATTCTCTTTCTGTGACCCTAGATGACTCCAACTGCTTCCAAATATTTTCCTTGATGACCTCGTATGAACCCCCTTAATCAGAGGCTCATGCTACTTGTCCTCAGATGACCTCATGACCTCCTCATGACCCCAATTGCTTGTAAATTGACTTTCCGTGACCCTAGATGACCCCAACTGCCTCCAAATATTTTCCTTGATGACCTCGTATGACCCCCCTTAATCAGAGGCTCATGCTACTTGTCCTCAGATGACCTCATGAACCCTCCATGACCCCAATTGCTTGTAAATTCTATTTCTGTGACCCTAGATGACCCCAACTGCTTCCAAATATTTTCCTTGATGACCTCGTATGAACCCCCTTAATCAGAGGCTCGTGCTACTTGTCCTCAGATGACCTCATGACCTCCTCATGACCCCAATTGCTTGTAAATTGACTTTCCGTGACCCTAGATGACCCCAACTGCCTCCAAATATTTTCCTTGATGACCTCGTATGACCCCCCCTTAATCAGAGGCTCATGCTACTTGTCCTCAGATGACCTCATGAACCCTCCATGACCCCAATTGCTTGTAAATTCTCTTTCTGTGACCCTAGATGACCCCAACTGCTTCCAAATATTTTCCTTGATGACCTCGTATGAACCCCCTTAATCAGAGGCTCATGCTACTTGTCCTCAGATGACCTCATGACCTCCTCATGACCCCAATTGCTTGTAAATTGACTTTCCGTGACCCTAGATGACCCCACCTAGCTCCAAACATTTTCCTTGATGACCTCGTATGACCCCCCCTTAATCAGAGGCTCATGGTACTTGTCCTCAGATGACCTCATGAACCCTCCATGACCCCAATTGCTTGTAAATTCTCTTTCTGTGACCCTAGATGACCCCAACTGCTTCCAAATATTTTCCTTGATGACCTCGTATGAACCCCCTTAATCAGAGGCTCATGCTACTTGTCCTCAGATGACCTCATGACCTCCTCATGACCCCAATTACTTGTAAATTGACTTTCCGTGACCCTAGATGACCCCAACTGCTTCCAAATATTTTCCTTGATCACCTCGTATGAACCCCCTTAATCAGAGGCTCATGCTACTTGTCCTCAGATGACCTCATAACCTCCTCATGACCCCAATTGCTTGTAAATTGACTTTCCGTGACCCTAGATGACCCCACCTAGCTCCAAACATTTTCCTTGATGACCTCGTATGACCCCCCCCTTAATCAGAGGCTCATGCTACTTGTCCTCAGATGACCTCATGAACCCTCCATGACCCCAATTGCTTGTAAATTCTCTTTCTGTGACCCTAGATGACCCCAACTGCTTCCAAATATTTTCCTTGATGACCTCGTATGAACCCCCTTAATCAGAGGCTCATGCTACTTGTCCTCAGATGACCTCATGACCTCCTCATGACCCCAATTGCTTGTAAATTGACTTTCCGTGACCCTAGATGACCCCACCTAGCTCCAAACATTTTCCTTGATGACCTCGTATGACCCCCCCTTAATCAGAGGCTCATGCTACTTGTCCTCAGATGACCTCATGAACCCTCCATGACCCCAATTGCTTGTAAATTCTCTTTCTGTGACCCTAGATGACCCCAACTGCTTCCAAATATTTTCCTTGATGACCTCGTATGAACCCCCTTAATCAGAGGCTCATGCTACTTGTCCTCAGATGACCTCATGACCTCCTCATGACCCCAATTACTTGTAAATTGACTTTCCGTGACCCTAGATGACCCCAACTGCTTCCAAATATTTTCCTTGATCACCTCGTATGAACCCCCTTAATCAGAGGCTCATGCTACTTGTCCTCAGATGACCTCATAACCTCCTCATGACCCCAATTGCTTGTAAATTGACTTTCCGTGACCCTAGATGACCCCACCTAGCTCCAAACATTTTCCTTGATGACCTCGTATGACCCCCCCCTTAATCAGAGGCTCATGCTACTTGTCCTCGGATGACCTCATGAACCCTCCATGACCCCAATTGCTTGTAAATTCTCTTTCTGTGACCCTAGATGACCCCAACTGCTTCCAAATATTTTCCTTGATGACCTCGTATGAACCCCCTTAATCAGAGGCTCATGCTACTTGTCCTCAGATGACCTCATAACCTCCTCATGACCCTAATTGCTTGTAAATTGACTTTCCATGACCCTAGATGACCCCACCTAGCTCCAAACATTTTCCTTGATGACCTCGTATGACCCCCCAATTAATCAGAGGCTCATGCTACTTGTCCTCAGATGACCTCATGAACCCTCCATGACCCCAATTGCTTGTAAATTCTCTTTCTGTGACCCTAGATGACCCCAACTGCTTCCAAATATTTTCCTTGATGACCTCGTATGAACCCCCAATTAATCAGAGGCTCATGCTACTTGTCCTCAGATGACCTCATGAACCCTCCATGACCCCAATTGCTTGTAAATTCTCTTTCTGTGACCCTAGATGACCCCAACTGCTTCCAAATATTTTCCTTGATGACCTCGTATGAACCCCCTTAATCAGAGGCTCATGCTACTTGTCCTCAGATGACCTCATGACCTCCTCATGACCCCAATTGCTTGTAAATTGACTTTCCGTGACCCTAGATGACCCCAACTGCCTCCAAATATTTTCCTTGATGACCTCGTATGACCCCCCCTTAATCAGAGGCTCATGCTACTTGTCCTCAGATGACCTCATGAACCCTCCATGACCCCAATTGCTTGTAAATTCTCTTTCTGTGACCCTAGATGACCCCAACTGCTTCCAAATATTTTCCTTGATGACCTCGTATGAACCCCCTTAATCAGAGGCTCATGCTACTTGTCCTCAGATGACCTCATGACCTCCTCATGACCCCAATTGCTTGTAAATTGACTTTCCGTGACCCTAGATGACCCCAACTGCTTCCAAATATTTTCCTTGATCACCTCGTATGAACCCCCTTAATCAGAGGCTCATGCTACTTGTCCTCAGATGACCTCATGACCTCCTCATGACCCCAATTGCTTGTAAATTGACTTTCCGTGACCCTAGATGACCCCACCTAGCTCCAAACATTTTCCTTGATGACCTCGTATGACCCCCCCCTTAATCAGAGGCTCATGCTACTTGTCCTCAGATGAACTCATGAACCCTCCATGACCCCAATTGCTTGTAAATTCTCTTTCTGTGACCCTAGATGAACCCAACTGCTTCCAAATATTTTCCTTGATGACCTCGTATGAACCCCCTTAATCAGAGGCTCATGCTACTTGTCCTCAGATGACCTCATGACCTCCTCATGACCCCAATTGCTTGTAAATTGACTTTCCGTGACCCTAGATGACCCCAACTGCCTCCAAATATTTTCCTTGATGACCTCGTATGACCCCCCCTTAATCAGAGGCTCATGCTACTTGTCCTCAGATGACCTCATGAACCCTCCATGACCCCAATTGCTTGTAAATTCTCTTTCTGTGACCCTAGATGACCCCAACTGCTTCCAAATATTTTCCTTGATGACCTCGTATGAACCCCCTTAATCAGAGGCTCGTGCTACTTGTCCTCAGATGACCTCATGACCTCCTCATGACCCCAATTTCTTGTAAATTGACTTTCTGTGACCCTAGATGACCCCAACTGCCTCCAAATATTTTCCTTCATGACCTCATATGACCCCCCCTTAATCAGAGGCTCATGCTACTTGTCCTCAGATGACCTCATGACCTCCTCATGACCCCAATTGCTTGTAAATTGACTTTCCGTGACCCTAGATGACCCCACCTAGCTCCAAATATTTTCCTTGATGACCTCGTATGACCCCCCCTTAATCAGAGGCTCATGCTACTTGTCCTCAGATGACCTCATGAACCCTCCATGACCCCAATTGCTTGTAAATTCTCTTTCTGTGACCCTAGATGACCCCAACTGCTTCCAAATATTTTCCTTGATGACCTCGTATGATCCCCCTTAATCAGAGGCTCATGCTACTTGTCCTCAGATGACCTCATGAACCCTCCATGACCCCAATTGCTTGTAAATTCTCTTTCTGTGACCCTAGATGACCCCAACTGCTTCCAAATATTTTCCTTGATGACCTCGTATGAACCCCCTTAATCAGAGGCTCATGCTACTTGTCCTCAGATGACCTTATGACCTCCTCATGACCCCAATTGCTTGTAAATTGACTTTCCGTGACCCTAGATGACCCCAACTGCCTCCAAATATTTTCCTTGATGACCTCGTATGACCCCCCCTTAATCAGAGGCTCATGCTACTTGTCCTCAGATGACCTCATGAACCCTCCATGACCCCAATTGCTTGTAAATTCTCTTTCTGTGACCCTAGATGACCCCAACTGCTTCCAAATATTTTCCTTGATGGCCTCGGATGACCCTCCCCTTAATCAGAGGCTTATGCTACTTGTCCTCATATGACCTCATGACTCCTTCATGACCCCAATTTCTTGTAAATTGACTTTCTGTGACCCTAGATGACCCCAACTGCCTCCAAATATTTTCCTTCATGACCTCATATGACCCCCCCTTAATCAGAGGCTCATGCTACTTGTTCTCAGATGACCTCATGACCTCCTCATGACCCCAATTGCTTGTAAATTGACTTTCCGTGACCCTAGATGACCCCACCTAGCTCCAAATATTTTCCTTGATGACCTCGTATGACCCCCCCTTAATCAGAGGCTCATGCTACTTGTCCTCAGATGACCTCATGAACCCTCCATGACCCCAATTGCTTGTAAATTCTCTTTCTGTGACCCTAGATGACCCCAACTGCTTCCAAATATTTTCCTTGATGACCTCGTATGAACCCCCTTAATCAGAGGCTCATGCTACTTGTCCTCAGATGACCTCATGAACCCTCCATGACCCTAATTGCTTGTAAATTCTCTTTCTGTGACCCTAGATGACCCCAACTGCTTCCAAATATTTTCCTTGATGACCTCGTATGAACCCCCTTAATCAGAGGCTCATGCTACTTGTCCTCAGATGACCTCATGACCTCCTCATGACCCCAATTGCTTGTAAATTGACTTTCCCTGACCCTAGATGACCCCAACTGCCTCCAAATATTTTCCTTGATGACCTCGTATGACCCCCCCTTAATCAGAGGCTCATGCTACTTGTCCTCAGATGACCTCATGAACCCTCCATGACCCCAATTGCTTGTAAATTCTCTTTCTGTGACCCTAGATGACCCCAACTGCTTCCAAATATTTTCCTTGATGACCTCGTATGAACCCCCTTAATCAGAGGCTCATGCTACTTGTCCTCAGATGACCTCATGACCTCCTCATGACCCCAATTGCTTGTAAATTGACTTTCCGTGTCCCTAGATGACCCCACCTAGCGCCAAACATTTTCCTTGATGACCTCGTATGACCCCCCCTTAATCAGAGGCTCATGCTACTTGTCCTCAGATGACCTCATGAACCCTCCATGACCCCAATTGCTTGTAAATTCTCTTTCTGTGACCCTAGATGACCCCAACTGCTTCCAAATATTTTCCTTGATGACCTCGTATGAACCCCCTTAATCAGAGGCTCATGCTACTTGTCCTCAGATGACCTCATGACCTCCTCATGACCCCAATTACTTGTAAATTGACTTTCCGTGACCCTAGATGACCCCAACTGCTTCCAAATATTTTCCTTGATCACCTCGTATGAACCCCCTTAATCAGAGGCTCATGCTACTTGTCCTCAGATGACCTCATGACCTCCTCATGACCCCAATTGCTTGTAAATTGACTTTCCGTGACCCTAGATGACCCCACCTAGCTCCAAACATTTTCCTTGATGACCTCGTATGACCCCCCCCTTAATCAGAGGCTCATGCTACTTGTCCTCAGATGACCTCATGAACCCTCCATGACCCCAATTGCTTGTAAATTCTCTTTCTGTGACCCTAGATGACCCCAACTGCTTCCAAATATTTTCCTTGATGACCTCGTATGAACCCCCTTAATCAGAGGCTCATGCTACTTGTCCTCAGATGACCTCATGACCTCCTCATGACCCCAATTGCTTGTAAATTGACTTTCCGTGACCCTAGATGACCCCAACTGCCTCCAAATATTTTCCTTGATGACCTCGTATGACCCCCCCTTAATCAGAGGCTCATGCTACTTGTCCTCAGATGACCTCATGAACCCTCCATGACCCCAATTGCTTGTAAATTCTCTTTCTGTGACCCTAGATGACCCCAACTGCTTCCAAATATTTTCCTTGATGACCTCGTATGAACCCCCTTAATCAGAGGCTCGTGCTACTTGTCCTCAGATGACCTCATGACCTCCTCATGACCCCAATTGCTTGTAAATTGACTTTCCGTGACCCTAGATGACCCCAACTGCCTCCAAATATTTTCCTTGATGACCTCGTATGACCCCCCCTTAATCAGAGGCTCATGCTACTTGTCCTCAGATGACCTCATGAACCCTCCATGACCCCAATTGCTTGTAAATTCTCTTTCTGTGACCCTAGATGACCCCAACTGCTTCCAAATATTTTCCTTGATGGCCTCGGATAACCCTCCCCTTAATCAGAGGCTTATGCTACTTGTCCTCATATGACCTCATGACTCCTTCATGACCCCAATTTCTTGTAAATTGACTTTCTGTGACCCTAGATGACCCCAACTGCCTCCAAATATTTTCCTTCATGACCTCATATTACCCCCCCTTAATCAGAGGCTCATGCTACTAGTCCTCAGATGACCTCATGACCTCCTCATGACCCCAATTGCTTGTAAATTGACTTTCCGTGACCCTAGATGACCCCACCTAGCTCCAAATATTTTCCTTGATGACCTCGTATGACCCCCCCTTAATCAGAGGCTCATGCTACTTGTCCTCAGATGACCTCATGAACCCTCCATGACCCCAATTGCTTGTAAATTCTCTTTCTGTGACCCTAGATGACCCCAACTGCTTCCAAATATTTTCCTTGATGACCTCGTATGAACCTCCTTAATCAGAGGCTCATGCTACTTGTCCTCAGATGACCTCATGACCTCCTCATGACCCCAATTGCTTGTAAATTGACTTTCCCTGACCCTAGATGACCCCAACTGCCTCCAAATATTTTCCTTGATGACCTCGTATGACCCCCCCTTAATCAGAGGCTCATGCTACTTGTCCTCAGATGACCTCATGAACCCTCCATGACCCCAATTGCTTGTAAATTCTCTTTCTGTGACCCTAGATGACCCCAACTGCTTCCAAATATTTTCCTTGATGACCTCGGATGACCCCCCCCTTAATCAGAGGCTTATGCTACTTGTCCTCATATGACCTCATGACCCCTTCATGACCCCAATTGCTTGTAAATTGACTTTCTGTGACCCTAGATGACCCCAACTGCCTCCAAATATTTTCCTTGATGACCTCGTATGAACTCCCTTAATCAGAGGCTCATGCTAGTTGTCCTCAGATGACCTCCTGAACCCTCCATGACCCCAATTGCTTGTAAATTCTCTTTCTGTGACCCTAGATGACCCCAACTGCCTTCAAATATTTTCCTTGATGACCTCGTATGACCCCCCCTTAATCAGAGGCTCATGCTACTTGTCCTCAGATGACCTCATGAACCCTCCATGACCCCAATTGCTTGTAAATTCTCTTTCTGTGACCCTAGATGACCCCCAACTGCCTCCAAATATTTTCCTTGATGACCTCGTATGAACCCCCTTAATCAGAGGCTCATGCTACTTGTCCTCAGATGACCTCATGACCTCCTCATGACCCCAATTGCTTGTAAATTGACTTTCTGTTACCCTAGATGACCCCAACTGCCTCCAAATTTTTCCTTGATAACCTCAGATGACCCCCCCCCTTAATCAGAGGTTCATGCTACTTATCTTCAGCTGACCTCATGAACCCTCCATGACCCCAATTGCTTGTAAATTCTCTTTCTGTTACCCTAGATGACCCCAACTGCCTCCAAATTTTTCCTTGATAACCTCGGATGACCCCCCCCTTAATCAGAGGCTTATGCTACTTGGCCTCATATGACCTCACTGATATCATTACAACCCTCATTTACTTCTTCATGACCCCAATTGCCATCAGGGGCAGGTCTTTTACTCCTTCTGGGCATCTGGTCATTTCCTTCTGGCTAAAGACTCCCTGTAGAAAATTCCCTCCATCCATTTGCTACTCACTTGCTGTTCACCCTGCTCAGCTACTGGTTGTTCCCCCCTGTGGGTTACGTGCTCTGCTCCCTGCTATGACCTCAGCAGTCCCATCTCTGCATTAGTCACTCAGTGCACACTCTTCCAGCCGATCCCAGCCCTCCTTGTCTCCTGATCAGTCGAATCCTCACGCATGCAATGACCTGCACTGGCTATCCTCTTCTATGCACCACACTACTTCTAAGTAGCCAATTCTTCCCCAGAGCCATCCTCCATGTGAGAGGGTCTCTCTGACCATGTTTACTTGAGGTGGGGCCATCGCTGCTTCTAGCTAACCTGCAAGATAGTTTCCTCCTCGCTGATGTCACCTCCTCAGATGACTCTGCTTGCTACCAGTCACAGCCCTGACTCCCGCCTGGACAGTCCCAGGTTCACCTCCCTTTTCTGTACCATCTCATTTATCCAGATGTGTTCTCTGCTGCTATATCTGGCTGGGGGAGGTCCTTCCAGCGACCGCCCTGGGCTGTCTTTTGGCATATGCGCTCAGTCCAAAGAGTATCCCTGTGCTTTAGAAACAACCAACAGATGCCTTAACTGTTCCTGGATCTGAATGGGTAACAATTGAGGCCAGGCCAAGCCAGATAACTCCATCCAACGCGTTCTTCTGTCTCCATTTATCTGTGTGTCGGGGGAGTCTCACAGCAACACCAAATTCTGTAGTTGAGTCCTAATGCAAATTTCCCTTCAGAGCCCTCTCTAGCCCCAGCCTGGGAGGGTTCGATCTGCTACCGGCTCGTTTTTCCACAGGAATGTCGGAGCCCAGCTGGGGAAGCAAAGTAGAAGCCGTGTCATATTACCTCCCACACACTTTAGGCAGTTGTTTAGTGCTATTGTTTAGCTCTTTCCCCCAGCGTCCTGTGCTAAGACCAATCCTGGACCGCGGGCTTCTTATGGACATTCCAATGGTGCCCTAAGCTCGGAGCCCTCTGTCCCTCCCCCCGTACGCCCTGGGAAACGTCCAGTCAGTCCGAGTCGCCCCCAGTCTGCCCTTTCCCTGCAAGTGGAACTCTCTGGGTTAGGGGGCTCCAGGCAGGCAAGGAGGAGCTGGGTACCAGGCCCCAGGGCCCACCCTTGGAGGACATAATGGGCAGTGTGAGAAGGAAGGTGAGCTGGGGGTTACTGGTGGGGCCTGGCATTCATGGAGATGGGCTTCCTGTCCCCTCCACCACTGGGTTCCTGAATGACCTTGCCCAGTACCAATACTCTGCTTCCCATCTCTGCCAGGGGGTGGCAGTGGATCCCTGGCTCTGGAGCTAGAGCCCTCGCTTCCCCAGGTGAGGATAGTGCCACTCCTGCATGAGAAGCACCCACCCTCCACCTTGAAGGGTCCAGGCTTGTCCATCGGTATAGGCCTTCCCTGGGAACCCCTCTGATCTCATCCCACTCTGCTGGCCCCACGCAGCAGCCTGGCTCTCAGACTGAACAACAGGTTCTCTGGGGAGTTTGCTTGAGGCCAATGCTGGTGAATTCTCCCTGCTGCTCAGGCTGGGGAAAATTTAGCCCTGGACAGAACCAGCACAAGGGCAAAGCCTGATTTTCAGGCCTGATGTAGTAAATACACTTTGTGGGGGGTGGGAACTTCAGGATTACAATGGACAACTCAATGTTTATCAACTTTGGGGCCTCATCTGGGAGCAGAATATTCCTGATATAGAAAAACCAGCATCTGGGAACTTAGCACCTAGGTGCAGAGCAGGGTGTTTTCAGACACATGGACCCAGCAGGACTCTGCCATTCTCATGCCAGAGCCAGTTGCACCAGCCTTCTGCAAGAACAAGGGATGCAGTGGATTCTCTATCACTTCCCGGCATTCCCTCAGGACTGGCTCTTTCCAAAATATAGGCTGTAGCCCAGCCACAAGTTATGGGTCACTGGGTGAAACTGTCACCTGGGTAATGCAAGAGGCCAGACTAGATGGTCACAATGGGCACTTCTGGCCTTCACATTTCTGCCACTAACTCTGTTCCTTCTGTTGGTTTGATTATTTCTCTTAACACTCTGTCTGGGCTCTCTGCCTCTATCACTTGGTCCACCAGCTCTACCCCTTGAGCTAAATGTCCCTGGGTTAAACAGAGGCACTGCAGTGGGTGTCCCAGTGGGATGAGAATATTTAAAACATCCCCAAAGCATAAATTACCACTAATTTCTCTGATTTTACAGTTCACATCATCTCCAGTCCAGTTCACACAGTCATGACTCCTCCGGCTGGGGACATCTACGACACCCCTGGGCAGTCCTCGGATTGCATCTTTCTCCGGCAGTGCCTGATAACTCACACTATTGCACAATTCATGGTTACGGCTTCACACAGGCTTGACACCATATTTCTTCTTCAGTGTTAGATTGTACCGGCCTATAGATAAGCATCCCTTCTCTCTCAGCATCCTGTTGAGCATCTGGTTTGGGGTCTGGGTAATACCAGATCAGCCTCAATCCATTTGCTCCTTCGGAGCATTCGGTGTCCAGATTCTTCTGAAGAACCACCGCTGAGCTGCTGGAAAATTTAAAATAAGAAATACATGTGTGACATTAAGAACAACCCAAGGGCAGAGGGCAAGGGGCAGAGAATTACAGCTGGCTTAACCAGTTCAAGCATACATTTCTTGGCATTAAAGAATTGGGGTATCTGATAAGGGTCATTGAAACTCTCATGACTCTGTGGACATTGGAATTTCGAAAACAATTGGCTTAATTCCACTAATGACCATGCAGTTACATTGGTGTAAAACCACAGTAGTGCAGGTGAAATCAGGCCCAGATTTCACAATGCCAGAGAAATGCGGTGAAAATAGATATTTTGAAGTTCCATATTTCAAAGTGCCATATATGTAACATGGAGTTAATGCACAAATCCACATTGCTTCCTCCTGCTTCTGAGCCACGTTGCCATTTTATCTTCCTGTCTTAATCTGTTCCTTTGTTCTTTGACTCCCTAACAATGGAAACGGCAGTAGGTTTTCTGTGCTGCTGCCCTGTCAAGAACTCAGTTGGAGGCAACAAGAGGGAGATCCTCCCAGATCAAAGTCAGCAGGAAGACCAAGAGAAAGTTTCATCTGCGCTTTACCACTGAAGTCAGGGGAAGGATGTGTCAGGCTGCCTGGAGTGTCTCACGAACATGGGTACCAACCTCCGGACAGACTATTACAAACCAGGGCGCAAACTCCAAACCGGTTGTGAGTTCTATACTTAGATTTCACCACCCAACTATCAAGTATGAACAATTCAAGCACTTAACACAGAGTCACAGACAGTCCCCTTGGGCCCTGCAGTCTATCTTGTCGCCCAGGCAAGCCTGCCTTTGTGAGAGATGGTCCCTTACACCTAAAATCACAACAATATTCAGGTTACTCCCAGTCCCAAAGGATCAGTCACTTACCTCAGGTCAATTGCACCTTAGATTGCTCAAGGACAGCGCCTGTAGCCAATCCTACAGGTTTATTAACTAGGAAAAAGATATGAGTTATTTACAAGGTTAAAACAGGTAAACATAAACAAATAAGTTACAGTCTTAGGTTTCAAAAAGTAATAGAAGCTGCCATAATGTGCAAGCTCTATATGTCTCTTAGGGCTAACCCAAAATAAGCAGGGTGGGGATCCCTTGTTTATTGTGACAGGGCATGCTTGCCCCACACTGGTCATGCAAGGGTTAATCCCACCCTTTGGGCCGGGGAAGCCATGCCCCCTCAGCTCTGCTGGGCATGCTCGGGCTGGAGATCAGGTATAAAAGGGAGCAGCTCAGCTCATTCTGGTTTGACTGCCCAGGAGTGAGGATGTATGCTGTGGACTCCAGCCTGGGAACAGCTGAGGCCCTGGATGGCAGATGCCAGTGACGTTGACACCCAGGTGAATGCCCAAGCTCTTGCAGACATTCCAGGAGTGATGGAGCTACACAGGCAGAGGAGCCCAAAGACCTTGGAGATGCCAAGACCACTACACCAGGGACAAGGTAGGAGGTAGCTCAGGGGAAATTATTCATTGTGCTGGGTGCTGTCAGGGTGTTTTTGCCAGCTCCCCCTTAACCTAGTGGTGAGTGCACTTGCCACTGCCAGGGCCCTGAGCTGGGACCTGGTGGAGCAGTGAGGGCCCTGCAGCCCTGCTGGAGAGGGCAGTTCTAGTGACTCTTGCCCCTAGGCCATGCTATCCAGAGGCAAGGGATGATCATGCAGACTTAGCTGTTGGGAAATAATAATCCAGACCCTGCCCCAAAAGGAGATGGGGTGTGCTTGCCCCATGACACTTGGGTTTGGGAACATTGTCCTCTCCAAATTCCAAGCTGCACAATGACACATTTCCTTCTGGTCAGGGATTTTTATTCCCTTCCCCCACTGTTCAAACTGTGATGTTTGTGCACCGCCTCCTCTTCATGTGTGGAGAGTGCAATCGGTCTTTTGTCCACTGATGTTCCACAATGGTTCATCTTGTGTCTATAGGCCGCCTTTGAGATGGCACCACTTGTGGTAAACTAGTATTTCACCCCTGGTAATGCTTCTCTCCTGACTATTGGGGTTCATAACAAACACTCTTATTAGCTACCTGCATCCATCATCTATGTGTAAGGTAAGAGCAGCCATCACTGTGTTGCTACTGCCCCTTCAGAATTTGTGGGGAAATGGGAAGCTAGCACAGCTGTTATATGGAGTTCCTGGAGTTGTGGCCTTGCTTCCATAATCAACTCTGCTGCCTAAATTGGTGGGTGTTGTGCAATAAGATCTAGGTGTGTAATGTTCCATGTGGGGCCTTGATTCTAATCAAGGTTGCACAAGAATGTCTTGTTTCCCCCACATTGATAAATAATTAGTTGTTGTGTTATGACAGATAACGACATCTTTCTCTGTATTTAATGAGGCCTGTCCTACTTTAGTCACTGTAACATGACATAGCAATGGCCCCATTTCAGCCCTTTGCCATTTTCTCTCAGCATGTATGAAAGTTAGATTCCCTGCCCCGCCCCAATCACATTGCTACGGATGAGTTTGTGAATCTGAATGACTGAGTACTGTTTTAGGTCTGATCTAGTGCTCATTGGCTTGATTGGCACCTTGTAATCTGGCCTGATTGCCCCAGGAGCAGGGTCACATTCCCAATTCTGCTTTCCCCTTGTCCCCAAGGGACAGTAAACGGTGTGAGCATTTCCCCCTCACTCAGCTGTGCTTGCTAGTGCATTGGGGAAGGTGCTCTTGGGGCTGGAGGAGGACTAGAATATCCTACAGGAAGAGCTGGATGACCTTGAAAACTGGAGTAATAGAAATGGGATGAAATTTTAATAGTGCAAAGTGCAAGGTCATGCATTTAGGGACTAACAAGAATTTCTGCTATACGCTGGGGACTTATCAGTTGGAAGTGAGAGGAGGAGAAAGAGCTGGGGGTATTGGTTGATCATAGGATGACTGAGCTGCTAATGCAGTCCTAGGATGAATCAGGTGAGTATTTCCAGAAGAGAGGGGGAAGTGTTCTTGCCATTATGCAGGGCACTGGTGAGACATGATCTGGAATACTGTGTGCAATTCTAGTCATGCAAGTTTGGAAGATGAAGTCAAACTGGAAGAGGTGCAGAGTAGAGCTACTAGGATGATCTGAGGAATAGAAAACCTACCTTATGAGAGGAGACTCAAAGAGCTTGGCTTGTTTAACCTAACCAAAAGAAGGCTGAGGGTAAATTGATTTATTTCTATAAATGCATCAGAGGGATAAATACCAGGGAGGGAGAAGAGTTATTTAAATTAAGTGCCAATGTGGACACAAGAACAAATGGATATAAACTGGCCATCAAGTTTAGGTTTGAAGTTAGACAAAGGTTCAGAGGAGTGAAGTTCTGGAATGGCATTCCAAGGGGAGCAGTAGGGGCAAAAAACCTAACTGGCTTCAAGACCCAATTTTTTTCTCAACTTTAAAATGTGGCATTTTCTTGATGTTCAGTTTTAAATATTCCCCTGTGAGAACTGCAAGTCAATCACTGTAGTATTGTGTTTAAGAGCCTTCTGGAAAGTAACTAGCCTTTAAACAGAAGTGAAAGTGACTTGAAAGTGTCAGTGTCACTCCTGTTTTAAGTCCCTTTCTTGTCTTTTATTATTTGTATTCGGGTGAGCCCTAGGCAGATGCAGTATAAACTCATAGGGCCTTGCCCTAGTAGGATGTTTCCAAAAGTTAAATGATCTATTCCAAGCTTGTTGAACTGCAAAATGTAAGTAGCCTAAATGATAGAAAGTTAATCTACATTTTTCTACAATTGTTTAAATTGTTGTATGCAAGAGTTCGTAACCAAGTAAGAATATTCATTAACATTTTAACCCTAACCAGTGTCCCTTAAGTGACTTGCCACAAGATGTCAGAACATGTTAGTATTAGAGCTGAGCAGGTCTAATATTTATTTAATTGTCTTTATATAGGAATTAGAAATTAGCTGACAGGAGCATATTGAATCTGCAAAAAAAGCTAGTTTTGAGGTGCTTCAGTAGCCCCTGGAATCATGCTTAAAGTTGCCCTCCCCCAGTCTGAAATGGTGCCCCTGGTTTAAACTAGTGTAAATGGTGGAGTCTGTGTAATTTGAAATCTTTAAACCATGATTTGAGGACTTCAGTAACTCAGTCATAGGTTAGAGGTCTATTACAGGACTTGTTCTGTGGCCTGAAATGTGCAGGAGGTCAGACTAGATGATCATGATGGTCTCTTCCGGCCTTAAAGTCTGAGTCAAGGGTCTGTCTAGTCCCCACCTAACACAGGAGTGGGAGTGGCAACCTGTTGGCCACTGCTTTATCCATTATGCAAGAAGATATGGGGGTGTCTTGCATTGCTTTTCTCTCCTGAGTTGGGTGTGGTTCGGTGGCTCACAAGTTAGCCCTTTGTGCAGGTCTCAACTACACCTTTCTTTTTTGACAGATAATGTTTTTTGCTTCAAAGTGGCTGAAAGGCTTGATATGAAATTAATAATTTAAGAATAGTTTAATATGAAAAACAGCACTAGTAGTTCAGTGTGAAAAGATATAGTTACATTTTGCAAGGTTCCTTTGATATCTCTGGGCTGTTTGCCATTTCAACCATTTTAATAAAATTGTTGCATTAAAATGGTCAGCAAAGCTTGCATTAAAAAAAATGCATGCAAACGAGTAACAATCCGCATAGCATAAAAGTTGCATTAACACATAGCATGTCAAACAGCAGAGTACATCAGAAATCAAACTTCTGTGTTCATTAAAAGTCTGTGACCAATACAAATTAAAGATAGCAAAAGTGAGCCACAGGGAACTATTTTAGTTACGAAGTAAGACAACTGCATTGAATAAAGGCAAGATAAGGACATCAGCATGCTGAACACCATTATAATTAGTGATAGTCTGTGTCAACCCCCCTGATTGGAACACACCTGAGCTTTGTGGTGAATGTTAGAAAACCAGCTCCAGATAAGAATCTGAATTTTACGAATAGCCAAAACTATGACAGCAGAGCTGAGCACCCCCAGGCTGGGGTATTTATACTAAAAAATTGAATGTTGTGGCCTGGGGCCTCTCTATCATAACTGCAGTTTGTATTATATAGCACTTTAAATATTGGACCAGATACTGCTGTAATCTACACACTAGTATTAATCAGACTAAACAGTATCCTGATATTTTGTTCTATCTAGCAGGTCGGTCTGTCTCCTCAGGACTGCACTCCATCTAGTGGTGATTGTACTGCCTGCACGTGAATGGACACAGAAGTGAAATAGAAAACCTGGGTAAGTGCTTTAGTGAAGATAACTGGAAAGGGACACGGGTCATCAGCACTTGCAGGTGGAGTGAAACCTACAGTTAACTCTCAGTCCCCTACAGCACAAGCTAATGCAAGAGATGTTTTGAGCATGAAAGTTAACCAAACAGAGCTAAATCACTTTGAGGCAGAAGGACAGTTTAAATAAATGTATATTTGAATTTAAAGAATCCCTATCTTTCTGCCATCCAAGGTTATGCGAGCAGGCAGGCTTAAATCTCAGAATAGTAAACACATTTCCCATGACAAGAGTGAGGGAAAACTTGGATTTTGTCTAATTTGTACATAATTGATACTGTTTCCTTCTAACTTCAACTAGTTTAGTTCAGGCAAGAAGTTCAAAGCAATGGATGTTGTGTGGAAAGACCTAGAGTAATTCAGATTTTTGGCAGCCAGTAGTTTTTGTACTGATTTCCTTCAGCTTATAAAATTCCCCTATCCAGTGCTACAGATCTCTATATGACCTCTAAAACCAATACAAGTTGACCTATATAAATGGTGATGGGGAGGTCAATAATGTGACTTGAAGATCAGCAAACTCAGCCTCTGTTGGGAATAGAGGGAGAGTAAATGCCAAGCCCAAGCTAAAACATAAGGAGGGAGGAAGTCAGGAAACCTATACTATAAAGCACTTGTAGTTCAAAATCAATACCTTGGATTGCATCTGGAGTTTAGCTAGAAACCAGGGCTGATACTGGAGCACAGGTGTAAGCTGCTCTCTGTGGGGAAACACCAAGCAAATGGACAGATGTCTTCTGCACCAGATGGAGTTATGGAGCAGTCTCCAGGTGCAGCCCTTTATTTTTCACAAGCAATTGTCACTTCAGAGAGCACTGCTCTGACCCAGTCTGGAGGCAAGCAAGGCATTCATGACTGAGGTGGGGTCCCCATCTGAAAGAAGAGGGTATAATTATGGGTCCCTGAGCACAGCTGAGGAAGCAATCTAAACATCCAGAAGTACCTGAGGATCCTACAAAGTTGCAACCATAGGCTGAGAACAAAAAGCAGCCAAGAGACCAGAGACGTCCTTTATCTTTTCTTCCAGCCTACTGACCTGCTCCCTGTGGGTAGCACAGTATCTGAGGTGCTCCCAATCCTCCTTTGAGGTGAGGAAGTAGTAGTATCCCCATTCTGCAAATAGGGAGCTGAGCTAGAGACTAAAGACCTGATTTTTCAGAGGTAGATGTATCCCCTAGAGATGCAGGTGGCACGTATTTGCATCTGTGGGTGCCTACATATCTTTGAAAATCTGACCCTAAGTGACTTACCCAGAGTCCTTGAGGAAGCCTGAGACAGCAAAAGGAATAGAACCAAAATCCTCAGGGAACTAGTATAGGGCTCAATCAACCAGCTCCTCCTCCTCCATTCTCTCTGGTGTTAGCAGAATAGCAGAGCCATGGGAGAGGCTTGGGGGTTTTTACTTTTAAAGTGAACCAATGACTCTTGCAGTCTAGTCATTCTGCCTCTTTAAAATTACCTTGGTGGCTTCAGTAGGGTTAGGGTTCTAGAATTTTCAGTTCGATTCTTTACTACTTGTACTAGGGCTAACTGCAGCCTTGGAATAAGTAGGAATAATGCCATTAATCTATTCCATGTGTCTCTATTTGGATTGATCTTAATGGTGCTACATCCACTGACTGTTGGACATTTTCCACATTTCACCCCAGAGGTGGCTGCATTTCCATGCTAAATTAAATGATCCCAGTGTATAGTTTTTAGCCCAGTGTTTAGGCTTTTGGGGGATAAAAGGTGCCATATAAAAGTAAGATATTAATTACTGGCCAGATTCTTAGCTGGTATAAATAGTGTAGCTGGAGCCATATAGATTTACACCAGCGGATGAGTTGGCCCTTAGTCTATTTTCTGAGCAGTGCAACAATTTTTTTATCCTGTAGAAGTCAAATGTACTGTGACCAAAATTGCATAATTCTTCCCTGCAGATGGAATGCAGGGGCAGTTTTGTGGGGAACAGAAATAAGAGGGGAAAGCAGTAACAAAAGCTAGCACTGTGGTGAGCTAAAAAATATTTGATGCTAAATTAAATCCAGCAGTCCCTGGTCACAGTCATATTTCAAAAAGACACAGCACTCTCTGGGCAAATTCCCTTGGAAATCACTCTAACCTGCGGCTTGCTAGAAAAGGCTCGTTTATGAGAATTGGAGTCTCTGATCTGTCTTACAGAAAAGGAACCTCAAAGTGAAATACAAGGCTGAAAAGAGGGATGCATCTTTTCATAAAGAGGGGGAGAAGGTTTTTATATGAAGTTTCACAGATCAAAGTTGTTTCCCTACAGTCTTTGAAATACTCTGTGTTGTCACATATGAGGTAAGAGCTCAATTTAAGTTTTATTGAGAGAGCTGCAGAAAACAGGGAGATAAAATATTTCTCTCAAAGGGAGAATATTTTTTCATTTATATATTTTGATTCATGATTAATGAACAAATCCCATGCTGTGGCAATAGCAGCACCACAATTAAGGTTGCATTTCAGAGTTTCATTTTAACTGGCACATTCAACCTTTATTTTGTAGAAGTCTTATTGAAATGGTGCAATCCCACCACAGAACATAAACTTTGGTTATATTTGACTTTTTTCCTGGTGGTTTGAAAGTTCCCTGAGCTAGGAAAGAGAAGACCAGGAGTTCAAAATCTCACTTCTAAGAGCAGTTTACATTTCCATGCAACCTACTACCCTTTTGACTAACTGTACAGAATCCTAACCAAAAAGACAGGGAAGTCAGGGGGGTCTAGAACATCCCTTCAGATATACCTGGAGCCAAATGAAGATCAGTCTTGCTGAGATTCCAAGCAACAACACCCGTACTTTGAGAACTACAATTTGTCCCCCATGAGCCTCATGTGGCTGGAAGGTTGGGGAGCCATTGGTTTACCTCTAGTTGGCCACGCAAGTGACTTTCTCTGAGACCAAAACCAAAGTCGTTCAGTGGATTGGAGCAGCTGGGGAAATTGGCCTTTTTCTCCCTAGAGCCAATTTCTTCATTCCCTCCCTGATCTTCTAGAAATCAGAGGACTGAGATAGGATCCCTGTTGCCTGTATTATGTGCAAAACAACTGCCTGGGTAGCTAGTTTAGTTACAAGAGCGTGAAAGCAAAGGTATTGCAGTGATAATCAGGTCATAACAAACAGCTTTACTTTTCAGCTATGAGAAAGGTAGTTAGTGATTTGCTTCAAAGAATGTGAGCTCTTTATTTGCACTTCCAGTGTCACCTGACACAGGGATACAGTGGGGATCATTACAACAGCAATTCAGCCTGTCAGACAAGATTTGAGCTAGATTTGCATGGCCTCATGCATCCTTTGATAGAGCTCACAAATCTGAGGCCACTGAAAATACTCTGATGGGGACCAATCCTCAGCTTGTGTAAATTGGTGTTGCCCTGTTTGAAGTCACGCGGTGAAATCCTGGGCCCATTGAAGTCGCCCATTGACCTCAGTGGACCTGTATTTTACCCATGGAGTTGTACTGATTTGCACCAGCTGAAGCTGTGACCCATTATTGGCAAATGTCACTTCACAGCAGAGATGATCCACTTCGTTGAGCCAGAAGCCATTACATATGCAGAGCTGTAGTCTCGGAATGTTGACAGATGAAATGAAGACTCCAATTAAATTATTGGCCTGCTAGCATTAGGCACAGCTGTGAAATCTATTTCTTTAGTCACTGGGGGAGTAAATTAATTCAGTCCCATGTAGATTGGCTTACATATTGCATTGCTAAACAAAAACACCAGTTCAATAAATAAGTCTGTCCCTACACATGGCACTGTGGTGCCAGAAGACCTCTAACAACACAACCCATTAAGTTGTTTCAATACAAATGTCAAGGGCGTGTATTACTGGGCTTTCCTGACCCACTTAATCAATAATAAATATTAATAATAAAAAGGTCAAGCCCTTTATTGCTCACCTAAACCCACACCTGTGATAACTTACATCAGTGGTAAGGCCAGGAAAGTGGCCCAATGCTCCAGCAGTTTCAATTGCAAATACTTAACACCTTGCCGAGGTCAAACTGTTCTGTAGTGGGGTCGGTGTCCTGGCTGGTTGTTAACTCTCACTGGATTAGGTTCAGATGTGCCTTAGGCCACAAATAAAGTGGATTTTGATGTATTTCCATATGGTCACAGTTGCAGTCAGCAGGGCTCTTGAGTCAGATCCCCTTTATCAGAGACACAGGGCAGCTTGCAGGGCAGTGTCTGGGGGATCTGAAACTTGCTCCCCACCTTGGTCTGAAATAGCCCAGATTTGGTAACTTTCCAGCCAGGCTGCAAAATGTCGGTTTGCCAGGGCTTTTGGAGGGGGCTGAGTGTATGTTTCCTATCATGCTGGAGGGGTGGGTGGCTGTCTGCATTGCTATTGAAATAGTCACTTTAATGCTGCTAGGAAGTTAGTGATAGTTTTATAATACTAGGATACCTAGACCAAGAGCCTCAAAGGTATTTAGGTGCTAACTATTTTAGGGGACCAGATACCTTTGAGGCTCTAGCCCATAGCAGCTTGGATAAGTGTTTTTATTTTAATTCTAAAGACATTAAAAAAATCTTTTACTCCTCAATAGACATTTGCCCACATTATGAAACGTTGCTGACTACTCGGGACTACCAGTTGGAGTCTGTGCTCTGGAGAGGCCTGCAGTGAAATGCTGGCAGAAGGGTTATTTCTGGTGGGCACTGGAAGAGCTTTGTAAGGAAAGCGACAGGTACCAGCTACCCTATGGATGGTCTTTGTCTGGTGCTTGATTTCTTGAGTGGGAGTCGCAGATAAAAGCACCAATAATAAAAGGTGTACTTACGGAATATAAATGGGTTTGGTAGCTGGCATGTTGGCTAATGGAAAAAGGGATCAAGTCCATTCCTGGAATAACTCTTGACAGTAAGTTACTGCAGGGATGAATTTCTGTCTTACCTGATCAATGTGGTACCTGTAATAGCTTGTATAAAAAGGACTCTGGTTTTGTACATATGAACTCCCAGCATCTGCTACCACAGACCAATTCTGCCAGTACTGAGCTGAGGGAGTCAGACAGTGCTGGGTAGGGAAATCTGCTGGTGAGCTGGCAGGAGGGTGTTGGGAGCAGATAAAGGAGTCAGAATTTTACTGTGGTATGTGATACTGCCAGACATTCAATGATAGTCCTGTATCACCCAGCTCCCTTTATTCAGTCTATCAGTAATGGGTTGTGGGCAGTAAGACAATAGGTTGGATCCCCCTTGGTGCAGGTGGTGGGTGTGTGGGGACCAGGTGAAAAATAAGTTGCATCAGTTGTGGAGGGCATGGGAAATTCCCAAAGCTGGAGAGGTGCACAAAAGTTATTCACTGTAACCCTCTGTTTTTCTACGCCTGCAGGTTCTTTGCTGTCGTGCATTGCCATAGTTTCTGTGCACCTCCCACCTGAAAAAGGTGTAACAATGGCTCTCTCGCTGCTAGGCACAACCCTGCATTGAGGTGGAATGGAGCTGTCCCTTGCCAGCACAATGAAATTGAGTATGGTGAGGTAGCGGTGGAGATCCTCAGAGGTATCTAGGGGTCCCTGTACTGCAATTCTACCGGTCTTTGTGATCCACACAAGGAGGGGAAGGCTTTTTATGCTCTCCCCACACTATGCACTTGTGTAAGGACCAGGCAGAATCCCTGAGACCCACTGTATGTGGCCCAGTTATAAAAACGCATCAATATTTTCATTTCAAATGTGAATTCATACAAATGTAGGGCTGGAAGGGACCTCGACAGGTCCTCTAGTCCAGCCCCCTGCCTGAGGCAGAGCCAAGTAAACCTAGATCATCCCTCACAGGTGTTTGTCTGACCTGCACGAATAAACTTCTAGTGATAGATTCCACAGCCTAGTTCAGAGCCTAACTACCCTTATGTTTTGATTCCCCCCCAATATCTAACTTAAATCTCCTTTGCTGCAGATTAAACCTATTATTACTTGTCCTACCATCAGTAGACATGGAGAACAATTGATCACTGTCTCTATAACAACCCTCAACATATTCTCAGTCTCCTTTTCTCAAGACTAAACATGTTTAGTTTTATTAACCTTTCCTCATAGGTCAGGTTTTTTAAACCTTTTATCATTTTTGTTGCTCTCCTCTGCACTCTCTCCAATTTGCCGACATCTTAAAGTGTGGTGTGCAGGCCTCACCAGCCCTGAGCAGAGCAGGACAATTCCCTCCTGTCTTACATATACCATTCCTGTTAAACTCCAGAATTATTTTTTTACTTTTTTACAATGCATCACAATGACTTGTACTCAATTTGTGATCCACCATACCCCCTCAATTACTTTCACCAGTACTATTGTCTAGCCACCATTCCCCATTTTGTAGCTGTGCATTTAATTTTATTACTACGTGTAATACTTTGCACTTTCTTAAATTTCATCTTGTTGATTTCAGACCAGTTCTCCAACTTGTCAAGGTAACTTTGAATTTTAATCCAAAATATTAGCAACTTCTCCCAGTTTGGTGTCATTCACAAATGTTATAAGCATATTCTTCACACATTATCCAAACCATTAATGAAAATATTGAATTGTACCAGACCCAGAAAAGGTCGCTGCAAAGCCCTACTTGATACATCCTCCCAGACTGATAGCAAACTATTGATAACTCTTCTTTGAGAACAGTCTTTCAACCAGTTCCAAACCCACATTATAGTAATTTCATCTAGATCACATTTCACTCATTTGCTTATGAGAATGTCATGTTGGACTCTGTCAAAAGCCTTACTAAAACCAAGCTATTTCATGTTTACTGCTTCCTCCCACCCACTAGGCCAGCAACCCTGTCAAAAAAGAAATTAGGTTGGTTTGGCATGATTTGTTCTTGACAAATCCATTCTGGCTATGTCTTATAACCCTGTTACACCCTAGGTGCTTACAAATTGATTGTTTAGTAATGTTCTAGTATCTTTCCAGGAATCAGTTAGGCTGATTGGCCTATACTTCCCTAGGTCCTCTTTCCTCCTACCCACCTTCTAAAGAGCTTGTTTGCCTTTCTCCATATTTTGACTTTTGTAGGATTCCTTTTTTATTTCCAGGTCATTAAATACCTCCTGATGGAGCCAGGGTGGCCTATTCTGCCTATCTTTCTTTCACATGGGGATAGTTTGATGAGCCATTAATATTGTCTCATTGAGAAACTGCTAGCTCTCCTAAATTCCTTTATCCCTTAGATTTTCTTCCCATGGGAGCTTACCTACCAGTTCTTTGCATATGTTAAAGTTTGACATAGGCAGAATCAAATCTAAAAATGTCAGTCCCTTGGTTACTTCCTCCACCTTCTGAAACAAAGTTGGCCCCAATATATTCCAAGAACTTATTAGACATTTTGTTTTGTGATTACTACTGTAGTTAGATGAGGCCCTGAAACATAAACCCTTGTATTAGAGGCCCCTAAGACCTGAACTAAAGTAATGGTCAAGACTTTGTAACATAAAGCAAAGTTAAGCTGTGAGCAAGAGGCAGGCCCTGCTCAGAGTCTGGCAAGGAGAGGGCTGATGTTGCAAAAACACACATACCTAAAAGGTACTGGACACTAGAGATAAAACCTATGCCAGGATTGTAACAGAACTCTCCGATACTAGCACATTCCACACAGATAAGCAGGAATATGCTGATCCATCCTAAAGACCAGTGCAAAAGGGTAATATAATGGATGGGGTTGTTTTGATCAAACCAACATGTACAAGTTGATAGGCAGCACCTTACTACATAGAGGGGTTGTACTTCAATACCTCAGCAATAAGGTGTAACTTGTTTGTACCTGCTGTATAAGAATGCACTCCTGAGGGGTTGTCTGTCTGGCCTAGGGGGCAGTGGTAAATCCCTATGCCTGAGCTGGTCCATTGTCAGGGAACACATATGTATTAGCAGAACTGTAGACACCTGATGCAGGGAGCTCGAGACTTTCTCATTTGGCAATAAACCTGGCTGGATGCCTTCATACCTTATTGGAGTTTGCTGTGCCAGCTATTTACGCAGAGCAGAGGACAGCACATGCATGCAGCTGACTTATCAACATTGGATAGAGCAGAGCACCACACTGTTGATGCTTGATGACAACTACCAAGTCTTGTTTGGGATATGTTTAAGAAATACTTCATCTACCTCCTCTGCCTGACTTGATGGTCTATAGCAGTGGTTCTCAACAAGGGGGTATCAATTCCTACAGATATTTCTAGTTTTTTGAAACAGGCTCCATAAAAAGCATCCATGAAGTCAGTACAAACTAAAATTTCATATGATGACTTGTATCTAGAGCAGTATAAACTATACACTGAAATGCAAGTAAATATTTATATTCCAATTGATTAATTTTCTAATTAGATGGTAAAAATGCGGAAGTGATTTCTGTATTTTGTCTGATTTTTGTAGGTTTTAAGTGAGGTGAAACTTCGGGTACATAAGACAAATCAGATTCCTGCAAGAGGTACAGTAGTCTGGAAAGGTTCAGAGCCACATGTCTAGAGTAGATCCCTTTTTTCTCCCCTTTTACCTTTACCCAGAGATTCCCAACTGGTCTGCCTTTCATGACCTACTGGGGATTGCATCACATTCAGGTGCATTGCTGTATACCAGTATACTAGTTATAGGCCAGATGCAAATCCCATTGAAATGGAAGCAATCCCCTTGCCTTCACTGGGCTGTGGATTAGATCCTATGCACAACAAAGGTGGTTATTGTCATAGCAGCTAACCATTAACTGAACATTCAGGGCCCACTCCCCAGCCATGATTTACTTCATTTAATGAATGCAATGTCTAGCTGAATTGTTGGCTGTGTTCCCAAATGCTGCATGTATAAAGCACTGCAGAGTAAATAATCCTTGGAAGACTCGAGTACACAAGAAGGAAATGAAATTTCAAAGTGATTTTATTTATTTTTTTCATAGCTTGTAGTGAGATTCCCATTATTGAAGGGAAACGATACATAGCGGGCAAGCTTATACATCAGTAGTGAAACGTGTCCTTCACAGTGTCACCGCAACGTGCCCTTGTGATCTTGTCAAGGATCTATCATTTCATCTTGCAACTGTTGTGCAAATTGATTTGTCTTAACAGCATCAAAAGATGGGAATTAAGGACAAGAAGGCAACAGCCATAAAATAAATTAAAAGCATCTGTAAAAGTTTTTTCCATATACAAATAACTTTTTTTGGGGGGTAACTATTTTTTTTACTTACTGCCACTGTCTGTACATACTAACTTCTAAACTAAAAACATTTACGAAGGTTTGGTTTGTTTACAAGGAGAAGAGGAGGGGTCAATACTTTAAAATGACCTTGCAAACTGCTGAGCATCTCCCAAGCGATGGGAACTTAAGGAGGTGGTCTCTTGGTACAGGGACGGGGGCCTTGGAGACACTTAGCACCTTCTGGCAGATGCTCAGTAACTTACAAGGTCAGGCCTCCAGAGACACCCACTCCTGCCACTCTTCACACAGAGGAGTGGTCTCGTTGGCTCTACTCCTCTGTGAGTAAAGATACTCACCTGGATTTGCAGGCTAGGCCTCAGATGCTGCACGCTGTGTAATACGCTAATAAGCTTCCTTATTTAGGCTTGAAGGTGAAGGGTGGTTCACAAGCCTTCAGCACTGACCTCACTCTGCTCCCACAGGGGAGCTTTACTGCGGACTTCAGGGGAGCAGAGTGAGGCCAATACTGAGTGCTTTTGAAAACCCAGCTAAAAAGGTATATGGCTGTCGCTCAAGTTGTTCTCGTTTGTGTTCTGAGCCAGCTGCAACAACAATGCACTAGCAGGAGATGCCATTTGTTAGCTGAGAGGCAGAGCCATTTACCAATGAACAGAATTACCAGAATATGGGCAGGGTGGTTACCCCAAACTGAACTAAGCAGGGGACTAATATTATTTGGAAAATCATTGTAAGGTCTGTATTGACGCATAACTATATACAGAAATTGTCCATGATTAATAAATGGCTAAGGAGACATTGCTTTATTCAGAAACCTTCACTGAGAGGTATGAATGAAAAAGTTTTGTACACAAAACACATCACTTATACACCCTTAACGAGAGAGGGGTTTCCTGGGGTGATTGCAGTGTGTGAATGTCAACATAGGTGAGAACAAAGGAGTGGCTCTGATGAAAGAGTTTGAGATGGTTATTTTTCCTTCTTAATGATAATTTGAACTTAAACCTGATTGGCATTGATGTAGTTAACACCTTTGAAGTCAATAATGTTAAACCATGAAACTGATCATCAGGTCAGAATCAGGCAAACTAGAGTTGCAAACATTAGACTAACTTAAGCTACTGATGGGGTAACCACTTTCAGTTGATGGTGGATGTGACCCCTGTTTTAAAAGTCACAATGCTTACAAAAACAACCACCATGGGACACAGTTTGAGACCTTATAATTAATTAGGTCTGGATTCTGCATTCAGTTACACCAAGCAACTGACAACAGAATTTGGACCTCAGATACTGGTTGAGACTGGGATACCAGAATGATACTAGCTTTAAAAATTTAATGTGTTACTAGGCTGACAGAGGTCTGGTGTGAACCACTGCTGTCTGGGATCTTCCTGCAACTGTCAGCTGGGAAACTGGTTACATGGCCAATACTAGTCTTGTACAGGAAGAAGCATTCCATGGGACTTCTGTTAAAATCAATGGAACAAATCACATAAATAAGAATGGCAGGACAGGACTTTCTTTACCCTTAATCACTACGAGCACCATAGAAGAGGTATCAAAAGATAATACATGAAATCCTACCACTCAACAGTGCTGTACAGACTCAATCAGGATGGTTTTAAGAAGCCAATAGGACCATTGAGTGCAATGGCATTTTGAAAAGCAGATTGTGAACTCATGTACCCTTTAAAAATTGAAGGCCTTTCCTAATAAGGATTTGACAGGAATGGAAACAGCAAGAAACAGGGCCTGGATTGCTTAACAATCATGTTCAAAGCCCAGCTCCGTGCTGTACTACTGAATATGAAAAATCTATGGCAGAGAATCGTGTCTGACTTCCTTCTAGGAGCTGGTAAAGGTCAACTCTCATGTTTGCATACTGAACAGTTATATATTACTGTAGCCCTGTTGTTTCTTTGATACACTTCTGTGGTGATTTGGAATTCTTTATTGCTGCTTTTGCAGGTACAGACCTGAGGAACATGAGGCCAAAATCCTGAAACTCACATAAAAGTTGTAAGTTCAGAGAGAGCCTGTGAAACAGATGAGCGACAGCCAGATTGTGCTCTCAGTTACATGTCTCTGCCAATTCAAAGTAACTGATGTTAATGGGAATGCTCTGGCTTGGACAGGTGTAACTGAGGGCATGTCTTCAGTGCAGAGAGAGAAGGTGTGTTCTTAACTCAGGTTAAAATGTCACTGTTCATTGAGGCATACTCCTCCCCGTTAAACTCATCCTTTTGGTCAGACGCAATGACCCTTTCCTGTCTTAGGCTCCAGGCTTACACCCTACTATATTCTTCTTTTGCATCATTACTAGAAGTCTGGGTGTCTTGGCCTACTTATATTATGCCTGCCTAACTGGTTGAGATGCCTTTTACATTGTGGCAGGATTTAGGCCCATGAATCTGTTGTTCACTCTCTTTCTCTCAGCCACACACAGCACATATAAAACCTAGGATAAGAATTCTCTAACATTCCCTCCCCACCCAAACTGCTGTGAAAAAAGTCTGGCTGGCTGTAGAATACTATTTTTCTCCATTCCAGGTTAATGAAGTCAATAGCATAAAATAGTCCCCATTCCTTAATAACAAGAATAAATGCTTTTTTTCTAATAAAAGTAGATACATATGTTGGCTGAGACAGTTGCATACCAATTCCTTAATATAGAACAGTTAGAATTGCAGGCTTTCTGGAAGGCTGTTGGTAAATAAATCATCCCTACTGTAGTGCATGGCACAAATTGTCTGCCCTGTAGAAGGAAAAACATTGCAATACTTACAAAGACAAATTTAGGACAAGTTCCATCCTCGTATACAGGTGAACTTCAATGGGAAGTGTGGGTGCATATCACAATAAAGAACTTAGTCCCTAATAATCATCAACAATATTACATGGGAAGAGATGGGAAAGAAACTATTTGTCTTCAGCTGGCACCTAAACCTAAAGGAAAAAACATCAGAACTACTGACTCAGTTACCCACTAATGCTCTACGCAATTTTCTTTTTGACAGTCTCGCTAATGATTAGTGACTAGAGCTGGTCAGGGTTTATTGTTATAGCAGCCATTGATTTACTTTTTTTTTGGATAAAAAATTGATTTTTTCTTTGCAGCTCGTAGGGAGGGAGTTTATTTAAAAACCATCTACTTTTCACTTCTGCAAGGGTTGATGTGTGCTAGCGGGAGCCAGTCCTGGGTCCGGTGCACTCAATGGCAAACTCCCAGTAGCTTCAGTGGATGCAGGATTGGGCCAATAGTTAACATTCAAGGTAATCCCCACAGAATATGGACACTTGGGTGCTTTGAACTGTCTTTTTAAATCTTTCCATTTACACTGTACACAGGATCTCTTTCACACACAGACAGACACATTTTCTACCACCAGCAGCAATTCAGGAATCTGCTGGGTGAAGGAAGGATCTTTCTGTCTGCATTTTTCTTCCCTTTGCGTCAGAAAAACGTGTGGTTCCCCCACCCCCCCAATTGTTCAGACAACTCACCACATTTCAGTGCTAACTCTTCTGCCACACATGGAAGTGCATCAAATATTAAGGAATTTGCACATGCATGGCTTATGATCACAGGGGTTGCACATGCCTGGTTTGCGTCTTAGAGGCTAACATTTCTACTGATCTGTCTTTTACAGTTCGTTGGAACTCTCCCTGTAGGGCAAGATTCAGAACACTTGAACTTTTATGACTTTAGGGACTAGATCCTCAACTTGTATAAACGGTCATAACTGACACAGCTCCACTGAGTTTAACTGAGCTTACACCAGCTGAGGATCTGGCCCCAATTCAGACCAACAATGAATGCGCTTAGGGCCCATAGGAAATTAAGGACTTAATCTACAATTTTTTCTTAAGCAAAACGCCCACCGATTTTTGACTGGAACTTTGTCTCTGTTTCCCCACACCTGCAGACACACATCAAGGTGACAAACACGATGGCATTGATGACGCAATAGTAAATTATCATTGGTCATTTTCAAACTAACCTAGAGCACCCACTGAAGCTTCAGGTAGGTGTCTACTCACTGAAACTCCTTTTTGAGGACTTCAGTACAGTGGGAAACTTGACACAGGTGCCATGGAGGGGTTTGGTCATGAGAATTTGTCCCCTGATTAGGAAATGTGAATATTTTATGATCAGTGATGCAGTTTCACAAAGTTAGTTACTGAGGTGGGTTTTTAAAAAAAAAAAAAAGGAAGGTTGGGACCAGAATTACATTTTAACAAATTAAATAAGCTATATTATTGTTCTTTCCAGTGTTGATCGGCAGCAGTCTCTTTCAAAAGCATCAATGTTTCTAGGTTTCACGTAGCTGAAAATGAGGAGTTGGGCAAATACCTCAAAAATGTTTCCATGAATATATTCCCTTCAATAAAAAGTGAAATCTCTCCAACTGTGTTTATGGGCCGTAGGATTCACTTTCTTCAGCTGTTCTAGCAAATGTATTTACAGGCAGGAATGTTCATGGAAACACCACATTTTGGGTATTTATTAGAGAAAACTCTCACGGAGCAAAGTTTGAACTGACAATTTGATTCTAAAAGCAACATGTATCCAGTAAGGGAATGGAAACAATACCATCTGACCTCTGTAACCAATCAAAACTAGCTAACAGACTAAATGTTGATCATCAAATAATCAATGAAGTTCATGCAAATAAGCTACAGATAAAGAATTATTCAGCAAATGTCATGTAACAATTTTAGACATTTATGAGTTGCTTAAGGACTATCTGCACACATGAGATAAAATATTTGTTCATTATTCAGCCAGCTGTGTTGTTGAGTATGATACTTGCATTTCGCTAGGCCGGTGATTTTTTAACCTTTTTTCATTTGCAGACCCCTAAAAAATTTCAAATGGAGGTATGAATCCCTTTAGCATTCTTAGGGTACATCTACACTACAGGGGGGAGTCTATTTAAGATACGCAAATTCAGCTACGTGAATAGCGTAGCTGAATTCGACGTATCGCAGCCGACTTACCCCGTTGTGAGGACGGCGGCAAAATCGACTTCTGCGGCTTTCTGTCGGCGGCGCTTACTACCACCTCCGCTGGTGGAGTAAGAGCGCCGATTCGGGGATTGATTGTCGCGTCCCGACGGGACGTGATAAATCGATCCCCGAGAGGTTGATTTCTACCCGCCGATTCAGGCGGGTAATATAGACCTAGCCTTAGACATAATCTGCAGCCTCCCAGGGGTCTGTGGACCATAGGTTGAAAATCACTGTGCTAGGCTTTTGGGTCAATTTTTCCCCAGTATACTCTGTGTGACATCACAACTTCTCATGTAGCATAACTGGGATTTATATTATCTAATCTGAGGGGAGGAATGTCACATGGGCTGAATTCTAAAGAACAAGCTATACAATAATGAATATACACGTGAAATCAATGATGTCAGATCAAGGAAATAAATGTTTACGTTGGATTTTCTAAGGCTCTTAGGATAAGTTAGATTTGTTCAGGTTATTTAGCACTTGCTGAGCTGTTCAGTAACCCAAGGCCTAGCTTCAAATGTATAATGTATTTCTTAATCTCCCTCCCCATTAGTCATTAGAAGAACAGACACAAAAAATCAAACAGCGGCTGCCACTTTCAAAGCCTTGTACAAAAATAAATCAACGTTGTCCTCCTGCCAGTTCCAAAAAATCTTGAACAGTCCTTTGTAAATTTCACTTTTCATTTGTCCATTACAACAGAAATAGTTAGCGCCAGTTGCTAAAGCTTACTTCTCAGTCAGATTCAAGGGTGAGTTAAGTTTAAGTTCCCCTGCCCGGATATCTCCATTCAGTATCTTCTCTCTTATTCAGGTTTGTTTATAAATCTATTTTTTGAATGAAATGCATTGGCGGGGGAGAAAAGAAAAAGCAACAGCTCAATTTAGACATTTCAAAGGGCTCATCTGGGATGTTATCTGCATGCACAGGACTCCACTGTCATGTTGGGGTAGACCTTAAGCACCACGTTCTTATTTTCATCAAAGAATAGGATGCTGAGAGAAGACATTTTGTCAGGGACGCAGCAAGGCTCAGGAATACCAGGGATGACCCCAACTGCTCTCACTATGCTCTGGATGGTGGCATGGTTCGATGGCTTCAAGACCTGCAGAAGAAAGAACAAGAAGAGAAGGAAATGTGAAGGTGCACGTTAAAATGGAACTGTATTGTTTACATGGTAACACTGCGCTTCATTGTTTGGGACAAAATATAGCCAATTCCCTGAAGAAAGACAGCGATGAGTCAAAAAGGCTAGCTAGCGGCAGCAATTCTGAGTACCTCTGTTCTCAATTGTCACGGTATATCCCTCGGGATATCTTCAGGGAATACCATTTTTGGATTAATTTTACTGGCCGCTGGGTGTCACTGTTGCTCTACAATTCAGCTAGAGTTTTCTTACTCTGAAGAAAGTGGCCCTTAACTTCTTGCCTTTTCAAGAGACACACCCCATCTAGGGGCAACGGCTGCATCAGAAACATATAGACCAGGACACTTTGTACTGATGGAAATGGTGGTGTACGTTATATGCTGGATGTAGCGTAGTCAGAAAAGCAGCGTAAGTGGGTGTAAATGTACCTCTGATTGTAACTTACACCATCATTTTACATCATTGCACAACTAGACCCAACAAATTCCATCAGTAGTAAACCTATTAACACTAAGGCAAAATTCTGCTCTCAGTCACTGGTGTAAACCTGAAGGTACCTGGAATTACATTTCTATAACTGAGCAGAATTTGGCCCACTGATTATAACTAGAAAACAAAATTGACTGAGCTAACTTCATTGCCCAATATGAGTAAACAAATTTAGAACAAGATTTTAAATATACTTTCATTTTCAGTAACCTATGTAGCAGTACTAGTAACACAGGAAAACACAGTAATACGACAAAACCCAACAAGAATATGATTTTTTTTTGTTGATACTGTCCTTTAAGAAAGATATTCAGAACTTCATTTTATAACTCATTTCAGACCTAAAACCTGGCAGTCACAGAGTTAAAAATACTCCTACTCAAATGTCAGGCAGGGTTCAGTGGGCCAAATATTCAGAGAGCCTGCAATTTTCCTGACACAAAAGATAGAATTTGTATCTGCAAAAATCAGTCACAGGGATTAGACATCTAACTACCTGATTTGCAGGCCCAAATGACTTTCCACGGAAAAAGCACTGGAACAATTTGGAGATTCTGGCTCATTATGTCATATACACAATATAATTAGGAATATCTACTTGTAGTTATGTTGGTGATGTGCAGGGATCTCCAACCTGCCTCCATTTAAGCAAACAAATGCCAACGGTATTCTTCTGCTTTATCTCAGAGACAGGCGATCCTTAAATTCCAACCACAATGAGTCAGAATGGACAGTTTCCATATCATGTTGCTAGAACTATTCTCAGCGAGGATAGGAATCCTTTGATGCAAGATTCAAAAGGATCCATTTGGGAACATTCCACTGTTGTTTTTTGGTTAGGGTTATCATCATCCAAACTTTTCTTCTTCTTCTCCAGATGTGAGAATCTATTCCTGCACTCTGAGAGACGGAGCAATGCATGGGACCCATCCTGAGTTCCCTTAACTCCATTTTAAGGTAGTTAAATTTGAAGGCAGTCAGGCTCACAACTTCAAACATATTTAGGCATCTAACTTCCACTGAAATCAATGGGAGTTAAGCGCTTAAATACCTTTATGGATCTGGGCCTCAGAGCCTTGCAAGAAGCTCTCTGTATCTACCTGCAGCCAGAGCCCCCCGCCCTTTCTTTCTTTTTTTTTAAACACAAAGAGTTCAGTAAAATTCTCTTTTTAATTTCTTGCAGGAAGCTTCAATAAGCTTTACATTATTATGATTTTAAATAGAACAAAACGACCTCAGAGCTCCATGTCCCCAGTGCAATAAGGCATGATGGAGTGCCTTAAAAGCCATGAATTCTAAGGAGAGCCCTCTTTACAGCCATAAGCCAAATATGGTTGAAAAGGGACTGCTCAAAAATACAGTTATCCAGACTCGGAGATCCTGCAGCGAGACAGCTTTTTAAAGAGAGACTGTGATTTCCTCTGCAACATTTTATAGAGCATTTAAAAATTTCAGTGCTCCCACAACTTAAGATTTTTGTATAAATTGTGAAGTCAGAAAGCAGGTGATAGATAAGGTTGTTCCAGACACACAGCTCTCAATGAGCATTTTGCACAAAAATCAAGGGGAGCTTATGGCCCTCGATGTCCGAGGGTCCCTATAGTTCTCACAAAAAAAATCAATAAGAATCCTATTATTGAGAAAATATCCACGATGTCTATTGGATTGATAGGAATTGAAAATGGATTTTCATAGTTTTGCTCAGCTTCTTATTGGGAGCCCTGAATGGCTCTTCGGACAGGGAACCTGTGCTACCCCAAACTCACTACATGAGGTGCGAGGCATTAGAGGATCACGGATTGCTCACCATCACTGAAATGGGGTCTAGGTTTAGGTAGACCTAAACTACCAGGGTCTAAGGTGGCGGCCGTTCTGCACTAGGAATGCTTCTCAACCGTCAGGAGGAGGGGACGTGAAGATTAATCAGTTTTAACAAAGTTGCTATTTGGTGTTTTATTTTAGTTTCCTAAAGACTTTGCATTTCTCCCCACTCTTATGGTTTCCTTTGGTCAAGTTTGAAACTATCAGCCATAATTATGTCATACAAAAGAGGAGAGCAGGGATTTACTGGTTTATGGTATAATGCCTGTCCTTAATAGCTGAGGTTTTGGTTCAGCTAATCAGTAGATCTGACTCCGTTTGGGTGGGGTTTTAAACTCAAACACTGGACTACTCACTTTGGATGGAGCACTGAAATACACAATTGCATCTCAATAACACTCTGAATTAAACAGATTAAAGTACAGGTCTGTTTACAGGATTGATTCCAAAGGTGCTCGGAGTAAAGGCCTCCCATGGGATCAGAAGGAGCTTTGGGTGTGGTGGATCATCTGGCAAAGGGTCTCAGTAAGTGTCAACATTATTTGGTACTGGGCGGATCACACCTATTTCCTTAAATATCTGAAATGTCTTGTGTGTTTCCCTCTAGCCCACAGAAAATACACAGCCCCTTACTCTTAAGGGTGGGATTTTCAAGGCGCTCAGGCTTGGGCTAACTTTGCTCTCATTGAAGTCAATGGACAACTTCACCGGCAGCAGAGTCAGGCCAAAGCGGAGCATTTTAAAATTCCCAATGGAAAGGGTTAAACTGGCATATACCCTGCATAGAGCGTGTTACATCATCTTCGCCTGAAGGCAGCCTGCTCTGTCTGGTTCCTACTAATGAAAAGCAGGCTGGATCTCACATGAGATTTTCTATTAGAGTGGGAGTGGCGTAAGGGAAAAACCCAGTAACCTCCAAGTGGCCAGATCTGTGAACGAGTCCAGCTGTGGTTAGGGCTGCACCTGCTAAGCTGCACGCATCCTTGAGAGACTTGCTGCCCAGTTGAATTTCATTATAGATGCATTAGGAGTGGAGAGAATGATGTCAGCGACCAGCTTTCATTCCTGACCTGGGAGAGGGACTGTCTAGCCTGTATGCTCTATGGTATTCTGCAAGTTCAGCACATGTGGGTTTGACAGCACTCTAACCATTTCACCGAAACAGGGAGAGGGTAAGGTTGGGAATTGGGGGTGGGGGTGGGAGGGGAAGAGGCGCATCTTTTGTTAATTACCCAACAGGTTCGTCAACCAGTCTAGATGGAGCTCAGTTCTCCTTCACCGAAGGACCGCTGTAGATCCATAAGCACAGATGAATTTTTGGTATTATCTGACAGCTACAGTATCAGTTTGCAAATGCACAGCTCTCATGAATGTCAATGGGAGTCGTGCGCATGGATCAAGAATACTACATGGATCTCAACCTGCCTGTTTCTCCTTGTCATGTGTTGAATCTTCATTCGCACTAAAAAACCAAAGTGGATTTTGGTTCACATGGTGCAAATTGTATTTCACACTGCACACGTGCACAACAGGCACAGTTTGGATCCCAAAATCAATGGGAATTTGCTGTCGACGTTCATGGAACCAGAGACATGACATTGTCACCTACTTCCATAATAAACTAGATACACTCCATTTGAACACAGGAAAGAGTTATTCAAAGGTCACGTTTAAGTTTACATTAAGGAGCCAATCCGACATTCCTTATATACCCCAAAGTGGGAGTTTTGCATGCTTAAGAAATGCAGGTTCAAGCCCTACATTTGTACCAAGTCTTTTAAAGTATGTTTAGAGATGAAGAATGGGTTTGTGGTTAAGGCACTGACCTTGGACTCAGGAGATCTGGATTTAGTTCATGATTGTCACAGATGTCCTGTGTGACACTGGACGAGTCATTTAATCTTTTTGTGCCTCATGTACCTGCTTGTAAAATGGGGTCAGTAGTCCTTTTTTGTCCATCTCATCTATGTAGACCTTAAGGTTTTCCATGGCAAGGACTCTTTCTTACTTGTTTGTACAGGGCCTATCACAATGGGGCCTCAACCTCAGTTGGGACTACTGGGCACAAAGTAATACGTACAATAAATAGCAACCATTACTGTGAAGTGCATTTAGTTCTCAGAACCAAATTAAGACCTGATGCAACTGAGCTCAACCCTCCGTGGACTCACACCTGCTTTCACTGAGCATGAGTCTGACTCTAAATGTTTAAAGAAGACTGTTAAGAAACCACTACGGTTTCTCAAGTAAATTGGCAAAAGATGGGAAGTCTTCTCCGATGTCTGGGTAAGCACACTGTCTCCCTTTAGCGTCTCTACACCTCAAATAGCAGCTTTGTTAGAACCAATTCATCTTCACTTCCCCTTCTCCAGACAGCTGAGCAGCATGCCTAGTGCAGAACGGACGCCACCTTAGGCCCTGTTTGATGGTGAGCAATCCCTTATTCTAGGTTTTGCACCTCCTGTAGTGATTTACACTAGTGCAGCGAATACAAACTAGTTCTGATAGTAAAATGATCACATCAGAATGGGAGGCTCGCATTTGCTTTTAACTACCAGAGATGCAAGGCCATGGGAATCAAGCCCTCTGTTTGTGAAGTGTTTTAGGGCCCTTCAGGGTGCTACACAAAGAAAGTGCTACATACAAAAAGTGCATGTTCTTATTACTCTTTCTATTTTCTGGGGTTTGGCAGTTTGTGGGAAAAAGGGACTTTTCTTTTGCCTCGGGATCTCCATATTTAAAAAAAAAAATAGAACATAAATCCTTATATGAAACTTGCTTTCTTTGTTATGTTAATAGGCATTTAGCAGCAACTGTGGGTGAAATTTGCAGACGCTCTCAGCACTGGCCAAACCCTTGACTTCAGTGTGAGCAGAGTTGGCAAGGAGTGCTTCTGATAACCTCACTGCACACCTATGGTGTACTTCAGCGTATTTTTGCAAAAGCTCATTTGTTGTTGAAGGTGCATGTTCTTATGCACGTGAAGTTTGACCCAAAGCTCACTGAAGTCAATGAAAAGACTCCCATTAACTTCAATGGGCTTTCGATCAGGCCTATTTTGAATACATACCATTTACCTGCTACACAACACAGGCGCCCGCTTACCAAGCCATCACAGTGCCATCAGGTGAATGGGTGCCAATTTTGAAATGGCATGTTACATGTTACTTACTGGACGTGAACTGTTACACTCCACCAAGAGCTGAGCTACTCTTCACGGGGAGTTGAAGGACCAGATCTTCAAAAGAATTTAGGCACCTAGTTCTCATTGAAATTAACGGGAGTTAGTTGCCTAAATACATTTGAGGATCTGAAGCCCTGCAGAACAGAGCTATAAGAAAATACTATTTTTTTAATCTAGAGACCCTAAACAATGTCCAAGGAACTGGTCCACTTAGCTATGCAGATGCAGCTTCTACACCAGCACACTGAAGTGTAGCGTTTACAGGGAAAAAACGATTGTCCACAGATAGAAAAATAGTGTCGTCGTTGTAAGACATGATCCAAATCACATAGAAGTCAGTAGCAGATTTCCAGTGGGGTTTGGAGCAGTCTCATACAGAATAACTGGCAGCTTAAAATTGTTTTCCTTGTTTGTTTTACTTCTTTCAAAATATCCATCTGTTTGCCCATATTACACGGCTCACAACATGCCCAAATTCATTTAAAATGTAAAGTGCTTTCAGGTAGAAGGAGCAGCTGAGAGAATTAGTTTAAAAATTATTTTTGTTTTTGCATTCCTGTACATTAAAATAGCCACACTGATCTATTTCAAATATTGCTACATATATGAATGATTTGCTCTTGGGCCAAGGTCAATCCCCAGAGCAAATTTTTTACAGTTGCGTTTAAAATCCTTATAAACAAGGTTGAAATTGGAAGTGCTGACACAGCCTTAACCAGAGCAATGCCCAGGGCATTGCTATAACTTAACGTCCTCAAAGTTAACATGGAAAAAGTCCAGGTCAAATTGCTGCTAAAGTTAAGGGTCTGTTTCAAACCCATACGTGGGGATATAGGTATGATAGAGCATGGATGCTATCAATCACAGAGGGAGAAGCCAAAAAGACCCAGTAGAATGTTTTACTACCACCGAAAAACAAACAATCTTGTTAATACCTTTTATTGGACCAACTTCTGTTGGTGAAAGACAAGCCTTCGAGCTCCACGGGGCTCTTCTTTAGGTCACTGTGGCGCACGAAAGCCTGTCTTTTTCACCAACAGAAGTTGGTTCAATTAAAGAGGTTACCTCATCCACCAGTTTTTTCTAATAACATGGCTCCAAGAACACTGCAAATCTCCTTGTTTGCATTTTGAATTCTCAGCAAAGGCACAAAAATGAAGCCAGCCCTCCAAGTTTTAGAGTCTGATCCTGCAATCTTAATTCAAGTGAGCAGTCTCCCTGAAATCAACAGAACTGCTCACATAAGTAAAGGCTTCCTGATCAGGCCCATACTGGACTAAATTATCCCGGATGTTACCATACATCTCATCTGTCTTTCATTGAAAAAAGACATCATTCCGATTAATCCCCAAATTCCGCACCGATTTGAAATCATTTTGCTTTCAGTGCTGACAATTAGTTACATGAAAAAGAGAAAATGGTGAAGATAAGGCTAAGGCAAGAACAATGAACCCTACATCTACTGTGGTTTCCAGATACCAGGAATAATTTGTGTGTGTCCCCCTCTCCCCATTTTGGGTCTTTGTTATATATTGCATCCCACTTTGTGGCCTTGGTAGGCTGGGAGCTGTGGGTATGACCTCCAATGGAGCTACACCAGAAATAAATTTGGCCTACTGATTTCAAGAAGCCAAGCTCATGCAACAGGGCCAGATCATGGAACCCTTACTCACCAGAGTAATCATTATTCATAGAGTCCCATCCACTTCCAGGACTCTACACCCGCCTCCCCCTTTCAGAGCCCCACCCTGAAAATATTTACTACCAAACATAGCGCTTACTACTCCAAGTGGTCCCATTCATTGGTTTCTATTGGGACTAACTCAGTATGGTAATTACTATACTTGGTCATAAGCATTTATAGGATCAGTCCTTTATTATGCTTCATTAAACTGGACGGTCACCAGTTCACACATTATTATTACCCAATAAGCAATTTACAGCACATTTGGATTCTGGACAAAAATAATTCTGCTATATAACTTTGATTTTATATCTTTGTATAAAGCAATTCTAACTTCATATTAGCTATTTTAACAACTACCCCTTAAAGAACAGACATAAAATATTACTTATTTACTACATTCTAGAGCTTAATAGGAGTCAAGCTGGATTTTACCATTGTAAACAAATATGTGCAGTTCATAAAACCTAGATGTGTTTTCCTACTCTCTGGAGATAGGAGAATAAGACAGTGGGGGAAAAAAATACTGTACCTTTGGAATGGGGAATTGGCATTCGCCTGAGCAGTAATATGCATCAAAGGATTTAGGGGAAATAATCCATTCGCTCCAGCCAATGTCTGCAAAATCCACTTTGAGATAGCGCCGCGCACAGTATCTTGGTTCATTCCATTGCTTCCTTCTTGCCTTCTTCAAGGTTTGCTCATCAAACTGGAGCGTTTGGCTCTTCTGGTGGTTGTTCTTTCTCTGCTTTTTCTTACCTTTTGTCCTCTCTACCAGCCGTGGCTGGAGGGTTTTGTAGGGTTTTCTGTCTTCCCACCCCTCATCCTCATTGTACTGGTACTCGGCACCTGGGAGCTCGTTGTTCTGCAAGGGCAACAGGATGTTGGTGGAACGTTTCCGTCGCTGTTCACCAAAGCTGCTCTTTGAGTGGCCTTCCGGTCTGGGGAAACCCTCAACCAGGGAATTACGGTGTCCTTGCAAGCTAGAAACAACACTCTCTGGTTCTGAAATAGCAGAGTCATTGGCGTACACCAGGATGTAAGGTTCATAGCAGGACGGAATCCTCCTCCTGGAATAGCGGCCAGTCAAGGCCATTTTCACACCAATCAGAAGTTCATCATTCTGCTTTGCCTCACTCAGGACATGAGTAATGTCCTTCCACTGCCAGGAAAGGACATCCCGATAAGCCATGGAAACATTTATTAGAAAATGTCCCAGGGTTCGAGTTTGGTTCCCATCAGAAGGAAAGCTCAACACCGAGAAATCTATTTGAATTTCAGGTTTCCTGTGTCCATGACGAGAGCAGCCTCCGGATCGGGGACAACTCCAGGTAGCGTTTAGTAGGTCCCCAATGTAATAATGCAATGACGCCGACAAGATATTTTCAGACTTGGTTAGGGAGGTCAGATTAAAAACATGTGGCTCTTTGCTTCCTGGGCTCCCTGAAAGAAGAAATATTCACATGAGAACACAGAAAATTCTAACACCCCGAAAGACCAAAGGGCCAGTGTTACCTGTTGCTTTGTATTATCTTCACTTATTCTGATGGAAAATTCCCCATCGACTTTAATGGGAGCAGGAGCAGACCATTACGTTTGAATATACAATCCCCACACAGTCCCCATCCAGCGTTCAATTTTAAAGAACACACTTTACTATTCAGTTCTCACTGGCCAAGTGAAACTTCAACAGCAAGTAGCAGTTTTGTTGGCAACCTCAGGAGAGAGGCCAAGGATTGACTGAATTTGGAAACTAGCTAGGTACTTATACATCATTAGAATATTTGAGTGCCTAGCACATATCAATGAGTGCATCCACACTGCACCCTTCTGAGGTCAGGAAGCAAACGATATCACAGGAAGCAGGACTGCTTAAAAGGATACACTGAAGACTGCAAAAGAACATCCAGGAATTTGACAGCCAAGTGTATTTTTAATGTGTGTTTATTTAGCATGTGTACAAATGGCTAGCTTGACATCCCTAGCGAACAAACGTTCTTTCTCTGTCCAGAAGAGGGGTCTGGCATGGGCAGCTGCAGTTTAGACCTCATCCAAAACCTACTGAAGTCAATAGAAAGACTCCTAGTTGACTTCACTAGGCTTCAGGTCAGTCTTTTTCAGCTTCAACACATTCACTTACCAGTATGCGTCACTTCAACCCTAACGTCTTCCTACCAACGGAGGATGGGTGTAGGGAATCAGCTAGAACTTAGAAGAGTTGGGCTCAATTCCCAGCTTTCTTGTGTGACCTCAGGCAAGCCACTTGGGCTGGGATTATCAAAAGGTGCCCAATTGAGTTAGGCACCCAAATCTCATTGAATTTCAATGGCTCCTTTGAAAATTCCACCCTTAATCTCGCTGCACCTCAGCTCCCCATCTGTAAAATGGGGACAATACTTTTTGATCTTTATTTTTTGTTTAGTGTCTAGCTGTCATTCAGAAACTTAGGTGTACAATGTGCCAGGATAATTACCAATATAAACTGGGATGTGTTACATTTCCTTATTCAAAATATTATAAACTTCAAAAACTAAAACAAACAAACAGAAGTTAAGCACTATAAATGTTCTGCTACATCAGGGCCCATGCACAAAGTCTACATATCATGTAAATACCAATCAGAATAGAACCCTAGTACTGGCCCTTTAACCAGGGTAAATTTCACCCTGTATTTGTAGATTGGTTCCCGGCGTGCTGGAACAGTGGCTCTCAACCTTTCCAGACTACTGTACCTCTTTCAGGAGTCTGATTTGTCTTGCATACCCCAAGCTTCACCTCTCTTAAAAACTACTTGCTTACAAAATCAGACCTAAAAATACAAAAGTGACACAGCACACTATTACTGAAAAATTGTTTAGTTTCTCATTTTCATCATATAATTATACAATTAATCAATTGGAATATAAATATTGCACTTATATTTCAGTGTATAGTATACAGAGCAGTATAAACAAGTCATAGTCTGTATGAAATTTTAGTTTGTACTGACTTCGCTAGTGCTTTTTATGTAAAACTAGGCAAAGGTCTAGATGAGTTGATGTACCCCCTGGAAGATCTCTGCCCACCCCTAGGGTACATGTACCCATGGTTGAGAACCACTGTGTTAGAGCACTACATGTCCATTGGGATAGAGATTGGAACAGCAACAACTACAAAATTAGGAGAATAATCAAAAACGTCTCTAAGTAAAAATAAAGCAAGCCTCTGGAAAAGCAAAAGGTTTTCTCTTTAGTCCCACCAGCCCAGGAAAGTACACCAGGAGCTATAGTATGGTTATTTTAAGGCAATAAGAGAAGAAATATTTCTGCACAATTGGCTAATCTATGACATGATATTTTACAGATCTTTATTACAAGGTAATGGCATTGTTACAGCATCCTGTTTTTAATGCAGACCACAGTCCACAGCATAAACTTTCCTCCAGAATAAGCGGGTCACGTTTTGACCCAGTGCATTAAATGATGTCACATTTCAAGGTGCAGAGGTCAAAAACAACCCGTGCAGAATGTTTTAGAGAGAGGGAGAGGCTGCTAAAGAAGAATCAAGATCTGAAACAAGGCTTTAATGAGAAAAAACATCCATGGTATTGGAGTGGAAGGGTCAAACAGACCCTCTTTCCTGAATGCATGATCCACAAGGAAACAAACCAAGGGCAATAATTCCATACAGGCACAATGTTACCGTGCCAATGAGCAGGTTCTTGTGAATGGGGGATTTCCATGGCTTTGAAACTACAGAGGTCAGTCTAACAGGTATCTCGCACAACCCAAAGACACACTTACAACAGAGGCCCCAAGTCACCAGGGCATTTAAGCTTGTGTTTTGATTATAAGCATAAAAGTGATTCCACTGGGCAATGAGCAACAGCAGGTTTCCTTAAAACAAGTTCTATGCTCAGATTGCGATGACGTTTATATTGGTCAAACTGGCAGAAATATAGATTCTAGCGTTAAGAAACACTGGAGAGCTGTAAAACTGGGCTGTATGGAAAATACAGCTATAGTGAAACGTGTATATGCAACAGCCCCCAAAAGGACTGGAAACAAACCAACACATTAGAAAAACAAGGTAACATTAAGTTAAAACCTTCTTTGACATCATGGCAATCCACCTTCTCAAGAGTCCGAGGAGGGATTTTAGCTCACAGGGTTTTGAAAGAGTTCTTTCATTTAAAAGGAATGACAAAAATAAAATCCAGAAGTGCCCATGTAAATAGGGATGAGCAGGTCTTTGGATAAAGAAAATGACTGCTGATATTAACCTTTGCTCAAGCACTTCAACTGAACACAAATCAACACTTCTTTCTCCCCTGCCCCCGATGTTCCAAAAAGTTTGAGGTTTTGGGGGGAGATGGAATTCTGGGCTTCCAGATTCTGACATCAAAATTGCCAGTAAGGTCTGAATAAAGCCAGCAAATGAAGTAAAAAACACATCTAGCCCATCTCTTTCCCATTTTTTGCTAATAGAGCCGAAGAGTTTTAGGAAAAGTGGGTACTGCGCAGTTAAGGGATGGAAAACACCTGTTCTATTATGTTCATTGTTCTGCAAAGACCAGGAAGAATAGTTCATGCAAATTTCTGACCCAGAAGGAAGAATTGAGAATCCCACACAGACAAGAACCTGTTTTCACATGCTTTCCCGACGGGTTTTGTGGATTCGAGATGTTCAGATAATCTAAGCACCTGGAAGTTGACCTAACTGAACTAAACTGCAGAATGCTTTGAGATTCATCCAATTTGTGTCTATGAATCATTACCTGAAGACTCTGTTTTCAACAGATTAGATCCTACTTTATTTTATTTTACAAACAGGGCAGGCACAGTCTCTTACTACTTGTCTGTGCCGCACCTAGCACATGACCACCTGATCTCCGTTGGGGTCTGTATGGACACGTGAATAATACATAGATCTACAAATAATGAATTACATCAATATACTCCTACGGACAATTATGTTATCATGAGGGTATCTGTTGTTTGAGCTTATTTTTACATGCAGAGTCAAGTTTTTCTTTTGGGATTTTAGCAATTAACAAAAATTGTAACAGTTCAGAATCTAGGAACAAAAGAAAATGGGAACACAAATTAATCTGCTCTTGCTTAAAAAAGAAAGAAAAACTAACTGGTTTGTGATACACATGAACGGGGCAATATGTATTTTGATTAACAAGCAAAGCCAGACAAGCCATTCTTGCACTCTACTTAAAAAAATTAACATCACACATCACGTGCTACCAATAAATGGTGCTGCTTTCATACAACCCACTTATGCAACTAACTAATCCAGTTTCCCACCTGCATGTAACTCATGCTGGCTGATTATTAGCTATTGTCACTGATGTGTTATGTATTTGGTTTTAGAATTAGATTAAAACAAAAAATACACAAAAATGTATGTCTTGGTTTGACATCACTTGGGAACAGAGTCCAATTCACCAACCATGCAGCAGGGATAATGGATTTCAAAGCATGGGAAGCAGACAAATTAAAACAAAGCCCTGAAGTATCAAAGGATGAAGATTTAAAAGAGGATTTAGCCACAAGATACCGGATCCTGCAGTTTTTTCTCAAGAAAAACTCTCACTGATCTCACAATGAGACGGCAGCACTTAAACCCAAAGAACATAAGCTACAAAGCACTGGCACCCACAAACACTACAGTTCAAAATCTTGATTAAAGTCAAGAGCTACTGAGGAGCATGTTACAGAATAGGAAGGTCCTGTAGGATGTTCTTTCTTTGTACAGTCATGGACCAGACCAGCCTTTGGTGTAAATCAGCCTCTCTCCCTACTGACTTCAATATTTAGACTGATTTACGCCAGCTGAGGATTTGGCCTTTAGCATATGAATAATGGCTAAGAGGTTTCTTTGTAAAATAAATATAATTTTTTTAAAATGACACATTGGGCCTGACTCCCATTTACATGGCAGAGCGGTTTAAATGAAATTAGGCCTGACAATACCACTTAGCTCTTATACAGCACTTTTCATCAGTTGATCTCAAAGCTGCTAATCGATTTCAGGTGTCCAGAGTCCCACTTCGGTGCTTTATCTTCTATGCCACTGTCTCCTCCCAATAAGAGGATTTAAAGATTTTACAGACAGTATAATCTGCTTGAAACAGCAGTCTATGTCTCAAACAAAATCATTCTAGAGGTCAAAAATCTAAGCACTCTCAAGTGATGGCATCATAACAGCCCTTTGATATGCTTTCCACATCAAACAAAATGGCAGAACACTTCACTGCCTATTTGCATAGTCAATTCTTCCCTGTTGCTATTCAGTTGCGTATGAAATGTTCATCAACAGACCTGAATACACATCTCAGGGTATTTAATGCTAAAGAGAGAAAACCCAGAGAGGAGGGTTTACAATACCGGAGATGGGCATGGTGCCCAACACTCCTGCCGATGCTTTCTCTTAGGATCAGGCAGCCATGGGAGAGGTGGTCTTACAACGGTTAAGCATCACTGCTTTGCATATGGTTACTGAAGCTCATAATCAGAGGGAGAGATCAGTTTATTGACTGAAAATATGGAGCCAGATTCTCCACTGGTACCTACATACCACAAGGTCAGATTGAAAAGGAGAGGATTGCTCCCATTAAGGCATCTAAATGAAGTGGCCAGATTTTGCTACTGCATGGTCAACACTTTGGAAAATCAAGCCCTGTGGTTTTCAGCCCCTTGTAAATTGAAATAGACAAGACAGACTTCAAACACACTTATTGTTATTACTTGTATTGTGGTAGCATGTAGGAGCCTCAGTCTGGACCAGAGCCACATTGTGGTAGACACTGCACAAACACACTTTATTGCTTATATTCCTGCGGTATATCCTGGGGAGGCAGACATGGTCCAATCACTAGGGCATCAGACTCACTTGGCCTTAACTCCCAGTTTATACTGACTCACCATATGACAGTGAACAAGACATTTCACTTCTCTGTCTCGGTTTTCCTGCGTGAAATCCTGACCTCATTGAAATCAATGGCAAAGCCTTTCTGTAAGAGCACAAATGATGGAGCTCCACAAAGACGAATAAGCCTTGTGCGATCTATAGCAGGAAGGTTCCCTCTAAGTGGTACTAAATATGTACATATTCTGTGTTTAGTCACCACCCTTAATCAAGTCAGCATTTGCCTTCAGCTTCTACACAGTGATATCAGAGATGCTAGTGGAGTTACCCATACTTCGAATGGGAAACAGACCCCTGATGGCACCATGAGGTACCTTTTCGTACATGACGATTCTTCAAAAGCGACCGTTGGGCTTTCTTTTCCTCCCACAAGAACCCATAGCTGTTTGTGCTGCCTACTACCATTACTGGCATAAAAAGTATTTTTTAAAAGGCAGCATGCCTGCGAAAACTGACATCACCAGCATAAACATGTATTCATGTTACAAGGGGCATTCCCAGACATCAATAAGCTGGAACCAGTCCACTAACATGTGGTGTGTTTACCTTTATAGAGGATATACTGACATTTTTATGGACTGCCAAATCTATCCCAGGGGTGAAAAAGGATGCAATAAGGAGGGCTATTTAGCTATACAGTCGTCATTATCCATCGTTTAAATTAGATATTAAAGCAGTTCTCTTGCACCCGTATATAGTTAAGAATGTATCAGCATTTCCATTATAAAACCCTGTTTTCATGGGTTCATAGCACAACTGAACTGAAACTTGGAATAGAAGAGCTCAAGGCCGAGAATACAATTTTTGATGCCAAATTTCTTTCCCCCCAACTTTCCCCTATCTCTTCCCATCAACCTTCTCCCACACTCCCCAATTCATTTAGCTATTTCTAAATTATGCATGTAAAAATATAAAACTTTCCAATTTTGTTAAACACAGCACTAGATTCATTCTTTTAAAAGAAGAAATTTCGGATGTAATATTGGTTGATACCTGGAATTAAAAAAAAAAAAACAACCCTTCTATTAAAGTGATAACAACTTTAATAAAAAAAACTCTGAAAAGCAATGAACATGCATTGTCAGTAACTAATTTACAGGAGGCGTTTTATGACTGGAAAGATTTTAATATGCATCTTACACATCATAAATGTACCGTGTAGTGAGTAAATGATATGTCTTATATAAATTAAACACAGAGGTCATACCGGCTCTGAAAGTAATATATGGTTTATAGTACCCATCCATGAACTATGGACTTCTTTCTTTAAAAGATTTGTTCCAGTATATGGGCTTAATATTGCAATCCACATGTAAAGTAACTGCAGGTGTGTAGAAAATCATTTGTAAAAGCGGATACGTAGATTTTCATGCCTTGTCTTGTGGATTTTCATCCCAACTTCATAAGGGTGAATTTATCTGCTCTTTGATAGATATACATGGATATATAGGGCCTGATTCTCCTCTTGTTTACCCTAGTGGTACAGCACTGTAATTAAATTTGCTTCAGATGAGTTACTTCTTATTTACACCACCGTGAGAAGAATATCAGCCCCATAGCGAGTGTACTCCAATGTAGTACAAAGGGTAATATCAGTAAACTGGTTAAACGATGGGGTTTTCAACTAGATAACACATAGAGCCTGAGTCTCCTATCGCTTACATTGGTGCAAGTCAGGAGTAACTCCACTGAAGTCAATAGAGGTACATCCAGCCTAAGATCAGAATCTACACCAACCAGAACAAATTCTGGGCGTGATCCTGCAAGCCCTCGTCCTGTGTAGCTCCTATCAATTTCCAAGCAGAGAAAGTTTACAGTGCCAGGCCCAATGTTGCTAACTCATAATGTCTCACCTTTCAAGTTTCTTATGCAAAGAACCTGATTTTGTTTGTATTTCATCTGAAGTGGTGTAATTCAAGGGGTCACCAACAACTATCTATATATAGATAGATATCTCTCTATATATATCTATATCTATCTATCTATCACACTTCTATCAGAATGTTTTGAAAGCTGCTGTTGCAAATGACGCCTGAAAGAGGCTAGAGGACAAAGAGTAGAGTTTTCTTTATTTTGTTTTTCAGTCTGACTGCAATTAATGATTAGTCAGTTTCACTATACTCAGTTTCCCTAGCTGTTTGTGTGGGTGTTTCATGCCACAACAAAGGGAAGGAAAACAGTCTTAAAAATAGGAAAAGGTGGTTATAAAACCACAAAAATTGGCTCATGGGCAGATGTAATACCTGAAATTACTTTAAAACACATTTTAAAACAAACTGTCTCCATTTCAAGTGGACACTATCCCCTTTAATGATGCTATGGTAAAGGTGTTTTAGTCTGGATTTCAGAAGTCCCATCTTCCAAGGTTGATAATTCAGACAAACATTTATTCTGGGCTGTAACTTTGCATTCAGGGCCAGAGCCTCAGGTAGTGTAAATTAATATAGTTCCATTGAAATCAAAGAAGCTACACCACTTTACACCAGCTGAAGAGCTGGTCCCCTAATGTCCTAGAAACCCAATACAAAAAAAATCAGGTGGGCTTTTTTCATTTTGTTGGTTTTTTGATTGTTTTTTCTCCCCCTCTCCTATCGTTCGTCTTACAAATGTGATTGCAACAGCACTTAACTAGCACTAAGAAACCATTAAGTTAAAATCAAGTTTACACGTCAGACTTATGCTTACAAAACTAAGGAAATTTACAATTATAGGTGAAGTACTGTTCTTAATCTACCCCTTTTTATGCTTAAATCTTCTAGCTCATGTGGTATGTAGAATAACTCACTCTTGGGACGTTCTGAAACAAAGAACTATAAGCCTTATTCTCTGCCTTACTCTGGCAAAATTTGTCTTTGAAACAAATGAGTTTTACCCGAGCAAGGACTGCAGATTTTATTCCATGAATATCTCACTATTATATGTTTCTGACTGCTCTCGAGTTTTAAGATCTGATCCTGCTCTCATTGAAATCAATGGCTGAACATCCATTGAATCCTATACAGGATCAGCCTCATACACAGGAAGAATCAAGAATAACTCCATTCAAGTCAGTGAGAGGAAATTGTGCCAGAACGCAATTTGACTTCTCATATGTGATGTATATTCTCACATATATTTAAGTTAGTTCATTGTTTTTACTTGGTGAGGGACTTCTAAGCTTCTTACTGACTGATGTAAAAATCCAACAATTATCTTTTAAATTTATTTAACCGTATTTTTAAAAATTATTTTTATTTGCCTAAATGAAAAAGAACATGTGAAACATCAAAATCAGAAATGAAAAACAACTACGTAATTCAGCCCATTTCTCTGCCACTGCAAGATTATCCCCTGTAAGCAAAGGATTTCAGTTCAGCTTAGGGTGGACTTTTCAATCCTAACTTTCTTAGGTACTTCTGAAAACTCCATCCATAGTGGGCAAAGTTTTAATTTTACAATAATCATGAAGCTTGTTATCATTACTAAATTTTTTCATCCATATTTTCAACTGCCCTTGTCACTTTGTAAGATTACAGCGTTCAAAAGTGATGCCCTTTCTTTTGTTTGGCTAAAAGATTGGTAGGATTTCAAGTGATTGAACCCAATTTTTGGACTCATTAGACTACATACGTTATCTTTATAAAGTTCAGAATGTTTGCCAGCTGGGTTAGTTGGAAATCTAGCAAAGAACTTTCCTTTATGTCATGTTATCAATATTATATAGTAGCCAAAAGTTCTTAATGAAGGTAAAGTGTTGTGGACAGCAAGCTTTCAAGAACTTCCATATGTCTTTTCACTTCTCATTTGCTATTTCTGATCATTGTATTTTCAGAAAAATTAATCTACCTCCTTTCTCAGTTACACTATAAATTAGATCAGTGGAAATTTCTTTTTCTGAACTCATGCTCTGGTCCTCTTAAGGACCCCTTTCCATCCTCATTACTGACACAGGCAACTCTGCACTGATTTCCATGGGAGCTTTACTGGTCTCATGCGTATAAGATCGGCCCCTTATCAGTTAGGGACATCATCCTAAATTATTCAGGGAACAGTGGCAATGAGGTTTATAGTGTCATATGAACAAGAACAGGGGTGGGGATGGGAAGAGAGGGAGAGTTGAAATCTACACGGAGAATGTCTTAACAAGCTGAGGGCAGAATCTGGAAACAAAACAGCTCAAAAAGGAAATACTGTCAGTGTCCTAATTCTATTGCGTTATAAGCCAAATATTAACTACTTTTAACCTCCAGTAAATATAAGATTTCCCCCTCCCCGCCATCCTCCCCCATCATTTGATCTAAGGTTTTATAGAACTGCAAGTTTCTGCCATCAATAACCTTACAAATGAGCTGCTGTATCCTAAGGGAAAGGGAAGACAACACCTAACTGGTTAAATATTTTGCATAAATACTTATAAAAGTGTCAGAAAACTTATAACCACTCCAAATTTATTGCTTTGGCACTTGAACTGTGAAAGTATTGGGGGAGGAGGAAAGGGGTTAGTGAACAGTGTGTTCATAGGACTGCTGCCACCCACAGTCAAGTAACAGTATAAATATAATCAGAAAGACCGCAGAGATGGGATTTCAACCAAAGGCCTTCTAGGTTTAGAACAATAAATACCTTTAATCAAGTGTGTTTAAAGGAGCAAATACCACTCAGCCTGGATTGTATCATTCCCTTTTTCAGTCTATTTCAGAACCAGGCCATGTGCATCAACAGGAAACATTCAGAAGGCTGCAGCCTTCTGTATATGAAGACTAATGTTAGGAAAGAGACCATGCTTTTAAAAAGATAGGACAGGCAGGATTTAAAGTAGGTATTCCCTGTCCCTCAGAACTAAAACCGTATGGGAGCCGCTTAACTGGAACAGTGTAAGGAAATCTTTACATACCTCAGGCTCTGACACCAACAGATTTAGGGTCTGACCCTGCAAACACTTAGTATGGGTTGTCCTGGACAGAACAACACACAGTAATAAATAAGTAGTGAATGTTTTCAGGATCGGGCCTTAAGTCTCTTGCTTCCAGAGGAATTTGGCTACTCACAGTAGTTTGCCCAGTGTATGCACAATCAGGTCCTTAACAACCAATACATATTGTAGCCTTTAAAGAATCGAAGGCTTGGATTTTCAAAGAAGCCTCAGGGAGCTCGGCACCCAGCTCACTGGATTTCAGCGGGAGTTGGGGAACTACTTCTCTTAGGCGGTTGTGAAGTCCCAGACAATGATTTCATTGGGACTTTTGCATGTGAAATGACTGCAGGGTCGATCAGTTAGTGTCATGAAAAATATATGATTAGTAAATGAGGCTTTATAATGCGTCTATATCAAGGCACATATTGCAGGAATGGAGAAGCTTAATGGAATACAATAGTTTGGAATCATAACACTACATTTCAGGTTTCCAGCATTTATTTTTGACCCCTACATATTAAAAGCTCTTGAAATGACCAGATAGCTAAACAATCAGGAACAGATTGTACTTTTTCCCCTTTGCTGTTAACGCTTGCTTCTTTTGGTACACAGTCTTGGTGGATTGCCAATGTACATACATGCTTGGGCAAACAGGATACAATTTCCAAAAGCATCTACGTGACTTCAGAGACTGAGTCCCATCAATGTGCTTTGGAAAAATTTAGCTATTGACTTAATTTCATAACAGCAAAGATGTGCAATTTTTCAAGCTTTTATTTTTTCTTTAAAGATAGGAATAAAAAAACAACTAGCCCATCAACCATGTGCTATGTCATAGCCAGAAACTAACTGCAAAGGACATGAAGCCAACAAATAGTGTCAAAATAGGCACTGTAGATTCCCCCCCTCCTTAGATAGATATTCCCGAGTAAGAAGCGACTTTCAACATTGATAGGTTTACTGGTGCATTTCCGTTTAAAGCCGAAACCCCAATTATGCCAAAAGACAAACTCCACTTAACAGAGCTCCTGAGGGGTAAATTATTCTGTATGCACGACTGTACTTAAAGTAAAAACATCTTCCTCTTCCTGTATTTGTCACCAAATAGACCTTTGCTGCAACCAACTTTAAGTAAAAAGCAACAGAGGGTCCTGTGGCACCTTTGAGACTAACAGAAGTACTGGGAGCATAAGCTTTCGTGGGTAAGAACCTCACTTCTTCAGATACAACTTTAAGTAATTATATTTCTATATCTAGCTGCCTGAAAGAGTCCAAAGCCACTTTATAGTCCTATTATATATGCAAAACACTCCTTGAGTTCAATGGGAGTTAGAGAACAGCTGTAGGGATAACCCTTAATAGGAGATATACAGTACAACTTATCTAAACTTCAACTATCTGCAATTTCCTGTTATCCAAAAGAGAGTCATGTCCCCTATTGCCTGTTAATTACACCAAAAATCCCCTCAATTATACAAATCCTTGATTAGCCAAAATCCCTATGATATTTGGTTAATCAGGGTTGTACTGTATCACACATGGAACTCAGCTACCAGAGGGATAGAAGGATTAGCAACATAAACGTATACAGTTAGAACAAAAAATAGTTAAAACACTAATTAAACCATCTATATGATGCAGCGTATGCATTACATCAGAAGACATATTGGCATATGTGTAGGGAGCACTACTTCTTTGTTTCTTTCACCTTCGAGTTCCAGTCCCTGGAGTTCCTTGTCAGTTTAAACATGATGTACTCTAGGGCCCCGATTCTGCAAAGACTCATGCACATGCTAAAGTTAACCTCCCCTCCCTCACCAGGCCTGATGAGCATGCCTATTTCATTCTCTAGAGCAGGCTCATTTTCAATGAGTTGCTTTCTTGAACCGTAAATCCCGTATAGTAAAGAAACATCTTGCAGTTTGCAGTGCAGTGGCCAAATGCTCACAGGTAATCCTAATGCTTTCAACAACTGAAACATGCAACTTCCGTTTGATTTGACGCTGTAAGTCAGGGCAGCTAGAAAGAGGGGATTTTTGCCTTGAAAAGACTAAGTGGGATATTAACTGTAAATGCCATTTGGCCATTAAAGCGCCCAGAGTGTATTTATATTGTCATCCTAAGGCTTTCACTGATGAATGGATTTTTCAGGAGCTGTGCATGTTAGAGCTTTGGGGAAATCTCTTCACAGTGGTTTCAGACAGACCAAGAACATTATCAGCACCTTAAAAATTATGGACCGATCCAGTCCCCATTAAGGTCACTGGCCAAACTCCTATCGACTTCTACAGTGCAAGATTGTTTATTAAGGTTACTAGACAGTTCCTTAACTCGAACTGGATACAAGTGTTATCAAGTTGACATTATATACATTTGGTTTTATATGCAAATGCGTTACTAAACAGAGTTTATTTTGTGCTGTGTTGGCAGAGAGCTGGATTAACCTCTGCATCTGCTGAAAAAGGAGCACCCATCTCTAAACTCATGTAGGATCCAGCGATTATTATACGCACATGTCACACAAGGATTATAGCTAACGTATGGCTAGAAGGTCTCTGGCACAGGTATTGCACAGCCAGCCCTGCAAAATACACACACCAAACTCCCAAAAGAAAAAGGAATCTCGGAATATAGGTAAACTGTTTCCATATGGAGTTTCTCTGCTTTTGTTATTCTCACTTTGCAGACCTGCAAGCTTCTCCCCATGCTCATACCCAGTGCAAAGCCTGTTACATTTCCCCCAGCCCCTTTGCATGAAGTGTCAGTTGCATTTTCACTGACAGTGCAGTCAAATACACAAACAGCCTTCACCTCTCTCCACAAGTAGTCACAACCACACAGCAGACATATATCTACCAAGCCTCAGTGGGAGGGAGGCTCCCAGGTTTGGGGGGGATGTCACATTTGGGGGGGGGGTCACATTAAGGCAGCGTTAGAAGTTTCTGCCTCTTGTGAGGAGGGCTCTGTGTGGCTTTCCAAGCCGGTGAGGTGCTGTCTTTTATTGGACCAACTTCTGTTTGGAGAGACTGGAGCGTACTCAGAGCTCCTGACATTTCAGATGGGTGTGTGTGTGTGTGTTTCCCTCATCCATTGCCCCTGCTTTTGACAGCCCTGAGGAGACACAATTTCGAGAGACTCACCCTGAACTCCAAACACCTACCTGGGCTCGGGGGGAGGAAGCCAAGACTGCGGGGCGGGTTGGGGGCAGCAGCTGACCGGCCAGGTGGCAGCTGAGCGGGCAGAGAGGAGCCAGGGGGTCAGGGGCCGTACTCACCCGCTGGCAGGGCTCGGAAGCTGCGGACCGTGTTGCCCTCCTGGAGGTGCAGCGGGTGGAGGCCGGGGAGCTCCTGGCGCCGGGCGCTGCTGTACTTGTCATAGAGCCGGAGCATGTGTTCCGAGACCTTGTCGCCCGGCGGCAGCTGCTGCGGTGCGGGGCCAGGGTCACCTGCCGCCCGGGCTCGGCCGCCCGTGACTCCTCCCAGGGCAGCCTTCCTCCGGAGCCCCACGAGGTGAGCTCGCAGCAGGTCCCCCAGCGCTAGGCACAGGCAGCTCCAGCCGAGGCAGAGGCACAAGAGCGAGCGGGGCGACCCAGCCATCCTGGCCAGCCCCCCCCTCGCGAAAGCCGGGCGTGCAGCGAGCCCACCCCAGGGAGCAGATCACCAGCAAACCAGCCCAGCGGCTGCTTCACCCCCCGCCCCAGCCAGAGACCGCAGGGACCAGTCCGCGGGGGGGAAGTCGCGCTCTGCAGCGGGGCTGTTGCTGGGCGCTGCAACCCCCGGGATCCTGCAGACAGGAGGCTTTAACACACAACTGCATGCATGCAAAAAATATAAGGACAGCAGCAACCCCCCCTCGCCGCCTTTCCTGGCGCTTGCAATGAGCTCGGGGGTGGGGGGTTTCCCTTGCCTCTGTGCGGGGGGGGGGGGGGGCGGTTGTTATTATTATTGCAGGCGGGTTCAGGGGTGGTGCTAAAGCGGCGGCGGTGGAGCGGAGCCTGGATCGCAGCCTCCCCCCGCTCGCTCGCTCTCGCTCCGGCTGTGGCGGGGGCAGGCGCAGCCTGGCGGAGTTTTGTGCTCTGCGCGCGGAGTCCCCCGGCGCTGAGCTGTGTCATCCGCAGCCAATCGCGCCGCCGGCTCGGCCGGGCCCGGCTGCGAGCGAGAGGCAAAGCGAAGGGGAAACCGCCCCCCCCCGAAGGGGACACGCGCGCGGGAGAGGCCGTGCTAGGCTCGGCAAATGCAGTCCCTCGCGTCCCGCGGGCAATGGGGGGAGTTTACACCCTCTTCCAAGAGGAAGAGAGGGGAGGGGGGTGAAGGGGGGGGCTGCTGCAGTTGGTCGGATCATAGAAAGCGCAGAGAGTTTGGGCACGTCTAAAGGGCTGGGAACACGTGCGCCCTGCGCCTGTGCTCAAGGTGATCGGTCACCTGGGAGCTCTGCCCACCTGACAGGACCCAGCTCCCGGGTGGGACTCCGCCTCTAAAGTGCTTCGGTTTTGCCCCGTCCCAGTCTAACGTGCGTGCAGAGGAGCGGGAAAGGTGGCCGAGCACATGGCAGAGTCTGAGGGAGGGACAGCTTATTCCAAGCTAGGAGGACCAGACAGCAAGTGTGAAAAATCGGGACAGGAGGTGGGGGGTAATAGGAGCCCATATAAGAAAAAGACCCCAAATCAGGACTGTCCCTGTAAAATCAGGACATCTGGTCACCCTATTCCAAGCATTAAAGCTTCTTTCTTTTTTCTTTGGATGCGTTTATTGGAGTTAAAGCAGGGACATCCTGCAGGCCACAATACAGCAGGGCATCCCACCCTAACACATGCGCAGCAAGATCCATGCAAAGGCCTTCCCATGCCTCCTTCACCAAACCTTTTCACAGTCACCCAGAGGGAAATAATTGTGCCCCCCCAACCCGCCCCCACAATGCCACAATATACTCATTGAACGTGCAATAATGTCCCTTTCAACTCAACTCCCATTACGTTCTGCAAGAGAAACGGAGTCATTGTCAACTGGAATCCTCCCTTCACACATCTGGAAATGAAAACAAAACAAATAAATCAACAAGAGATAAAGTAGAAAAACCCTTGCCCTTCCAAAGTTTACATATGCATCTGTTCAGGCTTGGAATACAAGCATCTTTCTAGTCTGAAGAAGGGAAATATGAAATGATACTGCATTTAGTACATGGGATTTATCACTCAATATTTTTGCCACTGTATTCATACACTCACTCTGTGCAATTATGCATTACTAAGTTATATACTGGTAGTTTGTATCTTTCATGTGCATATTATATAGTGATATAAACGGCAAGCCCATACAAACATATAGGCTAAAATTTTCATCATTGCATAAGGGAGTTAGACACCCATCTTTAATTGATTTTCAATGAGAGTGGGGTGCCCAACACATTGAAGTGTTTTAAAAATTCCCACCCATTAATTACAATACACACATGTATGTATGTATATAAGGGGACAATCTTAGTAACATCACTGCTGTACCATATATATAATATGGTATATTAACCTGCCTTGCTTCCCTTCCTCCTCTTCCTCCCCCCACAAAAATGACTAATTATTTTGGATGCCTTAATTTCTGGATGGCCAAATCAAAACACAATTAAAGGACCTGATTTTCAGAGGATGGGTGTTCAGTGATTCATAGGGTGACCAGACAGCAAATGTGAAAAATCGGGACAGGGGGTGGGGAGTAATAGGAGCCTGTATAAGAAAAAGTCCCAAAAATCGGGACTGTCCCTATAAAATCGGGACATCTGGTCACCCTAGTGATTCATTCAAAAAACCTAGACACTTTTGAATATCTCAGATATATACATATGCAGTAGTATGGTACTTCATGCTTTTCATTTTACCTGTGCATGTAATTATCAACATACATTAAAGTAAGGCAATTAAACACACAAAAATGACAAAATGCAAAAGTTAAGGTGGTATGGGGTGGATTTCTTAAAGAGAAAAAGTATTTCTTGCTTGTGAAACTGAAAAAGACTAATTGATTTTAGCTAAAAATGTCAACATATACAATCAGATCTGGCTGAGATCAAGCAAGGAAAGCTTCAGTCTACAACAGGAATACCGGACGAAGCAAGTGAAAATATGGGTTAGAATGGAAGTGCCATTTCAACTTTAATTATAGTGTTCTCTGCTGCTGCTGAGAGATATAATGAGAAACCCCTTTAAATAAAACTATAAGAGAGTGACACAGTCTGGTTTAAACTGACACAGGCAAAGCCATTCACAGTTAAAAATGTACTTTGTTATGCCTTGGTGTGTGATGACATCTCCAAAGCGTGAGGGATCTTACAGATTCTGGCCTTGATTTTGATCTTACATCAGCGTAGATCAGGAGTGACTCCCCAGTTGTCACAGTGGTATAAAACCAGTATGAGAGAGAGAAGAATCATACCCATTTTGTGTACATCCTAAGCAAAACTGGGTTAATTAAGGAGGGAAACCCAGTCTGGAATCTCACATTCCTTTTGTGGATTTATTTATTTCAAATCCTTTAACTTTCTTGTAAAGCACTGTTTATGGGTTCATTTCTTTTGTTTTTATTTAGTTTTTAAAGATTGCGATAATTAATACAAACTGAGCATGTATGATAGTTTACACAGTAAACCACAATGGCTACCACATTCTTACTCAAAGGATCTAAGAATGTATTTAGGGACCCGAGAAACAGTAGTTACACTGACCCTTTATGGTCTAATATGTTAGATCCTGAATCAGGCTTTCTTTACACACAGTTCTGAGACCTGATCATGCAGTTCTGATGTATTTAAACTCCGATTGACTTCAGCTGAAGTTATACATGTGGAAAGCCTACAGGACTGGGCTCAGACTATAATTGTGAACTTATTAAAGATGCTACATAAATACAAATTGTCAGAAGGGTCAGATTCTGCTTCACTGACATCAATGGGACAATGTTTGTAAGTAAAACCAGCAAGATTGGCTCAATACCTGTGTTTGTACTAATCTGCAATATTTGGAGTTCAAAAAACAAACAAACAAACAAGCAAACAGACCTCAACCCCCCATAGACTGAATTTGTTAAATAGGCAATAACATTCCCATGAGTACAAGGCTAAATAGAGAGATGGGTGTTTTTCTAGGTGATTCATTTCAAAAGGAGGAAAATTTAATGTCTTAGGGCCTGATTGTGCAACTCTTACTCAACCTTTAATACAACTTACTCAGGCAACTTACTGGTAATCATCATGAATAAGGGTTGCAGATTTGGGTCCTAGACTCCTGGGGTCTGGCTGATTCCCATTTCACAGGTTTAACACCAATGTATTTTTATTAGTATTATTTCTATTGCAGTAGTGCCTAGGAACCTTAATCATGGACCTGGACCCCTTTGTTTTAGGGGCTGAACAAAAAGCAGTCCCTGCTCCAAAGAGCCTAGATTCTAACCCTATAGACATAACTCTTGACTTGCATCAATGTGAGATAAGCACCAGGCCCTTGAAGTCTACACAATTTCTGCTGCTATGTTGAGGAGTTATGAGGATCTGTGGGAGGGCTATGTTCTTAGCACCTAAAAATGGGTATTGTGCTTATGTTATAAACATCCTGGCAGTTAGAGAGCCCCAGAACTGACATGTTCACCCTCTGGGTGCCCATGAAATGATCTGATAGTGAACTTTACAGAAGCAAACATCACCGGGGAAGGTTATTAGTTTGTTCCCCATCTCAAAATGCCATTGTGTCCTTATATGAATGTAGCACATTCATCTTCTGTGAACAATATTCCTAACTATAAGACACATTTCTGTTTTATTGTAACAAAATCCAAACACCAGATATGCTGGGTTATTTAGGCTTAGGTCAAGTCCCATCTGTTTGTATAACCCTATAACAATGTGTCTGTATGTGTCATTTTTAGGAGGGGAGGGGAAGTGGAAAGAGAGAGAATCCAGCAGTGGACTGGGAAAGTGATATAGCTGGAGGAGGACATGGATGATGAATTTACAGCCTGCCTGTCTTGCGTAGTACATCAATACTATCAGCACATTTGAAAGGATCCTGAAATCGGCATAGTCAAAGCGTGAGTCTGTTGTACTGTTGCTGCTGCTCTCATTGACTGCAAAGAGCACAAGAATAAAAGGGACCAAAAAAAAAAAAAACCAGATTAAAATGTGTTGGGAATATTAAGACTTTCAAGTACCTACAAAATACACTGAATTGCAGGGCTTTGTCTAAAATCCCCTTTAATGAGTGCTTCTTGCACTACCCTGTAATCTGGGGGCAAGACGAGTTTTATTTTCCCCTGGTTTGCCATATTGTGTATTGCTTCGTGTCTTCCGATTATGGCCTGCTGCTAAATTCTAGCAAGATAGCGATAGGGCCGAATTCCGGCTCTCCACACCTCAGCTGCAGGAGGAGTGGAGCTGTATCAAGCGAGGGGAAGGTCCCTGAATGATTCTAGCTGCACAGGGCAGATGCAAAGTGAGGTCCCATAAATTGCCAAGGCAGCTGACACACGAGCTGTTGCCACCAGGTTTATGCCAGCAAAGAATTTTCCCTTCCACGTCTGTATGAAGGGGCAGCTGGATCAAATTTCAGTGGCACTGTGACCATGCATCCTGCTCTGGCAGTAGCCGTACGGATTTAGTATAGACCGCTGCTTAAAAGTGGTCAGGCCTTGCCCCGTGCACCCCTCTCCACCCCAGCTCTGTGGCCTAAGGAACTTTGAGCAAGTGAAAACAACCTTGGGGAGGAGGGCTGTTGTCTGCCCCCTCACTCCCCCCCACCCCCAACTCCTGCTAATTGGTGCCATTGCAGATAACACCATTTTTGTGTGTGGTAGATGTCTATTTACTAGGAGCTGCCCTGAGCTCACCAACCCGCTTCACGCAGGATGTTGCAAAGATGACAATGAGTTCAAGCCACTGCCAGTCTGGACCATATCCAAGCCAGTAATCTAGAGCTGAGAGGTTCCATATCCTACTGCCAATCCCCCGAGACATCTAGGTCTCACTGGTTGTGCTTAAGTAAATACCTAGTGTAGTGCTTATTGGTAATGACCTAGTAAGTAAATAAAAATTTGGCAAAAAGAACCTTTGCTTAATTCAAATTATGTAACTTAGAATTTGTGACGGTGATTTCGTACCCATACTATTAATTGCAATTTGTTTTATGTGACTGCAAATGTCTGGTCGCATTTTACAGAAGATGTTACAGGCTACAATGCTTACACAATTACACTGTGAATCTTAGTCACAGTACTCTTATACTGTAAGGGTGGGAGTTAGGTGCCCAACTCCCATTGGAAGTCTATGGGAATTGGGAGTCTAACTTCTATTAGTGCTTTTTGAAAACCTCTTCTAAAGTCTCACAAAATAAGGGCTCAGTTTTGTGCTACTGAAATCATTGGGTATTTGCTATTGACTGAGGGGGGAATTTTCAAAAGCAGCTAGAGGATTTAGGAGTACAACTCCCATTGACTTATCAATTGAAAGCCAGTGGGACGTGTGCTTCTAAATCTCCTAGGTATTTTTGAAAACTCTTCCCCTTAAATGGGACAGACTCAAACCCTAACATTATTGTGTGTGGCACAATCTTTTTATGTTCTGGGTCAAAATCACCCCACTCCTGCGATGCTAGTGGAGTTTCACTGGGTGAATTTGGCCTTTAGGTTGGAGAGAGGTTTCAAAGCAAAAAGAGAGGGTCAAATCCTGAGCCGCCACTATGTCCCCTGTGTGCTGTTCCCACCCCTCTCCCAAGGTGTCACGAGTTGCATACTCCAAAATGGAGGTATTCAAAATAAGCCTTGACAGTTTGGTCTTGGCAAACAGACAGCAGGCAATCCACGAGAAGCATCTCAAACCCCAGTTTCTGAAGACCATTCTTTCATGAGTACACGACTCTTCATGAATACCAGTTTCAGCACGTTATGGTTTTTAAGGGTATGTCTGCACTGCAGCTAGGAGTGAACCTCCCAGCCTGGGTAGACAGACGTGTGCTAGAGGGGCTCAAGGTAGCATGCTAAAAATAGCCATGTGGACATTGAGGCAAGGATGGCAGCTCAGGCTTTCAAGCCCACCCAAGCCTTTGGTCTGAGCTCAGGCGGCTATCCCCAGTTTCCAATGGAGCTGCTAATTTTAGCACGCTAGCTCAAACCCTGCTAGCGCAAGTCTGCCTACCCAGGCTGGGAGGCTAGCGCCAAGTTGCAGTGTAGACGTCCCCTAAGAGGCTGGCACAGAGACCAGTTTTCTATCATGTCAGCTGTGGTTTGTTTTTTTTCTGTCAGTGTTTATTGCTAAGATAAGACCACATTAAAAAGAGAGAGGGAGAGGGAGATGCCTGGAGATTTGGCAATGTGAGGAAATGGGTTCCTTTAAAATCAAACATTTTGGTTTGAATAAATTGCGGTTGGTTGGTTTGGATTCTTAGTATGTCCCCATGTGAAATTCTCAATGGGCATCTTTTCAGCTCGGTTTCTTC